>NW_028258352.1:0-600000 GCF_053883595.1 Heterocephalus glaber | reverse complement strand
CTCCTTTTCAAATCTGCCCAGTCATTTTTTTGGTACTGGGGATTGAACCCAGGTCCTTGCACTTTTGAGGCAAGTGGCAGAACCACTGAACCACTGAACCACTGAACCCCCTGTCATTTTTTTTTTTATATTCTGTTTTAATCAATGTTTTTGACAATTCTGTTATGTCTTTGTGGGTCTGATTTTACTAAATTTCTCAATATATTGCATTATGTGTACATAGTAAATATTTGATAACATAATTAGAGATAATAAAATATGTGACCAGTATGAGATGTGGTATAATAATTAGCAATAATATGTATTGTATGGGCATTATGAGATGTACAGAAACCAAATTATATTGAGGAATATATATAAAAGGCAGTTAGAGTAAATAAAGAAGCATATCATAGCTGGATAGAAACAAATTAACAGTGGTTTATCATGGTATGTTAAACCATATTTCATACAATTTCAATAAACATTCCAATTAAATTTACTTTTAAAATTTGGGAAAATGAATATAGTTAAAATAAAAGAACAAATACTTAAGGAAGGATTTTGTTTGTGTGTTAATTTGCTAATTTGGTTTTAACCATACAGTTACGATTTAATCCTAGAACTGTGTAGGTAGTAGTTAAGAATGACATGTGATTTTTTTGAAGATTGTTTATTCTTCAGTGGGGATTCTCAAAGGAGGCCCTCTAAACGAGAAAAAAAGGGCATCATTGAAGAACCCATTCCCATAAAAATGATCCCAGGATTTCAAAGATCTTAAGATAGAGACTGCGAGATCCAAATAAGAGACTTGCAGATCCAAAATGGAAATGTTCTTCCAAAGTACTCTCTTGGCATATTTTCATCTTTTCGTTTGAGCATGGTCTGACTTAACAAGAGTAAGAGCTTTGACTGTCACTGCTACTTGGTAGTACAGATAACTTTTTTCCTTTAGACCTTGTACTAGACTTCACTTAGTTTTACCTGATGTTCTGTTTATCTTCTTATGCGGAGTTAGCCCATATTTATTCATATGGCTAATCGTTGAGCATTTACTAGGTTCTAGGCATTGGTTAGGTAATGAAAAAAAGTAGTGGGCAGGGCTGGGGATTTAGCTCAGGGGTTCTGCCACCTGCCTTGCAAGCGCAAAGTCCCGAATTCGATTCCCGGTACCAAAAAAAAGCAGTGGGCAAAGCAAACAAGTTCCTGCCTACATCACTAATAGTAAGAGGTGATATTTACTGAACATTTGTAGTTATAATGCACTTTGTATGTCTTTTAGTTCTTTCAAAAACTATTTGATAGGTAAGTATTGTTTTCCCTACTTTACATATGAGTGGTAGATTCTTGTTTAGGATTGAGGTAAGGACCCAGAAAGGGTTCTAGACTCACATCACCTGTAAAGGGTGACCCTGAGGCTCGGTACAGATAAGCAGTTGCATACAGGAGGAGTCCAGTGCTTCTTGACTGGAACACCAGAAGATAAATTGGGGGTTGGGGTGCCATGGTGTTGTACTGAGTTAAGAGTTAACCCTCAAGCTCTAGTCTACTGTGTTGTTTCCACCAGATCTTTATATATACTATGTACAGTAGTGTTTTTCCAGAGGTCATTGTGATGGAGGTATATTTGGTACCTTCATTAAGTTTTATTTTTCTTAATGTTTTACTTTAAATTTATCAAGTAAAATGTGGATATCTCCCTTTAGTTTTGTATCTGTCTGTCTTAGAGCGATTTGTGTTGTTTAGGTATTAAGTCTGATTGTTTTTCTTTGAGCCCTTGGGTTTATGAGTCCCTTGTAGATTAAATGGTTTTCCTACAGAATTGTTAAGCATTTCGCTTGTGTTATCTCTGGCGATTAATTTCTGGTGGGGTGACGTGCAGCAGGTGTCTGACTCTTCCTTTCTGGATCTCTTAGCAACAGCTTGAAGAAGAAGCAGCTAAACCTCCTGAGCCTGAGAAGCCTGTGTCCCCTCCTCCTGTGGAGCAGAAACACCGCAGTATTGTCCAAATTATTTATGATGAGAATCGGGTAAGCTTATGCCTTCTCTGACAGCACAGACCTTTAAACTCACCTGACTTTGCCTTTTGTAGTTCCCAAATATGTTCTGTTGTAATTATATTTATATTAAAATCTGATTTCTGTTTTACATTTTGTATTATGTAAATGTTTAACAAGTAGAACTTTTTTCAGCTCAGTCTCTCTCTTTAATAAATATTGAGAAGAAATTAGGTGGCACTTCATACAAATCAGCCATTCAGTGGGTTTTTATTTCTTTCCTTTTTTTTTTGGTATCAGGATTGAACTTGGGACCTTGCGCTTGCGAGGCAGGCAGCAGCACCACTGGGCTAAACCCTCGGCCCTAGATTTTTATTTCTTAAGGAACATTTAATACCAAATCCTGACAACATATCAGTACAGACGGGTTATTGGAAGTGGAAATGAACTCTTGTTAGTTTCAGAGTTGAGAGATAGGCCATGGTTCACCTTTTTTTTTTTTTTTTGTACTGGAGATCGAACTCAGGACCTTGAGCTTGTGAGGCAGGCGGCGGAGCCACTGAGCTAAATCCCCGGCCCATGGTTGAACTTTAGCTATATAAATTTATAAGTTCAAGATAGACTTTGACCTCTAGATAGGCTTTGTTTTTTTTTTTTTTTTTTTTTAAGACAGGATGTTGCTATGTAGTTTGGGCTGGCCTTGAACTCACTGTGTAGACCAGCCTGGCCTCAAACTTGCAGCAGTACTATTGCTTCAGCCTCCTGAGTGTTGGGATTATAGGCATGTGCCACCATGCCCAGCTTGAGTTTTTATTTTTATTAATTTCTTTCATATTCTTAAAATATTCATAGATTCAGGAAAACCAGACCTCAGTTTTATGTATTATTTTTGTAATGACAAAGTTAGTTTTTGGCCAAAACCTGGCCCAGATACTAGCTGGAAGAGAAACTTAGTTCACCTAAATATTAAAAAAAAAAAATCCATCAGAGTTGCTTAAACAACGGGCTTCCAGAAGTCTTCAATCCAAAATGTGTTAATAGGTTTTACATACTGTGTGAGAAGACAGACTTTTCAACTGATGGTTAGAATAAGAGTTGGGATTGTTGTTTTCATTTTATTTACATTGTAGTGAGTTGACATCAATTTGTTTTGCACAGATAGCTTTTAATATTCTAATAGCTGGATCTTAAAGGAAATTGGCCTTTAAAAAGTAACTTGTCTAGGGTGTAGCTCTATGATAGAGAACTTCCCTAGTATGTGCAGGGCTGTGGGTTCCCCAGCACTGAAGAGGAAAATGAAAGAAAAAAAGAAAGCAACTGTGAATTAGTAATTTAACATAATAGGAATGCACTTGGACTCAGATGTACATGTATATATTACATGTCTGTATGTTATGTATAAAAGTAGAGAATCTAGAGTCATCACATGTATAATACACATGTATCAGGGGCAGAGAAAAATGGTCACATTAATATTATTTCCTGGGCGGGATCAGAGCGGGTCCAGTTTGTTGAATAGCCAGAACAATCCATATAAATTCCAGTGCAAGTGGAGGGCTGTAGGGAAGCAGGTGACAAGTACTACCTTATGCCATTCATAAAGGGGGAATGTGGCCTAGTGTAGACAGTTACCCCTTATTTAATAGAAGCCAAAAATTAAGGGGTTTTATGTGAAATCTCTAGATTTTTAAGAAAAACTGCTTAAAATTACAAGACACTTTTATGGGCTGATGGATTCTTGGGCGCTTGTGACCTCAGAGGTAAAGTAAATTGGGATTAGAGCTGATAACAGTGGAATTTAGTAAGTTTTTTTATATAAAATGCTGACTTTTTAAAGTATGAGTTAATTTTCAAATAAATTGGATATTTATTGAATGAGGTTTTTTCGTTTTGTATTTTTTTTAGTTTTAAAATTTTTTATATTTTTGAATGAGTTTTAAAATGAGCCTTGTCTTGTGGGTTTAAAAAGTTCTGCTGGGCATGGTGGCGCATGCCTGTAATCCCAGCACTTGGGAGGCTAAGGCAGGAGGATTGCTGTTAGTTTGAGGCCAGCCTGGGCTACATAGTGAATTCAAGGTCAGCGTGAATTACATAGTGAGACCCTGTCTCAGAAAAGCAAACCCAAACAGAAACAAAACAAAATAAAACAAAACCAATCCCAATATTCATTAATTTTGTGGTTACTTTATTGGGGTATTAGGACTAAAAAGCTCTTGACCTGTTAGAGAATTTTACTTGTGTTTAATTATATAGATGCCTTCATTAGATAGCATAGTAAATGCTTCTTAATGCCCTTCGACAAAACTTAAAACACTCGTTTCAGCCCTCTTCTTTTTGTTTTAGCACTTTCATTTTTGTTTGGTCTTTATTCTTTGAAGAAAAGAAATCCAAGTGTAAAATCTTCATATTAGACTATCTTCTAATATTGAAGACCATTTTTACTATAGAAATCATCTTTTCTTTCACATGCTTTTATTAATATACTCTGCTGGTAGTAGTTTGCTGCAGTTGTACTTCTGCAGTTCTAGAATCATAGCAGGGGCTCCTGGAGGGAAAACAGGAGAGCTCTGCTGGGCCTAGAACATAGGCTTTCTCACTGTTCACTCTAGTACTCTTCTTACCTTACTGTGCTGCCTTTTGTAAGGCCTCCACTGCCTTTGTAATTTTTGTTGTTATTTTTTCTAGTATTGGGGATTGAACTCCTATTAATTTTGAGACAGTCTCTGTAAGTCTCCTAGGCCGGCCTCATACTTCTGATCCTCCTGCCTAAACCTCCGAGAGTGCTGGGATTACAGACATGTACCCACCATGCCTGGATCTCTGTAGCTTTTAAAAATTAATAACCTTATCTGTTTTGACACCATAGGCAAGGAGTGATGGGATAATGATGAGAATATCTCTCTCCTTTATTCCTTGTATAGCAGAATTAACTTAAGACATACGGCTTAAGACATAGCTACCATTATTACGTATGAGAAGTCATTCTTTTATTTAGAAAGTTAGTGGGAGTAAGACACTAAGTCTCTTTCTCCCTTAAAGAGACTTAATTTTAAAATTGGCTTCCTGGGACAAAAGTTAACTTCCATCATATTTAAACTTCAGAGTTTGTTTAGGCTCTAAACATACTATTTTCATGGACTATTTTTAACAGTTTGCTTTTGCTATTTTCCTTCTCAGTTGAAGGTTCCAAAAATAAAAGTGCTCTGATCTCAGAATAATAATACATATAGAAAAGTGGTTGTTGGAATGTAGTTTCAAAAATGTCTTGTTTGTATTTTGATTTGGTGATTTGCAAGAGAATATGACAACCAGAAGAAAAGGAGGAATTGATAGCATATGCTTGGTGCCAGCAGCCTCCAGTCACCCAGGCTAGTCCCTTTGTCTCTTGTTTATGTTTAGTTAGTCCTTAGAGAACATCAGTCCTATCTCGTCTCACAGTTAATGAGTCTCTTTCCTTTAGTTTTAAAATTTTCTTTCTGGGGCCCGGGATTTAGCTCAGTGGTTCTGCCGCCTGCCTCACAAGCTCAAGGACCAGAGTTCGATCCCTGGTACCAAAAAAAAAAAAATTTTCTTTCTAACCCATTTCACCTCATCATGTAATTCTCAAAACAAGACCTTTTCATAGTTTTCTTCTTTCTAAGGAATAATCCAAACCTTGTACCAGTGTTTACATTCTGTATACCTGGCCCTTACCCTGAAACTCTTTTCCTCACGATACCCTACCAGAACAGATTTTGAATGTTCTCTTGAAAATGTTTCCTTTACCTCCACTGTGTTGCTCCTCCTTTTGGGTGATCCAGTGCTTTATCTTTTCAGTCTATGGAGCATTTCAAGTTATAGCTCAAATATTGCGTCCATGAGGACTTTTTTGTTTCATATCTTTTTATTAGTGCAAGTTGGTTATGTGTGTAAAATACTTTCGTTATTTTCACTCACACCCCTTCCCATCACTCCCTTGTTCTATGAAGTATTTTAAGACTCCTTACTCTCCTATGGTGGGAGGGGTTTTCTTAGTGTTTATAAAGGTTCCTGGCAAATAGAAAATACTCAGCATATATTTGAAAAATTAACTTTTATCTGTAGACTTCAAATAAAGATTATAATATGGAGAATTTTAAGTAGGAATTTTTCTGCCAGACTATAGATCGATTCTTTTGTTCTTTACAACAGAGATTTGTGTTAGATAGAACTTTGGTCTAGATCAGTCATGGCCAACCTTTAGAGCTTTCAGTGACAAAACAGCCTCATGTGATATATGTGCCTGGGTTTGCTGCCACTGGTCTATGTATTTTACTTTTGAAAATGGCAAGTTAAATATATAATTTAATATTTACTTCCTTCTGAGTACTCAAAATAGCTATTTCCTTTGTTGTTCAGGTGTTACTAAGTTTTCTTTGTAACTGGAAACAAACTCATTTTATGGTTTTCTTCAAAGAGATCACTTTGGTATACTGCAGTAAAGACTGGCCACTTTATGGTATTTGATGTTTTAAAATTTCTGTTAAAGAAAGCATTAATTAAAGTTATTTAGAATGTTCAGAGGATTTGTTTCTAATAGTGAGTGTTCCCCCTCTAGTTTCTTAATAAGTTTACATTTGAGAACTTGCCAATTCTTTAGCTATTGCTTTCACTGTAGGTGTTAACCTTTAACTAAATTTGGTGAATAAAGATAAGAAAATAAAATTAGAATATTTCATCCAGTCATATATAAAGAGTACTTGAAAATAAGGCTAAGATTGGCTCTAGGCTAGTTTTAGGTAAATATCTTTAGGTAGTGATTTTACTCTTAAGTAATATAATTTTTAATTATACTATACAATGATGTCTTTATCTCTAGAAAAAAGCAGAAGAAGCCCATAAAATTTTTGAAGGTCTTGGCCCAAAAGTTGAACTGGTAAGTAAGAAATTTCTTTTTTTCATTTCCAATGCTTTTTTTGTAGTTACTTTTCTTACAATAAAATGGGATATGGTTTAGGATGAGACGGATATATGTAGATGGGCAGAAAGTTTTAAATAATGATGAATGAATTTGGTTACCTTTGCAGAAGCATCATCTTGAGCATGTTTTTACCTGAGTAGCCATTTGTCACTCAAGGTAGAAGAATTAAGAATTAAGAACATAGAAAACTCAGCCAGGTGTGGTGGCACGTGCCTGTAATCCCAACAGTCTGGGAAGAATCTGCTGAAGAATCACAAGTTGGAGGCCAGCCTGAGCAATTTAGCAACCTAACAAGACCTTGTCTCAAAAAAAAAAAAAAAAAAAAGAACCGGGGTTGTAGATCAGTGTGAAGGCCCTAGGTTCAATCCCCAATACCACAAAAAGAAAAAGAAATAGAAGCTCTTTGAATCATATTGTTAGTATAATGGCAGTGCTTAACCTTCCATTGTTTTTGAAATTAAAAATATATAAATAGACATTTATCATAGAATATAGTGTGTTTATAAGCTTTTTTTTTTAAACAAGAATGATGTTTTTAAGAGATGAGGTTATTTAGGGAATCTAGAAGTCAGGAGCTTTTGGAGGGCATACTGCAGTATAAACTAACTCTAGGCTTACTTTAAAATAGTTTCTTTGTCCCTTCCTAGACATGTAGATTTTATACATAAATGTTTGATTTATTTTATAGCCACTATATAACCAGCCATCAGATACCAAGGTGTACCATGAGAACATCAAGACGTAAGTGTTTATCATCTTTGGAGTTCTTCAGTTAAAAACCATATATTCTATAAAAAGATCATTTTTATCTTATCTGTTGACATTATAACATAGTATAGGTGTGTTTTAGATTTGTGTAATTTGCTGTTGTTTTACTATATGTTATCTTCCACTGGCTTCTTGGGGGTTGGGGTAACAGCTTTGAGTTTCCGAGGCAAAAAAAAAAAAGAAATAAATTATTGCATAAAACTAGCTGGTTTTATAATCTGCTAGTAAAAAAAAAGGTGGATACTTAAGATTGAAATGGCTTACCTTGAGGCTTGAATTTTTTGCCTCCTGTTTTGTCTTTTTTTCAGTGGAGTACCTGCAAGGCGCATGATGAAGTAAGATAATGAAGCTTTTTCATTTAAGACTAGTGATGACACCGTCCCCTACCAAGCCACATCTGCCATTGCAAAGTAGAAGTGCCACGGATCATTTTGTCATTATTCAAAATCCTATTCTAGGGAAATCCCTTCCATGACTCTTGCTAATGACGGTATTTGTAGATCCTTCTGCCATTTAATGTCCTGGTGCCTTGGAAGTGCTCAGTCACCTCATGTGGGTGAGGAGGCAGCTCCAGAATGTAGTTTGCTTAGCCTTGCTCTTCCTAGTACCAGGCTTTTATGGATACAGATCTTGGAATAAGAAAATAAGTGACAAGAATATCTAATTTCTTGATCTGATTGAAGTAAGAGAGGAAGCTAGATAGATAATCCTTTTTTCTTTATACTTTAAGAGCATTTTAGGTGACTTATTCTTTGTGACAAAAATGTGATTTTTTTACGTTATATGTTTTGTTAAGTATAACCAGAACATTATAATTACAAGTACAGTTATTAATGAACACATTGCTTCTTGTACATATTTTTACTTTTTTTTTATTTCTGAGTGTGTGCAATTTAACTACTTTGCAGAATTGGTGGCAAATATAATTTGCATGGTAGTATGCATGAAAACCATTAAATTTTAATAATTTTAACTTTTGTTAAGTAAATAGTAAAAGTCATATAATTAAGGCTTTTCTATGAGATGCTGCTGTGGTCTTGACAATCCTTAGAAGTAGATTAGGTATAATTCATATAAACTATATCTTTGTTTTGGAAATGTTTATCTATTTTAACATTTTAAAAATGGAGAATAACAGATAAAATCTAGTTGGGTACTTTTAATGACTTCCTACAAAGCTTCAGTTTATGTTTGTGTTTTGTCTTCTCAATGTAAGCTGGAGAGCAGTTCTATCTTTGTTTTATTTCAAATTATTCACATTGCCTATTTATTGCTTATCACAGTGTCCTGAGATGAGTTACTGACTGGCTGACTTCATTTAAATTCTCAGGAAGCACTTAAAATTGTATTTATTGTTTGTCATTTGCTTTTGAGTAGTACCTAATTACAATTAGAGCAAATTGAATATATGGTAATGTGCCCACTGTATGCCGCCTCTTGAAAATACTCAGCTGCATGCATCCATATAAATCGTTCAGTAGCTATTCTTTCATCATCGTCATTTGCGCTGTATGAAATAGCAAATGTACCTTTTAATAATTCTTTTCATCTCTTGGCTACTTTTTCATATAGCCAGCTCCTGATTGTCCATGCTTATTTGAGTGGAGCCAGTGTACTGTTAGTCCCGAGTGGCAGATAATCCAAAAAATTACTTCTACTTGCCTTGGCTTTGTATTTGTATTTGAATAATCTGCTTGAAACCCTTTCTGGAAGTAGGTGGGGTATAAATATTTATATTTGAACCTGCATGTCATTGTTTTTGAAGGTCGCAATGCTTCCAATTTAAAAAGTGAAACTGTTGCATTAAGATATAGGAGAAATCTTCCTGTCTTGTCACATTTCCCTCCATTACTTCTTAGAATAGATTGTGTCATTCCTGTGATAGAAGAAAGTCTTCTGTGTAAAGCAGAAGTCACCTCTCTAAATATGTTGATGTATGTTCTTCTTATAGGAGGGAGGTCAGCCCCTAACTTCAAGTAAGGAGGTACCTAGAAAAGCTTTTCTTTCTCTTCTGCCTCCCTTCCTGTAAGAGTATACAAAGATGTTGATATCACCAGACTTCTTAACAAGAATCAGTGTCTGTGTAATTATAATTTGAAAATAATATATGCCCTATAATTGAATGTATTAATTAAACATTAACTGTCATATCATCTTCTTGTAGAATGTGAGGAATTTTAGTCAGCTCTAATTACCATAAAAAATATAAAGTCTTATTTTGCAGGGTGAAAAAATTATTATTAATTTTCATTACATCATAAATTCTTAAGTGATCTTTGCCTGTTTTCCAGTGTCTCTGGAAAAAAAAAAAAGTGAATGAATCATTAAATTATGCTTTTTCTTAATGTCATGCAACCATATTTTTCTCTTCTAGAAACCAGGTGATGAGGAAAAAACTCATTTTATTTTTTAAAAGAAGAAATCATGCAAGAAAACAAAGGGTGAGGTCCTATCCTTGTTAACTGAAATTTGTACAGCTTTTCCATTCATGCTCATTTAGGCATTCACTTTCTCATTAGTGAGAATGGTTCTTGATTATATTGAAAATAAATGCTGATTTAGAAAGAAATTATACATGTGACTTATATATAAATCTGATTCTAGTAATATTTTAATGCTACATTTAATATCATCAAATTAATTTCATTGGTCATCTGTATATATTTTCATGTAGCCAAAATAAAGGAAATGGTGAGTAGTTTAAAAAGATAGTAAAGACAAATGAAATGATCTGCATTTAGTTTCTTAAGCTTCAGACAAATGTGGGTAAGTGTTAGTCCTTCCAATCAGACATTGCTCTTGTGAGAAATTGAGTCAACTACAGTTTGACATTTTAAAATTAAAATAATTTCTTATATTTAATTATATTACTCGCTGGCCAAAAGTTTTGTGGTTATAATCATAAAAGTTGAGTTTCAGGGCCGGGGATTTAGCTCAGTGGTTCTACCACCTGCGTTGCAAGCAGAAGGACCCAAGGTTGATCCCCAGTACCAAAAAACAAAACAAAACAAAAAAGTTGAGCTTCAGAAAATATAATGTCAGTATTCTTATTTTCATAATATGGTCATTTTAATTTTACAGATAAACTATTGATACATTTAAATGTAGGTGTTTAATAAACAAAACTTTAAAACCATATCAGAAATTCACTTTATACCTTACATTTAATGACCTGACAGCTTAATAAGTTATAAAACTTAAGAGGGAGTAAGTTTTATTTGTGTGAAATTTGCCAGTTTTTCTCCTTCAGACACTACTATCCTAAATTACTGGTTTTGAACTTTTGTATTGCTGAGAACACATAAATATTAAGTAAGAAATTGGCTCATATTTTTTTTTCCCATTCAATCATTTTATTGTAATTGTGGTACTTGCTGAATTAGCTCACTAGTGATGCAAATACAGGAACTTAGACTTTTTCACACTTTTCACACGTCAGTGAGTCAGTATAAAGTTCACTGAGTTGCTTGCTTAATAGTATTTATGGACTGTGTACTCTGACCCATGTATTATTCTACAAAAATCAGTAAGATAGCCATATAGTGTAGACCTTAAGAGAGATATGTCAGCAAGCAGATACACTATTGTGATCATACTGTGGTTGTGCACTCAACAGATAACTGTGAGAGCATGCTGTAACAGGAACATCTAATGCAGCTGTGAATCAAAAAGAAATGTTACACAGGAAAACTAATTCTCTGCAAACTTGTACAATCAGAGAGAACACATCAAATGAAGTAAGAGTATGGCAGGCTCAGAGCTGGCTGGAGCTTGGACTAAGCTGGAGGTGGGATGAGAAATGGGTCTGCTAAGGGAAGCCAGGGCCGGGTCTTACACTGCCTTGGAGGTCACCTAGTAGACTTTGAATCGATACTAATGGTCCCTTGTAAGTTGTTAAACATAAGAGGTATAATGCTCAGGTTTGTATTTTAAGAATTTATATCTAGCCACACATTAAGAATGCAGGGGAAACTTAAGAAGCCTCTATTGTTTTAACTTGGGTGAATGATGACGTTGGCCTGGATTAAGGAGTAGCAGTGGAGATAGAAAAAGGTAAAGAATGAAAAAGGCATATAGGAGTTGAAAAAATGATTAGAAAGGGGTGTGGTGTAAGTGTGAGGAAAAAGTTTTTTTTCCAGTGCCTCTTTCTTGAGATGATCAATGTGTTTTCCTGAGTCCCTCCTTGCTTTTCTCTGTCCATGTATTGTTAGATGTGTACCAACTCTGTATCCATAACGAAAGGTTCTCTTTTTCTCTGTTTAGAAAATGGGATCATAATTTGCTTGTCCTCATGCATTAATTCTTGATTTCATGTATTTCATTGGATTTCTTTTTATGATTAAAATACAGTGAATTTCTGCCTTTTCAACCTTGTTAAAAATGATTATTATAGCATTTACTTATAGTAGCAAAAAAACTGCAACAACCAGAACATCCAACAATAGAAGAACAGTTAAATGTGCGTATTTTCTCTAGTGGATTGGAAGGATAACAACTAAATGCTCATATTTGCCTCTGGGTCATTGGACAGATTATGAACTTTCTAATCCCTCCCCTTTTTGGACAATGAAGACATGTTATCAGAAAAACAAGAATAATTGGCCAGCTAATAGTAATGAATCATCAAGCAGTTTGTTAATTTCTATAGTCCACATGTTTACTAAAATTTCAAGGCAAAATATGCTCTTTATGTTGATTTTGGTTAGGAAACAGCTTCCCTTTTCTCTCCTCTTTCAGATGAAGGACTGCTTTTCATTCACAATTGAGTCATGGGTTAAATGTCTTTCCAACTTAACCTTAAGAAATAAAATTTATTTTAAAGTATTAGGATTTTCAGAATCACAGAGTTTAGTTATTAATTTGCTGCGGATATTTAATAGGAACAAAAAATCTGCCAACGATATGATCAGCTCATGGAGGCATGGGAGAAAAAAGTGGACAGAATAGAAAATAATCCCCGGAGGAAAGCTAAAGAAAGCAAAACAAGAGAGTACTATGAAAAGCAGTTTCCAGAAATTCGAAAGCAGAGAGAACAGCAAGAAAGATTTCAGCGGTAAGTAGTTTGATGCATATTAGTTGTGATGTTTTCCTTGAAATCCCACTTTTGCTGTTGCACAGTATTTATTATTTCCTGAATCTGATCAAGAAAGTTCATAAAGAACTTTTATATTGAGTATGGGATTTCATTACCAACCAGTAAAGATTATGTCTTTGTAAGTTTAATATTATGTATAATCATTGAGTTGAATTTAAGTATAAGTGAATATTTTGAAATTAATTCTTTGGATCTTGAAAAAAATCAGTTCCTTGGGAAATGACTAGACCAGACTGTCTCTTAGTAATTAGCAACATAATCAAAAGCATTAAACCGATTGCCAATTAATTAAGAATTTTTTTGGTTTTGGTAGGTCCAATAGTTCCTTATTTGTTTTTATTTTTAGAGAACAAGTGTTTTGCACATGTCTTAAAAGCTTTATTTTTCTTCATTGTTTCATATAGGAGTCATATAAACTCCTTTATTTACTATTAATATTTTGTGAGATATACTGGATGTTTTTATTTATTTATTTTTTGGTACCGGGGATCGAACTCGGGTCCTTGCGCTTGTGAGGCAGGTGGCGGAACCACTGAGCTAAATCCCCAGCCCTGTCCCTTGTTTTTAAAATGTTTGATGTATTTTCCTAAGCCCGCTATCCAGTTTTCTAGAACACTGACAACAGACTGCTAATTATAATGGACATTGGCATCAATAACTTGTTTTTCCACAACTAGTTCTACTATTCGCACTTGGACATTTAACCTTTAATTCTCAATTTTAGCATTTAAATTATTATTAACTTGATTAGGTTGACTCAGGCACATTACTTAAAAGTATTTAGTCAATACAGTGGACCCTTGACTTACGAACTCAGTTCATTTGCAAGGGGTGATTATAGCTCATGTTGGGCAGTTGAAGAATCAGGCTCCTTCAAAAGTCAGCCTTCAAAGTCTCTCTCTCCTATATACAGGCAGATCTCAGTGTCCTTAGAGAGACATTGGCCCAGGATTTCCCAATCCCATATAGGAAAGGATGCTGTAATGTTCCTTCCAGAACTCTTTAAGGGTTAAACCTGTGTCTGAGACCATCTGGAAGCACAAGTAGCCAACATTCAGGTTGTAATTTAAGACTTTGTTCATAAGTTAAAACTAAAATTTCAGTCATAACCTAAGTCATTCATATGTCAGGCCTGTAGTAACTTGATGGTCCACTGTATAGTAGTTTAGGCTTCTTCTCTGACTTTCATTTGGTTAAAAATCCTGTTCTGGGGCCTGGGTTTTAGCTCAGTGGTTCCGCTGCCTGCCCTGCAAGCGCAAGGACCCGAGTTCGATCCCCGGTACCAAAAAAAAATATCCTGTTTTGAGTAATTTATAGAAATTTCATTGCTGAATCTTCTTTATAAAAGACCTTTAAATATAGTTATGATTTCTCCTTCATATTTAGAGTTGGGCAGAGGGGAGCTGGTCTTTCAGCCACCATTGCTAGGAGTGAGCATGAGATTTCTGAAATTATTGATGGTCTCTCTGAACAGGAGGTAAGAAAATAAATTGATTTGATTCAAGTTGATTAATAAATTATTATTAAAGGGAATTTTAAATGCTTTATTTTGGATTATTCCAAAGACTGTAACCAAATCATTGAAGGGCTTTTTGGTGAGTCACAAAGATGCCTTTGGCAGCAGGAAAACCTGGGGTCAGATGAGAAAGCTGTTATGATAAAAAATAAGGATCCAGCGTCAGCGTGGTGGTACATGCCCACAGTCCCAGCGCTCTGAGAGTCTGAGACAGGAGGATTGCAAACTGAAATCCACCCCAGGCAATTCAGCGAGACTCTGTATTAAAATAAAAAGTAAAAGAAGGTGCAACACAGTGCAGAGGCTCCAGGTTCAATCCCCAGTTATGCCCACCCCCACCCAAATAGACCTACGTTAGGGCAGCAGTGGTAGGGTAGTAGAGATAGATAAGAGGGGAGGTAGAATGGATGGGATAGATGGAGTGTGGCATGAGAAAGGAGGAATACAAACAGACTTCCTGGTTTCGAGTTTCTAAAGTTGTGAGACAACTTTGCAGATGGCAGGCAGTAGGTTGTCTGAAGTTTGTTTTCTAGCCAGGTGAACTTGGGAGAAAGTTGAACTAGAGAGTTCATCTGTATGCAGGTCAAATACTTCAGGCATGGGTTACATGAAGTGAAAAGGCAGGTGAATGAGTATATGGATATTAAAACTAAATGCAAAAGGGCCGGGGATTTAGCTCAGTGGTTTTGCCGCCTGCCTCACAAGTGCAAGGGCCTGAGTTTGATCCCCGGTACCAAAAAAACCCAAAAGAAAACCTAAATGCAAAAGAGGTTCGTTTATGAATAAGAGTGCCATTTCACAAATTTTTACTGAGAAAATATACTTTTGTATAGTTAGTAGGTTTAATTTGTTTTTCAGGCATTTCTTTGCCTGTGTCAAGTACAGACTTAATAAAATTATGAAACAATTAAATTTGAAGAGTGTAACATCTAGGCCCAGCAGCAATATTTCCACCCTTACGAAGAAGCTTCCTCATTACTTTCCCACAACAGAATTAATCAATATCTGATTAATTTCATTTTACATTTATTTGTATTATATAATTATCTTTATGTTCAGTAATTGTATATGATCACTTTGAATATCGTCTTCATGAATATAATTACTATACCTTTGGAGCTATCTTTGAATTTCCTGTTCCTAATATTTAGTAGTATATTAATAAATAAAGAGTAAAAATACCGTTCGGTTCCTAAGGTTAGTCTTCTCCAACCAGGTTCAAACCATCTCTTAAGGCTGGTCCAAAAGCCATTTGCTATTTATTGATTTAAGCTCATTTTGTTTTTATGCTATGGCTTTTCTTAAACTTCTTAAAATTCTGAACCTTATTTGTTGTAGTCATTCCCTTAAGTAATAATCAAAGATAATTATTACAGTCTTATATATTTCAAAATAAATGCTAACTATAAGTGAATATGTAAATATTAGCTTCCAAGGGTAGGAATATTTTGAGGACTTAAATATGTACCTAATAATTTATTTGCAAGAATAAGGTAGATTTAATCTAAAATGTTGAATGATTTAGAAATAATAAATTAAGTAAAATTCCTGCATGTATACTGTTTAGCATATTTAAAAGTAAAAGGTAAAAAAATAAAATAAAATAAAAATCAATAAATAAAAGGTAAACTGGGTGTGGTGGCTCACATCTGTCAGGAGGATCACAAGTTCAATGTGAGATTGGGCAACTTAATGAGACCTTGTCTCAAAATAAATAGGGCTGAAGGTATAGCTCAGTGGTGGAGTGGTTGCCTAGTTTGTTCAAGGGCTTGGGTACAATCCCTATTACCATCAAAAAAACAAAACAAAAACCCTAAAACGCAGTGTCATGAATCCCTGTACTCCATCTTTTACTATTAACTTAATTTGGCCAATATTTTTTCTCTTATCTGTGGCTATTGGTTTAGGTTGTGGGATTAATTACATGTTTGCTTTTTGGAAAGGTAAATTTTAGGGATATAGCTACTTTTTAAAATTGCTTTTGGGCTGGGAATTTAGTCACCTTCCTCGAAAGCACAAGGTCCCAAGTTCAATCCCCTGGTACGCCCCAAAAATTGCTATGATAAGCACTTTATGTGTATTATCACATTTAAACTCTGAAAATTCTGTGAGGTGGAAACTTTTGGAAGTGACCAAAGAAGGTACAGGTTAAATAATTTACCCAAGGTCCCAAACCAATAAGTAATAGAACCAGATGTCCCACCCGGGCAGCCTGATGCTGGGATCCTGTGCTCTTTCTCATGTCTATATTCAGTCAGGTGCATTCTTCCAACAGATATAAACAACCTCCCTGTTAAGTGCTAAATTTTGTAGCAGGAATTGGGAATAAATATAATGGTGAGTTAAACCATCAATTTAATCATCTCATAAAGTTAAATTCCTAGCAAGGGGGATTTCTAATCATTTTGTACCTATGTGTGTGTTGTATGTTAATCGTTTAGACTGTGTGTGTGTGTGTGCTTGTTTGTTTATTTTGGTTTTTTGAGACAGGGTCTCACTATATAATTCAGGTTAGCCTTGAACTCTGTGCAGTCCAGGCTGGTGGTGCTGCTGCTGTTCAGTCTCCTGAGTGCTGGGATTACAGATGTGCACCACTATGCCCAGCTGCTAGCTTGTGTTTTAAAAACACACTTTCTGTGAGTTTTCCTCCAGGACAAGAAAGTAGCCCATTTGTAGTTTGTCATTTTATTGTATGTATGGTAGGATTCCATTAGTATTTGATGTGGCACACTATTTTGCCTTCATGATCAAATAAAAGTATATCATGTGTTCTTACAACTTATTTCAGAATTCTTGTCACATTAGCCCTGAAAGAGGTGGAAAAGTGTATAAACTGAGTTCTATGAGCTACCGTAGGTCTCAGATTGTTGTTGTACCAATCAAAGTAGACCTTTACATGGTGGTTTTTCCTTCCTTTTTCACTTTTGATATCCTGCTTTCCCAAGGAGGAGATCCAAAGTGGTTTTTGGTCCTTTGATATATATAACCTGTGAGGAACAATTTTACTCAAGCATTTCTTGAATTGTTATTTAATGTCAAGGTCTCATCCTTTCTTACAGCTGTTTTACAAGTCATTTAATAGTGATCTAGAGCACTACAGCTTTACTTCTGTCTGGGCTGGGTGAGATACATTTCTTTTGGGACACATTTACATTGTTGTCTTGGAAAATTAATACATAATGCATATAATATTGCATAATTTCAGTGCAAATGGAGTTTTCATTTCTCTTGTAGCAGTCTACTCAGGGGCTTTAAAACATAACCATTCATATTATATTGCTTAAAAATTTTTTTTTTTTGGTACTGGGGATTGAACTCGGGCCCTTGCGCTTGGGAGGCAGGCAGCGGAACCACTGAGCTAAATCCCCGGCCTGTTGCTTTTAAAATTGCCTGTAAAATGTATGATTGAGAGGACATCTATCTCTTGAAATTTATTTTGTTTCTTTGGTTTTTTTTGGGGGGGTACCGGGGATTGAACTTGGGACCTTGCACTTGCACGGCAGGTGCCAGAACCACTGAGCTAAATCCCCAGCCCCCCTATATCTTGAAATTTATAGCCGTAATAACTGCAGTGACTACAGCTGTGTTAAATTTCTTTGCTTATTTTTTCACAGATCCTGATAGGGAACATCTACAAGCATTCCAAACTTTTTTATCACTTGAGGTGATTTTAAGCTAATGTGCCTGCCTCCAACACTGATGTTCAGACTGCTTGAGAGTACCCCACAAAATTAGAGACTTTGGGGCTAGGTGGGATAGATCAGTGGTAGAATATTTGCCTAGCATGCATAAATGTGGTTCAATCCCTAGTACCACCACAAAAAAGAAAAAAGTTAGGCTTTGTAAGGACTTAACTAGTGGCGGTATCCATCTCTATGTGGAAAATTTTTAGGAGAAAGCTTTGTATTTGGGCAAATACTTTTGATAAGTAATTTTGATAAGTTTTTTAAAAATGAAAGTTAATGATCATAAACATCCTAAGTCAAACTTTGGAAAAAATAATTTGTATACAGCTGGGTTTGGTGGCGCACAATCCTATAATCCTAGCATTCAGGAGGCTGAGGGAGGAGGATTGCTGTGTGTTTAAGGCCAGCCTAGGCTACATAGTGAGATTAAGGTTAGCCTGAACTACGTAGCGAGACCCTGTCTCAAAAATTTAAAAACAAGGTCTTAAATTTTTAGTGAAAGGATTATGTAAAATTAGCAAAAAATATTTAGTATGTGTGTAGGCTTAGGTAATTTTCTTTTCTTTTTCTTTCTTTTTTTTTCTTTTTTTTGAGACAGGGTCTGGCTGTGCAGTTCAGGCTGGCCTTGAACTCATTATGTAGCCCAGGCTGGCCTTGAACTCATGGCAATCTTCCTGCCTCAGCCTCCCAAGTGCTGGGATTACAGGCATGTGCCACCATGCCCTGCACTGGCTTAGGTAATTTAAGATCAATGACTTAAAGATTTTGATGCCTGGTTGTTTATTTTTTTATTGTTCTCTAAAATGATGCTAAGATTTGTTTTCTAAAATGTTGTTTATACTAGTTTTAAATAATACTATATGATAATAAATGCTACATGAAGTCATTACTTTAATGAACTTGGCATCATTTTGTATCTTCTAGGTCTGAAATATCTTCTAAGTATCACATTCATTTAAGTAAGGAACTGTTTTCAAAGTATAGGTTATAAGACAAATATGTAATCTCTGCATCTATAATTAATTTAGTGAGTATGAAGTGTATGAGTAATTGCTATATGTTAGGTGCTATGAGGCATTACTGTAGTAGGTGCTATTGTCAAACAGTGTTTTTAAATGTCTTTTAAGAGAGTTATTCTACTTCCTTTTAAAATTTGTAGTTTAAATTTTATTATAAGTAAACTGCTTTTTTTTTCCAGAATAATGAGAAACAAATGCGACAGCTCTCTGTCATTCCACCTATGATGTTTGATGCAGAACAAAGACGAGTCAAGTTCATTAACATGAATGGACTTATGGAGGACCCTATGAAGGTTTATAAAGATAGGCAGTTCATGAATGTTTGGACTGACCATGAGAAGGAGATCTTTAAGGACAAGTAATTTAAATTTTAAATTATTCTCTAATAGCAGATTATATAAGTTTGTAAAAGGGTGTGGCATTTACTTGTAAATTGAACTGTTTCCTCAAAAACTCGGTCCCTTTTTGACATAGAATGGATATTATGAGAAGTAGAAAATATTGATCCTCCCATAAGTTTGTAGGTGGGTGAAGAGGTAATGGATAAGAACTGAGTAAACAGAGTCGTTAAAAGAGAATTTCCCAAATTTGGAATCTGTGCAGATCACTTTGGGAAATTTTTTGTTTTTGTTTTTTTGACAGCACTGGGGGATTAAACCCAGGGCCTTTGCACTGAGCTACATCCCAAACCCTTTTTATTTTTAATTGTGAGACATAGGTTGCCCAAGTTGGGCTCAAACTTGTGATCGCCTCAGCCTTTCACCATGTTGTTATTAAAGGATTGCATCACCACACCTGGCTTGTGGAGCTTTTTGAAAATACAAATTTCTCGGGCCAGGGATTTAGCTCAGTGGTGCTGTGCCTGCCTGGCAAGCTCAAGGTCCTGAGTTCACTTCTTGGTACTGGAAAAAAAATTTTCTTTGCCGTAGATCAGTCTCATCAGTGCTTAGTAGATGGTTCTCAGGACGCTACCCTTTAAAACTCTAATGATTATGCAGTTATTACTCAGACTGATAGAGAGGAATCACAGGAAGTTAGTCTACATAATATTTCTTATTCTGAGGTTTTCTTTAAGCTATTAAAATGTTTGTGCCTATGTATGTTTTTATTTTTGTTTTACTCAGGTTTATCCAGCATCCTAAAAACTTCGGACTAATTGCATCATACTTGGAAAGAAAGGTTAGAAATGGTTTGCATTGAGAATATTTGTAGATTTGTGATGTTGTTACTTTGGAATTTTTGTGCTCTTAACAAGCAACAATAGTTAAGTAGAACCGATTTTGCAAAAAAAACCAATTAGAAATGATTCTAATTAATTATAATTATATAAATTATAGGCTGGGGATTTAGCTCAGTGGTTTCACCACCTGCTGCGCAAGTGCAAGGACCCGAGTTCGATCCCTGGTACCAAAAAAAAAAAATTATATATGCAATGATAATTAAAATTATTAGAAGTCCTTAGCACAGAACACAGAACTATTTTTCATGGTTAATGATAAATGACCTCAGCTTATATTTTCCTAAAATTATATAGCTTATAGTGCTTTTTAAAAGTAATTAAATTTTTTTTTGCTACTGGGGATCAAACTCGGGACCTTGTGCTTGCGAGGCAAGTGGTAAATTTCTAATTAAAATGTAGTAGTACTGATTTCCTCAGTTTTTTTTTCCACAGTGAATTGACTTTAGTGTCCTTCTTCTTTTCTTTTTTTTTAGTTTTCATTTTTAAGACCTTGTCTCACTGTATATTCCATGCTGGCCTTGAAATCACTAGGTAGCCCAGGTTGGCCTGGAATTCCAGGTGGTCCTTCTGCCTCAGCCTCCTGGGAGCTGGGATTTCAGGCATGTGCTGCAACACTCGGCTGGCTTTAGTGGTCTTAAAATATTTAAAGGGACGTTTTGAATATTTACATATATGAGGCAAAACAGTTTCCTTAGAAATTAATATTAAATAAAGTATTTGAATGGATCTTTGTGTCTATAAATGTCTGTATAGTAACTGTATTTTTAGAGCTCACACATGCCTTAAAATACTAGCTATCCTTATATGCGCCTTTTTAATTTATACTTTGGGAATAACAAATTTACTTTGAAAGTATTTTACTTAAATTTTTAAAAATTTTGTTGAATTATCAAAAAGAACTTTTTCCTTTACAGAGCGTTCCTGATTGTGTTTTATATTACTATTTAACCAAGAAAAATGAGAATTATAAAGCCCTAGTAAGAAGGAATTATGGGAAACGCAGAGGCAGAAACCAGGTATGTTTTATTATTGTATGAATGATGTTTTAGGGTTAATAGAAATAGCAAGAAAAAAATGTTATAACAGGAGATTTGAATTTAATGTATATTTTAGAGATTACTATTAGGTTGTTATAAATGTTATAATTATTTAGAAATCTTTTATTTTTCATATATTTCAAGTTACTAGTGTGATAAAATTAATTTGAAAAGTTTTGTATTTTCCTGTTACCTGAATCTGTATTTCAGCATTAATAATAATCATGTCATTAAAGCCAGGGATTTAGCTCAGTGGCGCCTCACCTGCCTCACAAGTGCAAGGTCCTGGGATCTATCCCCTGTACCCGCCCCCCCCATCATGTAATTAAATATGAGATCCATCACACCTTACCTAATATAACATCTTTAACCACTTCTTTTGTCTGAGCAGGGGACAGGTAGGGTAAGGGAGAGAACGATAGCTTGGTAACCAGCGTGGATGATTGTTTACTGAAGCGGTTGAAACCTGATCTTGTTTCATATTAACTTCATTTGAGGCGTTTAAGTAGTTTAACCCTTAAAAAGTTTACCTAAAAGGGAAGTTTTTCACAAGTATATTTTCACAGTTGCAATTCACTGGTTTCAAAACTTTGTCCCCCAGAATAACCAGTCAGCAGCTATTACAGCTCATATATGTATTACCAATGAGGCTGCTGCAGTAATGCTTTTGTCTGCTGCTCTCCTCATCCAGATAGAGAGTGCACTGTGGACTTTTATTCATGAGCTCTAATTGCTGCTGCCTCCTGGCATTCCACAGTCTCTTCTGGTTTCCTGCACAGCTGACTTTTCAGTGTATTGCATCTTAGTCCTTTTCTTCCCTTACAAGGCCTGGTCAGCCTGGTCAGCCTGGTCAGATAGAGCTTTTTTTGACTTAGATCTCTATTCAGAGTCATAATCTTCTTATGTTTTCTGAGTTTTTCCTGCAGAATACTACTATCTCAAAAGATGTGCTTACATATTCTTTGGAAACAGTATTTCTTGGTTGAAAAAAGTATAGTTACTATTTCATGAGGTAGCTGTGTGAAAATGCTGCTAGAGGCTGAGTAAGCCGAAACCTTTAAATATGCATTTTCAGTGGATTGGTGAGTGGGGTACAAATACCATTATGCTGAGTTGGAAAAGATCATTAGAAGGTGAGAAAATGGCAATAGTATAGGTGTACTCATTGTAAAAATTGTATAAGGGAACAGTGAAATGGCTTGGTAGGACTAATAATGATCAGAATGGAGAGAAAAGCACCTGCTTGTACTCTGATAAGAATAATATCACAGAGACAGAGACATAGATAATTGTTGTAGAGCTCCATAAAGATATACTGACTGAAGAGGAACAAATTGAATATTGGCAGTGAGATAGGAAATACCATTCTGCCAGAGATGGGAGTATTGCCGGAGGTTTTCTTCCTGCTTCCCTTGAAGAAAGTGAGATCAATACCCTCTGTCTTCCTTTAGCTAGAGATGCTGGGAATCTCTTAGACAAGGTTCAGCTACACATTTTTAATAGTAGATTTATTTATTACAAAATAATACTTATAACTATTATTAGTTTTAGGAATTATGTGTTACATTTAAATTTTTTTAGTTCTATACAAGATACTAAGGTAATACGATTATACCCTATATTGCCAGATGTGGAAAAAATTGCAGCAGGAAGTTTTGTGTGGGAAGGAGTCTCTTTCATTCTGAGAAACTTGTTTTCCATCTCTGTGTTCTCTGGGATGTTTCACTTCTCAATTTGGCATAGTTCCACATCAGTGTTTTGCTTTCACATTCTTGTCCTTCATATCATTTTGCTAGGAACCTCAGCACTGCCCCAGAATATATTTGCAGGACTAAGATTTGCCACATCCATCTGTATCTTGATCTGAGCTTTAGGATATTTGCCCTCAGGTAGGCTCAATTTTGGTTTGATCAGCCCTTTCAGCAATTTAGTCCTACACTCATTAGCTTTTAAATTACCACCTTGAATATTTTCCCTATAGTTTTGTATTTTTCTGGGGATCTGAGAGAGGAGGGAATTAAATAATGGGTTGAGACATCCATTTCAGACAAAAGAATCTTGTCTCCATTTCTTAATTGCTTGTGTACTTCATTCCATTTATTTGTGTCAAAATGGATGGGTGACTTTTCAGAAATTAGGAGGTGTTAGTTTAAGGGTTTTCTTAGGTATAACTAAATGTCATTAAAGAAAATCCAAGTGACAGGTGAGAAGAGAAGCCATTGGCCCTTTGAATAGAAGAGTAATATCAGATTTCTCTGGGTACTCTGTTGAGAATAGATTGTAAAGAGGCAAGGGAAGAAGTGAGACCAACTAGGAGGTTTTTATAATAGTCTCAATGGATTATGCTTGGAGAAGACTAATGGGGAGTGATAAGGAGTGTGTATGTATACAAAAATATGTATATACTTTTGTGGTTCTGAGGATCACCTCAGGGCCTTGAGATGTTAGGCAAGTGCTCTACCACTGAGCTACACCTTCAGCTGCTGCATATGTTTTTTTTTTTCTTTGGTACCAGGGATCAAACTTGGGTCCTTGTACTTGCGAGGCAGGTGGTGGATCCACTGAGCCAAATCCCCGGGCCCTGGATATGTGTTTTTGAAGATGAAAGCAACAGGTTTTGCTGATGGATTTATTGTGGGGATGAGGAAGGGACAATGATTAAGGATAACATCTAGTTTTGGCTTATGAACTTGCCATTTGCTATAATAAGTTAGTTCCATGTTGTCTGGTGAAGGGAAGAGGTAAGAGGACAGATAGATTATTATGAGCAAGCTTAACATTAGCTTGGATCAAATGAATGTTTGGGGTGGGAGAGTAAAACTTCTGAAATAACAAAAACAAAGGAATTGATGTTTGCCAAACCCAGTATATGTAGACATCTACTATGATCAGATGATCTTCTAGATGAATAAAATTGGATCCTTGTCCTTGGTAAGATGATAGCATAATGGAAATCAAGGAAGGTCTCACAAGAGATACAGTAGTTTGAACTGAATCTCAGAGAGTATATAGGAGTTTACCAGGCAAGGAATGGCAGAGTGGGTGTTGCAGGCAAAGGCATGAAAGTGCTAGGCATGTTGAGGTGAGTTTAGAGCAGCAGAGAATAGTATGAGAAGGATGGGTTGCAGGAAAGTATTCATAGGTGAATAGGCTTTGCTATATGGTGATATGGTGACCTGTAGGTCTCTTCTCATTGGGTTATGCAGTCTTAATTTCTCAGATAAATGAAGATAGTACACAGTGCAAACTGCATTTCATCTTTTTCTTTTAAAGTCATACTTTTAGCAAACACGACATCAAAGATAACAAGGTCCAGGGCTGGGGATTTAGCTCAGTGGTTCTGCTGCCTGCCTTGCAAGCACGAGGTCCCAGGTTCAATCCCCAGTACCAAAAAAACCAGATAACAAAGTCCCTAATTTGACTGACAATTCACTATCCTCAATTGTTCTTTTTTCTGGGCTTGGTCCATGTATAGATTTATATGGCTGTAATTTCAAAATAGAAATATTTGGAGTGTTTTGTTTCATTTCACTTTATTATCGCTTTAATATTTTTCCATATTCAGTCTTAGTAATGATCCCAGCTGCCAACCATTTCATTAAATGGATGTTCCTCCCAAATGTATAAAAGTATAACAGTGTTTCTTGTAGCATCATCTATAATGATGAAAAGTTTGATACATGTTAATAAGTGCATAATGTTAGGAGGCTAGTTTAAAAATTTGTGTGTGGTTTATCAAATTTAAAGGTAGAATTGGAGTGTTTATATGATAAGAGTAGATAGGAATTGCCAAAAAAGAGCACCAATTTCACATTTCCAAGTGCAATCTTAGTGTTTTCACTTGTCTGATAGGTCTAAATGCTGAGAGAGAGAGAGAGAGAGAGAGAGAGAGAGAGAGAGAGAGAGAGAGAGAGAGAGAGAAACACCTTTTAAGCACTGTATTTAAAAGTACTGGAAACAAAAAAAATAAAAAAATAAAAGTACTGGAGCGGGGTGTGGTGGTGCACTCCTATAATCCCAGCACTTGGGAGGCTGAGGGAAGATTGCCATGAGTTTGAAGCCAGCCTGGGCTACATAGTGAGTTCAGGGCCAGCCTGAAAACTACAAAGGGAGCCCCTGCCTTAACCCACCCCCCAAAAAAAGTACTAGACTGATTTTTAATGCATAACCACCAGTTATATTATAAATGATTAACATCTGATCATTTCAAAATTTGGATTGGTATTATAATTTATTACCACAATTGGAGAAGCTGTTTTTGTTACCTTTGTATCTCACAAATGATGGTTCATTCTAGCAGCAAATTGCCCGTCCCTCACAAGAAGAAAAAGTAGAAGAAAAGGAAGAAGATAAGGCAGAGAAAACAGACAAAAAAGAAGAGGAAAAGAAAGATGAAGAAGAAAAGGATGAGAAGGAGGACTCTAAGTGAGTTAAGTAATTGGAATTCAATAAGTCAAATATGTAGTTATTTTTAAATAATGGAGCTGAATTTGTTGAAGATGTGAAAAATTAGATAAAGGAATCAGTGGGACATTTATTTTCACCATCTGATAATTATTTATCATGATTAAGAAATGGAGTGTTTCAGCACATATAACTTCTGCTGTAATTTAGGAATTTATTTTCTAGGCATGGGTTACTACTTTCAGAGGGCTAGTTTACAGTAGCATACTCAACACCAAGATATTTTTATAATTTGATCTTTGATTTGGAAGATTCCCTAGCCCCTTTTCAGTCAGAGATGGTATGCATCTGAGAGCATAAAAATGCTGAGAAAGTAATAATTTTCATTGATACAATATTTTCCAGGATTTAAAAAATTTTATTATATAAAATAGAGTTCCTGATTTTTTGTTTGTTGATGTTGCTGTTTTTGTGGTTATGAAAGTAATTCTTGTTTATTATAGAAAATACGGAAAAGAAAGAAATATAATGAAAACCCTATCATTTGATTTTTCAGTTTGGAAATCATTGGTAACTTTTGACAAACCTTTTATTTTTGACTATGCTGTTGATCAAGTTGACAAAATATCTTTAACAAGAGGCTGTAAAATAGAAGCCAGTTGATAAGGATTAAAGAAGTAAATCAGGGCCGGGGATTTAGCTCAGTGGTTCTGCCAACTGCCTTGCAAGCGCAAGGATCCGAGTTCAATCCCTGGTACCAAAAAAAAAAGAAGTAGTAAAGCAGAAGAACTACACTGTACCTTTAATTTAGGGCTGAAGGGAAAGGAATTATTCTTGAAACTTTTGGGAGAAATAATCTGTAACTTGGTAAACCACAACAGGTCTCTTTACTTAAAGTGGATAAATTTTGAAAATAATCAGCATCTTCCATTAAGCAAGAATAATTGAATCTTTTGAGTGTTACCGGCTATTCATTTGCAAAAATGCATCTTAAAAGTACCTTATTTCTAAATGTAACCATCATGAGAAATAAATACTACTGAGAATAGTTTTCTTTTTTTATAATAAATTTTATTTAATTTTATCCCTTTCCCTCCTCAAGCCCCTTCCCCTCTCTATATACAGAAGCTTTGTTTCCATTTCTTCCTTCTATTTTCACTTTTTTTCTTGTCCCTTGCTTCCTCCTCCCTTGTTACCCTTTGCATTTGAACGCTTTCTGCTGGATTGATAGTCCCTTGCTAATTTTAAGAAATCTCTCTTTCCATAATCACCCCAATCCTGTCTTATATATCTGATATTTTGTCCTCACATTGGCTCATTCTGCTGTGTATACTTTAAGTGGAGTTTTTAATCTCCTGGATATCTGTTTGAACCTGTTTCATGGATTCCATTTCTTTCCTGTGCTAGGGATTCATGTTTTCCATCATGTTCCTGATTTTTTTTACCATCATGTTCCTCTATTTTATTATCTGTATCTTTCATTCTGTTCGCCATCTCTGTAGTTATGTGGGAAAGTATTTTTGCTTTGATTTTTTTCTAGACCCACATTCATTTGCTGTGTTACTTCTTCTGTTACCACTTATAAGAGAGTCCAGGTGGGTGGCTTTCTGATTGTTCCACTTCATTGCCCCCGGGGTTTGCCATTGGTGAGCTGAAAGTCTGCAGAGGTTGCATCTTATTTGAGTGTCTTCTCATTTTCTATTTTTTTTCAGATGCATATTGTTTATTAAAGATGTAAAGGCACTTCATTAATTTTATAAACCTCAAAAGTTAATACTGACTTTTAAAAATTATACTGGGCTCTTTTTTTTTTAATTCATTAAGTTTATTGATACATTTTAGGTATACAGTATAATGACATTCATCATTGGGAATTTGTACCTTTACATGATATACCTTGATTCTTTTTTCCCCATTCCCTTGCCCTTCCTTCAACCCCTCTAACCCTCCCTATATACAAAGACTATTTCCGTTTTTTCCTTTTCTCATATTTTTTCCTTTCCTTTATTTCCTTTCCCCTACCCTTCTCACTCCTCATCCCCTTCCCCTTTGGGCCTTTTCTTCCTATTTCACATTATCTATTATACAGTTTGATCCTCATTTACACTTTCAGTTTCTCACACCAGAGAAACAATGTGGTATTTACACATGTGTCCTATTTATTTCACTTAGGCGTGTGGCCTCAATGTGCATCAATTTAGCTATAAATGTCTCTAGTTTGTCATTCTTTATGGTTGAGCAGTACTCCATTTTATAAAAAAAACCATATCTTCTTTATCCAGTCACCAATTGATGGGCATTTGGATTGTTCCCAAGTTTTAGCAATTACAAACTGTGCTGCTATAAACATGGGTGCGCATATATACTGTGGTATGATGCTTTTAATTCTTTTGGGAAGATACCCAGCAGGGGAATAGCTGGGTCAAATGGGACCTCTAATCCTAGCTTTTTGAGGTTTCTCCATACTGATTTCCTCAGTGGTTGCACCAGTCTACACTCCCAGCAACAGTGGAGAAGGGTTCCTTTTTCTCCACAACCCTGCCAGCATTTGTTAGTGATTTCTTGATAGCAGGCCATTCTTCCTGGAATGAAGTGGAATGTCAGCATTGTTTTCATTTGCATCTCTCAGATGGCTAGTGATGTTGAACCTTTTTTCATATTTTTTTTGTTGTTGCTACTTGTCTGAGAA
This sequence comes from Heterocephalus glaber, assembly GCF_053883595.1. NCBI lineage: Eukaryota > Metazoa > Chordata > Mammalia > Rodentia > Bathyergidae > Heterocephalus > Heterocephalus glaber. Next base: position 571,631 of record NW_028258352.1, on the reverse strand, counting down.
ATGTCTGTTCATTTCAGATGCCCATTTTTGGATTATGTCTTTAAATTTGGGAGGCCTGATTTCTTTAAATTCTTTATACATTCTAGATAGTAGACCTTTGTGTGAGGAACAGCTGGTAAAAATTTTTTGGGGTTCACTCTTCACTCGTTGATGGATTCTCTTGCTGTGCAGAAGCTTTTGAATAAGATGAGATCCCAGGCCAATCTTCCTAATGAACATAGACGCAAAAATCCTCAATAAGATACTGGCAAACAAAATGCAGAAGATCATACACCCTGACCAAGTGGGATTCAACCTTGGAATGCAGGGATGGTTCAACATGACGTAAATCAATAAATATAATACACTATATTAATAGAGCCAAGAACAAAAACCACATCATCTGAAAAGATGCAGAAAAACCCTACAGAAAATTGAAATAGATGGTCTTTATTCTGTCCTGATTTTCTATTTTTTTAAAAGTTTGATTCCTGAGTTGATGCTTGTAAATTGCTTATGGTGAGTAGCTTTATTGCCAGTATTCAGAACCCTTAGCAAATAACTAGTGCTCAGAAGTGTTTTCCAGGTGTAGCTAGCTTTTGGGTTTTGAGTCTGTTGTAGGATCCTCCCTCTTCAGTTTATTGAGGATGAGAAGTTTCTGCCTGTTTGGCCCAGCTGCCAGTTCTTTGGCACTGGCCTATAAGTTTTTTAAGACCCTTAGGCAATCTCAGTCTTGTTATACCAGGAAGAACAACTGATTAGCACAGTTCTGTCACCTTGGCTAATGTGTGGTACAATCAGCAATAACAACAGCATCAAATACAGTCTAGAAAATGACAAATTGTAGCCCTTAATATGGCATTTTTACCCTTAGGGGATAAGATTTAAAAGGGGTTAGGGGTAAAAAACAAATAATAGATCAGAAGCAAGGCTGGAGGATAAACTTTAGGAAACTGGTGAAGAGGACAGGTGGGAAAGAGAAAAGGAAAAAAATAACAGAACAACAACAACAAAAAACTAGAAACTGTTTAGACAACCAAGAATAAACTAAATAAAACAAAACGAGAACTAGAAAAGAGGAAAAAAAAAGAACAAAGATTAAAAAAACCCAAAATGTCCAATTCAAGATGTGACTCTGCTGTCACTGTAGGCAATGTTGCCAAACAGAGTCCAGAGTGAAACTGATTAATCCCAGCAAGCTAGCTGCAGCTTCATGGTGGTGCAGTGGATAATCCAAGTTGGCCTGCCTCTTTATTTCCTTTGAAGTTGAGGCCTGTTTCTGGCTTATGAAGCTGTAGCCAGATTCCTTGAGCCTACACAGTCTCTGTGTCTCCTGCCAACTTGAACTCCGTTCCCTGACCTCCTGCTACCTTGAACTCAGCACATGCACCGAGGCACTGGGAGCGACTAGATGGAATATGCCTGCAGCTATTCTGAGTTCAGAGCTCAGTTGGCCTCTCTCCAAGATGCCTACCAGCCAGTCACCCTCTTCTGGCTGAGGTCTGAACCTGGATAACTCAACAGCCGCTTCAGTCCAGTGCATGCACTGGTCTGTCCACTGGTGTGTTTCTCCGTGGAGGACTCTGGGGTCATGAGTATTCACTGTGCATCTGTAGCCATCTGCAGGTTCGGCCCATCTTTCCCCCATGGAGTGTCCAGGCTCTTGGTACTTCCCTCCTCTTCATTAAAGTCTCTCTCTTCACTCTCCCTGCAGACTTCAGTTTTCACCTCAGATACTTCCTGGGTCCCGGGGACTGCTTCTCTCCTATCTCTCCTCCTCAAGCTGCTGTATTCCAGTGTTAGAACACCAAATCTCAGAGAATCCAGAGAATGGTTTTCTAGTATTTCTTGTACTACCATTATTGTTATAGTGACTACTATTTATTGAGTTTTCCCCAAACACCTGAGATGATGCTAAGTATTTTAGCCTTAATAATAGCAAACCTGTATGTCCTGGCACTGTTGTAGGCACTTTATATAAAATTAAGTCCTTTATTCCTCACAGCAGCTCTATGAAATACACTATCATTTTCCTTATTTTACAGATGAGGAATTTGAAGCTCAGTGAGTTGAGGCAGTTTTGCCAAGGTCACCTTTAGTAAATCACGGAGATCTGGTACAGACCCAGGCAGCCTGGCCCTGGAGATCATTCTCTTAACTATGAATCCATACTGCTGTGTTTGTCCATAATCGCCCTTGGAGGGGTTTCAGAATATTGAGGGGTTTTTTTTTCCTGTACCGGGGATTGAACTTGGTACCTTGCACTCGAGAGGCAGGCAGCAAAATCACTGAGCTAAATTCCCGGCCCAGGATAACAAGTTTTTTAAAAAACGTATTGTGGATTATTAATACAGCATAGGCACCTGTCAAGAAGATCATTTGTTTCAACTTCGTTTCACAGATATGACATTGTAGACCAAAGGAAAAAACCGGGGACACTGCCTTTTGGTGTAGCTCACTGCCTCTGGATTGCAAGTTTAATGATCCTTTTGGTGTCATTTGTGATTTCCTCCTGGACTGTTCTGAGTTTCAAGTTATTTGATTTGAAATTTGGTTATATTTTAACTCTTAATATGTAATTTCATTATTGTGAAATATCTTAATGTGAGCCAACTGTTGTGGCACATGCCGGAAGTCCAGGGTGTTCTGCAATCTAGCTACTAGAGTGGTGGAGGCACTAGGGTTGCAAATTTGAGGCCAACTTATTGAATGTTGTAAAATTTAAAAGAAACAAAACAAAAACATACCCAAAAGGTACTAGAGGTGTAGCTTAGCACTCCTTGGGATCAGTCTACAATACTGCTTCTCCCAAACAATAATAATTTTTAATCCACTCAAAGCTATTCTAGATTATGGGATGAAGGAATTTTCCATTACAAAATTTTGTAATTGGGGCCAGGGATTTAGCTCAGTGGTGCCGCCGCCTGCCTTGCAAGCACAAGGTCCCGAGTTCAATCTCCGGTACCAAAAAAAAAAAATTTTTTTGTAATTAACAAATTTGGTAGATTTATTCACTTTCTACTTGAAGCATGATCAAAACCATAATTTTCTTTGATTTATGTACACTTTTGTTAGTACATGTGTGTAGTATATGTTTATATTCCTTGTGGGAAATTGTTTCTTATATGTAACATATCTTAATTCCTGTGTATATATACTTTTAATTCCTGTATATATACTTAGACATTTTCATTTTCTTTTGTTTCCAGAGAAAATACCAAGGAAAAGGACAAGACAGAAGGTACAACAGAAGAAACTGAAGAGAGAGAGCAGGCCACACCCAGGGGGCGAAAGACTGCCAACAGTCAAGGACGCCGGAAGGGCCGAATCACCAGGTCCATGACAAACGAAGCTGCAGCTGCCAGTGCTGCAGCTGCAGCAGCCACTGAAGAGCCTCCACCACCTCTGCCACCGCCACCAGAACCTAGTGAGTGGGAAGAGTTCAGAATGAACAGGCTGTAATTTCTTTTGGGATTCTGTTTCAATGCTAGAATAGGACAGAGACCTCTAATATTGACAACCTGGAAGTAACTGTGAATTCTGGTCTTTAAATTTTAAAACTTGAACATCAAAGTCTTTTGAAAAAGAACATCAGCCTCAATCTTGCTACCCTGTTCAGCTATTTTTCTTTTTCATATAGCTATAATCTTAGTATGCATACCATTTTGTTTTCTGATGTTTTTACTTGATATTTATCACAAATATTTTCTAATTTCAAAGTAATCTCCATTTTTATTTTCTTAAATGGCTTTGCTGGGGCCAGGGATTTAGGTCAGTGGTGCCACGCCTGCCTCGCAAGTGCAAGGTCCTGAGTTCGATCCCTGGTACCTAAAAAAAAAAAAACGCTGTGCAGTGTAGGTGTTTTGGTTCTGAGGGGTCAAGCTGTCCTCCTCCCTTTAAGACATCACTAAGGGCTGGGGATTTAGCTCAGTGGTTCCGCCACCTGCCCCACAAGTGCAAGGACCCAGTACCAAAAGAAAAAAAAAGGACATCACTAGAATGAAAAAAAAAATGTATGCACATAGTGTTTTCTTTCTGTTGCTGTTTTTTACAGAACTAAATTCTTAGGCAAAGGTTTACTGGGCATAAGAATCTAAGCATGCTTTTCTCTCTTAGAAAGTACTATTTCATTAGTCTATAAAAGGATTCTCTTAATGTTAAGTACCACCACAAGTAGTTTCGGTGACACTAGTTTTATCATAAAACGAAAAATGAAAGACGCACATTGTAGGAATGATAAGAAGGAACAAAGAAAGATAGGCTTGGGGCAGAACATGATGAATCTTGTTTCAGCTGTATCTTGATTTGCTTGCAAAGGAGGGACCTTGCAAACATTTCAAAGTAGAGGACTGCTCTGAAAAGACTTGTGGTATAGAAAGATAACTTTGATGGCAGTTGTGGAAGCCAGTTTAGAGAAGCTAAGGGTTAGAGGCAAGAGGACATTGTGTATATGGAGGTGATGGATTCAGGAGATTAGAGTTGATACATGTTACTGGATGAGTCGTAAATGACAAGGAGAATTCAAAAAATCAGTCTGAGGAGATAATAATTCAAGTGACTGGGTGGGTGGTAGTACTGTTAATTGAGAAAGGGCCTATTGCAGGAGTGCTCTTCAGACTTAATATTTTCAGGCATTTTTCAATAAAGCAGAATCACAGTACATAATCCATCTGTGCCTACTGGATGCCAGACACTGAGGAATGAATTAAGTGAGTTTAGAGAAGAAGAGAGGGCACTCTGCCTGGACAGGAAGGAAGAGGGTTGTTTTTACTTTCATACTCAGGAGACAAGGAATGGAGATCTGCAAGGTGGGAAGGCACTGGTTGCAGCGGGACTTTCTCAAAGTAAGCTAAAGGTTTTCAAACATGTAGATGTGGATGGAGCTTTTGACAACATTGAGAAGTGTGGAACTTTGGTGTCTAGTTGTTGCAGGAGACATTGAGAACATCCAGTTTCCATAGTTTCTTTCACTAAATGCTTTAAACACACTTTATATCAGATAAATAAGTTATTTATATGTTCATCTGAATGAAGGATTTAACTTTGTTTTTCTCTGCTTGACTGGGTTTTCTCTTTTTATTTAAGTTTCCACAGAGCCTGTTGAGACCTCTCGATGGACAGAAGAAGAAATGGAAGTTGCCAAAAAAGGTAAATTATATTGCTGTAGTTTGGACTGTCTAGGATTTGTTTTTGTTTTCTTAAAAAGAATAATTAGTAATGAGTGATAAGGAACTATTTTTTAATTGAAAAATATAAAAAAGTTCTTCCAAAAAGGTAACTAGAACTGAGAAACAAATTTAAGACTTTTTGATGGTGTGATACCCAGTAAGGTACTTCTTTTGAAAGTTTAAAGATTTTTTTGATGCAGTTTTATTTTGAGTAGAAATAAGTAGCTGTTCTCACTTTTTCAGAATAGTTGTGACTATATGCTATTAAAATTTTTGAACAAATTTTGATATAAAATGTGTATTTTTATTTTAAAGTTGCATTAAATAGAATAGTAACTTCTTTCTCAGTTTGGATTTGGTTAAATCTTTGATTATGAACCACTGAGAAATTGTACTATGATTCAGAGGAGAGAACATGTTTTATATCTGGGTAGACAAAGATTTGAATTCTGTTTCAGCTAGTTTTTTTTTTTTTTTTTTTTTTTTTTGGTACCGGGGATTGAACTTGGGTCCTTGGCTTGCAAGGCAGGCGGCAGAACCACTGAGCTAAATCCCTGGCCCTGTTTCAGCTAGTTTTGTAGCTGTGTGGCCTTCCATCTCTCTGAAACTTTATGGATTTTCTGTTTGTTTCTCTGTGCTTCTTAATGTATAATTTGAAATTGAACTAGAATTTGTAATAGCATAAATAATGGTTAATTTTAAGAAAGATCAACTCTTTGGTTGTTATATTAGTCATTGTCTCATTGCTGTGACAAAATACTTGGCACTTGTAATTTAAAGGAGGAGAGGCTTACTTTGGCACATGATTTTAAAGCCTTCAGTTCATAATTGGCTGGGTCTAAGGTAGAAATAGCATGCTGGAAGGCATGGCAGAGGAGAGCTGTTCAATTCATGATAACCACAAAGCAGAGAGCAAAGGAGAAGGAAGGAGGTAGGGAAAAGAATATACTCTTGCAGCTCATGTGCTAGTGACCCACCCCTTCAACTAGGCCCCACCTACTAATAGCACATGAACTACTGATAAACATGAGTGTAGAAAGAGTATAGTACTGCCTTGATCCATTCACTTTCCAACTTACGAGACTTTTGGGGGACATTTTAGATCTAAACCGTAACAGTGGTTAAACATTTACTTTTTAGCTCTGGTTCTACCGCCTTCTTTGGAAGCGCAAGGTCCTGGGTTCAATCCCTGGTACCAAAAAAAAAAAAAAAGCACATTTACTTTCTAGTTCTACATAGAAATTATTTTATGTAGCTTGATCTTTTGGGAACACATTTTATTCAGATTTTAAAAATATACAGCAGGTAATGAATGATACATTTTAGATTCATGTATAAGTTAACTTTACAAAAAAACAGTTTAAATTATTCTGTTTTCAAAAGTATCTTCATTTAAACTATTTGACATGACTGGCAAATACTACTAAATTTGTATAATTTCAAAAAGATTAACAAATATTCTCATTTCATCATCAAACTGGCATGGTTAAGTAAGGAAATATTAGCTATACATAAAATTATATTTTAATACAGATATAGCTATGTATGATTGTTTATATTCAACACTCAGTTGACTCTTTTTACTCACATATCAAGAAATTTGCTAGTCAGTTTTCTGTTCACATTATTGGAGAAGCTACTTGTATTAACCTTGAGTAACTGATGTTTATTAATAGTTAAGTTTGTATTGAAGATTCCTGCTTTAATACTCCTGTTATGTAAGGTTTATCTTGAGAGCTCTGTACATATGTACAGAGGCATTTATGTACTCATAATCTTTGCACACAGGTATATAATTACTGCATATATGTATTGATAAAAAGTGTGTTAAATTCTATAGGTTTCTCTAATGTATTAAAACAGGATTACGCCCCCTGCTTTGCAAGTACAAGGTCCCGAGTTTGATCCCCAGTACCAAAAAAAAACCCAAAAAATCAGGATTATTTTAAATACTAGTTAAATTTTTTTCAGGGCATTTCTTGAATGTGAATTGGCTGATGATAAATGCTGAGTATAAGTGAAGTTTTGTGTCTTAACTCTTTGTGTTAATAGTGGATATATATATTTTATTTTTAGTACATGTTTGCAATGCATTGTGTTTTACATTCATTGTAGGGAGTAGGTACATGTACTTAACGTCTTAATTTTTTTATTCTCCTTTCCCTTCCATCCCTCCATTTCTAAATACCCTTCCCATTTGCAAAAGATTTATCTCTGTTTTCCACTATCTTTTATTTTGCTCTTTAAGTTATTTATATTTTGGGTTTCCTAAATAAGAGAAACTATGAAATATTTAATCTTGTGTGTCTGATTAACTTCACATAACATTATGGTTTCAAGGTGGATCTATTTACTACAAATGATCCAAATTTATCCTTCTTTATGGCAGAGATATTCCATTATGTACAAATACCACATATTCTTTTTCTTTTTTTTGTACTGGCAATCAAACTCGGGACCTTGTGCTTGCGAGGCAGGTGGTGGAACCACTGAGCCAAATTCCCGGCCCAATATTCTTTATCCATTCATCTGTTGATTGGATACATAGGCCACTTCTAATATTCAGCTATTACGAATTATTTGTTGCTGTAAACATGGATATGCATGTATCTGTAATATGTCTAAAGACACCATATTTATATCATTTAACATCAAAAGAGTTAAAACTCTTGAGAAGATGCTTAGAACAAGAATAGCAAGGCTAATGGAATTTCTAGTTTTAGATTTTTGAGGAACCTCAATATTGATTTCTATTGTGTGTTTCTACCAGTTTACATTCCCACCAATAAATAATGACTTTTTTCCCACAGCCTTGTCAGCATTTGTTATTGTTTGATTTTTTTTTTGATGATAGCCATTTTTCTGGACTAAGATAGAATCTTAGTGTTGTTTTAATTTGCATTTCTCTGGTGGCCAGAGATGTTGAGCATTTTTAAATGTATTTATTGACCCTTTATACTTCTTCTGATAAGGTCTGTTTATTTCAGTTGCCCATATGTTTCATTGGTTCTTTTAATAATTTTATATTTGATTAACTTGTTATTGATAGGCTGACTTAAGGGATCTAGAAGTACTTAAGTGATATTTGAGCTATTAACTTTGGGTCCAAAATTATCCTAGCCCCTTGGCTAAGATACGTAGCAAGGTTATGGATTAGCCTCTTTATTCATGAGCATGTTTGAAATTTATGGTAAGAAATACAGAGCTAAAATGAGTTTTGTGTCAGTAAATATTTCAGTAAGGGTTGAAATGTATCAATAAGTAATTAAAAGCACCATTGTTAGTATTAATTTTTATGAAAACAATGATTAAGTTGATTTATTTTCTCTTATATGCTTAATCAGGTGACTGTTAAACTAATGCTTGATCTATTTTGAAAATACAGGCCTAGTAGAACATGGTCGTAACTGGGCAGCAATCGCCAAAATGGTGGGAACTAAAAGTGAAGCTCAGTGTAAAAACTTCTATTTTAACTATAAAAGGCGGCACAATCTTGACAACCTCTTACAGCAACATAAACAGAAAGTGAGTATAACAGAAGTGGTGAATCTTGTTTAGTTTTTGAGTCTAGAGTTTGGTTTTAAAAGAAGCTTTTTTGTATCTTATATTTTTATTTGTGCATTTACTTATAAGAGGTATGCCAGCTTTTCAGTACAGCTTGACTATTTCTCTTTTTTTTTTACCCACAGAGAAAGTTTATATTTGTAGCAGTGGGAATCAGTTCTTTTGAATTGCTGTAGACTGGATTTGAAAAATACAGTTTTGAATTTTATTTGAAAACTTTAGGTGAAGTTCTGTTGATCATGTCAAATGAGTAGATTTGGTATATTTAAAAAAATCTTTTCAGAGAAAGCTTCTGTGGAATAAAAAGGCCAGGGAGTGTAAGAGTATTAAAAATGTCTAGTGTAATGGTTCTTAGAGATTTTTAGCAGGTTTGTAAGGTAAAAACTGTGTTCATAAAAATATTAAGATATCAATTTGCCTTTTTTCCACTGTGATAATGTCAGAGCAGCTCTGGTAAAATTCCTTACATCAATCATGGGAAAGTACGAATGTGGTAGTACTGAATGTATTTTTATCTTGAGGCATTTCCAGGTGTTTTTTTTTTTTTAAAGAAAAGCCAGTTTTATTGGGTGTGGTGGCACATACCTATAATCACAGCACTGAGGAGGCTGAGGCAGGAGGATTGCCATGAATTCAAGTGCAGCCTGGACTGTAGTAAGTTCAAGCCTGGCCTGGAATACATAGCAAAACCGTATCTCAAAACAACAACAGAAAGAGAGAAAGAGAAAAGGAAAAGCCAGTTTGAGGTCTGGCAATGTAGCTCAGTGGTAGAGTGCTTGTTTGATACAAGCAAGACTCCTGAGTCCTGGCCTACTACCAAAAGAGAGAAAGAGAAAGAAACAAAGAGGGAGAAAAGTAAATAAAAAAAATAAATAAATAAAATCCTAGTTTTGCTTAAGAATATCCTTGAGCAGAAACAACAACAATAATAATGTTATTAAATCTTGACCCTTGAGACCCTTTTTAACTATATCTCTCTGATAAAATGAGAAATATATCTTGTGCTTTATACCAAAGTATAATAGTTTTCTCAAGAAAAAGTGCTTTTGCAACTATGAGTTCTATCTGAATTATACTTTCTTTTTGGTGCTGGGGATTGAACTCAGGACTTTGCACTTCTGAGGCAGGTGGCAGAACCACTGAGCTAAATCCCCGGCTATACTTTATTTTTTAATGGAATATCATTTTTAACTGAAAGAATGATAAACTATGACTTTTCAGATTTTGATATTTGGCAAATAGTTTGACAATAAATGTTCTGCCTTTCAAAGAAAACAATTCATTAAGCGCAAGGTCCAGAGTTCGATCCCTGGTACCAGAAAAGAAAGAAAGAAAAAACAATTCATGTGTGTTAGTTTTAAGTTAATGTAAGAAAATACCTGAGATATCAACATAAAGGTAAAAGTTATGTTGCCTCATTGTTTTTGGAGGTTTTTATGGTTGGGTGGCCCCATTGCTTTTAGGCCAGTGGAAAGGCAGGCAGCACATCATGGCGGAACAGTGATGGAGACAGGCCATTCACCTCAAGGCTGGGACAAGAAAAAAGGGAGGGAGAGGTTGAGATCCTGATATCCCCTTCCAGGGCATGTGTCCAATGACTTAAAGCCTCCTTCTGAATGGGCCCCATCGTAAAGGTTCTGCCACCTCCAGATAATGTCAGGGGCTGGCAACCAAGCCTTTAGGCCTTTGGGGTCTTACATATTCAAACTGCTAGCCATGAGCTTAACATCTTCCTATTATAGACTTCTGGTGAGATCAATGGTAATAAAAGCAATTGTGATATTATATAATGAAATGTATCCCTATTTGAAAAATCTGCTTAAAGTCTCAGTTTCTTTTTCTTTTCCTTATTTTTTTAAGGTTGTAGGGATTAAACCCAGGGCCTTGCTCATATTTTACAAGCATTCCCATCACCAAGCTACATCCCCCATCCCTCAATATTTTTCATTTCTTTTTTGGTACTGGAGATTAAACTCAGGACCTTGTGCTTGAGAGTCAGGCAGCAGAACCACTGAGCTAAATCCTCGGCCCCCTCAGTATTTTTGAAATGAACAATTCTTTTATTGTTAAAAGATTTATTTTGTTTTTTGTTTGTTTGTTTTGGTACCGGGGATCAAACTCAGGACCTTGCGCCTGCAAGGCAGGCACCGGAACCACTAGCTAAATCCCTGGCCCTGTTAAAAGATTTATAAAAAATGGTTTTAACGTTCCAGAGTTCAAGACAAATGAATAAGGTTTAATAGAGTACAAATAGTTTTTTAATATGGTTTCAGATTTCAAGTAATCTTTAAGTAGCTACTACTTACTGAGTCTTGGTATAATATCAAAGAATAATATCTACAACCTTTAAAAAATGACTACTTGTTCAAGTTTTGATACAGTATCAAAGCATAATACCCACAATTATCTGGTCTATTAAAATACTATTTTCTCTTCCATTTGTATATTTGTGTGAGGCCAGAATTTTTTCATGTATTTCAACCAAAACATTATATCTAAGATTAGATTATATATGGAAGCATAGTAGAGAATTATGCTGTTTTCTGTTAAACCAAACATTAAAGAGATGTCTGAAAAATAAAATAGTGCCACTTTTCCACTCAGTTATCTTAGGTTATTGTTTTGGGGGGAAATAATTTTTTAAATTAAAAAACATGTTCTTAATGTTGACATATAAAGTATTTATGGTTGCTTTTAATGAGTTAGTAAATGGCCACCCCCTTTTCCCCCTAATGGAAAGCTCCTTAGGGTCCTTAATACTTTGAGGTCCTTAGATCAAAAAAAAAATTGAGAATCATTAAGGAGTGATGAACTAATGAAAACTGAGATATTCAAGGTTGCTATGATCTGAACTTACAAAAAAAGTGTGCAAAATATAATACTGATTTTACATGGTGTATACAAAAGCAGCTGTCTAGATTAAAAATAAATTGAATGCAGGAGTTTACAATGTGTTCTGGTAACAACCAAAACACAAAGGAAAAAAATAACAAAAAAGTTTACTGTTAAAGACTTGACTTCAGAAGATACCATCTAAAATGTTTCAAAAGAAAGTCAAGTAAAGAATGAAAGAGGTCATGTTTCTAACGATATGAATGCTATATTTGTTAGAGATCTTCAGGGAGATTAAAGAAGCAGAATGTGTTTATACATATATATAGAGAGAAAGCCATGGGGAATAAAGAAGTGGGACAGGGTGAGGAAGTATTTTTTAAGGATTTGGCTTTTGCAATTATGAAATCTTACTCAGTTCAAAATCTTACGGGGTCAGGTCTGCTGGCAGACTGGCGATTTCCAGAAAAGTTGGAGTTGTAATCTAGAGGTGATCTGCTGCAGAATTCTTCCTTACTGCGGGTGTTGGGGAGATCAGACAGTCTTTGTTCTGTTAATGACTTCAATTGATTGGATAAAGAATATTCCTTACTGAAAGCCCACTGATTTAAATTTAATCTCATTTTCTAAAAACACCTACACAGAAACATCCAGAGTAATGTTTAACCAAATATCTGGGCAAAGTAGCCCAGCCAAGCTGACATAGAATTAGCAATATAAATAATTACAATTAACATAATACAGAGAGCAGGCTTCAATTCATTATCTAAAAAAAATAAAATCTTTATCTAGAGTATTTTCCTTTTAGAAAAAATTCAGAGATTTAAAACAAAATTTTAGAAAAGATACATGTGACCTTGGGGTCTTATGGTCATATGAAAGTGCGTGCGTGTGTGTGTGTGTGTGTGTTACAATTCTGTGTCATTTGGATTAAAATTTAATGAACAGTATCATATAGGATAGAAAGTGCTTGGAGATGCAGCAAGAAATTTCATATGAAGAGAGGACTGTTGTCCAGTGTTGGTAAAAAGCTGTCACTTCTGTAAGTATTAGTAAAGATCAAATAGAATGAATTAATGTTGGCAAAGGAGGGCCATAGATTAGACACTGGAAAAATCCATATAATAGCTGTTGTCTAATGCTTGAAAATATTATAGTATTATTCATGGAATCTTCTGAAAGGTCTTAAAAGGAGTATGACCATTGTCTATTTGAGATTATTCCCTTACATTTCTGCCAGAAGGAGTAGATAGACGGCCTTGAGAATTTCACCTAGTTTTATGACTAACCTTGGAGATTATTTCTCTTGAGATAATTAAGAGATTAGATTGCATACAAATTAGCATTGTCATATGTAAACTAAGAATAATAACTAGATATACTGATAATATTTTAGCAGTTGGGGCAATGTATTAGTTACTTTCCTGGCCTTGGGACAAAAAAACCTACACCCACAACTTAAAGGCAGAGAGGTTTATTTTGGGTCATGGTTTGGGAGGAGTTAGTCCATGGTTAGTTCACACCAGGACAGAAAAGCAGGGTGGAGGAAAGCTGCTCAATCCATGGCAGCCCAGAAAGCAGAGGGAGAGAAAGGAGGATCTAGGGACAAGCATATACCTTTCCAGGTCATGGCACCAGTAACCTGCCTCCTCTAACCAGGCCCCACCTCCTAAACAGCATATTCACCTATGGATTCATCAGTTGGATTAATCCACTGATAAGTATAGTGTCCCTGTGATCCAGTCACCTTCTAAAAGTCCCACCTGTGAACACATGAGACTTCTGGGGATATTTTAGTTCTAAACCGTAACAGAAGTAGTGATCTATTTTCCTGAGTCTTGCTGGGAGAAGCTGACAACTGAAGTAAGGTGAAATGTAGATTCTGTGAGATACATAGAACAGAATTGTCAGAGCTGTCAGACCATGTATCTGCAAACACAGAAGACCTTAAAAACTGTGTTTAACAATGTGTTATAAATACAGTGTAAATAGCTAATATCTTACATTTAGATACATACATATATTTATAGAGATGTGATCCCACTAGAAGAATAAGTGATTTTACATAATATGTAGTTTGGAAAATGGAACATACTATTTAAACAATAACAAAAAGGAATTTGTCTTCATGATTAATAAATTCAGTAGTGTCACCAATAATGAGTTATTGCCAGTAAAACTGCATATTTGTTAAAGCTAGTGAAGGAAGTTTATTGAGCATTAATAATACCAAGAATTGAAAATTACTTAAATGCCTGCAAATAGAAGAATTTTAACTATATATTGACAAGGGGTTTTTTTGTTGTTTATTTGTTGTTTTTTTTGAGACAGTGTATCCCTATATAGTTCAGGCTGGCCTTGAAGTCATTATGTAGCCCAGGCTGGCCTCAAACTCTTGATCCTCCTGCATCAGCCTCTCCTGAGTGCTTGGGATTACAGGCATGTGCCACAGCTTTGATAACAGTATTTCTATGGAACTAAGTTTGAAGAATTTATAACATAGGGATATATTCAGTTTTTGGCTACATTAGGTTAAAAAATAGCGTATATAATAGGGCTATCCAAGATGTGTTCATATGTATACATAAAGATTTCTATATGGATACATTCATGGAAATGGCTGAAAGGAAATGTACCAGTATACTTAGAATCTCTAGCTGTTCAAATTGTGAGTAGTTATTTTTATAAAATATTATTTTCTAGGCCTTCCACATTTTAATGTATATGTTACCTTTATTAGAAAATAAGTGTGTTATTTTAATTAGAAAAGTACACTGTTTGGAGAGGAGCTTGGTATTTGTAATTGCAAAAATGGTTCAGATGTAACTACCTATACAAAAGGTAGTTAGTTGGTAGTTGCCCAGAGACTTTTGGACTTTAACCAAAACTGCTGTCAGATACAGTCTTGTCTAGTATGTTTGTCAGAATTCTGCACTATTTCAAAAATGAAAAAGTTTGAGTTTTTAGTTATTTCAATCATCAATAATACCATTTACACCTTTAGACTTCACGAAAACCTCGTGAAGAGCGAGATGTGTCTCAATGTGAAAGTGTCGCTTCCACTGTTTCTGCTCAGGAGGATGAAGATATTGAAGCCTCCAATGAAGAAGAAAATCCAGAAGATAGTGAAGGTATCTCAGAATCTTAAATTTCATTGCAACTTCTGCTATCCCGTATATGTAATTTTACTATAGTCATTTTTGTAGGAATTGCTTCATTGAAGAAATATATCAATGTTTTTATTGCAAATTTTAAACTTAAACATAATGTATTTATTCATTTGATCAACTAATATTTATGTAGTGCTTAAGGTGCTCCAGGTGCTACAAACAGAAGATCTTGACAGTGACAGTCCTGTTTCAGATACTAAGTGACAGCATCAATAAAAATGTATGTGTGTCTTTATTGTTCCCAAATATACCTGTTCATTTTGTATCTTAAGTTATATTTCTCTATAGATTTATTTCATATTTTTACAAAGATTAACATATATCATATTTATGCTTTCATGTAACAAGAATTAATGACCCTAAAAGCGGTGATAAAAAAATAACCCTAGAAACTCTAAGAAATAAAATACCTTTTGTAACTTAAATTAATGACAGTTTCCTAAAAATAATGTGTGTTTTTTAGTTTTTGCTGAAGAGTGAAAAAAGCACCTAACTTATTTCACTTTACTGTTAATATTTCTGTGGATTTTCCTGTAAATTGTTTCTGCTGTGGAGATTCTCATGCGACTTTTAGTAGCTCTTTATATATTATATATTAAACATGTTCATGTTTTATATGTGTATATCTTATTTGATTTTTGTTTTTTTAATTAACAGAGTTTAATATTTGTATATATTATAGCTGTTTATCTTTTTTTGGGGGGTGAGCGCTTATATTTTATATAAGCTTTGGAAGCTCTATACCTGCCAAGTTTAGAAATACTAGATTTATTTTAATATACAGATTAAACTCGTCTTTTAAACTTGAAATTTATCTTGAATTGTTTGGCTTTAAACAATAAGTAAACTTTTTTCTGTGAGTTTTTTTTTTTTTTAAAACGAGGTAATTGTTAATTATAAAGAGAATATTGGAGCAGGCTCACCCTGGATAGTGTAAGAATGCCACAAATGGTAGAAGTCAATTTGGTAACTTTAGGGTACTTTCAGGAGTTATAAGAGTTTGTTCATTTTAATGGGTTTGTATCTGGTTGCTATAGTATTCCTCTCTGGTTATAAATGTAAATGACACTATTACTATATCCCTCTTGTCCACAGTGAAAGTTATCTGCATGTACCACTATCTGACAGTGTTAAATGGAACATTTCTTATTTTGAAAAAGATACCACATTCACCTGACTTTTATTATGCTACATTGTTGTAATTCTTCTATTTCATTATTAGTTATTGTTAATCTCTCATGTGCCTAATTTCTAAATTAAAATATCACAGTTATGTATGTATAGTACAGAATATAGTAAATGTAGGGTTTGATACCATCTGTGGTTTTGGGTATCTACTTAGGGTCTTGGAATGTATTCCCCATGAATAAAAGGGGACAACTATTAATCTTGGGCTGCCACAATAGAATACTACAGACGGAGTGGTTTAAACCACAGAAATTTATTTTTATAGTTCTGTTGGCTAGAAGTCCAAGATCACAGTGCTGGCCGAGTTGCTTTCTGATAAGAGCTCTCTTCCTGCCTTGAAGATAGCCAGCTACCTCCTCACTTTGTCCTCATATGACCTTTCTTCTGTGTGTGCACACTCATGGTATATGTTTCTTTTCAACAACAGCCCCACTGGATTAGAACCTACCGTTATGACCTCATTTAACTTCAGTTACCTCCTATATGCCCTTTCTTGAAATATGGTCACATTGGAGGTTAAACCTTCAACATAAGAATTAGAGGAAAGGGTTACAATTTAGTCTGTAATAGAACCAAGCCTATTCTCATAAATCTGTTAATTTCAGACCACAAAAGCCTATCCATAGATAGGCTAGCAGATTCTTAAAAATTGAGTACCAACAGTATCATTTTCCACTCTGTTTTCTTCCTGTTACTTTGTCTTAATGTGAAGATTTTTCTTCAAGTATGATAATAAAATTAACACCATACTTTCCCAAGTATGGTATACCAACTTACTAACGAGTTCCATTCAGGGAGAATGTTCGTAAGTTGGATTTGTTAGTAAGTCCAACAAAGTGAATCTTAGGTGAAAGATACATGCTGTTCATCTCATTTTTTTCTTCAAGTTTTCAAACAGTTTTAGCTTTTTCTTGAATAAGCCTTGAACTGAGTGGGACTCAAGAAGTTTCTCCGTCTCCTCTATCACTTTACCACACTTTTTGGATATTATTGTTGACTTCATTGGCACAGCAGACTTAACATGTTCCATAATCTTGTCCTTGTTCTTTAGAATTGTGCCAGTGGTTGAACGATTCATGTTGTTAAGACCGAGCAAAGTCTACCATCTTTTTACCTCAGTTTAGTCTCTCAGTTATTTTCACTTTCATTTCCATGGTTTTTACTTTGTGCTTCCTAGCAGTCTCCTCTACATCACCACTGCTTCTCTTCTTGCCTCTGGACATCCTGGGCTCTGACTGAGCACAGTACTACTGTACAGTATCACACTGTACAGTAAGCACACAGCAGCACAGCTGTGACAATATCCAGCAGAGACCTGAGCTACCTCTTGTTCGCATTTATGAATGTTCGTAATATGAGGCCTGTTCATATCTATGAAAGTTGCAACTTGAATGTTTGTGAGTAGAGGACTTACTATATTAAGGTAATGTGTCCATCTGATCCAATGTAGGGTAGCATGGTCACATTTTGTGCAGTCCTACATATGGTTATCCAGTGACATATAGAATAGTGCTTTATTATGTCAGAGAAAAAACGTAAATGCAATTTACATCACCTATGATTCTACACTTATTGTTAATCTTAATGAGACACTACTGATCCACCATTTATTGTGTGGCAAGGCTCTTGCCAGTGGAAGAATAAAGGCAGCTGCTAAGGAGCAAATTCCTTTATCTCTTTTCCTAAAACACATCTGACTCTGTGAGATTCTCTCCAGAATCAGAATAAATGATTAGTTAAATCACAAAGCCCCTGCCTGCTTCCCTCTTTCCCTCCCTCTCTCCTTCCCAGTACTAGGGATTGAACAAGGTTGGGCATGCTCAAGTGCTCAACCACTGAGTTACACCTCCTAGCCCATTTTATTTTGAAACAGGGTCCCACTAAGTTTCCCAGGGTAACCTTGAACTGTGATCTTCCTGCTTAAGCCTCTTGAGTAGCTGGGATTACAACTGTGTGACACTGCACCCAGTTGCTTGTGTGTTCTTGTTCTAAATCATACAGGGAGGGTTTTTTGTTGTTTTCTTTGCTTTTAGGGAGAGAATACATTTGGTTGTTGCTTGGAGAAACATTATGCTTTAGAAATATTCCTGCTCTTCTGTATCTTGGGAGAAGATAATTTAAAAAGTGCTTATATTAAATGACAGTCACTGATGTGTCTTCTGATAGTTTCGTAAGTGACTTGTCAGTTTGCCCCTGGTTTGGGGGCTTTCCATCACTACATAAAGAAATAAACGTTAAATCAGGCTTTTTGTTAGCTTTTTCTATTTTGTTAGCATATTTTGCTAATGGTAATTGTTATCACATATAAAGGCCTTACTACATCTGAGGTATTTTTCTCAATTCTTGTCTTTTATTTTTGAGACTTGAACTCTTAGTATTTCCATTTGAATGCCTAAGAGTCATCTCAACATTAACATCTGAATCAAAGTTTGTTTCCCCAGGATCACAAGCTGCAACTTTCTCAAGTCTTTCCCTGTCATTTATTGTTACTTTTATAACTCATTCATATCCCACTCATGGTCCATCAGCAAATCTGGTTAGCTTTTCCTTAAACATGCTCTTCAGAATTGGATTTCTCCTCTCCATTGCACTAGCTTCTAGTTTGGCCTCCTTGCTTCTTTTGTTTTCATTCTGTTTTTCTTCCATAAAGCAGCCAGAATGCTTCTTATAAAATATATACCAGATTACTTTTTTCCTATTCCGAATCCTATAGTACTTTCCCAACTTATTAAGAATAAAAGTCCAGAGGCCTTTCTGTGGCTGATGAGGCCCTACATGAATTGGCCTTTGTGGCTCTCTATGAACTTTATTTTTTCTTCAGTGCTAGGGTTTCAACTCAGGGGCTTCACACTGAACTCCATCCCTGGCCCTTTTTATTTTTTGAGAAAGATTCTTGCTAAGTTGATAAATTGACAGGCTGGGCTTGAATTTGTGATCCTCCTTCCTCAGCCTCCCAAAGTGCAGAGATTAGAGGTGTATGCCACCATGGTCAGCTCCTGTGTGACCTTTTTGCCAACAGCTTTTCTGCTTGTTCGCCTTGCTTCCACCGTACAGTCCTTCTTTCTGTTCCTAGCAAAACAATTCCATCAGGGGCCTTGGCACTTTCTGATCTCTTTCCCTGGAATGCTTTTCCCTAACTGTGCCCATGGCTTACTCTTACACTTCCTTCAGGGATCTGTTCAGATCTTTCCCTATAATCCATCTTCATGTACTCTTTAGTTTTGTTTTGTGATTTAGTAACTTACTTACTGTGTCAAATATTTATTCATCGATTATTTCTCACTACAATATGATCTCCTTGAAAACATATAATTTGATTTTTTTTCACTGCTGTGTTCCCTGTACCTCAAACAGCTTCCTGCACATAGATTCTTCATAGACCTGTGACTCAATGAAATAATGAATTTATAGGGTTTTTAAAAAGTTTGTCATATGTTAAAAATTTATTTTTCAAAGATGATCATATAATTTTTAATTTTCCCATGCAGCTGTCATATTTATGGTTTTATAGTTTTAGTTTTCTCTTTTCCTTAAGCTATTTCTCCATATTTCAAAAGGTTATATATATCTTGTCCTAATTTAACATCTAAACATTAAAAATAAACCTTTCATCTGGATTTTTTTTGTACAAAGTAAGATAAAGCTTGTGGTTTTCTTCTAGCTAAAGAGCCAGTTCTGACAGAACTGTTTTATTAAATCATCCTTTACCCATTGATTTAAAATATTACCTGTAATTAGCTTTATTTTCCATATACATTAGGATCTATTCCTGTACATTGTTTTGTATTACTGATGTACTTTGTCACTGTGGCAGTTCTCAGCATGTTTTAGTGCACCGATCTTATGATCAGTTTGAATATCTTTTGAATATCTAGGCAAGCCTTCCCACACTTTTCTACTTTTTATAATTTTTTTTTTATAATTTTCTGGGACTTTCTTAAGGTCTTATTCATATAAACTATTGTTTCATTTATTTTAAGAAAATTTTCAGAACCATTTGGATTCTCATTGGAAGTATATTAAATATATAATATATTAATTTAAGGGAGACTTAAATGTTTGAGTAAATCATGTAAAATGTTACTGCTGTGGTGAACATATCTGTATACTGTTTATAACAGTGGCAAACTGGGAGAAGCTCAAGGGTCCTGCATTGGAGGAAAGTTCCAGTAAATTTAAGACCTAGTTCTGTTCATCCACTTGTTCAGTTTATATTTCAGCCAGTATTTGAGTCTGATCTGCCAGGCACTGTACTTATCACTAGGACTTAAATATTAATCAGAGTATATGATCTCTGTCCATATGGAATTTATAGCCTAGTAGAAGAAACAGCCAAGAGTCAGTTATGAATTCAGATGACAAGAGCTGTAGTAACACAATTTAACTTTGTTAAGGAAGCCATAGAGTACCTTTTAAGTATGTGATTTTGAGGTGAAATTCAGAAGAAATCTGTTACAAAAGGGATTAAAATAAAAATCTGTGTTATATTATCTAGAGCTTTTTTTCTAGTGTGTTAGACATTTAACGGCTTTTAAGCACTTGAAATGTCAGTAGTCCAAATTGAGATCTGCTGCAAATGTGAAATGTACATCAGATTTTGAAGACTTAGTACCAATAAAAGGTAAAATATCCTATTATTTTTTGGTTTTTATGGGTTTTTTTGAGACAGTCTTGCTATGTAGTTCAGGCTGGCCTCAAACTCACTATGTAGATGGGGCTGGCATTGAACTCATTGTGATCCTCCTGCCTCAGTCTCCTGAGTGCTGGGATTAGAGGCATGCGCCACCACATCCGCTTCCTATTATTTTCTTTTTTTTTTTTGGTACTAGGGATCAAACTTGCGTCCTTGTGCTTGTGCAGCACGCAGTGAAACCACTGAGCTAAATCCCTGGCCCTATTATTTTCTATATTGGCTATATCTTGAAATAATAACAACATTTACAAGAATGGATTTTGTGTACTTTTGTTCCAGCTTTCTTTGTTTTTCAAATTTCAAAGTAAATTATTTTTAGACATTAAAACCTTTACAATTTCAATTTCAGAGGGTCAAGATATTTTAATCTTTCACTTTCACAGAAAACTCTTAACTTTCCCAATGGCCGTAAATACATCATTGAAGTCATCAAAGGAGTATAATTCATCCTAAACAACCACTTTCAAGCATGGTTTCTGTCACCACCTGAAACATGTTCATTATCAGATTTTTATGCTGTATCATTATCTTTAAGGTGCTGAAAATAGTTCTGATACAGAAAGTGCTCCTTCTCCTTCACCAGTTGAAGCTGTCAAGCCCAGCGAAGACAGCAGTGAAAATGCTGCTTCTCGAGGAAACACTGAACCTGTGGCTGAACTCGAGTCCACCAGCGAAACTGCACGGGCTGCATCTCCCTCCTCAGCAGTTCCAAGTACAAAACCAGCTGAAAGTGAGAAGGTGGAGACCCAGGCAGATGACAGCATCTGTGTTGAGACGGCAG
Source organism: Heterocephalus glaber (assembly GCF_053883595.1). Taxonomy (NCBI): domain Eukaryota; kingdom Metazoa; phylum Chordata; class Mammalia; order Rodentia; family Bathyergidae; genus Heterocephalus; species Heterocephalus glaber. Next base: position 550,256 of record NW_028258352.1, on the reverse strand, counting down.
AGCCAATGGACGTAGACCATCAGGAGCACTGTGCTGAAGCAGGTTCTGTTCTTGATCCCCCAGCCACTACCAAAGCAGACTCTGTAGATGTTGAAACGGGGGTGCCAGAAAACAGTACATCTACAGGTGAAGGAGATACCAAAGAAAGAGACTTGGAGAGAGGTAGTGAGAAGACAGAGCCTAGAGATGAAGATTTGGTGGTAGCTCAACAGATAAGTACACAAAGGCCCGAGCCCCAGTCAGACAATGATTCCAGTGCCACATGCAGTGCTGATGAAGATGTGGATGGCGAGCCAGAGAGGCAGAGGTGAGACTCATTCTATTTTATACTGGTTGCTGACCGAGTCACAAAATGGTGCTATTTGCAGAGGTGACTCCTATACAAATATTGGCAAGTTAAAAGTAGTCTGTATGTTTTTATTTTATTATTTTAAAAAGATTTTTGGTTTTTGAGACTGAGTCTTACTGTGTATTCCAGCCCAGCCTTGAACACTACGTATCCCAGGCTGACCTTGAACTTGTAGTGATCCTCCTGCCCCAGCCTCCTAAGTGCTAGGATTACTGGCCTATACCAACACACCCAGTAATCTGTGTGATTTCAGTAGTGGCCTGTGATGCTGTTTATCTGCTTAAGTAACCAAGAGTAACTTTCTTTTTTTTTTTTTTTGGTACTGGGGATCAAACTCGGGTTGTTGAGCTTGCGGGGCAGGTGAAGGGTAACTTTCATAGTGTGTTCTGTGTCATTGTACTTTCAGTCTATATCCAATATATTTTATATTTTAATATTCTAGAATGAAATTTGGTACTAAAAATAATAATATTGAACATTACAGAGATGGTGTCTTGAGATTTTTATAGTACATTCCAAAATTTTCATTAATAAGAATTGAAGTAAAATAGGGATTCTTCTTAACCATTGGTTTACCAGGAAATTCAGCCATCTAGATGATTATTTTCTGTCATCTCATAATAATCTAAATTTTATTTATCTATCTATCTATCTATCTATCTATTTATTTATTTATTTATTGGTACTGGGGATCGAACTTGGGACCTTGCGCTTGTGAGGCAGGTGGCGGAACCACTGAGCTAAATCCCTGACCCCTAGATTTTATTTTAATGGGTCCCATCTGTTTTTGTTTTGTGTATATGTGTGCTGGGGTTGAACCAAGGGCCTCACACATTCTAGGCAAGATTCTGCCACTGAGCTACATCCCCAGACCTTTAAAAAAATTTTAAATTTTGAGATAGGGCTTTGCAAAGTTGCCTTGGCTGACCTTGGAACTTGTGATTTTCTTGCATCAGCCTTCTAAGTAGCTAGGATTAAAGGTATGTGCCACCTACAACAAGCCAGGTCAATAGTCCATCTTTTTTTTGGTACCGGAGATTGAACTCGGGTCCTTGCACTTGTGCAGCAGGCAGCGAAACCACTGAGCTAAATCCCTGGCCCAATAGTCCATCTTTAATTGGAGTAAATATAAATAGATTCAAGCTGTGGGTTTTTTGTGGTTTTTTTTTGGCTACGGGGATCCAACTCATGACCTTGCACTTGTGAGGCAGGTGTGGTGCCACTGAACTAAATCCCTGGCCCCTGTGTGATCTTTTTTAAAGCATTCTTTATTGAAGCATGTCATCTGAAATAAGGAATACTTGTCTTTTGTACTTGTTGGTTTTGGTAACTAGATTTATGTAAGAAGAAAAATTAGGAAAGCAGAAATCTGAAAGAGTGAGCATTATAAGAGATAAACAAAAAGTCAGAAATTCCTTGTAGGGCTGGGAATGTAGCTCTAGAACACTTGCCTAGCATGTACAAGACCCTGGGTCTGATTTCCAGCACCTCAAAAAACAAAACAATTCCTTTCAAAAACATGGTTATGGGCCGGGGATTTAGCTCAGTGGTTTTGCTGCCTGCTGTGCAGGCGCAAGGACCCAAGTTCAATCCCCGGCACCAAATAAATAAATAAGCAAGCAAGTAAGTAAGTAAATAAATAAATAGTTATTTCTCAATGGTATTTTAAAGCCTGTGTCATTTCCAAACTGTCAAAATAACACTTTCAGTTTTTTACATCTTTAGTGTCATCTTTTTCTTTAATGCAATATGTAAACTGTTTTTTTCTATATATTGTAATTTTCTTACTAATTTATATGCTTTAAAATACTCACTTTTCAAGCCGGGCTTGGGGGCCCACACTTGTAATCCTAGTATTAGGAAGGCTGAGACAGGAGGATTGCTGGGAATTCAAGGGCAGCCTGGGCTATGTAGTGAATTCAAAACCAGCCAGAACTACATAGTGAGACACTGTCTCAAAACAATAAATAAATAAAATATTCTCTTTCTCCCAATGACTCACAACATTGGGGAATATGACCAAGTGTGTAAGAGATGATACTAGTATGGAATTTCCCAAAGTTTATATGTGAGACATCCTAAACTCAAGTGTAAGTATTGAAACTAAGAGAAGCAGGTGGAAATGGCTGTGAGTGATTCTGTGAGCAGAATACTGCATGCCTATGCATGCTGGGTCTGCCTTGATGTTTTTTTCCATTTTTATGAGAAGCCAATAGTCTGGGATTTTTAGTAAAATTCTAAATTTTTTTTTTTTTTGGTACCAGGGATTGAGAAAATTCTCAATTTTAAAATAGCAGTGATATAACCTATGATCACAGCTAAACATCTTACAGCAGATAACTAATTTTGGTGGTAAATTAGGACTGTACAGTACTTTTTGTTTTTTGGTGGTGCCAGGGACTGGACTCAGGGAGCACTGAGGTATACCTCCCAGCTTTTTTTATTTTTGAGAAAGGGTCTTCCTAAGTTGCATAGGCTGGCCTGCAGTTTCAGCCTTCCAAGTAGCCCAGAAATCAGGTATGCATGCATTTTTAAATGCCTTTTGTTCCACTTGATTTGTTGGTTAGATGTAGATAGCTTAATTGAGATAAGTATCAATCCATAAGTCAGTAATAGGATTTTTATCTGAAAAAATAGCCTTGTAGGTTTTTTTTCTTAATATTTAAATGTTTCAATGTTTATTTTGGTGCTAAGAATTGAACGTAGGGTCTCACGGATACTAGGCAAGTGCTCTATCACTGAGCCAAACCCCCAGCCCTGTTTGTATCTTTTGGGGTTTTGTTTTTGTAAAATTAATTTTATTGGTACATTTAAGGTTACAGTATAATGACATTCATCATTGGAAATTTGCACCTTTACATAATCCATTCTTGGTTCTTATTTATTCCCCATTCCCCTGCCCTCCCTTCAACCCCTCTACCTCTCCCTATCTACAAAGGCTTTGTTTCCAGTTTTTCTTTTTCTCATATTAATTCCATTCTGTTTGTATCTTTTTTTTTGGTGCCCGGGGATCAAAGTTGGGTCCTTGCGCTTGTGCAGCAGGCGGCAAAACCATTGAGCTAAATCCCTGGCCCTTTCTTTTTTTTTTTCTGTTTGTATCTTTTAAGAGTTAATATGACAGGGGTCAGGGATTTAGCTCAGTGGTTCCGGCGCCTGCCTTGCAAGTGCAAGGTCCTGAGTTCGATCCCCAATACCAAAAAAAAAAGTTAATATGACAGCTATATATGTATATATGCACATGGAAGGAATTAGGGTGATTATATTTTTGAAGTCTTAAATAAAAATATATTCATATATCTTCTTTTTAAATTGCCAATTGTAGAATGTTTCCTATGGATCCAAAGCCTTCATTGTTAAACCCGACCGGATCTATACTAGTCTCATCCCCAATAAAAGCAAATCCATTGGACCTACCACAGCTTCAGCATCGAGCTGCCATTATTCCACCAATGGTAAGTTTTCAGTGTAAGTTAGAAAAGTAAAGTTGAAATACAGAGGTTGGTCTGGTTGGGTGGGTGGGTCTGTCTATCTGTCTCTGTCTGTCTGTCTGTCTGTCTGTCTGTCTAACCTTTTGTTCTACCGGGGATTGTCATGGTCTCTGTACTTGGCTACATACCCAGGCCTTTTTCTGTTTTTTGAGACTGAGTCTCACCAAGTGAGTCAGACTGGGCTAGAACTTGAGATCATCCTGCCTCATCTTCCCACAGTGCCACCACATCTGGCTTACACAGAGACCTTTATGGATGTATTTCTTCTCTCCTTTAATTGATTCTTAATTTTCTAAAAGAAAAAAATGTAAAAAACAAGTAACATGAAATTAACCATTGTAACCAATTTGAAGTGTATAATTCAATATTGTTAAGTATATGTTCATATTGTAGGGAAACAGATTTTCAGAATTTTTTTTGTCTTCCAAATCAGAAACACTATTAATTAAACAACTCCGCTTGACTAACCACTGTACTTAAAAAAAAAAAAAAATGAACAGCCTGCAAACCAAGAGGGCTCATCATGATGGTTAGGGTTTGCCTATGTGAAGCTCACCAAGAGGGCTGTACATGATTGTCAGGGATAGACTGTATGAAGAATGAACAATCTATTTCTGGTCTGAAGAGAATTAATCTGTTAATGAATTGGTTGTGGAAGGGGAGGAGATTGATTAATGAAAATGACTGCCAGTTTATTGGCTATGGAAGCTAAGATATGAGGAGCACTGAAGGAGAAACATTGGGCTTAGGAAATGGAAAGTCCCATTTTGAATATAAGTTCTGGAATACTTTGAAATACGTGGACTCAAGCTTTGAATGGATGCAGAGATAAACAATTTTATATGTATGGAAATTGGAGGAAGAATCTTGGAAATAGAAAAGTCTGAGTCATTACCATATGGATGACATTTAAATCCACAGAAATAAATATGATTGCCTGCTAAGAGATGGAGACGGGGGGTGGGATCCACAGCCAGACTACAAAGTACTTGATCACCATGTTAGAAGCAGGCAGATGCTCAGTACTTTCTGATTTTGATCCTTCCCCATAGATATTTTATTGTATTAACAGGTCGTAAAATACCAGAGCTACTGTTAGTAAATACAGACCCTACTATGTACCTGATAATGTCAAGCTTATGCACCTCAAACATAGTTTTGAGACCAGCAATCTCAGTTTCTTTCTATCTGTTTGGGTCAGGAGCTGATGTTGCTGGGTTTACAAATCTGCTGTTCTGGTCAGTGAATACAGTTCTCTTTCTCTGCTCTTCTCTCAACTGAAGTCTAATTTTTTATTTGTTTGGACTTTGATCACTTTATCCATTGTTTTAATTTTTTTTTTTTTTTTTTTTTTTTGGTACCGGGGATTGAACTTGTGCTTGCGTGGCAGGTGACGAAACCACTGATCTAAATCTCTGGCCCCCATTGTTTTAATTCATGTAGTTCAAATTTTTTCATTTTCTACTGAGGACTGAAAATTTGCTCTTCTCAAAAATAATCATTATCTTTTTTCACATTAGAAATCCCAAAAGGCTGAAATGCTGTAGAGTGACTTTATGCTTCACCTTGGTGACCATGACTTTGTAGACAGTATCCATAGTCACTTCCATGATCGTGATTCAGTGATTTCTGCTTATTAAGTAGTAAATCTGTTTTCTTTCAGTAAGCACATAAAGGCATGTATATCAAAGTATAGTGCTCTATTAAATGTCTTCCTTTGTGGTCCAGCTACAAGTACTGAATAGATGGACTTAGTGCAGTGCAGCTGCTGCTTTGCAGCCACTGAGCTAGGGCCCAGTGCCCAGGTTAGGGCATGGCTGTGGCAGGCTCCTCCATACACCACTGTGCCCAGTAAGGGAGTAGGGATGGGCAGGGTATTGTGGTACTGGGATGCAGGTACTCGTGGTCAGCAGATGGCCAGCCACAGTGATGTCACAAGGAGGAGCTAATTTATCAAAGATACATATTGTGTTCAATTCTGAAAGTAACTAGCATTTTGAAAATATTCTTGAAAGTTATTTTTTTTAAACATGATAAAATCAATTTAACTAGTAATACAACAGAAATAAGCATTACTTGTAACATATGGTAATTATTACTACTTTGGTCATCAGCGTGTTTAGATTTGTTTTTCTTCCTGTAGGTTTCCTGTACCCCATGTAGCATACCAATTGGAACCCCTGTAAGTGGCTATGCTCTCTACCAGCGGCACATTAAGGCAATGCATGAGTCAGCACTACTGGAGGAACAACGGCAGAGGCAAGAACAGATAGATTTGGAATGTAGAAGCTCTACAAGTCCATGTGGCACTTCCAAGAGTCCAAACAGAGAGTGGGAAGGTAGGTAGAGAGAGATTTTACTAAAATAACTTTTCTGAAGAGAAACAAAGCAAAACCCATAAATAATGTCCTTTTTTCTTTGTAAGTAATGAGCATGTCAGTCAGTCGGTTAACATCTGTCCTGATGGATAGGATTCCTTAAATTAATCTCAGTTAAACTATAATGTATTATTTGAGTATTAAAGGTTGGCAGTAACATTTTTAATAGAGTTCCATTTGCTGGAAGACTTTATAAAAGCCATACGTTATGGTCTATTCATCTGAATTTTCAGAGAAAGTGACAAGTGTCCTATGCTTGAAGCAAATTACCTGTGATAGTGTATATTCTGATTCTGTGATAAGATAAAGACAGTTTTATGTTAGTGGATGTCAATCATATCTTGACTTAATCTTTATTCTTCATTACCCAGCTGGATGGCTGTGAGCAACACTTGACTTTCATAGCTTTAGTTTTTTCATCTGTGCAGTGAAAACAATAATTTATATCCACCTCACTGGGATTGTGAAGAAAAAAATGAGCATTTGTTATTTTATATAACAGAATTCAGCATTATTTTATGCACAACGTAATGTATTCTGTACTAATTAGCAAATTAGTTTATACACAGTACAATAGATGATATGGAAGTTCTTGTTATGTTACCATTGTTATTTCAAATGATAGATTCAAGTTGGTACATGCTGTTTAATTGTGACATGATACATAATGTGGCTAGAACAATTGACACATGTATTCTGGTTGGTAATGTATTTGTAGATTACTTATATGCTACAGTATACTTAGAATGTAAGAATACTAAAAATTTTAATGGAAGATTTCTAAGATCCTTTGTATTACCAAATAAGACCAGTCAGTTTTTAAATGTTACACATACACGTGAACACTTATTTTAGTATAAAACAGAGGCATGGAATTTAACTGATTCTCTCAAATTCTGTCCAAGTCACATCAGTGATGAGTTACTTGTTATATAACACTGAATCTACTATGGTAGATTTAAGTGTAAACTTATTAATATTTTAAACATAAATATTATGCTAGAAAGAATGTGAACCAGGATGATAATACCCATTAAGGCATATAAAATGTGCAGTTATTTCTTGAATGGATAGAAAAAGCTCGGTAACTGTTAGGTGTTTGCTACATTACATCTAAAGAATCCTTAATCTCCTAGTTTGATAACTAACACAACAGATACTCAGCAATCATATATGGAATGCATGAATAAATGAATAACACAATGGAGATATTTTCATCACATTACACTATAGGGTACTAGTGGTGCTAATAACCTTAATCAGAGGTGTTTGTCTTTTGAGCATCCTAATTATGAGGAAATCTGTCAATAGCAAATGATAAATTACAGGATAATCTAAAACTTTGTTGATCTATCCCTTATAAATTATTAACCAAAGGTTTTTTGGTGAAGAATAGGTAAAATTTAGAAAAAAAAATCCAAATGGTATCATTTGTTGAGTTTTGGCTAAAACACAACAAGTATTAGTTAATAATATCTGGGTGATTCTGTTGTATTCAATATAGCTATTTTAGGGTCTCAACAACTTCTTGGTCTACTTCAAATTGTATGTAGGTTACACTGAAGTGACTGAACCAATTTAGACCCCAAAATTTTGAGTTTCCAAACTGGATCTTTCTGTGATTAGTCACATTAGTCTAGGTTGTTTAGAGCTCAGTGTATGCTAATTTTGAAATCATAACACAATAATCTTCACACCGAATTATAGATCAGTATGACATTAAGAATTTTACACTTTGGCTCAAGATGATTTCTTACAAAGTGAGGCAGTAAGGGGCTGGGGATTTAGCTGAGTGGTTCCACCGCCTGCCACGTAAGCACAAGGTCCTGAGTTCAGTCCCCAGTGCCAAAAAAAAAAAAAAGTGAGGCAGTTGGTTATATTTTATTCAAGGGCAAAGTCTTGTTTTGGCTAATAAAGTAATATATTCATCCAGTAGTTTAGTTAACCAAACATCTAATGTCTGTCCTCGAAGTTACAGCTATCTTGTTAATCAGTGTGTGAGGTAATCTTCCAAATAACATTTAAATGTTTGTAATTAAGTTGCTTGTTTGTGTGTGTACTTGACACAGATGTTTTAAATGCAGCTTCATAAAACAGTTTATAGAATGTGAAAAATAGCGAGAATGTGGATGTATGTATAAAACACCATCAAATACTGGTATAATCCATCTGAATTTAGACCGTGCTTTGTTTACTTTTTTTGTTTTTTGGTACCAGGGATCGAACTTGGGTCCTTGCGCTTGCACAGCAGGCTACAAAACCACTGAGCTAAATCCCCGGCCCTTGTTTACTTTTTTTAATGGTCTCATTTAGAAAATACTAGGCAACACTTACCACCTGTTTGATTGTACTCATCATTTCTTTTGTTTTTTTTTTTTTTGTACCGGAGATCAAACTCAGGACCTTGTGGTTGTGAGGCAGGCCACAGCAACACTGAGCTAAATCCACGGCCCTGTTCATCATCTCTTAATGGAAATGCTACAAACAGTTGTAGATGTGTCTTTTTTATATTGCTTAAAACATTTCTCATCTGTAGAAAAACTTCGTAAACACCCAAATAGTTCCAGTAGTAACATTTACATGAGTTGACTCCTGCCTTCCTGCTAATTTTGAAGCTGTTTTATTTGTTTTGCTTTTCCAGCTCTGGGTACATGTTGATCTAAATAGCTATGCTTAAAACCATCTATAAAATTTTTTTTTTATCATTGAAGGTTTATTTTATTTTTTTTCATTAAATTTATTGGTACATTTTAGGTATAAAATACAGTTACAGTCATCATTAGGATCTTGTACTTTTTTACATGATAATCTTGTACCTTTACATGATGGTTCTTATTTTTTCCCCTTCCCCTGCCCTCCCTTCACCCCCTCCATCCTTCCCTATTTGCAAATACTTTGTTTCCATTTTTTTCCTTTTCTCATATTTTTTCTTTTCCCTTCTTTCCTTTCCCCCTTTCCCCTCCCCGTCCCACTTCCCCTTCTCCTTTAGACCTTTTCTTCCTCTTACACAATATCAATTATACATTTTTAAAATTGCAATATCAAGATCTAGAAGACATTACCACAGATTTTAAAGAATTTAAAAGGATATAGAAAGCATATTACAAAAATCTTTTTTTGAAATAAATTTGACAACTTCTAAGAAGTACCTTGGAAGACAAATTAATGAAACTAACTCTGGAGGAAATATAAAATTTGAATACCACCTATTAAAGTATATTCCTAGCTTGAAAACCTACCTATATGACAACAGCAGGCTCATACACATTTTAACTGATAAATTATATCAAAGATTTAAAGCAGAAAAAGGGAACACTTCTCCCCTCATTTTAGGAACTCAACATTGTGCTAATCCTAAAACTGGATAAAGATAATAGAAGAAAAAAGTATGAACATAGATAGAAATTTGTTTAAGAAAACAAACTATTAGAAGTCAGATCTGGCAGTATGTAGAAAGCAGTTTTATTATAGGGATGGCAGTGTTGGTTCAGCATTGGAAGATCCACCCCCAAAAGTCATCATCTTAACAGAGGAAAGGAAAAAGCCATATGATCCTGTCAGTAGTTGGAGAAAATGTATTGGACTAAATTCCACAGCTGTTCGTGGTAAAAGCTATCAGAGACTAGAAGTAGAACAGAAACCTTCTCAACAGATCAAAGAAATGTACTCCATACTTCCAGCAAGAATGCCTTATATGAATGGAGGAGATACAATGCTTTCTCCCTAAGGTGGGGAACAAGGGCAGATATGCCTACTCTTCATCTGTCCATTAAACTTTGAAACATAGGCCTAAATGAAAATAGTCTGGCAATAAAATGACACAGGATAAGATTGGCAAGGTAGAAGTAAAATCTTTATATGTAGATGAAATGATCATCTACAGAGAAAATACTAAGAAATCTCTAGGAGCCCCTAGAACTTCTGTTTCAATTGAGCAGGATTAGAAAACACAAGGTATATATAAAAATTCAGGTCTGCGTATACTTGCTATAAATGAAGAATTGGATATTGAAATTTAAAAGTTATGTAGGAGTGCAAAGGACCTAGAAAAGTAAAAAAGAAAAAAACAGTCTTGGAAGACATATAGTACCTAATTTTAAGACTTCCTCTAAAGCTACAGTAATCAAGGCAGTGTTGGTATAAGGAAAGACTTGTTGATCATTGGAATAAAACAGAGAATCTAGAAATAGAACCACACATATATGGTCCACTGAGTTTTGAAAGATTATTTAACAGTAACATTTTATAGAACATAAACTCAATTCAAGAGCAGAGGAAAAGATAGTGTTTTCAGCAAATGGCACTAGAACACCTGGTATCCATATATAAAAAATTAACCTCAACCCTTTATTTCCATACATAAAAATAACTTGAAAGGATCTGTGAACCTAAATATCAAAGACCAAAACTATAAAACTTTAAGAAGAAATTATAAGGGAAAATATTTATGAATTTAGGGTAGGCAAGAACTTCCTAGGATACAAAAAAAAAGATATATAAAAAAATTGATAAATGAGATTCCATCAAAATTTAGAACTTTAAATGATATCGTTAAAATGAAAAGTAGTCCTTAAACAGACCATATTTACAATGCATATACCCTATGACCAGAATATATAAAGAACTCTTACAGCTCATTAATAGACAACCCAATTAAAAAGTAGACACAAGAATGACAAATAGCCAGTACAGCACAAGGAAAGGTGTGCAACACTAGAATCAGAAAAGTACCAATCAGTACAATAACAAGATTGAATTATACACTCATTAGGGAGATGAAGTTAAAAGTTTTAAAAGAACAAATGTCAGCTTAGGTGTGAACCAGGTAGAACTTTCTAATACTGCTAATGTGAATGTAAAATGATAAAACCATTTTGGAAAACAATATAGAAATTTCTTGTATTACGGTTTTTGTTTTGTTTTTTGGTACCGGGGATCGAACTCGGGACCTTGCGCTTGCGAGGCAGGCGCCAGAACCACTGAGCTAAATCCCCAGCCCTCTTGTATTATTGTTAAGAACCAACAGTCCTGTTCTTAAGTTTTTACTTGAGAGGAATGAAAACACATGTTCACAATAGATTTGTACATACAAGTTGAGTATCCCTTATCTGAAATTCTTGGGACCAGAGTGTGTCAGATTTTTGTTTGAAATCCACTTGATCTGCAAAGAGAATAGGTACTCCTGCTTTTTTCTTGGGTGGGGGGTCCTGTCACTTGGAGTATTGTTTTCCACCCTTTAACTTTCAGACTATGAGTTTCTTTTTGAATTAAATGAATTTCTTGTATTCAGCATATTGTTGGGTCTTGCTTCGTGACTCATTCTGTCAGTCTATTTCTTTTGATTGGTGAGTTGAGACCATTAACATTGATGGATATAACTCATACATATTGATTTATCATTGTCATGACTTTTTCTCTTTATTGGATTCTCCCCCTTTGCTTTTAATTTCTTGTCACGCCCAACTGATTCATTCTGCTGGGCTTCCTGGGGTTGTGATCCTCATTGTCTTTTCCTAGCGTATTGTCTAAAATTTTTTGGAGTGCTGGTTTGGTATTCATGAAGTTCCTAAGGTGCTCTTTGTCATGAAAGTATCTTATTTCTGCATCAATTTTGAAAGATAATTTTTCAGGGTACATCAACCTGGGTTGGAGGCTGTTTTCCCTTAGGGCTTGAAATATGTCACTCCAAACTCTTCTTGCTTTGAGGGTTTGCATTGAGAAGTCTGCTGTGATTCTGATGGGCTTTCCTTTGTATGTGATTTGTTTCTTTTCTCTAACTGCTTGTAGAATTTTGCTGTTGGGTTTCTGGAATCTTAACTATTATATGCCTGTGTGTAGATTTTTTTTTGATCTCAGCTACTTGGAGTCCTATATGCCTCACTTATATGTATGTCAAGTTCTTTTCCCCTGCTTGGGAAGTTTTCTGTCATCACTTCTGTGAAGTTTTTTTTATGTCATCTGTACTCTCTCCTGTTTCTTCATTGAGTCCCATCAGTCTTATGTTATTCTTCTTTTCATCATCCAGCAGCTGCTGGATTGATTTCTCATGGTCCCTTAAAATTTTAAAGAAATTTTTCTTTTCCCCATCACTAATTGCAATCTTATCTTCTATATCTGAAATTCTGTCCTCACATTGGCTCATTCTGCTGCATAGACTTTCAGTGGAGTTTTTAATCTCCTGGAAATCTGTTTGCATCTGTTTTATGGATTCCATTTGTTTCCTTTGTTGGGATTGCATCATGTTCCTCAGCTCCTCTTTCTTTTTTATCTGTGAACTCTCTAGATTCATTAATCATGTCTTGCACTATGGGCACAATCTCTGTTGTTATCCGAGAAATTATTTCTGATTTCATTTTTTCCAGATCCTCTTTTGTTGCCAGTTCAGGGAGTCCGGGTGGTTTAGTATCACAATGTTCTATCTCCTTTCCCTTTGGGGTTGTTTTAGGCGATCTGGAAGTCTGGTTTTGAAACTTGTTTACATGTCTTCTCATTTCGAGGGCAGTGGTGGGGGTTGCTGCTGGCGCCCATGCGACTCACCTTCTCTGTGCCTGCGGGGGTGGTTCGGCAACCTGGAAGCCTCCTCTTGTGCCTTGGGAGTGGCTCATCCTCCTCTGGGCTCCCGGGGGTAGTACGGCAGCCCAGAAGCCTCCTCTTGTGTCAAAACTATCTAAATTTCTGTCATTAAAAAAAAATCTAGGGCTGGGGATTTAGCTCAGTGGTTTCCCCGCCTACCTCGCAAGTGCAAGGACCTGAGTTCTATCCCCAGTACCCCAAAAATCTAATATGACCAATCGATTTTACATTAATTACAAACCTACTAGAAGAGAGTACAACAATCAGGTGTTGAATTTTTAATACAATTTCATGTTAAATTTTGTAGGAAGGAAGAAATGATTTCAGAAATGTATTCAGTATTAATATATCAAAGAAAGAAAGAGTACCTTCTTCTTAATTGACACACTGAGGCCCAAAATTCATCCTTCAGTCCATTAGTGACACACTATTGCACTGTGGTTTAGAGCGCAGAGTTTTATTATACTCCTTTCAAACAAATTCCTGGTAGTGTCACCTTGGTTGAGCCATTAGGTGTAATTCTTCTGAACCTTAGGTGCCTCATCTGTAAAAGGGAGTTAATCCCATTGGTTGTGAAGGGTACATGATAATATTTCATGGAATGCACAGTGCCTGCCATTTGAATGTTAGTTGGAAATAGTATAATAGTTTATAATTTTAAAAAAACATCTTAGTAAGTGAATGAAATTTTTATGCCTTATAATGAGCTTTTATGTGAAACCAAGTGTAGACCTTAACACTTAATAGTAAAGTGCTAGAGATCTTCCCTTTAAGTAGGAACTACCAGAATACCCACTATTTATTAATAGAGAATAGTAAAGAAAACACATGTTTAGGTATTTGAAGGACGAAGACAAAATTATTTATAGGATAAGGTTGCCCACGTAGAAAGCATAAAGGAATCAATTGAAAAGTTATTAAAGCTTCAAGAAAAGTTCATTACATTTCTTTTAAAAAGTTGTTATAGGGCCAGGGATTTAGCTCAGTGGTGCTGCCGCCTGCCTTGCAAGTGCAAGGTCCTGAGTACGATCTCTGGTACCAAAAGAAGTTGTGGCATTGAAATGCACATCTTTTCTGTATTTGTGCAGTATTCAGATGCATATGTAGTATACATACACAAACCCATATACATGAAAGATGATTTTCCTGGCAACAGAATATGAATTACCTAGGAATCATTTTTAACAAATATACAAACCTATATTATAAAAATGAGGTTCCTTATGTAAAGAATTGTGTCTTATAAGGTGTCAACTGTTCTGTATTTACTCATAAATTTGATTTATGTGAAATGAAAATTCCAGTGACACTTTGTTTAGGAGGAATTATTATTTTTTCCTTAAATCCTTTTATTGGTACATTTTAGGTATACAGTATGTTTACATTTATCATTAGGTGCTTGTACCTGAACATGATGTATCTTGGTTCTTATTTTTTCCCCATTACTTGTGCGCCCTTCACCCCCTCCACTCTTCTCTATTTACATAGACTTTGTTTCCTTTTTCTTTTCTTTTCTCATAATTTTTCCTTTCCCTTCTTTCCTTTCCCCTTCCCCTCCCACCACCCCTACACCGTTGGACCTTTTCTTCCTATTTCAGATTATCAGTTATTCATTTTAATCATTTTAATTCTTATTTATACTTTCAGTTTCTCACACTAGAGAAACTAGTTGGTATTTATACATGTGTATGCTATTTATTTCACTTGAGTATGGCCTCAATATGCATCCATTTAGCTATAAATGTCTCTAGTTTCTCATTCTTTATGGCTGAGTAGTACTCCATTTTATAAAAAATACCACATCTAGGGCTGGGGATTTACCTCAGTGGTTCTGCCGCCTGCCCCGCAAGCACAAGGACCCGAGTTCGATCCCCGGTATCAAAAAAAACCCCCAAAACCCCCCACATCTTCTTTATCCAGTTTCCAGTTGATGGGCACTTGGGCTATTTCCAAGCTTTAGCCATTACAAACTGTGCTGCCATAAACATAGGTGCACCTACGTTGCTGTGGTATGATTCTTTTAATTCTTTGGGGAAGACACCCAGCAGGGGAATAGGTGGGTCAAATGGGACCTCTAGCCCTAGTTCTTTGAGGTATCTCCATACTGATTTCCATAGTGGGTGCACCAGTCTGCACTCCCACCGACAATGGAGAAGGGTTCCTTTCTCCCCACACCCCCGCCAACATTTGTTATTGGTTGATTTCTTGATAGCAGCCATTCTTTCTGGGGTGAGGTGGAATCTCAGTGTTTTTTTCATCTGCATCTCTCGAATGACCAGTGATTTTGAGCATTTTTTCATATATTTATTTGCTGCTTTTAATACTTTGTCTGAGAAATGTCTGTTCATTTCAAATACCCATTTTTGAATTGAGTTTTTAAATTTGTGGGGTCTGATTTTTTTCAGTTCTTTATATATTCTAGATAGTAGTCCTTTGTCTAAGGTACAGCTGCTAAAATTTTTTTCTCACCTTGTAGGTTGTCTCTTGTAGGTTGTCTCATTGTAGGTTGTCTCCTTGTAGGTTGGTGGTTTCTCTTAAAGCACAGAAGCTTTTTAATAAGATGAGGTCCCAGTTGTTGATTCTTTGTTCTAGTTCCTGTGCTACTGAGGTTTTGTTCATAAAGTCTTTTCCTATGCCAATGTCTTCAAGAGTTCTACCTAACTTATCTTCCAGCAAGTTTAGTGTTTCTGTCTTAATATTTAGATCTTTAATCCACTTCAATCTTAGGTGCATGGTGATAGGTATAGGTCTAGTTTTAATCTTTGGAAGGTTGAAATCCAGTTTTTCCAACACCATTTATTAAATAGGCTATCTTTCCTCCAATAAGGGTGGTTGGCTACTTTGTCAGAAATGAGGTGGCCTAGTATGTCTGGAGTTATTTCTGCATTTTCTAATCTATTCCACTGATCTTCAGGTCTGTTTCTTTGCCAGTACCATGCTGTTTTTATCACCATAGCTTTGTAGTATAGTTTGAAGTTGGGGATTGTAATACCCCCAGCCATGTCTCTGTTGCCTAGAATTGCTTTTGCTGTTCTAGGTCTCTTCTGGTTCCAAATGAATTTTTGGATTGTTTTCTCTGGTTCTGTGAAGTATATTGTTGGAATTTCAATAGGCATTGCATTAAATCTATATTGTAGTTTTGGAAGTATGGCCATTTTCACTATATTGGTTCTTCCTACCCAGGAACAAGGGATGTGTTTCCATTTTCTTATATCCTGGGAGGAATTATTCAAAATGGTTTTAAATCTAAATTTACCTGGAAGGATAAATGGAGAAGACCAGGAAATGGAAAGAGTAACAAAATGAATTGGAATTTGGTCTGGCTGACATTAACATGCTACAAATCTATGTAGAATTGCAGACGATATTTACTTTGTACTTTTCTGATTCTCAAAAATACTACAGTGTATCTTTGGGGTTTTTTTTCAGACAGGGTCTTGCTTCTTTTCAGTCTGGCTTTGAACTCAGCAAACCTACTGCTTAAGCCTCCCTAATGCTGGCATGATGGGCACATGCCTCCACACCCAGCAATTTTATTTTTAAAACTTAAAATATATATATATATTACATACATACATATATATTATCTTAATATGTCTACATTTCTGAAATCATAAATATTTAAACTTTTTAAAAATATGTGGTGATTGTTTTCATTAGTATTATTACAGGTAGACTCATAATTTATGTCTTATGTAGGATTTTTGGATTAACTTGACCTACATCATTTTTTTTTTTTTAATTTATACTAAGTTCTTTTATTGGTACATTGTAGGTATACAACACAATTACATTTCTCATTGGGAATTGTACCTTTACATAATGCATCTTGGTTCTTATTTTTTCCCCATTCCTAGCCCTCCCTTCACGCCCTCCACCCTTCCCTATTTACAAAGACTTTATTTCCATTTTTCCCATTTCTCATCATTTTTCCTTTCCCTTTCTTCCTTTCCCCTGCCCCTCCCACTACCCCTACCCCTTTGGACCTTTTCTTCCTATTTTACATTATCGATTATTCATTCTAATCATTGGTACATTTTAGGTATACAATATAATGACATTCATCAATTGGAAATTTGCACCTTTACATAGTCTCTCTTGGTTCTTATTTTTCACCCTTGCCCAGCCCTCCCTTCAACCCCTCCATTCCTCCCTATTTACAAAGATTTTGTACCTATTTTTCCATTTTCTTATATTAATCCCATTCCCTTCTATCCTTTCCTCTGGCCCCCCCACTTCCTTCCCCTTTGCCCCTTTTGTTCCTATTTCACATTACCTATTATATATTTAGTGCTTATTTACACTTTCAGTTTCTCACACCAGAGAAACTATTTGGTATTTACACATGTGTGTCCTATTTATTTCACTTGAGAGTATTGCCTCAATGTGCATCCACTTAGCTATAAATGTCTCTAATTTCTCATTTTTTATGGCTGAGTAGTACTCCATTTTATTAAAAAAACACATTTTCTTTATCCAGTCTCCAGTTGATGGGCATTTGGGCTGTTTCCAAGTTTTAGTGACCTACATCTTTTGAAAAAGACTTCTTCCATTTCTTAGATTTCCTTTTCAAATATTAAGCAGTGAACATCAACAAGCTAATTATGAGTTGAAATCCTCAAAGAGCTAACCTCTAATTCAGGCCAGTCTTCAGTTCACAGAATTGCTTGATAATCTGATGTTTGCCTGTTGTAATTTTATTGCATGTCAAAACATTCATTATAAGAGGAAAGAGAATTTCACTGTTCTTTAAAGGGAAAAATTGTAATTGAATTTTTGAGGATTTTTGTTAGGTCATAGTGATATTGCATACATAGCAGATTTAGATTTACAGGGTTTCTTAACCACTCAAGGAGTGGATTTCCCCATAAGAGTTTTAGACCCTGTTAATAGCATACAGATGGATCTGCCCCTGGATAGTGTGGGCTCGTTCCTTTTACACTTACTATTTTAATTTTAATTTTAATTCCTTCATTTTGATAACTTTAACTTTCATAGGAAAATCAGTTACCTATATGCCTTATGCTGAGGTCAGATGTGCTCTAGAACAAGAAGCATAGGTGCACAGTACCGCAGCAAGGTCAGCCTCACTGTGTAGGCTGTCTCCAAGAGAAGTCAGTAAAGCTGCTCCATAGCCCTATAGGAGTGGAGCCCGCTATAGTGTCCTGCCAGGTAAATTTTGCCCCTCTGTGCAGTAGCTGCTGCCATCTACCCGTAGATGGTCCATGTGGGTGTTTTAATCTTGCAAATAAACTGCTCTTCCAGGACATATCCTTGCTGTTTTAAAATGACTTTGTTTCTCTGCATTCCATTATCAGTTGTATTCAGTTGAGTTTCACTGGGCCACTGGGAAATTTTTGTTTCATGCATTTATATTGTGACATTGACTGGCTTTTCTTTTAAGAGAATATGTACTTTGCAAAAATCTTGAGTCTTTTATCCCCTCCAGAAATTTGAGTTTTCTGTGAGAGCCAGAATCCATAAATATTTCTCAGATTATGCCAGATGCAAAAAGGATATGTAATGGGATTGTCAGCCCAGTCTCCCCATGCTACAAAGTAGTAACAGGAGCTGTTTCTCAGAAGCTTTCCTTTTGCTCACCTCTGTTTTGAGGGCTCTAAAGTGATTGAGGAAAAAAGATAGTGAGCATTGATACTTGCCTTTGCTGAGGACAAATGGTTATAGTGAGCATCAGAAGCTCTGGTTTGAAAGGTATGCTTCAACCTCACAAATGCTATTGAGACTTGAATATGTGACAGAAAATTTAAAAATAGAACTGTTCATCCTTTGCTTCTCATCTCATACTTAGAATTTAATTTGTGATTAAAAAATTTAGGAGTGACTGAGATAGCCCGTGGCAATTAACTATTTCAAATCATATTTTCCTTTTTAAAGTCCTCCAGCCCGCTCCACATCAAATGATAACTAATCTGCCTGAAGGGGTTCGGCTTTCAACTACTCGACCAACCAGGCCACCGCCTCCTCTTATCCCATCTTCCAAAACCACAGTGGCTTCAGAAAAACCATCTTTTATAATGGGAGGCTCCATCTCACAGGTAAAATGGTTCTTCTTTATGGCATATTTTCTGTTGAACATTACTTTGGTAAAACTTTTTCCTCTCTCTCATGCTAATTTGTCACTATACTAATAAGCAATAATCTGTCTGAATATGAAACTGCCAGAGACAATGAACAGAAAATGCAGTAATTAGTATATTCCGTGGAACACACAGGAATTTTCAATGAGTTATACACCCAGATTGAGTGGCATGACATACCACTTGGTTTAATTTACCAAAGGCACATAACTGTTGGTGTAATGTAAATGAAAATGGAATTCATTCTCATATATTTGTTGAATATTTTAAAGGCTCTAAATATTAAATTGTAGGTGGTTGGTATTAAAAGCCATATTTTACTTTGGCCACTAAAACTGTCTTTACAGTACTTAAACTCTGATATGGCCTGATATTAGCAGTTAAATCAATTTTCAGTCATGTGTACAACGGTAGCCATATCATTGAGAAGTTATTGAACATTTCTATCCCCTTAGAAAGTTTTCTCCTTTCCTTCCTAGGCAGTCTCCCTTCCTACTGACTGAAGCAACCACTATTTTACTTTCTCTTGTCATAGATTAGTCTTGCCTCTTGTAGAACTTAGTATGAATGGAATCATACAGTCTCATTCTTCTGTGTCTGTCATGTCTGTCTCAGCATAATGGTTTTAGGGATTTATCCAGGTTTTTGTCTATAATCAGTTGCCTTTTATTTGCTGAATAATGAACATACTGGTTTGTCTATTCATTTTTCTGTTGAGGGGATCCTGAGTTGTTTATAGTTTTTGACTCCTGTGAATAAAACTGCTTTCCATTTATGTAGTATGTTCTTGGTGGACATACATTTTTATTTCTCTTGTATAATTACCTGCGAGTAGAATTTCTGGGTATATGTTTTACTTCATAATTTTACAGAGTGGTCCTACAATTTTACATAGCCACTAGCAATGTATAAGACCAAGTTGCTCTTGTCAGTGTTTTTCATTTTAGGTATACAGTACTTAGAAGGTGTGTTATATCTCACAGCAGTTATATTTTGTTTCTTCATGACAGCAAACCCATGTTCAGCACTTTGTTGTGTGCTAATTGACCATCTGTATTTCTGATTCTGAAGTGACTTCTGGTTGAGTATCCCTAATCTGAATATTTGAATCTGAAATGCTCCAAAATCTGAAATACCACAAGTGAAAAATTCTACACTGACCTTATATAACAGATTGTAGTCAAAATACAGGCACATTAAAAGTGTTGCATAAAATTATCTTTAGGCCACGTGTTTAAGGTATATATCGAGTATAAATGACTTGTGTTTTCAATTCAGTACCATCCCCAAGATATCTTATTAGACAGATGCAGATATTCCAAAATCTGTAAAAATATCCAAACTCTGGTCTCACTTCTGGTCTCAAGCATTTTGAGTAAGAGATATTCAACCTATCTCTAAGTCAAATTATCCAATTTTATTAATTCTTTTACTGGATTTTAGTAGTTCTTTATATAATTCAAAGTTCTTTGTTACATATATATACATTAGAAATGTTTTTTCTGTTTGTGACTTTTCTGTATATTTTCTTTGAGTGTCTTGATGAGAAGTTTTAATTTTTGATGTAATCAGTATATAATATTTTTCTCTCCTTTGGTTAGTTACACTTTGTTAGGAAATCTTTGCCTGCTCCAAGTTTGTGAAATATTCTTGTTTCTTATCCACAGTTTATTGTTTTGGCTTTTATATTTATTAAGGCTTGTGATTAGTCTCAAGTTAAATATTTGTACATTATGATGTCTAGATAGGCATTTGTTTTTCCATTTGGATTTCTAGTTCTGGGAACATTGGTTGAAAAGTCTTTTCTTTCCTTATTTGATTGCTTTTAGTGCTTTTGTTAAAAACCATTAACTAAAGACTGGGGATTTAGCTCAGTGGTTCTGCCACCTGCCTTGAAAGCACAAGGTCCCGAGTTTGATCCCCGGTACCAAAAAACCCACAAAAAACCAAAAAAACACCATTAACTAAAAGTTTGAGTCTATTAGTGCCATTTCCCTGAGTGACTTGCCAAGTTTTTGTCTCAATTTTGATGACTGTAAGTTTTAAAATTATTTAATGTTTAGTCTTGTTATTGTTCGTGAAAAATGTTCCAATTATTCTGTCTTTTGCATTTCCATATAGGTTATATAATCAGTGTTTCAGTTTCTTTAAAAAAAAAAATACCTGCTGGGATTTTGGCTGTTACCGGAATAAATCTGCCTATCAGTTTGGGAGTAGAAATAGACATCTTAACAGTATTGAATTTTGTAGTCCATGAGCATATGTATTTGTCTTTCTGTTTCCAGATCTTTAATTTCTTTCAGCATTGTCTTGTAGTTTTCACTTTAGAGGTGGTGTGCGTATTTTGTTATACTTATGTTTGGTTATTTCATTACTTTATGTTTTTAGAAATGATACTATCTTTAAAATTTGCATGTTCCAGTTCTGGCATACCTTGGAGATAGTTTGGTCCCGGACCATTGCAATACGTCAAATACTGTATCTCTGTAGAACAAGACAGAAGAATTTTTTCATTCTCTATTGCATGTAGAAGTTATGTTTACATTATAATATAGTTTTTAAAGTGTGCTATAACATCAAAAAATGTACATATCTTAATTAAAATACTTTGCTGCTAGAAAATGCTAGCAGTCATCTGAGCTACTGGAAAAAATAGCACTAATAAACTTGCTTAACTCAGGATTACCAAAAATTACCTTCAATTCTAAAAAACAGTACCTGTGGCATACAATATGAAATATGTCTGTTTATAGGAATGCAGTTGATTTTTGTATCTTGGCTTGCTCACTTGTGACATTTCACTTAGTGCTTCTAGTGGGGTTGTTTTGTTTTGGTAGATTTCTTAGGATTTTTTATTATGTATATCATCTGGAAATAAAAAGTTCTATTTCTTCCTTACAGCTTTCACTCTTTATTTCTTTGTGTTTTACTCCATTGGCTAGTAGAGAACTTTCTGTGCAATATAGGATAGAAGTGCTCAATATGAACATGAGTTTCTTGCTGATTTTTGAAGGAAGGCTGGATGTATTTCACTGTTATGTATAATGTTAACACAATTTTAAATGTTTCATAGATCCTTATATGTTTCTTTCCATTTGTAGTTTGCTAACAGACTCCTCTCTCCACCCCTAGATAATTTTCAGTCCTAGAATTTGTTTTGTTCATTTGTTTTGTTTTGTTTTGTTTTTTTGTTTTGTTTTGTTCATTTTTATGATTTCTTTCTCTTTGTTGGTATTCTGTGTTTGGTCAGTCATTACTTGTATATACTTAACTCTTGGACATGATTTCCTATAGTTCTCTGTGTAGCCTTTGTCTTATAGACCTTAGGGACAGTTTCTATTCATTTCTTCATTTCATGTTTATGGTTTACATTTTCTTGTTTCTTTTAATCTCTTGTAATTTTGGGTCCAAAACTGGACATTTTACATGTAACAACTCTTAGAGATCCTATCCCCCTAGGGCTTGTTTTAGCTTTGTTTTCCTGTAATTTGGTTATTGACTTTTCTGAATTCATTCTGTAAAGTCTGTATTATTTGTCATGTGTGGCCACTGAAGTCTACCCTTGGTTAGCGTAATGAACAGTTGATAATTGAACAGAGATTTCCTTTATTGTCTAAAACCAGCCTTTCTAAGTCTTTGCTGAGGGACTGTTTAGTGTGATGAGGCATGCTGTCAGCACTCAGCCAGCCAGTTGACCGTTCTGCTTTAAGGGCTCGCTTCTTGCTTTACAGAGTCTTAAGATCAGTCAGAGATGAAAGCTCAGGACCTTCTCATGACTTCCTAGGCACATGCACAGCCTTGTGCACATAGCTTTCTAGGTACCCAGGAATATATTGGAACTTTTCAATCCTTGTGAACATGTCACTTTTTCTTTTAAGCTTTCTGAATATTTCAGGCAGAGAGAAGTTCATCATTTGCCTCCATTTTCTTTTGGTACCGGGGATCGAATTCGGGTCCTCGCACTTGCAGGGCAGGTGGTGGTTGCCTCCATTTTTGACAAGCCTACATCTTTTCCCCATCCCCAGGTAGGTCAAATAAACACAGCTTTATTAATGGAGCATCCTAGAGACCCACCAGAGAAGTTAAATAATGAGAGTTGTCTCTGAATTAGGTTTTTAATAACCTCTATTCTTGTTCTTTCCCCTTAGGTGCCTGCCAGGCTGCTGGTTTGCACCATGATTGTGGGCTATTTGTTTTTTGTTTTGTTTTTTTTGGTAGCAGGGATCGAACTCTGGTCCTTGCGCTTATGCAGCAGGCAGCGAAACCACTGAGCTAAATCCCCAGCTAGGCTATTTGGTTTTAAGACTCCCACACAGCTTAGAGGGGAGGATGGAAGTGGCAGTAAAGTACATTAAATGATAAAACTCATGGTTCTTTCCTAGATTCATCTATTAGTCTTAAATAAATGCTCCTAGATTTGTGTAAATTTGATTAATTTCTAGAGTTCTTTAAAGGTTGATCTTGGTTTTTGCTGATGTTCTTATTGCAGGAGAGCTTTCAGAAGTCTTACCATTTTTGCTGATCTCATTCTTTGTAGCTTTTGT
This sequence comes from Heterocephalus glaber, assembly GCF_053883595.1. NCBI lineage: Eukaryota > Metazoa > Chordata > Mammalia > Rodentia > Bathyergidae > Heterocephalus > Heterocephalus glaber. Next base: position 526,826 of record NW_028258352.1, on the reverse strand, counting down.
TTTTTTATGAGATAGGATCTCACTGTATACCATAGTTGATGCTGGTATTGAATTCACTGTGTAGCCCAGGCTGACCTCAAACTCTGCAATCCTCCTGTCTCAGTCAGCCAAGAGCTAGGATTACAGGCATGCACCACCACACCCAGCTTCCCCATAGCATTTTTAAGAGGGGAAAAAACGTTCATAGTAGTAGCTTGCATTCTGAGTGCAGTTTCAGTGCTTTATGTAATTTATTAATAGTAAATATTACCTACATGTAATTCATGGTAATGTCAGAAAACATGTCTTACTGCCCTTAAAATTTTTAGGAATTTAATCTATGCTAAAGTTTTTCTTGCTTTACAAATACTTTTCTTGATTTTAGGTGGCAAGGGTATAAAGTTTTATAAACAAATGTGAACATTGACTTTATAAATGACCCTGAAAAAGGACAGTGTTTAGTCTTTTAAAATTGTGTTATAGGGAACACCTGGCACTTATCTGACTTCTCATAATCAGGCTTCCTATACTCAAGAAACAGCTAAACCCTCAGTGGGGTCTATTTCTCTCGGATTGCCACGGCAACAAGAATCTACCAAATCAGGTCAGTGAGTTAATAAAGTTATAATACACCTATATTTATAGCATCACAGCCAATAATTCATTATTTGATTTCTTCATATTTCCCTTGGTTTCATCCACAGCTACTTTGCCCTACATCAAGCAGGAAGAATTTTCTCCCCGAAGCCAAAATTCCCAACCTGAAGGTTTATTGGTCAGGGCCCAGCATGAAGGTGTGGTCAGAGGTAAGATCATGACCAATTTGACAAAGACACTTAATGACAAGTTTTCAAGTTATTGCCTTTAAATTCTAAATTTAGGGTTTTTTACCATGTAAAAATGATTTTAAAACTTTGAAGTTTGGCTATGCGTATAGCTCAGTGTTAGAGCACTTTGCTTATTATGTGTGAGGCAAGGAAGCTGATCTCAACACTGTGCAAAAACATAACAGAAAACACTGAAGTTCCTTATTTCAACAGTCCCTTTAAATAATTAAGTTATTATTTTAGACGTACGTTTCAGTAGTGGCCCCCTCTTCTTTTTCTACCAAGTACAGGCCAGTTTTCTGGTTCTTTCAGTTTCTCTTGGGCCAGAGATAAGGAGGGTAATTTGTTAATGATTTTGTTTTTATTCAGGTACCACAGGAGCCATCCAAGAAGGAAGTATAACTCGGGGAACTCCAACCAGCAAAATTTCAGTAGAGAGCATCCCATCTCTACGGGGCTCTATCACTCAGGTTAATTATCATCTCAAATGTACTATACAATAACTAAGAAAAATCTAGATGTCTCAAGAGCTTTGGCTTTTCCATCAGTATAGTTCTGTAGTTGAGTTATTCATTTCTCTAGATTATGGATCTGGGTCTCAGTGATAATAAACAGCAGATCTACAAACCGTCTGCATAATGTGATCAATTTAACCACAAGCTATATTTTTATGCAGTGGTTCATTTGAAAAAAATTGTTTGCAAAATGGCAGAAGAAACATGCTTTATTGTTGTAGCTCTTACTGTCTTCCTGGCAAAACTTTTACCATATATTCAGCTTAAATAAAAATCAAGATCATTTCACGTAATATGCTTGCTTTAGCCCTTTGTAGGTCTGTAATCTCATAAGCTACATTGTTTGAATCTAATGTGAAATAAGGAATGTGGGTGGTGTTGACAAAAGCACAAAAGGTCAAATATCTTCTCCCAGTTTTGGGCTAAATATATCACCGGTTTTTTCCAGCTAGGCATGGTCATGCATGCTGCACTCCCAGCACTCTGGGAAGCTATGGCAAGAGGATCACAGGTTCAGTCCCAGACAGAGCAATTTAATGACTCAGAACCTGTCTTAAAATAAAAAAGAGCTGAGGATGTATCTCACTATGAAGGCCATTTTTCATTAATTTAAGTTCATTTTCCTCAATTTGATGTTAATTTTAAATTGTAATATAAAAGTCCTTAGCTTCTTTGATCATGTAGATATAGTAAGGGAAAATTCTGTTTGGATAAATCATTATAAACTATTTTTGTGTATTGACACATGCTTTTGCACATACTGTCACATATTTTCTCTTGTTTGTCTTGTTCCTGTTCCCTAGCACAGTGTTTCTTAAAGTGTGGTCAGTAAGCCAGTACCATCAGTATCACTTGGAAAGTTGATAGACATAAATCCTCAGGTCTCATCTTAGAGGTGGGTCTAGCAATCTTTTTCTGAGCCTCCTTTGATTCTGCTGAGATCTTAGTAAGTGTGGTCTGTGCACCAGAGCATCAGCATTACTTGGGAGATTGCAAAAATGTAGTCCTCACTCCAGACTTTATGAATTAGAATCTCTATTTTAAGAAGATTCCCAGGTGATTCCTCCTTGAGACATGGTTCATATAGTATACACATAATAGTGATCCAGATAGTTTCGTACTAACTCTTCATATCTCTCCTTCCACATTTGGCTGAAGTATGTGCTTTCAGAGCAGACTAACATTTTAATATGGTCAAAAGAAAAAGAAATGGACCTATACATTTTTTTCATATTTTTTCTATTTATTCTAGTATCCAGACATTAAGTAGCAAAATAGTAAAGAATTAGGTGAGATGAAGTTAAGTTTCATCTGTTTGTTTATAAATGTCAGTTCATTTGACGTGAGCACTTCTGAGGTGGGTGTTAGGATTTTCAGATGTTTACTACTAAGTTCATTTCATGACTAGATGAGTTAAATATATTATTCTTATTGCTCTCCTTGCTATATGAATGTGGTCTCAGATAATACTCACTGGAGTTTTAGGGGCCCTCAGAGAAAATTAGGAGCCCTACATGTGTCAGTGGGCCTCTACTCCCATCACTCCCAGTTGGAGTTGCCAAGCAGCTCACTTTTTTTTTTTTGGTTTATTGAGACACAGTCTTGCTATGTAATTGAGTCTGGCCTTGTACTCACTATGTAGCCTAGGCTGGCCTAGAACTCACAGCAGTCCTTCTGCCTCAGCCTCCCGAGTGCTGGGACTACAGGCGTGTGCCACCACACTCAGCCCAAGCAGCTCACTTTTGCAAAGTATTCTACTAGGTTTCATGAACCATTTCTCTTGAAGGAAGCATGAAAAGACTATGGTCATTGGCAACCCAGAAAAGGATTAATGATGGTGAAAATTCAGATATGATCTAAACTAAGTGTTACAAAACAAAACACCTCTTTTTTTTTTTGGTGCTGGGGATCGAACTTGGGTCCTTGCGCTTGCTGGCACAGCAGGTGGCGAAACCATTGAGCTAAATCCCCAGCCCAAATCTATTGGTTAAAGTGGTGGAACAAATGTTATCACTACACTTTTTTTTTTCTGGGTTTTTTTTGGGGGGCGGTTACCAGGGATCAAACTCGGGTCCTTGCGCTTGCGAAGCAGATGGCGAAACCACTGAGCTAAATCCCTGGCCCTTTTCCTATCCTCTTAATGATGATCAAGGGCTATCCCATTAGAAATTTAATAATTGAAAATTCTTTTTCCTCTTATTATAATGTAAAAGTTGTAATACACTAAAACTTAATTTGTCAGACCTTTTTATTAGAAATTTTGTAAACATTTTATCATATTTGCATGATTTTAAATCTTAAGGCAAACTTCTGAAAGTTAATTCCCTTAACAGAAGTTTAACTACGAGGTGGGGAACAAAGCTGATTCACCTAGCATTGTTTAAGAAGTTTTTATGACAGGGTTCAAGAATGAAGGTACAGGATTTCTTTATGTTTATAAAAATTGAATGTCAAAAAAAAATTGAATGTCTGATTTCTTCTCATGTACTCGTGTTCTCTTTGAAGATACAAATCTGGTTGTCAGTAGAGCAGGTTAAATTTTCTGAATATCTTGCACCTCCTCCAGCCCTAAGTGACTTTCTCGGTTCCTGTGTTTGATTTGATGGCAGGGGACCCCAGCTCTGTCCCAGGCTGGCATACCAACTGAGGCTTTGGTGAAGGGATCCATTTCTAGGATTCCCATTGAAGAGAGCAGTCCTGAAAAAGGCAGAGAGGAAGCTGCATCCAAAGGCCATGTTATTTATGAAGGCAAAAGTGGACACATCTTATCATATGATAGTAAGTATTGTTTGTATACAATGAAGCCAATCTTGTAGTAAACACACAGATTCTAGTTTTCTCACATTCTTGCCATGAGGAAGTCAGTTTACATTTGCTGAATATATTTTCTCTCAGTGAAAAGGTTTAATAATAATGCCTCTTTAATGAAAGTTTTATGAAAAATCTATTGAGATAGTGAAAAGTTATTAACAGTGCTGAGCCCCTAGGAAGTGTCATGTAAGTGGTAGCTAATATCATCATTGACTACTCATTAGACTAGGAAAAAAATTTTTTCATTAGATTTAATGGAATCACTTTCTTTTTATTTTTGATTGATTGATTGTGGTACTGGGGATTGAACTCAGGACCTTAATGCTTGCCAGGCAGGCGTGACACCACTGAGCTGTATCCCTGGCCCAGAATCACTTTTATTTTAATGAGATTCATATTGTATGAGGCAAGAATTGGGAAGTAGATGATTTGATAATCATGGAAAGAATTTTTAAATTCTCCTTAATTTATTTTAATTTCTATTTCTATGTATACATATAAACATTTTCTTTAGATGTATTGTTATATTTTCCCTGTAGTGTTATTTTATGAGAATGATTCAAGTGCGATGCTAATATTAGCCAAAGGACTGAATTTGAGTTCTTATCCATAACTTATTGTGACCTTAGTCACAAGCTATACATCATCTTTCTCTTCAAATACAAAGAGATAAAGTATGTGCATAGTACCTGCTGCTATAAAATGCATGGCTATTTTCTTCTTTTTTTTTTTTAAAACATTTCTGGTGTATTTCAATTCATAGTTTGTTTCTGGGGCAGAAAGAGAAATTAATTTTTTTATTCTCAGTCTTATTTTTTTATTTTTTGATTAAGTTTATTAGTACATTTTAGGTATACAATACAGTTACATTCATCTTTGGGATCTTGTACCTTTACATGATGTGTCTTGGTTCTTATTTTTTCCCTATTCCCCTGCCCTCCATTCACCCCCTCCACCCTTCCCTATTTACAAAGACTTTGTTTCCATTTTCTCCTTTTCTCATGTTTTTTTCTTTTCCCTTATTTCCTTTCCCCTACCCCTCCCACTTCCCCTATTCCTTTAGAACTTTTCTTCCTATTTCAACTATCAATTGTGCATTTTGATCCTTATTTACACTTTTAGTTTTTCACACCAGAGAAACTATTCAGTTTTTACATGTTTGTCCTATTTATTTTACTTAAGAGTATGGCTTCAATGTGCATCCATTTAGCTATAAATGTCTCTAGTTTCTCATTCTTTATGGCTGAGTAATACTCCATTTTATAAAAAAAACCACATCTTCTTTATCCAGTCTCCAGTTGATCGGCAGGTAGGCTCTTTCCAAGTTTTAGCTATTACAAACTGTCCCACTATAAACATGGGTGTGCATATATCACTGTGGTATGATGCTTTTGATTCTTTTGGGAAGATACCTAGCAGAGGAATGGTAGGGTGAAATGGGACCTCTAATCCTAGTTTTCTGAGGTATCTCCATATTGATTTCCACAGTGGTTGCACTAGTCTGCACTCCCACAAACAATGGAGAATGGTTCCTTTCTCCCCACAACCCCCCCAGCATTTGTTGTTGGTTGATTTCTTCATAGCAGCCATTCTTTCTGGAATGAGGGGGAATCTCAATGTTGTTTTCATCTGCATCTCTGGAATGACCAGTGATGTTGAACATTTTTCGTGTGTTTACTTGCTTCTTTTACTTTGTCTGAGAGATGTCTGTTCATTTCAGATGCCCATTTTTGGATTGGGTCTTTATATTTGAGGGGTCTGATGTTTTTGAGTTCTATATATATTCCAGATAGTAGACCTTTGTGTGAGGAACAGCTGTAAAATTTTTTTCTCCGCATTGTAGGTTGTCTCTTAGTTGCTGTTGGTGGTTTCTCTTGCAGTGCAGCTTTTTAATAAGATGAGATTCCAGTTATTGATTCTTTTTGCTAGTTCATGTGCTACTGAGGATTTGTTCATGAAGTCTTTTCCTATGCCAAGGTCTTCGAGAGTTCTACCTAACTTATCTTCCAGCAAGTTTAGTGTTTCTGTTTTAATATTTAGATCTTTAATCCACTTTGATTTTAGTTTAGTACATGGTGAAAAATAGGGGTCTAGTTTTAATCTTTGGCGGGTTGAAATCCAGTTTTTCCAACACCATTTATTAAAGAGGCTATTTGTCAAAGATGAGGTGGCTAGCGGCCGGGGATTTAGCTCAGGTGGTTTTGCCGCCTGCTGCGCAAGTGCAAGGACCCGAGTTCGATCGCCAGTACCAAAAAAAAAAAAAAAGATGAGGTGGCTGAGTATGTCTGGTGTTGTTTCTGCATCTTTTAATCTATTTCACTGATCCTCAGGTCTGTCTCTTTGCCAGTACCATGCTGTATCACGGTGGCTTTGTAATATAGTATCAAGTTGGGGATTGTGATACCCCGTCATGTCTTTGTTGCCTAGAACTGCTTTTGCTAGTCTCGGCCTCTTGTTTCAAGTAAATTTTTGGGTTGTTTTCTCTAGTTCTGTGAAATAAACTGCTGGGATTTCAATCGAGATTGCATTGAATCTATATAGCAGTTTTGGAAGTATGGCCATTTTCACTATATTGGTTCTTCCTACCCAGGAACAGGGGATGAGAAAAATTAATTTACATTATCCAAGCCAGAAATCCAGGACATCTTTCTTGTCTGCTTCTTTTCTTTCCACAGCAAACAAATCAGAGTCCTTTCTATTCTATTTCATGTGGTCTCTGGAATACATCTATTACTCTGTATTCCTCCCTGCCACTGCTATCTTTCATTTGGACAACTGAATGGGTCCCTAACTAATATCCTTGTCTTTAGTCATACCCATATTCAAAGCTATACATGTCCTTCCTTTCTTGCTTTCCATTGCCGTTAAGATAACTGCAGGTGCCCTCCCTTGATTTCATCACCTTTCCGTGATATATTTCCTGATTACCACTATGGAGGGTTTCCTTCAAACTTTCTGCTTCACCCTTCTGTGTCCCCGCCCCCCCTTCCTGATTCTACTCTTTTTTTTTGGTACCGGGTATTGAACTCAGGACTTTGCACTTTTGAGGTAAGTGGAAGCACCACTGAGGTGAATCCCCGGCTCCCTAACTCCACTCTTATAGTCACCATATACTGAAGTTCTTGTAATGTACCATACTCTGTCTTGCCTTCAGGTCTTTGTGTTCACCATCCTCTCTGCCTGTACTCCTTTGTCTTTTAGCTAACCAATTTTTACCAGTTGTTTAGTTCTCAGCTTACATATTACTATTTTCTGGGCAACCTTATCAGAACTTGCAGGCTGCAGGTTTCCCTCCCAGCACCGCACAACACATAGTATTTCTCCATCACACTGAACAGTAACAGCCTATTAAATTATCTGAAACCACCACTGTTGAGTAAGTTTTATGAGGAAACAATTTTTTAACCTTACCTGCAAGCCTAGCTTAAGCTTGCCACACTGTAGTCATTTGATAAATATATTAGAATTAATGAAAACATTTTCAGGAATGCCAGTAATATGCACAGATATATATGTGCTTATGGCAAGTTTTTATCTTCCTTTGTTTTTTAAAGGACACTGTGAAATTAAGGTAATTTATTTACTAAACATGGTAGACCTTGAATTTGTCTGAAAAGTTCTTGTTTTCAATGTTCTGTAGATATCAAGAATGCTCGAGAAGGGACTAGGAGTCCAAGAACAGCTCATGAAATCAGTTTAAAAAGAAGCTATGAATCAGTAGAAGGAAATATAAAACAAGGAATGTCAATGAGGGAGGCTCCTGTATCGGCACCATTAGAGGGTAAAGTGTCTTTTCCAGAACTTTATTTGGATATATTTAATTTTGTATAGTAAGTTTGCATTGTTGAATTAAGTTGTTTTCAGTCTTTCATTTCTACCTAAAATTTACATTAACATAATTTTAAGTTTATATTATTATTATTGTATCTGTATAAATCAGGAGGCACACGACAATAAAATAAAAATTGAATGTAATCATAACATAGATAACTTAGCTAATATTTGAGTACCCATAACATTTGTAGATTACTTCCTTTTGGAGTTTAAGAATGGAAAATTAATAAGGTGAGTAGGTTGGTTTATATGCCTGTAACCCCAGCTATTTGGGAGGCTTAAGGAGGGGGATCTTGAGTTCAAAGCTAGCCTGGGCAACTTAGCAAGACCTTGTCTTAAAGGAAAAGAAAATAAACAACAACAAATTTAAAATGTATTATGAAAACTTTTTGTTTTAATTTTGAAGCTGATATAAAGTGATAAGTAATTAATAAAGACATAAATTTTAATTCTAGCCTTACTCTTTCCTAGTAGACTTCTCTGTGTCCATTACTTCCTCTGTAAATTAAGGGATTGTACCCAGCACTGCATGAGGATTAAAGACAGGTCTCCAACTTCATGCTGATCGTGTGATATACATTCAGATGATCACTATGGTTTGGTTTGGTTAACGACTTACCTTCTTTAAGTCTCAACCTTTCCCAACTAATTTTAATCTATGTGAAATACTAAAACCAGGGTAAGTCCTGTGTAACATTCTACAAGCTGGATTTTCACTATTTAAAAAAAACAAATATTATTTACCTTTAGGATAAATATATATGGTTATTTTCAGCCTTTGATTCAAATTTATTGACAGTATAATGTGAAATTTCTTTTTTTTTGTTTGCTTGTTGTTGTTGGTTTTTTTTTTTGCCACTGGGGATTGAACTTGGGACCTTGCGCTTGTGAGCCAGGCACCAGAACCACTGAACTAAATCCCCAGCGCCACCCCCGCCCCCTTTTTTTTTTTTTTTGAGACAAGGTATCACTCTGTATAATCCAGGCTGGCCTTGAACTCACTATGTAGTCCAGGCTGGCCTTTTGGGGCAGTTTCTGCCTCAGCCTTCTGAGTGCTCTGATTATAGGCATGCACCGCTGCACCTGGCTAATGTGAAATTTCTTAAGAGGTTATTTATAACTTTTCAATTAGATTTGTGTGTTTCCATTTATTTTCTGTTTTGTTTTGTTATCCATATTTCACATTTTCCCTTTATCCCAGGTGTAATTCAGGGCTAAGCAATGATTTTCCAATCCTGTCTGCCTTTGATAAAAAATAATTGGGATTTTAGATTTAGCTTCAAAGTTTGTCTTTTTTGATCTGTAATTAGGTGCCTTCTGTGGCCATTTTGTATTTAGGATAATGTTTCTGAAGAACTGTGTGATGCTATATTAAGTATTTCTGACTTTTATTTTTTCCATGATAATATTCTTCTGGAAAGTATACACATTTAAAATGACATCTCTTCCCCTATAGAGCCTTTATCAAAAAATATACTCTTAAGAAACTGTATGTGGGGCCAGGGATTTAGCTCAGTGGTGCTGCTCCTGCCTTGTAAGCGCAAGGTCCTGAGTTTGATCCCTGGTACCAAAAAGAAAGAAGGTATATATGAATTGCCATATACTTACGTTTAATAGTTGACTTTCTTATTTCCAAAGGGCTGATATGCCGAGCACTACCCCGGGGGAGCCCTCATTCTGACCTCAAAGAAAGGACTGTGCTATCTGGCTCCATCATGCAGGGTAAACTTTCTGTTTGTTTTACCCTTTTTAACTGCCTCGGTGGCATGTTTTGCCACTAATTTGCAAAGCATAAAACCTGCTTTTCAAGATTTTTTACCTTTTGAAATATTAAGTCTTAGCTGTAACTTTTTCATCTCTGAGCTGTATAGTTTCTTGGAAGATTATCACTGCCTAATCTTTTAACTTAGAGATGTCTTTACTATATGTGAACTGTTCTGTGACTGTGACAAATGTTTATTGTATCTTGAATACCTCTACAAAATAATGATTAATGAATACTTATCTGAGGATTTTTAAATAGAAAATTTATTAGAAACTGCAAGATGGCAAGGCATTACTTTTTTTTTTAAGGCATTACTTTTTAAATTGAAAAAATTTTGGCAAAATTTATGTTAGAATTTACTATTTTGACCATTTTTAAGAGTATAATTTAGTGGTGTTTTTGTGCAACTGTCAGCATTATTTTAATAAATGTGTTTCCTAAATTCATTTGAAGGCACACCAAGAGCAACAACTGAAAACTTTGAAGATGGCCTTAAGTATCCCAAACAGATTAAAAGGGAAAGTCCTCCCATACGAGCCTTTGAAGGTGCCATTACCAAAGGAAAACCATATGATGGCATCACCACCATCAAAGAAATGGGACGTTCCATTCATGAGATTCCACGGCAAGATATTCTAACTCAGGAAAGCCGAAAAACGCCAGAAGTAGTCCAGAGCACGAGGCCAATAATTGAGGGTTCCATTTCCCAGGTAATTAGATCATGGCTCTTTTTGTCAGCAATTCCACTTCAGACTGATATATATGAATCATTTTAAGAGTGTGACTTAATAGCTATAAGTATTTCTTATTGTGTCAGAACTCTTGGAAGTAAACAAAGTTTTTTGTAGTCTATATCATCAGTTTTTGTTTTTGCTTTTGTTTTTTTTAATCCATAGCATGGAGTGAATAATGGGGAAAAGAACTCAGGGTCCCTGAGTTGTGAGACATCCACACAGATTGTAAAGGTCACGATGGCAAAGTGTAACTGCCCATGGGGCAGATTTAGACCCCAGATGGAATGATATCCAGATGACTTAGTTACCTATAATGTTTGTTTCTTTCCCTTTAGGGCACACCAATAAAGTTTGACAGCAACTCAGGTCAATCTGCCATCAAACACAATGTCAAATCCTTAATAACGGGACCCAGCAAACTACCCCGTGGAATGCCTCCACTGGAAATTGTACCAGAGAGCATAAAAGTGGTGGAACGAGGAAAATATGAGGATGTGAAAGCAGGTGAGCCAGTACGTTCCCGGCACACATCAGTGGTGAGCTCTGGCCCCTCTGTCCTCAGGTCCACACTTCATGAATTACCCAAAGCACAGCTGAGCCCAGGAATTTATGATGACAGCAGTGCTCGGAGGACCCCTGTGAGTTATCAAAATACCATGTCCAGAGGCTCACCTATGATGAACAGAACTTCTGATGGTATGTATCTTCATTACTTGCTCCAATCATTTTTACTGGGTTTTCACCTCTGGCAAATAAGAAATACAAAATCATCAGCTTTAGACTATTACAGGAAGTATAGGTTGTCCTTGATACTAGGGCTGTAGAAAGCTACTAGTTTATAATAGGCATAATTTTACATAAAGCACTAGTGTTTAAATAAGTGCAGATCTGATGAAGTTCCAAAGTTCTCTAGAGTATATTTTAAAGTAGGTTTTCAGCTTGTTGTTTTAGATCTTTCTTTGAATTTGTTTTGTTGTTCTCAAGTGAAAGTGTAGTCTGAAAGTTTAAGGTCTGGAACTAAATTAAAGCTCTTACTGTGTAAGCTTAGACAAGTTAGCTTTTTATTTTTCTCATCCATAAAATGGTAATGTACTACTAAAACCTGCCTGCATTTTTGTGAGGATGAAACATCTGAAGAACTTAGGAAAGTACCTAGTATATACAAAGGATTCGATAAATGTAAACTATTCTGTTTTCATCGTAAAACAGTTGCTGGCAACTGTGTCACTAGGGGAAGAGTCATTAATTTTTTTACCAGCTGGCTCTGAAACTCTTAAATATGCATTCACTTATTTTTAATTTTATTGTCATATGGACTTATTGAGGGCTCATTCCTGTGTGGATAGTGAGATGTACAGTGAACAGTGTTTGGGGGAGAGAGGAGCAACACAGGAGGAGCAGGAGGGAGAAAAATGCCTGGATATGCATAGAAGGATTACACCAAACCTTTTGGCTCTAGTTTGGAAAGATAATTATCCTGCAGAAAGGAAAGGTACTATACGATTGAGCAAGTTGGGACATGGAAGGAGTTGTGATAAACTACTGTGATTTCTTAGTTTTGACTGGCAGATTTGTTTGATCATGGCAAAAAGTACTATCAAAATTTTAGTAATTAGATGGTAGTACTATGACTGCACAACATCATGCATGTACTTAATGCCACTGAATTGTACTTTTTAAAATGGCGTGTTTGTCTGGGCATGGTGGCACACACTTGTAGTCCCAGCACTTGGGAGGCTGAGGCAGGAGGATTGCCACGAGTTGCAGCCTAGCCTGAGCTACATAGTGAGTTCAAAGCCAGCCTGAAGTATATAGCAAGATCCTGTCTCAAATTAAAAAGGTATGTTTATTTATTTAGAGTGTGTGTGTGTGTGTGTGTGTGTGTGTGTGTGTGTGTGTGTGTGTGTGTGTGTGTGTGTGTGTGTGTGGTACTAGGGATTGAACCCAGGGCATTTGCTCTGGATTCCCAACCCTTTTGATTTTTTATTTGAGACAGGGTCTCTCTGAGGCTCTTAAGTTGAGCTTGAATTTGCAAACTTCCTGCCTCAGCCTCCCAAGGAGATGGGATTACAGATATGTGCCACTCTGCTTGGGTTAAAATGACACACTCTTATTTTACCACAGATTGGTGATTGTGAAGGGCCTGGATATGATAAGCAAGGATGGGGCATTCTAACCATTCTGAATAACATCATTTAGAAAAGGGGAAGCTAGAGTAGGGAGGAAAACAGATGTTTGTTGAGGTGGATGTTGTTGAAATAATGAGAAAGTCATTGCAAGAGCAGGACAAAGAAAATCATTAGTGTAACTCAGGATTGGCAGGTAGCAAGGTGGTTGGGAAACACAGGCAATGAGAGGAAATTGAGGATTGCTACAGGTGGGCCCAAAAGAATTTAGAATGTTACTGTCATGCAGAAAATAAAGTCATTTGAAATGGAATTTCATTAACTTCATAATCTCATCATAAGATGAAACAATACCAGTGGGACTTTACCAAAGGGGACAGTCTCCAGGTTGCAAGGCTTCCTAGTATTTCCTTACACTTGCATATTCTGCAAAGTTGAATGTTACGTATTTAGGAGAAAGAAAATCAAACTGTATATATATAGTTGAGAAATGAATAAATATGATCATACTTTGCTTGTCTTTCTTTTTCTCTATTTTTAAAATTTATTCATTCATTTTTGAGAGAGAGAGAGAGAGAGAGAGAGAGACTGGGGATTGAACCCAGGGCCTTTGCACTGAACTACATCCCTAGCCCTTTTTATTTTTTATTTTTATTTTTTTGAAGGCAGGGCATCACTAACTTGCTCATACTGGACTCAAACTTTCAATCCTCCTACCAGGACTCCCAGAGTGCTGGGATTACAATGTGCCACCACAGCTGGCCAGCTAGTTTTCTTAAGAATTTTTGGCATCGGCTTTTTTTTCCAGTTACGATTTCTTCTAGCAAGTCTGCCAATCATGAAAGGAAGTCGACACTGACCCCTACTCAAAGGGAAAGTATATCAGTCAAGTCTCCAGTGCCTGGGGTGGATCCTGTTGTGAGCCACAGCCCGTTTGATCCCCATCACAGGGGCAGCACTGCGGGAGAGGTTTATCGGAGCCATCTTCCCACACACTTGGATCCAGCCGTGCCTTTTCACAGGGCTCTGGATCCTGGTAAGCATGACATGTACTGACAATCTGTGGCAGAGAAATAATATACTTGTGTAACTTTAAAACTTTCTGTTATAGTTAAATATGCAGATAACTGTACATATACAGCTCAGTAAGTTTTTGCAAACTGAACACCCCATGTTATCAGCATCCAAATCAAGAAATAAAAAAATTGCCAGTGCCATTTAAAGAACTTAAAAATACTAAAGTACCTGAAAAGCCATGTTATTTGATGGTAATTGCTGAAGCTAATTGAAAAAGTGGGTAAATGTGAGGCATTACTTTTAAATGACAGGCATAACTTAAACATGCTAAGTGACAGTAGAAAGAGATATTTGCTTACCTAAGTCTTGATCTAAGTTCCAGGTTGAGTTTATTTTTTTTAAGTGAAGCTAGAATTTAAAGATAGTTTCAAGTAATCCAAATATAGAATCTTTCTAGATTTTTGTCCAGTCCTTTAAAATTGTGGCGTGCACACCTGATTGAAATTTTTTATTGAGTCTTTCCAAAGCAGCCAACTTAATTTTCAAAGAAACAACTCCTTTTCTTCCTCTTTCATTGATTTCCAGACTATTTCACTAGCTATTTAATTTAGTGACAAGTACAGCTGGAAGAAATTTGTCAACAAACATCTTTAATGTTGGTGGACATGGTTCTGGTAGCTGCAGAAGTGTTCAGGTTACCAGAGAGCAGTCTGTGCTGGCCTAGAACAACAAATTTTGTGCAGTGAGAAAAGAGGAGTTGTCACATCCCAGGTCTTTGCCAGGCTCTTCCTCATGGGCCCTAGTCCTTGCTCCTGTTTGCTGCTGTCAGCTGAGCCTCAGTCACACATATGTGCTCTCTACTCAGACCTCCAAATTCATTTCTTGTTACATCCTTTGAATTGAAATTGGAACACAAAATACTTGTGTCTTACCTTGGAAAGCAGTTTTTCATGATTAGTTAATATGCCTAATTAAAAAGCTAAGAATTCTAAAAATTTATATTTTATAGCAGCTAAAAACCTGTACAAAATATTTTACTTGAGTTCTGTCAGTGCCATCAAATTATTTGTTGCTTGAAAAATATTAAGTTTCAGAGGAGCCCAAACCTGGTATAGAGTCCCTAATATTACAATGGTTTATTCCGCTTAGAGGAGTTTTAAGCTTTGTATTGGTTTGAAAGTGATAGATGATCAGGGGAAACTATTTCACATTGTGAATTTGGATCTTTTCTGAGGCTAGTGACATGGTCCAATCCTCTCACTTTGCTGGGCAATAGCAGTGAGCCACAGTTCCTAGTGAGCCCTGCAGTCCCAAGGGAAAACACCAATACTGTAGACTCTGCTGTGTTATTTGCTAAGATATCCAGTTAGGTTAGGTGTATTCAGTGCATTTTCTTTTTTCTTTTTTTCCCCTCTCATTTGTTTTTGAGGCAGGGTCATACTATATAGTCCAGGCTGGCCTTGAACTCACAAAAATCTCCCTTCTTCAGCCTCCCAAGTGCTGGAATTACAGGCATGCACCATCATGCCTGGATATTTTCAACTTAAAATATTTTCATTTTACAGTGGTGGGTTTATTGGATATAACCCTATCCTAAGTCCAGGATCATCTGTACTTCTGGGGCTATCTCCCACACTTAGATGGATAAGAGTCAGCTGACAAATGCTGTGACTTCTAATTCGTGACGAAGGGGAAACAGACATTCTGGAAGACATACCAGTGGATTTTCTAGGGAGAATATGTACATATAAAAGTATTCACTGAAGTTCTTAGAATTATTTATAATTTCTGTTTAATGTCTGATAGCTCTTTATTTTGTAGCAGTTGCATGTGGTTGTCCTTTTTATTGCTGAGTTGGACAATAAATTTTTTTTTTGGTACCGGGGATCGGACTCGGGTCCTTGCGCTTGCGTAGCAGGCGGCGAAACCACTGAGCTAAATCCCTAGCCCCTGGACTATAAATATTTTGAAGCTAGAGATACTGTCTTCTGTTTTTTACCATACTTACCCCTTCATAGTATCTTGCATCATGTTCTAGCCAAAGGATTGCCAAACCAATTGCTTGTGGTCCAATTCCTGCTCCACCTTTTTCTGTAAATAAAGTTTCAGTAGAACATAGTCAATGCCCATTTGTTTATCAGTAGCTTGTTTCATACTATGGTGACAAAGGTGAGTGGCTGCAACAGATGCTATATGCCCCACAAAGCCTAAAACATTAATATGTGACCCTTTACAGAAGAAGTTGGGCAATCTCTATTCCAAACACAAGTGCTAATTAAAGTGCTTATAGACTAATCATTTTTACCAACAGGAAAATAAAGTTGCTGTGTTAAAAAGTGTTTTCATACATATTTTCACTTGGTTGTATTTGAATAATCAGTACTACAAAACATTTTAATTTCAAACAGTTGAAAATATAATACTTCAGGTTAAAACATAATACTCAATTCTTTTATCTTATTTTCACTCAGCAGCTGCTGCATACCTGTTTCAGAGACAGCTTTCACCAACTCCAGGCTACCCAAGTCAGTATCAGCTTTATGCGATGGAGAACACAAGACAAACAATCCTAAATGATTACATTACCTCACAACAGATGCAAGTGAACTTGCGCCCAGATGTAGCCAGAGGGCTTTCACCAAGGGAGCAGCCACTGGGTCTCCCATACCCAGCAACAAGAGGTGTGTATTTTGGTGTTTAGATTTTTTAGAATTTATTATGTTTACTCAGTAATTAATATATACTTGTTGAATAGATGATGGAAGGAAAGAAAAGAAGGCTGTATACTTCTTACCACAGACTGTAGCCCTTTGAAAGCAAACAAAATAGTGTATTGAGACAAGGTGTTTTGTGGACAATGAAATAACTAAATAAATCATTGTGCTATGTATTTGAAATCCATGTTTTAGAGTTTGCTCTCTTTAACCTATTATATCTTGAGGTTATTATACTTCATCTTAGCCAAAAGGCCAAGAAGCAGTTATCTTGAGGTTACTGATGTGAAGCACAATGTTTAGTTTCTTTCTCTAGATTCAAGAAGGTCTTAAAAAGTAATGATGACCTTAGATATTTTTATTTATGCCATATACAAATAATCATTGGGTTATATACAGATGGGCAAGACCTACAAGCCATGTATAATTCTCTGCCTTTAGAGTAAAACTTAACATAGAGTATATTTGTCTTTTGGATAGGAATCATTGACCTGACCAATATGCCTCCAGCAATTTTGGTGCCTCATCCAGGAGGAACAAGTACTCCTCCCATGGACAGAATCACTTATATTCCTGGTACACAGATTACTTTCCCTCCCAGGCCATACAACTCTGCTTCTATGTCTCCAGGTAAGATGCTGCAATCACACACTTTGCTAATAGGATCAACTTGCTTAGGTTTTTATAACATAGTCTTTTAAGGCGTTTTGGGCAGTTTGTCTCATTGGGTGTTCTGCTTTTCACTTAACATTTATCAGTAGTCCTATGTGCCAAATGTGACTAGATAACCCTAGGAATACCCTAAAAGATTATGTTGTATTCCAGTTGTTACCCAAAACTCTTAAACTTCTTCGTACATCCCAAATTTGGAGCTTTTTGGAAAACTCCAATATGAATTTTTAAATTGTGCCTGATAGGTTGACATTTTTGTCTTTAAGTTGCAGATTCATGTGTTTTACAGGACACTCAACACATCTTGCAGCAGCTGCAAGTGCAGAGAGGGAGAGAGAGCGTGAGAGGGAGCGTGAACGGGAGCGGGAGAAGGAGCGAGAGCGAGAGCGGATTGCTGTGGCTTCCTCTGACCTCTACTTGCGTCCAGGTCAGTGAGAGACTCTGCTCTTCTCTCCTAGAGACAGGTCTTGGTAATCTAGTGTGGTGGAGCATTGTGCTTAATGCTGTGGGATAAACAGGAATTCCAAGATGGCAAATCATTACAGGCCTCAAATAAAAGGCAGGTGAAAATGCTACAGAAGTTGGGATGAGAGAGATGAGTTTTAGAAAAAAGAGCTTTCAGTGATTAAGATATTATTTTGATTGTCCTAGGCAATTTTGATTATCCCTGAAGATCCTGGGCACAGAGCTGTCAAAGCTGAAAGAACTGCCTGAGCAAAGGCTTTAGCTAGGAAAGTATCAAGTACTGGCATTCTCTGACATTATCAGAAGTCTGTTTACACAATAGTGACAAGAGATGAATTAGAACCTAGAGGCGGGCATGGGCTGGTATCAGCAGGCCAGTGAGATTGTCAGTAGTTTATATGCATGCTAATGGCAGCTTTAAATATTCTGATAATGACCAGAAAGGAACTGCTGGGAAGAACATGAAGACATTTCACAACAGTTGGGTATAGGAAGTGAGGAAGAAACGATTGGTATGAAATTTAGAGCAGGAAAAATAAAAAGAGCACAATTAGTGAAAGCAAAGAGATAATGTTTTTATGTTGGATTTATTTAATTTGACATATTTGGGCCATCTGTTATTTGTGGCTCACCCCCCCCCCCCTTCAATTAAACCAAGACCATTTACTTTATTCATACTGTCAGATTCACTGATCTGGCACTCAGGAAAAAAGAGCGTGGAGATGCTGACTGATTCGAAAAAGTTGAAACTCTGGCTTGAGTGAGATTTCCAAGAGCATGAGTGTGAAAAGAGGAATAGGTTAGTCCCAGGAAGTAGGTGGAGACAAAAGGAAGTAGAGATGTGGTTGCAGCGTTAGGTACAGAATTGAAGGTAGTGGCAGGAGAGTGTCTCATTCATGTTTTTATGCAGGCACACCCTTTGAAATTAATCTGTATGGGGAAAATGTAAGGAGTCCAAAAGCTAGTCACATATTTGATCTATTCTTATTATTCTTGAGGAATTATCTTAAACACTTCAATGATTGCAATGGGTAAACACATTTAGGGATAATCTTTTATCTATAGAAAATAAAAATCACTAGGAATCTGACAGCAGGAAATACTTCAATTGTGAGTTAACACCATAACTGAGTCCATGTGTATCATATTAAAAAATGAAGATAATTTAATCAAAGAAAGCTGCATACAAATGACTCACAACTTTGGTAGATTTTTTAAAATGTTACCCCACTGGTGTATAAAATGTAGACTTAAGACAATATAATACCTTTTTTCTTCATCAGATATTTAAAAAGACTCATAAGTTTTTTGTTGTAGCTTCTGAATAAACATAGTCACATTAATAGTGGTGTTAATTGGTAAATATATTGGGCCCTTTTAGAGATTAAAATTTTTAAATGCTATTTGATTAGCATTTCTACTTCAAAGATTATATTCTACAAAAATACATAAACTGATGTAAGGGAGCAAAAGAAAGAAAATTGTTGGCTAAAATGATATTTTGTTTTTGTTTTTTTGGTACTGGGGATCAAACTAGGGACTGAGCTAAATCCCCAGCTAAAATGATACTTTGAGAATAAGAGTGGGTGCTAAAATTGTTAGTTCTTATGAGGGCACAGAACAAGAGGAGGTAGAAAAGAAAGTGAGGAAAGAATATGAAAGTTCAAGACCTTTGACTGAAGGACTTGTGATCAAGTTCAAGCTCTCTCCTTTTGTTTTTGTTTTGTTTTTTTTGGTACTGGGGATCAAACTTGGGACCTGGCACTTGCGAGGCAGGTGGCAGAACCACTGAGCTAAATCCCCAGCAAACTCTCACTCTCTTATGGGAGAGCTAAAGTTAAGTGAACAAAAACGTATCAAACCCTGAAACATGGTTCCTAGAATTGCCAAACTTTTGCAAAGGGTAGTGCAAATTTCCTCTCACAAAAGAAAGTGTGCTGAGAGAAAGTTACTTGTGAAGGGCAGTAAAAAAGTAAAGCCAAAAGATCTATGACCAATGAAACAACCCCAATCCCTAGTGTAGCAGTAGTGTATTATTTTCATTATAATGTTTAGGAGTTTGTACCCCAAATGATGTTGTATATCATAAAAATACCCAAATTTGAGGAAATATTTGAGAAATGAACATACCTGATTTGTATTAGAACTTCATTGTCGTTGCTTGTTTTTTTCTCTCTGTAATCAAGATTGGGACTAGACACAAAAAATGGAAGAGACAGTAAATAATTGAAATTTCAAGTTACTAGTAGGTTTTATTGAAATCCCCTCCAATCAGGGATCAGACTCAGGACCTTGAACTTGTGAGGCAGGTGAGGCACCACTGACCTAAATCCCTGGCCCTTTTATTGCATATTTATTGAGGAGCTTAGAAAATATGTTTCTAGGGATGGGGATTTAGCTCAGTGGTTCCACCGCCTGCCTCGCAAGCGCAAGGTCCCAAGTTCCATCCCCAGTACCAAAAAGAAAGAAAGAAAATATGTTTCTACAAAGGCCAGAAAGAATGGTAAGTTTCTTGTTTTATTTATTTTTTTCTTTCCTATTTAGGAATATTAGGAAATAACCAGCCCATAAATGTTGGTGTCTTTTATCTCTGGCCACTTCTTTATGTCTTATCTTTCTCCCTTAAAATTTTTTTTTTTTTTTGGTTCCTTTAGGCACAGAACAGCCTGGCCGACCTGGCAGCCATGGATATGCTCGCTCCCCTTCCCCTTCAGTAAGAACTCAGGAGACTATATTGCAACAAAGACCCAGTGTTTTCCAGGGAACCAATGGAACCAGTGTAATCACACCTTTGGATCCAACGGCTCAGCTACGAATCATGTCAGTCCCTTGTATACTTTGTTTTTGTTTTTTGCTGTTTTTCTTTGTAGATCAGGCTGGACTTGAACTCACTATGTAGTTCAGGCTGGTCTCAAACTCATGGCAATCCTCTTGTCTCAGCCTCATGAGTGCAGGGATTACAGTTATGTACCACCACACCTGGTTCTTATGTATGTTTTGACCCAAAAATATACCAGTTTCTTGCATATACTATATATTGTTTTTAAATTTGTGACTGCAATAGTTTAACACAGTCAAGATTTTCCATCCACTATTCTTTTTTGTTCTTCAATTTGTCCTTTTATCTCTCCAACCCAACCTTAGTAAATGATCTTCCCTTCACAAGAGCTGTAATTTGGTTTTATTTACAGGCCACTGCCTGCTGGGGGCCCTTCAATAAGCCAAGGCCTGCCGGCTTCCCGTTACAACACTGCTGCGGATGCCCTCGCTGCTCTTGTGGATGCTGCAGCTTCTGCACCCCAGATGGATGTTTCCAAAACAAAAGAGAGTAAGCATGAAGCTGCCAGGTTAGAAGAAAATTTGAGAAGCAGGTCAGCAGCAGTTAGTGAACAACAGCAGCTAGAGCAGAAAAGCCTGGAGGTGGAGAAGAGATCTGTTCAGTGTCTGTACACTTCTTCAGCCTTTCCAAGTGGCAAGCCCCAGCCTCATGCTCCAGTAGTGTATTCTGAGGCTGGGAAAGATAAAGGGCCTCCTCCAAAATCCAGATATGAGGAAGAGCTAAGAACCCGAGGGAAGACTACCATTACTGCAGCTAACTTCATAGACGTGATCATCACCCGGCAAATTGCCTCGGACAAGGATGCAAGGGAACGTGGCTCTCAAAGTTCAGACTCTTCTAGTAGCTGTATGTATCTCAATCTGAGTTTCACAATGTGATATCTGAGTAAAGAATTACTTTATTCTTTAGGTAAAGCACTATTCTATGGTATAAAGCAATCCTAATGCTTGACATTAAATGTCAGAGGAAGTTTTTTTGTTTATTAGTGCAAAAATATATTTTCTACAAGGTGATTTAAATATCTTGTTTCCTAAGTATAAGCTTATTGATGTATTTTCCACAAGAAAGCTACATCTTTTATAGAACCAAAGTTGTAAAGTGTTTAGATACAGTGTAGAGCTTTTTAACATATTTAGGCTTTTGAAGGAAGAGGGATGTACCATTGAGCTCAGTGCTACTGAGGTATAATTTCTCAGGAAACATTTGCTAGGAGATGGTTCACTGTTTAGGGTGATCCCTCAAAGCCTCTTGTATCCTTTTTCTAAATTTCCAAAATTTCTAGATTATTAAAAGGAAGGCTACCTTATTATTGGTAATTGGTATTTACTTTGCACCTTTCTTGGATTTTGACCCAGTCTGGTTAGTCATGGTGATATGTACTCTACAAGTAAAAATTCCTAAATTTCCCACTAAAATGTTGAAAAGTTTCTTTTTTAAAATGTCTTCTTTAGCCAGGTATGGTGCTGCACTCCTGTAATCCCAGCACTTGGGAGGCTGAGGTAGGAGGATTGCCATGAATTTGAGCCAGCCTAGGCTACATAGCAAGACTCTGTCTCCGAAATACATGCATACATACATACATAAATAAATAAATAAAATGTCTTTTTTACCATTTCCTAAATTCTGTATGGAATTCCAGAAAAACAATTAGGTATTTGAGCAAGCAGCTAATTAGTACTTGAAGTAATATTAATTATGTAGTCCTCTCTGTTATCTCCATACAGAAACTGAGTAATGAAAAGAATGATTTTTTTCTTTTTTGATACCAGGGATCAAACTCAGGATCTTGCGCTTGCAAGGCAGACATGGTGCACTAAGCTAAATCCCTGGCCCTGAAAAGAATGATTTCTTGTGCAACAGTATGCAATTTGTAGTTCTTATCTTCCAATATCTACTTGTCTAATTGTAACTCGTTTGGTCCATATCTACCCCAGTGCTGAGAGTTAAAAGGGAGCAGTTTAGCGTAGTGTTTAGTGTAGAAGAGATTTCCTTTTAACTTGGGATTTGGAAAATCTACACTAAAACATAGGTTTTCAACATGCAGAAAATTGCTACCTGAGGAAGACGTTAGTTGTATGATCAGGTATTTTGTAGGGGAGATATTAGCACACGTGGTGACCTCACCTAGGCTTATAGTTTGCATGATAAACCAAACCTTGCTGTAGGAATCTGATTTTTCAGCAGGTCTGAAAATATAAATTACTGATTCATTTCTGAGTGTTCATGGTTTTGTACACAATTGCCATTTTTATTACTGGACAGTGAGTTATATCAAGTCCAAAGGCTATCAGCAGTTATGCAGGTGGTTTACAGTTTGACTCTTGAGAGCCTTCCTCACCATGGGAGAAGTGCACTGCTTCACTTTGTGTCTTCAAGAGTAATGTGTACACAGTCCAGTATCAGACTTTCTATTGACAGAATATTATTGTCAGCAGATTTAGGATGTTTATAAGCAGTATTAACAGTGGATACAAAAGTTGCAAATTAGTATAAATTGCTAAATTATAGTCTTATTCTAGTTCCTCAGTGATTATTTCCATCCTATTTATCAGATTTCTCTTCTCCTGAACCCAGATAATTGCAGTGTCCATGACCTGTTTGGGGGCAAAAGAGTTGGGCAATAGAGGAGCAGGTGGTAGCAGAGTAGGAGAGTCTGTCCTAAGGTTTTTTATGTTTCCAGCCAGGTCATATACCCTTTCCTCTGACTCTTTGGTGTACTTGTAGATGCAAAGAGCTCTCTCTGAAGGTTCCTAAGTGGGTTAGACCTATCCCTAGTTCTCAGCTCTGAGCCTAGGGCAGGACTGTGAAAAGCTGCCTGTGCTCCCTCTGCATAGCCCCCCCTCAATTTTCTTGGGAACTGCATCTTAAAGAGGCTCTTCTCTCATGTGAGTAATGTCCAGAGTTGGTTGATATCCTCCCTTTCTGTGAATTCACTTCCATTCCCTTTCATTTCTGTTTATTTTCACAATGTAATACAGCGCAGAAAAATTATTTGGGGTAATTTTTTTGTCAGCAATATTCCAAATGAGAAAATCAGTGTACAATGTTACATAATCTATAGCTTTAAAATCATTATAATGAAGCAGCTTTATAGCCTCAAACTTTTTGTACAGACTGTTCCTGTGAATTGGAATTATTGGAATCAATCAGCTATTGAGATCTTTCTCATTTGTTTATCTTCTCTGATGAGTGCTTTCCTAGTGATTTCAAGAGAATATCACAAATTTGTTCTCTATTTTGCCTCATCTCACTGCTTATTATGGGCTTTAAAAAAGATCTTGGGGCCAGGGATTTAGCTCAGTGGTTCTGGTGCCTGCCTGGCAAGCGCAAGGTCCTGAGTTCGATCCCTGGTACCAAAAAAAAAGATGTCAGGGGTCTACAGAATTTTAGAAAACTGTGTACCTACTGAGATAAGGGACGTGGAGGTACCTCTGAAACATTTCAGTGGGTTCAATAAGTTTTATCATTAACCTAGATGCCATTGAATATTTCTGAAAATTCAAAAACTAAAATATGAAAATAGATTTGAAAAAGTTGTTCTTTTGAAACTTTCCATGGATTCATTTTAAAATAAGACTTCTTTTCTTGAAGTATCTTCTCATAGGTATGAAACACCTAGTGATGCTATTGAGGTGATAAGTCCTGCCAGCTCACCTGCACCGTCCCAGGAAAAACTGCAGGTCTATCAGTCGGAGATTAAGGCAAATCAAACAGAAAGTATGTCTGTTTTAGCCATCATTTACATATTTTCACTTATCTTTTGCTTATTATTTGTCTAAGTCATGTTAAGAAGTTGTTTTTTTTTTTTAAGGTAACCCTGTGTGTCTCGTTAACAAAAAAATACAATTTAAAATTTCAGTAATAAAAGCAACTTTTTGGGGGGTGGCTCTGGGAATTGAACCCATGCCCTCACAAGTTAGGCAAGCATTCTTCCAATGAGCTATATCCCCTGCAACCCCCAAAAAGCAGTTTTCTCTTACAGTATTGGGGATTAAATCCAGGGCCTTTGCACTAAACTGCATCTCCCAGCCCTTCCTAAGTTTCTAAGTTGCACAGGATGAGTTCTAATTTGCAGTCCTCCTGCCTCAGACTCCTAGAGTGCTGGGATTACAGGCATGAACCATCATGCCCAGATGAAAAAACAGCTTTTAATCTTAGTATTATTCTTTTATTTATAGTTGAATGATACAGAAAATTGATATTTTCTTTGCTTACTTCTACATTCATTTTATTCATTAATCCTCAGACTTCCATTGGTGAATATTTTTTGCTTCAAAACTAAGATACCTACGTTCTGTATTTAGATTCATGCAACATTGTTTTCACATGTTCTTCTGAATTATGTGTAATCTTTGATGAGTGAGATGGGGCATCTCAGGAGTACGACAGCTATCTGTTCTCTCTTAGATGATCCCACCATACAGTATGAAGGACCACTGCATCACTATCGACCACAGCAGGAATCGCCATCTCCACAACAGCAGCTGCCCCCTTCTTCACAGGCAGATGGGATGGGGCAGGTGCCCAGGACCCATCGGTTGATCACACTTGCTGATCACATCTGTGTAAGTGTTTTATTATTATTTTGATTATGCAAAAAGCAGATTTCATATAGAAAGTGAAAACCATGGGGATACATACTGAATTTAATGACTTCCTTTTCTCATTCACAGCAAATTATCACACAAGATTTTGCTAGAAATCAAGTTTCATCGCAGCCTCCACAGCAGCCTCCTACTTCTGCATTCCAAAATTCACCATCATCTTTGATGTCTACACCTATCAGGGCTAAAACATCAAGTCACTATAGTCCAGAATCCCAATCTCAGTCTGTCCTCCATCAAAGACCAGGTTCCAGAGTCTCGCCAGAAAATCTTGTGGACAAATCCCGGGGAAGGTATGGTCTTTACTGTGAATTGTATGTAAAATACCAAGCGTTAAAACAGTTGGAAAATATCTGCAAGATAGGGGATTAATTTCATACACAAGTTCATTTATGCCTTTGTTCCCTAGAAAGTGTGAATTGGGATTTTTCCTCTGCATATTGTTAAAATGTCCACTGTCTGGGCATTTGGTATTATGTTGTTTTGTTGTTTTTTGTTTTTTGGGTACTGGGGATTGAACTTGGGATCTTGCACTTGCGAGGCCGGCAGCGGAATGGTACTGTGTTTTTAGTGCATATTCAAAAGTTGGCTGTACTATTATGAGTAATGAAGTAGTTTGGTTGTAATTTAGGGACGATTGAGTGCTCCTTCAGATTCATCTCTCAAGTTGGGTGTGATGGTACATGATGTCTGGGTTCATGAGACTAAGGTAGAAGGATCATGAGTCTGAGGCAACATAGTAAGATCTTGTCTCAAAAACAAAAAATAATCACCTGTAAATGTTCATCTTTCAGTGGTTTCTGTTGGGCCAGCAGTACTAAACCTTTAGGAAGGTGACATTAAATAAGGGAAAGTGACGCCACCAGAGGCATCATGAGAAGAAGCATTTTATATGGGAGAAGTATCTGATAAAGAATATTTTCTTACCTGATATTCTGTGCTTGGACTGAAAACAAAAGGAGGCGAGGATTTTATTTGAAAATGGTAGATTAAATATCAGCAAATGTTAAATTACAGTTAAATAGCACAAAGAGAATTAATTCATAAGAAAGCTAAGAATGAACATGAAATAAAAGAGCAAAGATTTGGCAAGTACCTGGATAACACAGAGGACAGATGAACAAGAGGAGTAGAAGTCATAGCTCAGAGCATGAAAAGGAAAAATCTACAGTAGAAATGATTATCCAAACTGCACACAAACTCCTCAAAGTTAGCAAAGAACAGAAATAATAATATATTTTAAGAATCTTTTAAAAAAACACTTTATTGCAGAACATTTCAAACATACACACAAGTAGAACAGTACAGTACCCCATACAGGAGTATTCTGAAGCAAAACTGGATGCTATTAAGGATAGGATGGAAATCTGTTTATTCTCTTTAACCAAAAAAGTATATAGTTATTAAAGAAATCTGCAGTCACTGTTGATTTCATGTAAGATTTTGAGCAGTTGATGGCATTTATGAAAAAGAGAATCTATTTGCTTTTTCACTTGTAATTTTATTACCACTACACTTGTGCATCGGAATGAAGAATGTTACATTTCTTCCATTGTTTTAGTAAAATTACCTAGATTTATAGTTTAAATTGTTCACATAATCTATAAGCAAAACAGAGGAGTTTTTCTGTAGTTCTAGAACAGGATGTAAATGCTATAAATCACATATAAATGGCTGAAAGATGCTGGGACATGGAGGGTAGACAGAGAAAAGAAGTAGAATGCCATGAGTGCCAATTCACTTTTCAAAAAAAGATAGTTGAAGTATGCTGTGTATTACTCTTTTTTTTTTTGGTACTGAGGATCAAATGCAGGATCTTGCGCTTGTGAGGCAGGCGCAACACCACTGAGCTAAATCCCTGGCCCGTATTACTCTTGAAATTAAGTCCTTCTAGGGCCGGGGATTTAGCTCAGTGGTTTCACCACCTGCTGCACAAGCGCAAGGACCTGAGTTCGATCCCCAGTACCAAAAAGAAAAAAAAAATAGAGACCTGGTGAAATTAAGTCCTTCTAGATCTTTTTCAAAACCTGTTTGGGGGGGGCTGCAGGGTCACCCCTGATTGACCCAACACAAGTACTGGCTAATTAACAACAGATAAACTAAAGGTTAAAATGGGCAAAATGTGGTGAAGTTAAATCAATGTTTGTATCTTTAATGGAAGAGAGTTGATACTGTATCAAGTTTAATAAATCAAAAAGTAAAAATGTAATATTAGAGTTTCAGAGGTAAATACCAAAGGAACTAAAAACAGTTGCCAAAAATTAAGACTTGGTGCTGATTTGGAAAGGAAATAATCGAATAATATTTTATATATATGCTTAACTATAGTAGTAATTAATGCAGATGTTAAAAGTCACAGGTGGTGCTTGGTGTGTGCAATCTGTAAGTCAAACTTTTTTGGGGGGAGGGGTGCTAAACTGTATTTATCTCACATTATCCTTACCAATATGGTATACAGAGGAAAAACATGAAATTGCAGAGAACCTCAGTGCTAAAATGGTTTAACTAGAGCCTGTTGTTGGCTCACTGGACAAAACTCCTTATGGATCAGTTTAATACTTAAGTCCTTAATAGAGAAATTACTTATTGAGGAAAGACCTGGTAGGTTATGAGTTAAAATAAGCAGTGAAACCCTTGAGGGTTCACCCGGACAACTGGCCAAAGGGTAGGATGGAGCCTGATATTGAAGTATTCTACATGCAAAGCTTTAGAATGGGGAGATTCTGCTGTTGTGTCCTTCTTGTACACTCTTGTGATGTGCCTCTCCATCCATGGAGAGAGCAGCAGAAACCATTTTTGATAACTAGGTATACAGCAAGTACCTAAGTCAGGTTTTTTTTTGGTCAGAGAAATCGGCAGCCTTTGCTCCTCCTGAATGAAGTCATGAGTTAACAGTTTCTGTTTAGGGTGAGCTCTTGTGGAACATAATCTAATTTACATGTTACAACAGCAGGCCTGGAAAATCTCCAGAGAGGAGTCATATCTCTTCAGAGACCTACGAGCCCATCTCCCCACCCCAGGTTCCAGTTGTGCATGAGAAACAGGACAGCATGTTGCTCTTGTCACAGAGGGGCATGGAGCCTGCAGAGCAAAGGTAAGGAGAGCCACTTCTAGCCATAGCTCTTGCTTTGGGAGCAGGCTTAGTGCCTTGAAACTTTATTTTAGTCACTATCTTTTTTTCTTTTGTGTAAGGATGGGACTCTCAGAGGACCATTTAGTCTTTGTTTTCACAGTGAGCTAATGCTAGTGGATTTTAGCAAAACTATATTTAAATAAAGAAAATTTGTTCATTATTCTTGAAATTAAGTCCTTCTGTATCTTTTTCAAAACCTATTTTGGAGGGGCCTACAGGGTTACCCCTTGATTGAGCCAACACTAGTACTGGCTCATTAAACAGATCTGCTTTATATATTTTTATCTATCTCTATCTAATGTTCATTTGTCCCCTTCTGTCTGTTCACTCTCAATACTTCCCCAGAGTGGTTTGTCTAAAACTCACTTCAAGTCAACCTCTAAGTGACTAGTATGGCATTTGAGTTCCCTCAGGATCAGGTTTACGCAGTTTTATTTCCTACTACTTAACCCTTATGCTGTATTCTGTGTTCTCTGAATTTCTTTCCATTCGGTTTCTTGGTGTATAACAATCATCCCCAATGCTGGGAGGTGAATGTGATTTGCCTGTGGTCAGACTGATAAGACAAGAACAGTCTGGTTTTAAAGCAAAGTCTAACTGTACACTGTTGCTGGATTTCTTAGAATGTATAATTTGTTGTTGTTGTTGTTGTTGCTGGGGATCAAACTTAAGACATTGTGCTTGCCAGGCAGGCATGGCACCACTGAGCTACATCCTGGCCCATAATTATTTTATTGTGTATATTCTTAAACAACCAAATATATATTGCTATCCTCAATGAAATGAAGAAGAAATTTACTTTTGGAGAGGGAATGATGTTAAATATAATTATTTACATGATTTCCCTTGAGTACATGAATTTTTTGAGACCAGGGACCATGTCTTAACTCATTTTTCTATCACCTTAATTCTCTTTCTTAGATAATATTTTTTGTTTGTGAATCCACGTGACCAGATTAGGTCATCAACTGCTTTCCTTCCATACATTCTCTATTACTAGCTCTAGTTCTAGCTAGATCTTTGGTTGCTTTGAACTGTAGGGGAAACTTGTTTTTAAAAATGCATTAATATTGGAAGCTGCCAATGAAATATAAAGTCTGTGCATTAAACTCAGCTCACCTGATAACTGGCTTGAAATGACTGTAACAAACTAATTGCTTAGGTAGGAACTCTTACCATTTTATAGGCAAGTATGCTACTAGTTGTAACTTTGGTGTAAGGAAATAATTTTTAAATTCTGCTGGAATGGTAATCATAAATAGTTCATGTTGCCAGGCATGATGGCACACATCTACAATCCCAGCATTCAGGAGGCTGAGGCAGGAGGATTGCCATTGAGTTCAAGGCTAGTCTGAACCTACATAGCAAGTAGTTCTCAAAAGAAAAAACAATAATGTTGTTAAGTAGAAAGCATCATGATAAGCTGTTCGAGTTTTCTTATCGTATTCATTTGTTGCTTGTTCATTCCTTAATCTCTATTCTCAATTTTTGCCATTTTAATCTTAACTTTATAATATCATCTTTGAGGGCTACAGTTATTTGATTATGACCTTAAATGATATACTGACTGGATTATGGTAACATGGTCTTTCTAAAAGTTGTAACCACAAACACAAGATTGGGAGGCAGTAGTTTTCCAAGTAGTCTATAACTATCATCATCCACTGGAATGTTTCCAGTAAGTACATGATTATAATAGACTGAACTGTGTTCCTAACAGGAATGATTCTCGCTCACCAGGGAGTATAAGCTATTTGCCTTCATTCTTCACCAAGCTTGAAAACACATCACCCATGGTTAAATCAAAGAAGCAGGAGATTTTTCGTAAGTTGAACTCCTCTGGTGGAGGTGACTCTGATATGGGTAAGTGGGATTTCTTTCATGAACCCCAAATGGAACATGAATTAATACTGCCAGTCTTGCCTCTCCTGTAATCCTTGAGTGTGAAGACTCCCATAATGCATTTATCCAATACATGTGACCTAAAGTTCCTTCCCAGATGTCTGCCAGTTCACAAAGAATAGTCCTATTTGTGAGCAGAAACTTGCTCCTCTTTGAAGCTGTCCATTTTCCTTGGGAACTAATGTTAGGATACTTTTTTGTTATGTAGGGCTGGCTGGATTAACTCTGTAGTTTTTTGTTTGTTTTTGAACCCATTAGTATTAGTCTTATCTATTTGAATGCCCTCCACATGACATTTCACACATTTTTTTTTTTTTGGTACCGGGAATCAAACTCTGATCCTTCCGCATTTGAAGCAGGTGGCAGAACCACTGAGCTAAATCCCCAGCCCGACATTTTGCACATTTGAAGGCATGTTTCACGAGTCATCTTCTTTCTGTAAATATCCCATTTTGTCAGTGGTTCCTTATATCCTGGTTCTAAGTACCCCTGATAAGTCAACTGCTCTCCACCAAGTAATACAAAAAATAGTGTGATAAGGTACCCTGAGATTATATTAGCTTTTTTGTTGCCAACCTAAACACTTAAGTTATAGTACACTTGTTATAAATATAGATGTCAAGGTCTCCTGGTGGGCTGCTCTTAATTTATACCTCGCCTCTGCTCTGCTTTTGCAAATACTAGTCCCAAGGACAGGGCAAGACAACATGTACTTATTCCATTCCAACTACTTTTTCTGCCAGGGTCTGTCTAGATCAGTTTAGTTGTTCAGCGTTCACCTACAACACAGATAATTAGCATCAATAATAATAGTAGTGAAAGGTTAACTGGCATTTACTGTGCTAGACACCATTCTAAATATATACATAGGTACATTCATTTAACCTCACAACAACCCTACATGCTACATTTAATTATCTCCATTTTGTAGATGAGAAAACTGAGACTCAGAGAGGTTTAATAACTGGCACGGGTTACATAACTAGTAATGGGGCTGTGGTTCAAACCCAGGCATTCCAATTCCAGAGTCTATGCTTCCCAGTGATGTACTAAGTGCCTTCTAACAATTCTGTACTCACAGCATCCTCAGCCAGATTATTGGTAAATACCCAGCAGAGCTCCATGGCAGAACCTTTCCTTTGGACTAATGTGCACATGTTTCTCAGAACTCTCCTGTACTATTAACTCAACATGGTCACTTGTATGATCCCCCAGTCCAGTTGTGACAATCTAGATCTACCTCTATCTACTCTTTCTTTTTCTTCCTTTTTTCTTTTCTTTCTCTCCCTCTCTCCCTTTTTCTCTCTTTCTCTTTTTTCCGATGTGTCATCTACTAGTCTTCTGATCCTGTCAAAAGAAAGAAATGCCAGGTGGATGTGTATTTGGGTTTCTGCCACTTTGATTAATGTTGAACATCAAAGAGAAAAAAGGATGAGCTCCGTATCACTTGTGAACTTATTTAGCTCTTAACTACATTTGACTTTTTAAGTGACAGCAAATCATCTCAAAGAGAAGTGCTAACAGATGATCTCAAAAGATAAATATTTTAGAGTATCAGAATTGCTTTCAGGCCTACAGATGTACTTAAGAAAATACTATCATAGGGCCGGGGATTTAGCTCAGTGGTTCTGCCACCTGCCTTGAAAGCACAAGGTCCCAAGTTTGATCCCCAGTATGAAAAAAAACACAAACAAAAAACAAATAACTAAGAAAATACCATTATAGAGTTTGTCTCCAGTCTTCCAACAGTTTCATGTATTATTTACAGCTCCTCAAACGTCACCAATAAGAATACAGTGCCTTCATTTTCAGATTCTCTCACAACTCAAAGATGAATCTGTCAAAGCATGGAGATGTATAGATTTAAAGCAGTTGTCAAGAACTGTTTGAGCTTGGTGTGGTCTATGCTCATCCTCTTAGTTTTTGTCTCGCCCTTCTACTGGGAAGGAAGTCAATCCCTGGTGGGAGGTGCCATATGCAGGCTGAAGAAGCCTACTTACAATGATTCTCTTACCTAGTGTTTTGTGTTGTTCTTCACAGCAGGTCTCAGTGACTACTTAGTAGTCACTGAGTTGACTGAGGGATGGTCTCTGCTCTCCAAATGTACAATGAAAAACTACTGTAAGGGGAGATGAAGTATAATTACAACTAACACAACTGCTTTAGAATCTATAGTTTTTTTGTAATAACCCCACTTAAGAAATGGGAAGTTTGTATTAAAGAACTAGTGAGCTTCTGGGACCCGAAAGCACCATTTGGTCCCCACTGGGCAACTGAACTAAGAGATCAAGGCCATCAGCAACTAAGATAGTTTTGCTTCAAAGAATTGTGTCTCAATTCAGTTAATGAGTTTATTCTTTTTAAACCGTGCTACATTAAAACTATTTGATCTCTTTGCAGCTTCTAACAAGTGAATCATTTTTCTGTTTCAGAAATGCACTACTTTTTTTTAGATACTGCATTCTCCTGTTGTTTCGTTTTGTTTTGTTTCTCTCTACCTCTTCGGCCATTTCTTCAGTCTTAGAAGCTTGGTCTTGCTCTGCCAAGCCCTTGTTGTTTCCAGGGCTCTCTGCCCTTTCTCTTCTGAGTCATTTCAACCACATGGGAGTCTTAAACTGTCACTTTCATTTACTTTTGGGTTTTTTTTTGGTACCGGGGATTGAACTCCGGTCCTTGCACTTGCAAGGCAGAGGGGCGGAACCACTGAGCTAAATCCCTGGCGAACTGTCACTTTTATGCTAAAAACTCTGAAGTTTCTGTCTGGGTTCTAGCTTTTCCTACTAAGTTGTGCTTCGTATGTACCGTTGCAGATCTTGTTTCTTCTTGAACAGCTTACTGGCTGCTTAAATGTCTGAAGCTGAATCTACATGACAGCTCCCCACACTGAAAGTTCTTGCTTCCTCCCTTCCTGTTACCTTTTACACCACCCATCACTTTTTTGGCTTCCTCTGTCAAATCTGCCTTCTAAAGAGCTCTTAGAATCTACCTTTCATTCTCCATTCTGAGTAATACCACATTCTTTTTTTTTTTTTTTTTCAGCTGTATTAGTATTTTAACTATAATTTTTTTAAAAATTTACATTAAATGCACATTTTATAAAATGACCACTTATAAGAGTCTATAAAAACATTTGGTATTTCTGATACTTCATTAGCTTTAACTTTATTCCCTTCCCAAACAAAAAATTAAAGAGGATGGCAAGCTATTTACAAAATGACATTTAATTGTGTTGTGATCAGGCTGACATTCTAAACTTCTTCAGTGCAGCAGCTTTCTTGTCTATCCTAGCATAACACTTCTCCACTGCCTTTTCAGTGCCTTCATGAATACCACATTCTGACTTAAACTAGGGGTCCTCAAACTTTAATACACACCAGTATCACTTGAGTACTTATTAAATATATGAATTACAGTACTCTAGGAATATAGAAATTCTGCATTTTTACCAAATTACCCAGGTGATTATGGTTTGTATGGGTTCAGAAAATGTTAAATGTTGATACATTCTGAGTAAATATGTATTATCATTGGTTGAACTGTATGAAATTATCTACATCTGACCATTTTTAATTAAAAAAATTAATTTTAAGCCAGGTGTGGTGGTGCCACACCTGTAATCCCAGCACTTTGGGATGCTAAGCCAGGAGGATCTCAAATTCAAGCCCAGCCTAGAAAACTGAGCAATTCATCAAGAAGATCTGTCTTAACTAAAAAATATTTTTTATAAAGGGCTGAGGATGTAGCTCAGTGGAAAGGTCCTGGGTCTAATCCCCAGTATTGTTTTTTAAAAGTAATTTAAGATTTAACCTATAATAGCTCAATGAGTATTTGTCAAATAAACAAATGAGTTCTATTCCACAAACTCTGATAACTATAAGGCTAACGCATCGGGTCCTTGGCTTGCGAGGCAGGCGGCAGAACCACTGAGCTAAATCCTTGGCCCGAGGTTGAGTTCATTCACTGTGTTATCTGGCCCATAAGTAACTGTCACCCAGAATAATTGTTTTATATATAGTTCTTTCTGGAGATTGTTTTCCTCTTCCTCTTGTCAGTTTCAAATCTACCTGATAACAAAAAGCTTCTAGACACACTTGCTCTTGCATCTTCACAGGTGGCTGTCATCCCTAGGCTAAGAGTCAATCCTTCTGCAATCTTACCTCATCCATAGGTTGCCATTGGTTTAGGCACTCACTTATTTCCTGTGTTCTTTTTTTCCATTTAAAATTTTAAGCAACAAGTTGGAAGCCATAGAAACACCATTTATGTCCCCAAATTCCTTCCCCACCTGGCACAAAATGCTTTGTAAGTAGTTACCAGGTCACCTGCTGTTTTCATTCAAACTGCAAAATGCAAATTACAAGTTTCACAGTTAGCAGGACTAAAAGAATCAAGAGGCAGCACCTTTTATCTTATCCAGGGAATATCCTGAGAATGTAAGAATAATTTCCAATTAGCCATAGTAAGGAAATAGCCCTTTTCATACTGAACACTAACATGGGTTTCCTCTGGCTCTAATCTCATTCTGCTTAAATCCCACTGGTATTTTTAGGAGTCAAGTTAGAGGCTGAAGTTTCTTTTTTACTAGAAAGCCAAGATTCCTCTTCTGAGAATGATTTTTTTCCTGTTTGTTATTTTCTCCAGTAGTGCAAGGTCTCTTTCCCTTTTGTGAGTTTATATTACTTGTTTTGTGTTCTCTGCTGCACCTAATTTTTTGTTTCCCAATTTCCTTTTTAAAAGAAAGGTGGTTTCATTTTATCTCTACATAACAGATGTAAAATAAAGGTTGAGATCATGGAAAATATAAAGGTTAATTTTACTGTAGTAATTTCTTTTTGAGACTTTATCAACATATATGATTATCTCAGTTAACTGAAATGTATGTTTAAATATAGCAGCTGCTCAGCCAGGAACTGAGATCTTCAATCTGCCAGCAGTTACTACATCAGGTAAGATTCAAAATATGTTATTTACTAGTATGAATAGTCAATTCAAGAAGTAAAGACTGATTACATATGAGGGGACTGTTCTAGTATGTAAAAGTGAATAATTTAGTCAGGGAAGAGTCAATGGCACAAAAGGGAATTGAGATTCAATAAACACTTAAGATAAATGAAAAAAGAAAATCAAAACTGTTAAAGAACAGTGCAGACACTATGGAACTGAAGAAAGCAGTAAATTAAGTAACTAACAGAAGTATGGGTGACTGATTCCTAGGAGAGGCAGATTTCCTTGTGTTACCTGTGGATGGAGAATGCCTCTGTGTTGGCCCTCATTGGTGTTCTAGGCAACCTGATTCAGTGGGCTGAAGGGTGTATGCAGTCTGCTGTTCATTTCCCTGTATCCTGATGTGCCTCTCAGAAACAAGCAGAAATGTACTCTTCCAGGCGCAGTTAGCTCTAGAAGCCATTCTTTTGCTGATCCTGCCAGTAATCTCGGCCTAGAAGACATTATCAGGAAGGCTCTCATGGGAAGCTTTGATGACAAAGTCGAGGATCATGGAGTTGTCATATCTCAGTCTGTGGGAGTAGTACCTGGTAGTGCCAGCACCTCACTTATGACCAGCAGTGAGGCACGGAGGGATGAAGGGGACCCGTCACCTCACTCAGGTAAAGTTTTCATTTTAGTGTTCTGCTGCTGCCTTTCCTGATGAAAAGCCAATTGGCAAGTTCTGATGCATCACTGAGAGATTCCATTTGTCTTCATGGGTTCAGAGACATCTCTAGGTTTTAGTTCCTTTAAATTTAAAAAATTTTTTTGACTTATCCAGACCTTATAACAAATAAGGATTTTTTACCCTGAATGTCACCCTCCTGGTATCAGATTTTATTTTTGTTTGTATCTAGTTTACTCATGTATTGATACAAGTATAATTTCATTTTGTTTTTTAATAAAAGTGACTTAGGATTGTAATACAAAATGATAGGCTTAGTATAATTTTAACCCATAAAGGAAAGAAACCACCACACCCAGTCCATGTGATCACATCACCCAGAAAGCTAGCGTTACCTTGGGATAAAGCAAGATTCCAGACAGGTCTCTGTGTAGACACAGATAAAAAGATATTGGAGTCTGACAATTTTAACTTCCTGTTAAAACCATACAATGTTTATATATGATCTTTTTCTTAATCTTTTGATAACTACTATCTTTTTTTAACTAAATTACCTGAAGGTCAGTAATGTTTCAATTTTGTTTAAGGGTTATTTTCCTTTGGTGTCATTGGAAGATCTCACTAGGTTATGTAAAATAATGAGATTAGAAGTTGCTTTTTAAAAAAATCTACATGTGGGCCGGGGATTTAGCTCAGTGGTTCCAGTGCCTGCCTCGCAAGTGCAAGGTCCCGAGTTCGATCCCCAATACCCCCCCCCCCCATCTACATGTAATTTGAAAACTATCAATTTACTGGCTATCCTAAAAAAAACCAAGCATTTTCCCCTTCTTGCTCTTAGTTTCTAATTTTTACGGATTTTCAGTGTGTGTTCAGGCCATAATACTGGTGACTGTCATGGAATTACAATATTGGTTGTATAGGATGTGGGATATGCTGATCCTGTTCTCCTGGGGCTGAGGAGAAATTGTGCTGCTGACCTAGGCTCTAATCTCATCTGAGATCTTTAATGTTTTGTCTTAGAACCCAGCCAAGGGTATCTCATGCCTGTGAGCTTTATAAATTAAACAGAACCTGAGAAAATACAAAGGGCTACCAAAACTCTGCTAACCTCTTGCTGCTAAAACAGTGTATTAATTCCTCTGCTTACTTACCTTGGATTAGGGGGATAAGGTAAAAGAGAGTAGGTAGGTAGTAAGAATTTAAGATTTTGTCACCCTTTCTTTAGCACAGCTTCTGTGCTAGCCAGTAAAGTTTTATGTTTCAGGAATTCTGTTTCCTCAGTTCCCACGTTTTTAAGTTTATGGCATGAAGATGCACCCCTTTGTTTTGGTTGTCATAAGTGAAATTCTGGCTTTTAAATAGTATTACCTCATCAGTTGCTAGGATCTGGAGTCTTCACACTATCATTCTGACATTTTCACTTAGTGTAATTTAACTTGAATTTTATTTTTAGGAGGCGTCTGCAAACCAAAGCTCATCACCAAGTCCAGCAACAGGAAGTCTAAGTCCCCCATTCCTGGGCAGGGCTACCTGGGAGCTGAGAGACCCTCTTCTGTATCCTCCGTCCACTCAGAGGGTGATTACCACAGGCAGACACCAGGGTGGGCCTGGGAGGACAGGCCCTCTTCTACAGGTGAGAAGCTAGGTTTTACCTGGTAGAAAATGAGACTTAAAGCAATTCGTATGAATGCTTTGTTATCACTTCTGCAAAAAATCAGTAATGTTTATAGTTTGGAAAACTATATTCCCATTTCTGTATCATTTATTAATTGGCTCTACGTTGCAGAATAGAAATTGAATGCATATAATCTTGAAACTTTTTTTTTTTGGTACTGGGGATCGAACTCTGGTCCTTGTGCCTGCACAGCAGGCGGCGAAACAACTGAGCTAAATCCCCGGCCCTAATCTTCAAACTTTTAATGCAAGGTCTGACAGAGAGCTGTGAAAAAGTAATCTTATCCATTCTCCGTACTTCTGTATTGTGCTTGTTGGTAACCAGCATTTACTGTTTTCAAAGCAACAGTCTACATGAATAGCACCTAAATATTAAATACTACTTCTAAGGCAACTTTACCTATTCTCAAGAGAAGGCTCTTGGAAAATACCAAAAAATCAAAATCAGAAATAAAACAGTTTTAAAAAGTCATCTGTCTGTGGGTTAACTATGTTTTCCTTTTGTGCCTTTTTATAAACTTACAACTGTGATAATGGTAGATTTAAAAAGGAACAGTCTTTTTTAATAAAACTAAGATATTTGCTATAAATTTCAGGGTTTCTGAGAATTGTATGCTGTCCTTTTCTTAGCAGGTTAAACACACACATAT
The DNA here is from genome assembly GCF_053883595.1 of Heterocephalus glaber. Lineage (NCBI taxonomy): Eukaryota > Metazoa > Chordata > Mammalia > Rodentia > Bathyergidae > Heterocephalus > Heterocephalus glaber. The sequence goes on along the minus strand of NW_028258352.1, from coordinate 488,954 downwards.
GTCACACACACACAAAATCTGAACTGTCCCCTCTCCCTTATGACATAAAAACAAGCTGGGTATGGTTGTGCACACCTATAATTCCAGCATTCAGGAGGCTCAGGCGAAAGGATCACTGCGAATTCTAGGCTACATAATGAGTTCAAGGCCATCCTGAGCGACATAGCAAGATACCTGTCTCAAACAAAAGATGTAATTCATATAATTACTAGTACAGTTTAAGGCTTTTCCCTTATAAAATTTTTATGCCACATGAAAATTAATAAGTATTAGTTTATTGCTGCTTCTCTGATATCTCTTAGTAAAGGAGGTATTATAAGACCACACAGGAGATTACTTGATAAAATGGTTTTATGGGTTTAGTTTTTTAAGCTGTAAGAGGTGTTCTGGGGACAATTTATCCATCTAGAAATCCACAAAAGGTAGCAGTGCTCATTTGTCCCACTTGTAGATCTATTCAGTAAGATTCTGTAGATCACACACATCTTGCTGCCTCTCCGTCTGAAGTTCCTGGGTACTTGTACCCTTACCTTCTGAAAACTCTACTACTCCATTTGTTGTATAAAATCAAGGAAGATCTTACTGTAACCTGACTTTATTTCAGTTACAGCTTAATATTCCATAGTTCCACTTAGTCCAGCCCTGGAGTTTTCTCTTCTGGGCCCAGCAACCCTCTCTCATTTGCTTATTCAATGCTATTTGTCCTTTATAGACTTGGACTGATTGCTGCATATCATTGGCTAGAATCTTAAGTGGTGAAACCTTGGCCCTTCTATGTTGTGTTAATTTTGTTTTTGTTGTGTTACACAAACAGATTGTGTTGTCTTATCCTATAATGGTTGGATTAGATGAAACAGCAAGTATGCTTATAACACTTAAAACTCTAATTTTTCTTTTGTCAGGCTCAACTCAGTTTCCCTATAACCCTCTGACCATGCGGATGCTCAGCAGTACACCACCAACACCGATTGCATGTGCTCCCTCTGCTGTGAACCAAGCAGCCCCTCACCAACAGACCAGGATCTGGGAGCGGGAGCCCGCCCCTCTACTCTCCGCACAATATGAGACGCTGTCTGATAGTGACGATTGAACTGCACAGAAAGGGGCATTGGGGTCAGGGCCCAGAGAAAGCGCTCCAGTTTCTGGTGGTTTCATTTTAATTATAGGTTAAAACCCAGCCTTCCTGTGACTGTGCCCAAAGACCTTTCAGAAGATCCAGGGCCACAGAGATGAAGAAATGATGGAAATTCATTTGTGAAGTCAAATGGGAGAAAACAAAAACCTGCCTTTGATATAGGCAATTCAGTGGATTATAATAATAGTGGAGGGTTGAAATGTAGAATTTTTAAAAAGTGGACAATTCCTGTTCTTACATCTGTTTGTAAAGAGAAAAAAAAATCACTGTTCTGTAAATAGATGACCTTTTTGCAGTGTATCCCCTTGCTGTAGTATTTGGTGTACTTATGTTCAAATCAGCGCATCAACATTGGGGATAATTTTTAAAAATCTTTTTGTCTATCTTTTTAACCCTTGCCTTCTAAACAACCTCATACAGCCCATTTACATAATGTTGGCTGTCACGGGCATTGTACTTTTATCTGATTTTCTTTCCTTTAAATTCAGCTTCCCAGTGATGTTTAAAATCTTGTGAAAATGTTTAATTTTTTACACAGACCCTGCTATAAAACCTGTACATTAGGGTCAAAAAGTAGGAGCAACAAAATTCTGCCATATTGTAAATTTCCAGTGTAGGCTTTAATTTTTCATTAGTAGCACTGAAAAAATACTATTGCATGGGTATGTTATACTTCAGTTTTAAAGTTTTAAAGGCTTATTTGAGGCATACCTCACTGTTATGCACACTGGTAATTTAACCATGCCCCTAAATACTCCTTTTCTTCTGCATTTGATGCAGCCCAACAAAGCTTTTGTTTTGAAATAAATATAACTGCCCTGTCCATAGCTACAATAGATTGTGATTTAAGACTCTTGGTGTCTCAGGTTTCAAGGAAAAATAATTTTTCTTCAATTTGATATATATGATTGGTTGAGTTTAAAGAATGATCTATATATTATCTCAGTCTTTTTTACTTGCTTTGGTACTGCATCCTGAACAAATATTTCCCGCCTCTGTCAGCGCCTACTTCAGGAATTCACTGTTAATGTTTTCACTTTACAGATCTGCAAGGTGCAAATAATGTAGAAGATTGAATTCTAACCTAATTGTGGTACGGGGGTCAATTTTATCCCTATTTAAGATTTGTTGAATTTTCAGGGTTTTTTTTTTCATATAATTAATAGCATTTAAGCATCCTTCAGTAGCATACTTTTTTTTCCACTAACTATGGGAGAATGCCACTCATAACTGGAAAGGCGAAAAAGAGGTCTCTCAGGATGATACAAACTAGCACTTTACAGATTTTCAAGTAAACCAAAACTTCTAAACAAAAGTACTCAATCCTCTTAAGGAAGCAGTTCTACAATTAACCACTGACTGACACCCTCCTATCACTAGCAGCACTGTTGTCTAATTCCTGTTTTACAGATGAAGACAGGCTTAATAATGCTTTACTCATATAATTCAGTAAGTGACAAACACAGGCCATTGCTCATGTTTGTCTAGCGTCGAGGCCTTCATGCTTGTCACTGTTCTGCTCTTGTACACTTGACGTCCTCAAAGCAAACTTTAGATCAGAATTAGTGGTCAGAGTTCCTATTACTTGGAAAGTTGGTATCTTTCTAATAATATTTACAGGTATAATTAATTATACCATGAATGAAAGTGATGACTAAAAAGTGATGACTAAATGTTCTAAACAGTTTTCTCCTCAGTTTTTTTCAGGTACCAGTAATATTCTAGAACTTAATAATTGCTAACTGGCCCAAAAAAGGAACATGTTATTTTTCTGTAACCCTGAGCATCTTAAATCTATTTAGAGTCAGACTAGAGCCTAACTTTAGTTAGTTTTACAGTTCTAGTTGAGAACCCCAAGGTGAGCTGATGCTAACCACTCACTCCACTCTCATCATAGCACTTGGGTGACTATACTTCACCTACCATCACTTGGAGAAGAAATTTCAGAATAGGAGATAAACTCCAGTATCACTTCTTAGTTAAAAGTGATGAAAGGGTAGAATTCTCATACAGCTTGCTTATTTATGGAACAAACCCTGAGAGAGGTGGAAGTTCATCTTACCATGATGCCAACAGCAAATACAGCTCTGACAGTGGCTGATGACTTGCGAAGCCAGCTACAAACCAAGGCTTATAACTCTGTAGGCTTAGAGTCAGCATTTTGATGCTGTATCTTTAGGCCTGACTTTTTAGTACTGATAACTAAACTAAGGTCTTCCAACCCTATTCATAGGAATACTATAATGACAGCCAATTTTCCAGTGCATGTTTACAGTTGGGAATTTCATAAATGCTTTAATTTTGAAATGTTGATTCTACTTTAAATATATTTATGCCCTGAATACTCCAAAGACAGTACAGAAATTTACACTATTTTAAACATTTCAATTCAAACCAGTAAAGGAGATCAATGCTCCTTTTGCTTCACTACCTTGTTTTACACCAGCGCAAATGAACTTCGATGAGAATACCCACAGGTACAGACTGTCATTTTGAAAACTACTAGTTTTTCCAGAAGTGGGACCATGAGCTCACTCATTGTAGAAGACTAAAAACTCTTAAATAAAACATGGAGTTAAAAACCTAACTTTTAGTACCCTTGCAATTGTGAAAAAGTAAAAACATTCTCAATACACAAGGTGAGTGGTTGACAATTTTTTTTTTAAAATAAAGACTGGATTGCACTGAAAATCTAATCATCGCTCAGATTTAGATTTGATTGATGGAATTAGCTGGGTGGTAAGTAATAAGCCTAGATAAAAAGCAGGAAGAAATTTGTATCTGCAAAATACAAAATTCTGTTTCTAGTTTAACCCTTGAGGATTTGAATCTCAGGGTTTCTATTTTGTTTTTATTAACTTCAAGTTATTTTTCTGAGTAACCCAAAGATTACTGGAATACATACAGTACTGGTATAGAGTTTCTAGTTTATTACGAAAAGATTCTTCAGTATATACATAAGAACCAAAAATAGCAGTTTACCAATTCCACCCCCCCCACGCATATCAACAATATCAGTGTTCCTTTGCAGTACCTAGAAAAACTGTCTCCCCTCCCCCCAGACAAATGGCTAGCTGCAAGGCTGCTGAAGAGCATCAATCTGTGTATCTTGTATTTACATATTTTGAGGCAGTGTGATAAATCTCTTTCAACATAGTAGTCTATTCATTTAAAAGTCATACGACCAGATTCTTTCTCCCATGGCTAAGAAAGAATCTTGTTTATTCCTCGCTTGTAGGTGAGGATACTGAGATTCCAAAATCAGAAAGCCAGGACTACGATCCAGGTCAGTGGCTCTACTTTACCAACACACACATCAGAATTACTGGTTTTTAAATCTACACTTGTAAAACCCTAATGTGAAGGTCTAAGTACAGTCCAGGTGTATCTTTAAAAGAGGACCACTTGTGACCACAGCTACAAATAGTATTGAATGCTCAGTATTGATGAGCAAGAGGTTACATCATTCCTCCCCACCACCACCACCATTTTTAATGGCTACATAAAACCAGGCACATAGTTCACCTTTATTAATAACCAAGTGGGTACTATATTCACAAGTGCCCAACGTTCACTTTAAAACTTCATGTGGAGTGCTGGTGGCAATGTTCCTTTATGCATTAAATCCCACACTGTGCTTCATGAAATAGTTTGTAATAGAAATAACTCACCATAATCCCCCTCTGCCATGAGATAAGTAGCTTGGTCTGCCAAGTATTGATGAAGAGAAGAAAGGGCATAAATCAGTGAACCAAAATCTTATGGTAGAGATAACCAAGTATAATTACCATACCCAAAGGAAAACTGGCCCATCTCCATCTGTAATTAGACTAGCATGAACACCACCTAGTTACAATAGAAATCATCACTCAACATCAGTCCTTAGAAGTCACAATTAGTTGGGTCAAAGTTATTTTTCCTTTCAAAACAAAAGTGGCAGTGTATACAACTTGTCCTTCACCAAGGCTATATGGAAGAAACCTGAATTAACAATAGAGAACAAAGGATTTACATGATTGATCTGGGTACCACAGACATTGAAGTAACTATTCCTGTTGGTTACCAGAAATTATTCTCCCCACAACAAAAATAGATTTAGAGCGTGACAAAGTTAAGTCAAAGATCTTTTTCTCAACAGCTCAGCCAATTCTTCCCTGATGTGCTGTATAGAAACCTCATCTCTTTTCAGCTCTGCTTGCTTCAGTGCTTCCTGGTAGATCTCTTTTGCTTGTGTGTATCGTTCTAAAATAACCCAAAGAAAAGGAAGAAGAAAATGTGTGTTTTCAAAGTGACTATGAAGAGATAGTACTAATGAGGATACAGGTCTAATTTGCTGTGTGCTTACTAAGTGATAGGCTGATCCTGCTTCATTTCAACAAGCTGCCTTAGGGCAGATCTGACCCTGGTCTAAGAACTCCAAGCCACTGAGTGCTGTCGGATTCCTAACTGCCTTTTCTGAGACACACTGGAGCCTTCACTAAACCAACCAAGGACTTCATAATGGTCTTCCATATAGTAGCTGTCATCCAGGCTTAGTGAAAATGATAGTTGAACACCTAAGCAATATACTGTAGAGTGATGACACTCGGTCCCTATCATGCCAGCTTCACCAGCACAGTATGCAAAATAAATTGAAATGTGAGAACATATAGGAATCTGTAAAGCACTACTGAAATAAGATACTGGGCTGGGGATTTAGCTCAGTGGTGCCGAACCTGCCTAGCAAGGGCAAGGTCCTGAGTTCAATTCCGGGTAACCAAAAATAAATAAATGAATGAATGAATGAATGAAATAAGATACCATCATTGCAGAGTTTTCTGTAAACTTTATACAGTTCATCAGGCTAGTGCAGACATAGGAGTTATGTGATTAAGGGAAATGGTAATTCAACCTAACATTTCTATCCTTCAACCAGCTTTTTTAAATTACGAATTTCCTCATTGCCTCTTGCCCTCCCTAAATACCTTTTCACAAATCTATCTATAAACCCAGTAACATCCCTTTGTAAAGCAAATCAGTCAAGTTTCCTTTGCTACCTACCTCTGTGTATCAAAATTGCAGCTAGATTACTGAGTACCATGTGCAGCTCGGGATGATTTATCTGTCTTGCCAGATCTGATGCTCTTTGCATATAAACATAGGCCTCATCAAAGTGGCCCTGTGCATCCAAGGTAGTAGCCAGGTCACTCATCAGCACAATTGTCTGCAGATTGAAAACAGAAACAACTAGCTTTTCCTTTAAAAACACATCTACACAGAATGTTAATTTGACATTTGTTAAATTGTGAGTATACACAATTTTTATCTTTCCTAACATTCCATAAAAGGTAAAGGCAAGTCTTTAACAATTTGTAGGCAGTTGTTATTCAGTATAGTAGACAGTATTAATTCAACTCTGACAAATGATACACAAATCAGGGACAGGTTGAGTTTTATTACTCTACCTATTCTATTAGAAGCATCAAATGAAAATTAAGGACAAAAATAAGCTATAATATCTGACTGAAGGTTCAGCAATTTTGAGAAGTCAGCCTCCCAGCATCTGGCTGCCTCCAGAGCCTTACTGTATTATAACATCATTCCTGCTGGTGATCTTGAGGCTCATCAAAATAAAAAGAAACATCTGTTTTATGAAGAGTCTCATTAAGAGTATTTAAATTTTTGGTACTAAGAAAGATATTACAAGCTTCCATACTTTACCTTCACTGAAGCTATACTTTTGGCCCTGTGATTCTTGTACTTGGTAATCTGAATTGTTTGCTTTCTTATCTTCATGAAAGTCCCCTTAGTGCACACTCAGTAACATGTCCAAAATTCCTTTCCTGGAGATCATTCAAAGCTCAAATTATCTTCCCAGACACTTACTTTTCAGCTCAGTGAAAAATCTGTCTTATGGTTGTGGCTGGAAGCATTCACAGACAAAGGAATCCCCTCCTTACCTCTAAGAATTACTCTGATTAGAAGTCAGATTTCAATTCAATGTATTAAGAGTTCTAACAACGTTTTGCATGTTGTGCTTAAATTCTATAATACTACATCAGTGTTTTAAAATTTAATGTAGTCCCTCTTTTCCTCACTCCTTTAACTGTGGTAAAAGGGAGGGAAGGAAACTCATGTATTAACCTTTTTTTTTGGTACTGAGGATTAAACATGGGACCTTGTGCTTTCGAGGCAGGCGCCAGAACCACTAAGCCAAATCCCCGGCCCTAACCTGATTTTTCTAAAGGAATGTCTGCAGAGTCTGTTCAGCACAGGTTTTATACTCTGAAGCTACAGAAGCACAAGGTGCCTGGTTAGACTTGCCTCAAAGAAAGATTGGTCTCTTGTTCAAACCATGAGTCATGCAATGGGTTCTGGGCAGACCTGATTAGCAATCTAAAATCCTTTCTGAAACATGTAATTGAGTGCACGTGGGGTGCTAGTAACAAACTGAATGGACTAGGCTTGAGGATACACCAACTAATTTTTATTCCCAGTAAGTGTGGCATTTCAGTCCCACAGTTTCTCAAAACTGTATTTTCCTTTGTTACCTGTGGGTGTCTTTCTCCTTGTATTTCTTCAGAAATCTGCAGAGCTTTTTCATACATCCTTTGTGCCTGTGATGGCTGTTTGGAAAATAGAAGGTATCGTGCACAGGCATCTAGGCACATGCCCAGAAGGAGGTGGGTATTAGCTTTTTCTTCCACTAAGAAGGAAATAAGAACATTGTGCAGCTATAACAAGCATTTTATAGAAGAAGGCAAGGCAGAGTTAGCCAACCTACCTCATCATTTTGGTTATAAGGACCCACAAGTGTTTCAGGTTACTTACGTTATACAGAAAGAAGACAATTTAGGTGGTTTAAAATCCAATTAAATGACATGCTGGACTAGCTAAAAATCATGGAATTTCCCCACACACATTTTAAGTAGATTAACATTCCAAAAATCAATGAAATGTGAAACTAGTAATTTATCAAAAGAAATAGATAAACCCAAAGTAGAAAGAGTTAACAAAAGTCTAGGACTGGGCCGGGGATTTAGTTCAGTGGTTCCCCTGCCTGCCCCGCAAGTGCAAGGACCTGAATTTGATCCCTGGTACCCACCGCCCCAAAAAAGTCTAGGACCAATGAAAAATCTCTAAGGTGAAAAAAATAAATTGCAGGAAGAAACCAGAGAATGCTCAAAATTCTGAATGGAAAGTCTCAAGCCAAATTTAAAGAACAGTTTCTATAGTTTTCAAGAAGATTAATAAAGGCTGGAATATTCCAAAACATTACAGAATGAACCACACAATATCTGAAAAGGAATAAACTTAAAACATGTGAATAAATGTAAAACACCTAACACCACATAAAAACTGAAGAAAGCAGATCTAGAGACCAGTAACCAGTAGTGACTTACACAGAGACTTCTGAAAGATGAACCAAATAATGTGGAGAAGATAATACAGTGTTAAATGTAAATACTGCCAAAAATAAGCAAAAAATAAACGTTCATATAAAGGACTACAAAAAAGAGGTTGCTCTGAATCTTATGTAATAAAATTAGAAGATGACTAAAGCTACCATTCATAGCAACTCTCTCTTTCCGTATCTTTGAAGTTTTCAAAAAATTCAGAAATGGCACACAATTTAAAGACTATGTTACTAATAAAACTATGATCAATTATTGAGAGAGTTTAAATAAAACACAGTTATAGTGGATGAAGACAGCTATTGGGATAATATCAGAGGATGAAAGTGAAAAAATGAAGCTTTGCTTCCAGCAGAAATCTAAAGTTACTTGCTTTTGTTTAGTGATATATAAGAGGTCAATACTAATCTTTTAAAAATCAAGTTAGGAGGGCCGGGGATTTAGCTCAGTGGTTTTGCTGCCTGCTACGCAAACGCAAGGACCAGAGTTCGATCCCCGGTACCAGAAAAAAAAAAAAACAAACCAAGTTAGGAGTAGTTTTAGACGTCTTACAAATTTATGAAACAATGTTCAAGAAAATTATTTTTGTAAATATAGTCTATTAATTTATGGATAAATATAACTGATTGGAAAATGTCCCATGTAAAGACACTATGTTTCTCTACTAAAAGAGAATATTAAAACAAAAAACTATAATGAACACTAAAAGGCTAAGCAAAAAAAAATTTAAATACTGAGTAAAAACTTAGCAAATAGCAGCTTAGTATTTATAATAATGAGATTAAATTATTATATAAAAAAAGCAGTCAAAATGAAAAAAATGCAGTAAATTTCCATGCTCCTTCAAGTACAAACAAGTCCATGTAGATAAATGATTTGTAACAAATTTGAGAAGTGTTGAAATACTGTGCGGCTACTAAAATTTATATTCTCTGAAAACATTTAAAGACAAAAAAAACCTGTTCAACGTGAATAATATCACAGAACAACATGTATGATTATTCTAATTCTAGACACTATAGAATATGCTCCAAAAGTAATAGCTGAATTATCTTTCTGAGATTTGTGTTGTCTTTAGATGTTACTGTGGTTTTAAAAAATATTATCTTTTACAGTTCATAATTAGATATGTTCAATGGTGTTACTTCAAAAGTACAAGAATACAGGGCTGGAAATGTAGCTCAGTTGTACAGTCCTTGCCTAGCATGCATGGTTCTGGGTTCCAGCTCCACACTGCTGAAAACAAACCCTACGTATGTACAAGAATAAAGTGACAAGTGATTCTAGTAGAAAACTATTACTCCTGTTATTAGGAATGGCAATTAACTATAGAGTGGAAGAAAAGACAGAAAGCATAATTAATGAGGTATAATTCTAGCTATATTTCTATGAAGCACCAGGTGTGGGTGCATGCCTGTGATCCCAGCACTTGGGAGGCTGAGGCAGGAGGATTGCCATGAGTTCAAGGCCCACCTGGAATACATAGTTCAAGAACAGCCTGAGCTACATAGTGAGACCCTGTCTCAAAAAACAAAAAAAGGGCCGGGGATTTAGCTCAGTGGCACTGCTCCTGCCTCGCAAGCACAAGGTCCTGAGTTTGATCCCTAGTACCACAAAAAATACGAAGAATGTTCTGACCCCATAAATAGAAATACCTTGTTAAAAGCCTATACTAAAAATATGACCAAGGAAGAAATAAAAGTCCACTGTAACAGAACTTTCAAAAAATAAAAAGCCTCCAGGGCTGGGGATCTAGCTCAGTGGTTCAGCCGCCTGCCTCGCAAGTACAAGGTCCCAAGTTTGATCCCCAGTACCAAAACAAAAAGCCTCTATAAGAAAACTGTTAGAATACTACCAAGAGAAAAATCTCACAGATTTAATCAAGTATTGAAAAAGAGCTCCCTTAGAAATAATTTGTGTGTGTGTGTGTGTATGTGTGTGTTATCAGGGATCGAACTTAGGACCTTGTGCTTGGAAGGCAGGCACAGTGCCACTAAGCTAAGTCTCCGGCCCCTAGAAATAATTGATTGAAATATAATTCTTAAAATAATAATACAAAAAATGCTAAAAGATAAGAAAATCAGACAGCTTAATAACAACTGACAATAAACTGAAGTTGTTTATATGAAGCCCCCAAAGAATCACTTGAACCCGGGGAAAGGGGCATTCTTCAAACATTGTATTTTTCATGAATTATTTCTAGTTACAGAAAAAGATACACTACTGAAAAGTCAGTACATGAACCCAGGCACGGTAGCACATGGCTGTAATCCCAGCACTCTGGGAGATGACACAAGAGAATGCCCAACTTGGGCAACTTAGTGATATAGTAAGATCCCATCTCAAAAAGAAAAAAAAAACCTAGTATCTGAAGAAACCAGGATTCATTACAGAAACTTTTACTCAAAATACAGCCAAAGAGAATTCCCAAGTGTAGCATACTGTACTAAGGTGATCAAGCAGCATTATTCCTGGAACACCACAGCAGACATGCAGTTCAGCAAGCAAACAGGGCCTCTATGCTACAAAAACTGCTTTCAGTATCAACATGGACAAATTTCAACATTTAAAAAAAAAAAAATTCAACAGCATTTTGTTGTCTGAAAAGAACAGCTTGCAGAAACAACTGTATAGTATACCACATTAACTACTGTATATTGTTTATATATATATATATATGTAATAAATAGGTGAACAAGACCAAATTCAGGAGAGTAGTTCCACCTAGGCAAGGAGAGGAGGGTTTACAGCAATTAACGTCCCCCCTCAAAAAAACCCCACAAAAACACCTTTGAAGCATATATGGCAAAATTCTGAAATCTGACAAAGCTGAGGCAAAGGTAAAAAGGTTATTTGTTAAATTTTACACATTTATGCTTGAAAATTTCTTATTTTAACAAAGCAGAAGAAGAAAACCACAGGACTGACCCTTCTGAATAATAAATCAGTATAAATTATACTGATAAATAATAAATCAGTATAAATATATCAATAATACATTTTATTCTGAAAATAAACTGGGATACAAGTTGAAGAAATGCCCAAAATATGGACAAGAAAACTGGTGGAAGACAGGATGAATATGAAAGACAGAAGAGAGAAGCAAACATTCTGGTAAATAACATTCCTAAGTAAAAGTCCAGAGCAAATTGAACAGTCATTAAAGACAAGTTCCAGAGGCTCAAGAGACCTGGTCCTAAAAACATTCACCAAAGGAGCAGATGATTCTAATGGAGACAACTCCTTCATCATGTGCTGGTTTCTTACAAATCATCCAGGCAGGAGGAAATAGACTACCTACAAAACAGGCAAACAAGATGGCTTCAAAATCCTCCATGATAAATTTCATTAAGTCTAAAATTCTAGATTTTATTAGTCTAAAATTAAGTCTAAATTTCTAAATACAGAAAAATTAGGATTTCCAAATCACAGGGAAAAGGGACAGGCAGAATGTCAAATTGTACTTATCTTACAGAAGACTTTGAAAACAGCTGTTTTTTAGCCTCCCAAGTACTGGGATTACAGGCATGCCCCACCACACTCAGCTGAGTCTCAGGTTTTTAAAAGAATCCAACCACAGCTTTCAACGAAAGGCACTGAAAAATGACTTAGAAAACTTGAAGATACAGTAGATAACAGAAATCTAAAATCTAATAAATACCCTAAAGAGAAAAATTTGACAACTCACAATAAAGATATATACAGCCTAACCAGATCAAAGAAAAAAATATTTTTTTCTAGAAAAACTAGATGAAATCAGTAATGACACTATTAGCCAACTAGACCTAACAAGAAAACATACATTCCTCTCATATGCATATTTGAGAGGCCATAAAACAAATCTCAATAAATTTAGAAGGACCAAAATGCACGGGCCTTCCTGGTGTGGTGGCACATGCCTGTAATCTCAGCACTCCAGAGGCTGAGGCAGGAGGACTGCCGAAAGTTTGAGGCCAGTCTGGGCTACATAGTAAGATCCTGTCTCAAAAAGGAAAAGCACTGGCCAATCACAGTGAAATGAACTGAGAACAACAGAAGGAAATTTGGGGAATTCACAAACATTTAGAAATTAATACACTCCAAAAATCTTGAGAAATACTTTGAAACTCATAAAAATAAATGTGTAACATACCAAAATTTATGGGGTGCAGGTAAAGCTTACAGTTATAAAGGCCATTGCCGGAAGTGAAAAAAATATTAAATCTGTTAAATTTTTACCTAACAACAACAAAAAAGTTATAAAACTAGCTCTTTGAAAAGATCAACAAAATTGACAAAAACCAAGGGAAAACCATGACTAGGGAGGAAGATCCTTCATGAACTGAGAGCAATAAACAAAGCCATTTAATAAAGTACATTTGAAGAGGGAAAGTGGCAAGGCAAGATGGTGGCAACCAAGAGGAAGCGGCGTGGGGACTTGGTGGTTTCGGCGAAGAAGCCAAAAAGAAACAAAAAAGATGGTGAGCCTCCAGCTAAGTCATCAGCTGTGCCAAAGGAGATGGAAGAAGCAGAGAAGGACTGTATCCCGGGTCCCGTTTGCAAGGGCAAGTGGAAAAATAAGAAACGGATTCTCATCTTTTCTTCCAGAGGAATAAATTTCAGAACAAGACATTTAATGCAAGACTTGAGAACATTGATGCCTCATTCTAAAGCAGATACCAAAATGGATCGTAAAGATAAATTATTCGTGATTAATGAGGTCTGTGAAATGAAAAACTGCAATAAATGCATCTATTTTGAAGCTAAGAATAAACAAGATCTTTATATGTGGCTTTCGAATTCACCTCATGGGCCCTCTGCCAAATTCCTTGTTCAAAATATTCATACCCTAGCAGAACTGAAGATGACTGGAAACTGAAAGGTTCTCGGCCGATTTTGTTTTTTGACCCTGCTTTTGATGAACTGCCACATTATGCTTTGTTAAAAGAACTCTTAATTCAGATTTTTAGTACGGCACGATATCATCCCAAAAACCAGCCATTTGTGGACCATGTATTTACTTTCACCATTTTGGATAATAGGATATGGTTTCGGAACGTTCAGGTCATAGATGAAGATGCTCAACTTGTAGAAATAGGACCTCGTTTTTTCTTAAATCTGATAAAGATTTTTCAGGGAAGTTTTGGAGGACCAACTTTATATGAAAATCCTCACTACCAGTCACCAAACATGCATCGGTGTATCATAAGATCCATCACAGCTGCAAAACACAAAGAGAATCAGCAAGTAAAAGATGTGCAGAAAGTGCGAAAGAAAGAGCCAAAGACTGTTCTTCCACACGATCCTACTGATGATGTTTTTGTTACACCAGCTGAGGAAAAACCAATAGAAATACAGTGGGTAAAACCAGAGCCAAAAGTCGATTTCAAAGCAAGGAATAAAAGGATTTACAAAAGGCAAAGAAGGGCCGGGGATTTAGCTCAGTGGTTCTGCCGCGTGCCTTGCAAAAGTAAGGATCCGAGTTCGATCCCTGGTACCAAAACAAAACAAAACAAAAAGTAAAGAAAATTGAAACACAAGATGAACAGTGGAAATGCAAAATGAATCAATAAGTTTTCCAAATACTGTATATTTATTTTGTATTAAGTGTGTAAATACATCTATTATCCTGGACTACTCTAATTAGTGTCATTTGAAAGAAAAAAATATCTTAGAATCAGTGGTGTTTATCTTTTTCTAAATAAAGTACTGTATCACCAAAACTCAAAAAAAAAAAAAAAGGAGTCATATATCACATTCCACAAAACTCTTACATTGTGGATAAGTGTATCAGTCATAGAAGCATTTAATTCTCATGAGAATTGTGAGAGGGGTTCTGAGAATAGGGCAGTTAAATAAGTTGTCTAATGCTAACCAGTAACAGATACAGGATTCAAAGTCAGACTCCAGACTTGAAGTACTCATGAAACCAGTTATGCCACCAAAAACACTTCTGACTGTCCAGAAATATTTTAATTCTTTTTTTTTTTTTTGGTACCGGGGATCGAACTTGGGTCCTTGCGCTTACGCAGCAGGCAGCGAAACCACTGAGCTAAATCCCTGGCCCCAGAAATATTTTAATTACTTAAAATATGATAATAAAACTTTCAAGGGTAGAAGGAGGAAGGAATCAAAGTGGAAAATATTTTACTAATTTTTAAAGAAATAAATCCATAAAATTAAGTAGGAAAAGAAATATGACCTCAGGTATGTAAGATAATATTGTATATTGCACTTAAAAAATATAATTCCTGAAAGTTTCTTCTAGGGAAATAAAAGATCTCAAATTCTTTCAACCATACATTTATTTTTTTCAACAGGTATTTGATAATGTTTATTGTGTTCTCGGCACTGTCCTGGGCACTGAAATTAAATCAAGAAAATTGGAGACATTTAAAATGCATAAGAGAAGGAAGGAAAAAGGCACCAAAGAATTAACTTTAAAGGAGAGCTGGTCATAGACAACTTTCATGGAACAGATCAGATCATTCCAATGCATAAAATACATGTTTATCTTGTTAAAATACAATCCTGCAATGACAAGAGAAACCATGAATCTAACATAATCTAAGAGAAACATAATCTAACATTCTACATAAAATACCACCATTAAATACTGTTGAGCAGTATACCGAATAATTAACGTACAACCAAGCCTGGTTTGCCCTATATATATAATACTAAATCTACTCATATAGTTTTGTACAAAATTAGATATAAGATGAAGTTGTAATACCATTACTATTTAGTTTGGTCTAAAGTTACATTCAATAAACTAAATTTAATAAAGGAGGGGAAGGAGACAGAAGTATAACTATCTGAAAAGAACTGTTATTATTCTCCTATTGTATAATCATAAATCTGGAAACAGCATGAAAATCAACTAAAAAGCAAATAGTAAAGTAACAGTCAGAATCAAACAGCTGCTGCATTTAGATGAAGAAAACTGTAAGTAGGAGCCCTACACCATGTTCCTCAGTGGAAGCCCTAATATTCCAAAGTCCTTTGCTAGCAGAGCAGCTGTTTGTCCCTGTGCCCATTCTTTCCTCACAAGACTCAGGGTGTGTGTGTGCGTGTGTGTGTGTGTGTGTCCCATTCTGTTAGAAACAGGTATTGACCAGTTTTAGCTAGTGAGAATAATCCCATTTTTCTTATCAAAGACCATGGTAGAGCCAATCAGAAGTAAGGATAGGTCTACCTGGGGACTTAAGGAAAGACTGCATTGATCCTCTGGACAATGCCATTTTGAGATGAGATTTCTGTAGAAGTTCTAAGAACTTCTAAAGTCACTTTTGAACCCCAAAGGGAGCATAAGGAGAAGGAATACACTGAGATGACAGTGTGGAGGGATGAACCTGATCTTTCATGATACTGAGGAACCGCCTATCAACTAACTCAACAATCTGCCCTTATCATTCAATTGCCAGTTATATGAGACAGTAACTGGCCTTACTATTTAAGCTAATTTTAGTTGACATTTTCTGCTATGTACTGTAAAGGAATACTTATTTGGACAGAAACCTTCCCAAAGTAATTTATAAATATAATGTAAATCTAATTTGATCTCTGAGCATTAAGCTCCAGAAGAGCAAGGAATTTTACTTTATTTGTTATCTGAATCCTAGAATATCTGGAACTTAATTAACAAAAATTAATAAAAATAAAGGACATAAATTAATAAAAATAAAAATATTTTCATTAATAAAATTAAAAACTAATAAAAATAAAGGACATAAATTCAGATCTATGCCAAAGTTTCATGCAAGTAATGAAAATGCCCTGAACTAAGACTATTGTGTGGTTCATTTAATCTCTAAGTTTTAATAAGAAATATAGAAAAACTAAATGTTATCTTAAGGGAAACATAGGTAAAACTAAAGAAAAGCAAGTAAAGGCTACAGACAATATTCAGAAGAGCAGTATCTCAAGGGTAGGAAGGAGAATGGAACTGGGGCCAGGCACACAGAGCTTCCAAGGTATTGGCAGTACAGTCACTGTCCATTTTTGTTAAGTCTACACAAATGTTAGCTTCACATTCCCCTTTCATTAAAAACAGAAAGCTAACCATTCTATAAATACAAATCAGAGAAAAGAACCCAGAGAGTTAATGTCCTTACAAAAAGGAGCAAACAAGTAAGCCTCACTGCCTACCAGGAAAAAAACCCCCCAAAACCAGACAATCTATCAATGTCTTACCACAAAGCTATAAAAATTAGTGAGTTTTGAGTACAAGGGGCTCATGGCCTTACCCCAATATCAAAACTAAAAGTAATAGGGCTGGGGATTTAGCTCAGTGGTTTTGCCACCTGCTGCACAAGCGCAAGGACCCAAGTTCAATCCCCGGTACCAAAAACAAACAAAAAACCCCAAAAAACTAAAAGTAATAAACTTTTTGAGCAGTTACTGCGTGTTAGGCATTTTTTTTTTTTTGGTACCAGGGATCGAACTCAGAACCTTGCACTTGTGAGGCAGGCAGCAGAACCACTGAGCTAAATTCTCAGCTGTCAGGCATTATTTTAAGTGTTTTATATCCATTAACTCATTCAATCCTCCTAAAGAATATTACTCTTGAGATCCAAAACACATAGCAATTAACAAATTTAATTAAGTCACAAAGTAAATAAATAGCAAAACCAAGAAAGGGAAATTGACGTAGTTCTTTCAAATGTAATCTGGCAATATTCACTAACGTTAAAATGTGCTGCTTTTGACCCAGCAGTTCCGTGCTAAGAATGTACTCTACAAACAAAATGATCTGGACACTACCTTGATGTCTAATAACAAGAGACTGGATTAAAATGTAGATACATCATTCTGAATTAAACACATGCATTCATCTCCATTCCTTCCTAAAATACCACAATAAAAATTCAGGGATGAAACAAATAAAAGCTACAAAGATAACAAAAGTAGAGAAGAATCAAAGGAGATGCGAAATATCAAAAAGTTGTGGGAGATACAAAGCACAATGATGATTAAGCCAGATATGCCAATAAAAAGTAAGCCAATGAGTTCCTGGACCCCGGGAGAACCTGAAGTTGAAAAACTGTCGGCCATAGTGGTGCATGCCTGTAGTCCCAGCAACTTGGGAGGCTGAGGCAGGAGGATCACAGTGATTTTGAGTCCAGCCTGGGCTACACAGTCAGCTCAAGGTCAGTATAAGCAACACAGTGAGACTTTGTCTCAAAAAATCATAAAGAAAACAACAAAAGCACCAAAAAGTAAGTATTACAGTTAAGAATGTCATATATATATACACATATGTATGTATATATGTGTGTGTGGAGATACATATATATATATGAATCAAGCAACCAAAAAAACAAGTACAGAAAAAGCAAAAAGTTATATATAAAATTGCAAGCCTAATTATGTAATCATATTATACTTGGCTCCATAAACAACACTATTTATATATTCATAATACAGATACAAACAAAAGCTGTGCTCAGTCTTCACTCATCCAAGCCAGGCGTGGTGCTCCACACCTGTAACCCCAGCACTTGGAAAGCTGAGGCATGAGGATCACTGAGTGACTATAAGAGTAAGTTCAAGGGTAGCCGGAACTACATAGTGAGACCCTGTCTCAAAAGAAAGAAACAAAAAACAAAAACAACAAAAATCTTTACTTGTTCATGAGTCAATAGCTTCCCAAAACAATAAATCAAGAAACAGCAAGTTTATGTTATTTAGAAATGTGGAAGTAAATACCAGAAGACACTGGTTGTGTTAAAAACAGATTCTTTGAGATTCAGCAAGGAAATCCCATTTTAGATAAAGCTTTGTAATACTATTTGACTTTGTATACTATATACATAGCAATAGAAATTAAGTTTAAAAAGACAAATATAAACTTGTATCACTGTATTTAATCTATACATTTTAGAAAATTAGGTTCCTCCTAACTATTGTAACTGACATTTTCACTTAACTTTTCATGGGCATTTCCTAATTACAGCTACAAATATATCTACAACATGAGAAACAAACTACTCCATACCAAGTTTTAAACATGATCTTAAGTAATGTTTTCTTAGGATAGGGTTAGTCACACCAATAAAAGTACATAAATCAAGGGTTGTGGATTTAGCTCGGTGGCACCACGCCTGCCTCATAAACTCAAGGTTCGGAGTTCAATCCCTGGTACCCAAAAAAAAGTACATGAATCTGTAATTTGTTTTGTTCAAAGCTAAGGAGAAATTAATTTCTTCTCTAGAAAAAGATTAATATTTATAATAGAAATTAGCTTGTTCTGTCAAAAATTCTTTTGGCTCAAGAAAAAGAGGTATTTTCACAATATATTACCAATTTTAAAAAATAGGCTACAAATGATCCCTAATTTATTTTTTAAAACATAAAGAGCATAGGGGAGAAAGGTAAAAAAACAAAACATTAAAAAATATATAGGGCCAGGGATTTAGCTCAGTGGTTTCACCGCCTGCTGCGCAAGTGCAAGGACCCGAGTTGAATCCCTGGTACCAAAAAATAAAGAAAGAAAGAAATAAAAGCTACTTTCTTGAATTTTTTTTTTTTTTTACTTTTGGAGTTGAAAAAGGTATTACTTTTGGCATTACTTTTGGAGTTGAAAAAGGTAGCTTTACATTCTTAAGAAACTAACATCAATGTCCTAAATGTAAGATAGCCAAGGGTGTGTGAATACCTCACATATATGATAATAAGACTTGTTTTTACATCTTTTGAAGGTTTCACACTGCAATGAAACTGTATTTACTTGTCAGTCTTAACTGTTAAGTCTTTTGTTCTTTCATTCAGTAATTACTGAACTTTTATTATGTGCCAGGCACTGTTCTAGGTACCAAGGATTTGGTAATAAGCAAAACAGATGACTTCTCAATCTCTCTTTGACACTTGAACAAAAATATACTTTTACTGGCAATATAAACACAAGCACACAAAACACACCTCTACTTCCCAGGATGATTAGAAAAGTAAAGGACAGAAGAGCAAAACCACACTGGGAATAGACAATTGTTTTAGTCATGGAAGACCTCTCAGGAAGTGACACTGTATTTAAGCAAAGACCTGCCTGAATAAAGTGAGGAGGTGGGCGATGAAAGGATAGGGGAGAAGAGTCTAAGGAGAAGGAATACAGAGAGAAAAGACTGAGATGTCAAGAATTTGAGATGCACACAAACAGCAAAAAGACCAGCGCGGTAAAAGGGAAATGACCAAAGGGAGAGCAGCAGGTGAGATAGGAGAGATAGGTGGGGGCCAAATCAGAGGGCCTTAGCAGTCCACATAAGCACTCAGAATTCACTCTAATGGTAATACCATGACACGGAGGTCTTAAAAAGATCACTCTGCCTACTTTATGGATAACAGATCACATGAGGCAGTGAAGGGAAGGAGGCAAGAAAACCTTGAGATTATAGGAAACCAGGCAAGAAACACTGGCGGCTCGGATTACAGCAGGTGGGTAAGGGGCTGAGATATGGTCTGACATGTTCTGATGGTTGATCCAGTAGAACCTGCTGATGGAGATAAAGTATGAGGAAGGAAAAAATCATAGACAATTCTTAGATTTTTGACCAAAGCAACTGGTGAATGTTGGTGCCATTACTAACCTGGAGCCCACTGCTAGAGAGTAAGTCTGAGTGGCAGAAATCAAGAGATCTATTTTGGATGTGTTAAGTGTGAGATGACCATTTAACATTCAAGTCAAGTTATGGCCCGTAAGTCAGTAGACCCATAAGGCAGCTATTTGAATGTAAGTTGGGGTTGAAGGTGTAATTCCACCAGTGCTTCAGTTCATGAACTTAATACATTCCACAATTCTGGAAAAGATGTGATGCAGAGTTCACAAACAAAAACAAAATTCTGTCCAATTCTTCTGTTTGCAAACCAAATTTGCATTCATGAACCGAAGTATCACTGTAGTGAAAGGTAAGGGACTACATGGTACATGCTAGGGCATGAAGGCAGAAGGAAAACAGAAGAGGGAGGGTCCTGAGGCCCATCACCATTAAGAGGTCAGGAAAGGAAAAAGAAAAGACCAGTGAGGTGCCCCAGAAGCCAAGGGGAGTGTTTCTAGCAGTAGACAGGGATTCCGTGGGTTGTGGCTACTAATGAGTAAGTTAAGGATCACATTTGGTGACTTTGATAAAAGTGGCTTTCGTAGAACAATGAAGAAGAAAGTTTTACATACATTCAAGAAAGAATCTGAAGACAACTGGGTACCAACAACTCTTGTGGTATCTTACTTCAGGGATGATACAGTTGAGCATGGTATTCCTAGTATCTCACTAGCTCTTGGCATGGAGTAACTGAACTGAGTTACAGAATGAAATGTCAAATCTTAAAATTCCTAATACTTCAAACTAAATTAAGAAACACAAACAGCCAAGAGTTCAAGACTTTATTGCATGCTCCACTTGTTCCTATCCTCCCATGAGTGAGAATGAACTGCAGAAACATGAGATTCTTTCTCTTTATCTTTAACCTGCATAGTTACATAGCATTTTGATTAGAGACTGAACTTTCTGCTCCCTAATTTCCTAAAGGTTATGTGTAACTAAAAGTTAAGGGATAAATTATGAACATGTCAGCTAGACATGGTGGTGCACAGCTGTAATCCCAGCAGTGAGGGAGGCTGAGGCAGAAGGATAGCAATTTCAAGCCCAGCCTGGGCAACTCAGGGATTTACCAAACTACTGCTTCAATTCCTGTACCAAAAAAGAAAAGAAAAAGGAAAAATGTCACCAAGGAGTTAAAAAAAAAAGCTGAGCGTGGTGGTACAGGCCTGCAATTCCAGCATTCAGGACGCTGAGGCAAGAAGATTACTGTGAGTTCAAGGCCAGCCTGAACTATATAGCAAGACCCTATCTCCAAAAAAACAACAGTCCAGTCATTTAAGCAAAATATTTCAAACCCTCTGCTAAGGCCTTAGAACAACCAAACATCTTCCAGAATGAAGGCATCTTCTTCTCAAAGTGCAGCAGTGAAGCCCTTTGTGGAACAGACATACCCAGAAGACTTAGTTTCCTACCTGACATAACATCTTCTCCTAATTCCTTTTCTCTTTCAATTTTTTCCTCTAGAGTTGAAATGCAGAATTCATAACCAGCAAGAGCAAATTCTTGTCTGTGAAACAAAGAGCGATAATCAGCCATTTACCTCAAACTCTTCTTTTGCCCTCATATTTGCCATCTTAGTAAGAGAAAGAGGGACCTTGTTAAATGTCTCTTTATGCTGTCACTCCCTCAGAAGTTTTATTTTTCCTAAAGTCATCTACTTAAGGCAAATTAAGACATAAAAAACTAATAGTGCTGCCAAAATTTTCCTAACTGGCATAATGGGAAGTCTTTCAGCATCCCCCATTAACACAGTTCATTAAGTCCATTTCTCCACATGGGAATGCCTCACACCTAGTTAAAGTAATGCTGGCCTGCAGAGTGAGCCTCCCCCGCACACAAACTGGAGGTGAATCAGCTCACCCTTGCACAGGAGGACCCACCTTCGGCCCTCATGCAGCTTCTGGGGAGCTTTGATCACTTAATACTTACCCAATCAGTCTCTTTTACAGAAATGGATCTCCTAGCTATGGTGTGGGAAGATATTTAGCCCATTTCTATAGCCTTGGATCCAGTCAACTTAGGGCACCCAAGCAAACAGATTCACTCTCCTGCCAATTTCCATACAGAGATGCAGAGTAACACAGCAGAAAACTCCTTCACACAAAAACTCAGCTTTCATTGTTGCTCTTCTTACTAGAAATGCCACTACAAAGCTGATTATTCTCTAATGCTTTGCAAGGTCTTGCTGTTCTATTCTCTTCTCAGAATAATAGAAGTGTCTACTTCCTACACTGGACCCAAACCTTAAGAGGGACCATCTCTGGCCAGGATATGTGGGAGAAGGAGACTGCCATAAGAGGCTCCCAGTCAGAGCAAAATGTCTACAAACAACTCTCCTCCCTACTCAGATCAGACCTTCTAAGCCTTAGGACCTGGCCATGGCGCTTTTTTTGAGACAGGGTCTCACTATGTAGTTCAGGTTGGCCTTGAACTTGTGGCAATCCTCCTGCCTCTGCCTCCTGAGTGCTGGGATTACAGGCGTGTGCCATCATGCCTGGCTTGTCCATGGCTTCCTTTAAAAGCTCACATTTCTGAAAAGTACAGAATAACTTAGAAGCTAATCATTAATGGATACCTCAATGGCTCTGACCTCTACAAGACTAATTATGAATCTATCTTACCTTCCAGTGTTATTGGCTATGGGCTTCTTATTCCAGGAGATCAGACTTCATCCTGTTTGATACTACTATAAGGGAAACTGAGCCCAGCTGCAATACTCCTTGGCACCAGCCAAACTCAAAGCTCTTCAGAAGTCCTGAAGTCAAAGGCTCTCAGAAGTCCTAGCCTACCTAGTGTGCAATCAAGCTGCAGGGAGAATAAGCAGGCCTGGCTAAGAATGAAGGAGCTGGTGACTAAGGCAGCAGGGACCAGTGCCAGGGCTTTTGGAGTCAATGAGCACCCTTTGTACAATATTTGGCTTGATGTCAGTCTGAACCTCCAGCATCAACTTCTGCAGCAACTAATACCCTAAACGAAGCTAGCCTTACTTCTCTCTCTAAATTAATGACCCTCAAAATATAAATCTCTAGAGGAGTTTTCTGATATATTTTACTTCATCTTTGAATTCCACCTAGAGACTGGCAGTAATAAAAGTGTTCCCAGGTTTTGGCTCATATCTAAAGCCTTCCTGTAGAGTTGGCTGTCTCTTCTTGGTAACTTAGACTTAAGCACTATCTTAAAAGTAGCACCCATTTCCTGACTTACTTACCCAAAGGGCCCCCTTCTGTTTCTGGCTATTTTCCCCTCCTGAAACCTAGCTATCAACATTTCTATATCCTCTAAAGGTAGTGGTCAAGTCATTTAAATTGAACATCTTATTCTATAGATCCACCTTTTTTTTTTTTTTGGTACCGGGGATCAAACTTGGGTCCTTGCACTTGCATAGCAGGTGGCGAAACCACTGAGCTAAATCCCAGGCCCAGAATATCTTATTCTAAACCCTCTGCTAAGGCCTTAAAAATAATCACTTATTTTCTACAACAGAAAACAAAATAAGCAACAAGATATTCCCACAGTGACTCTCACCACTTAACTTCTTACCTAACTTCCTCTTTTGCTGATGCCTATAATCAGCAATGTGGCTTCTTCAAAGTCTATCATCCTCCACAGCTTTTCTATTGTTCCCTCCACTTACAGGAAGATCTAAACTCCATCTCCCACTCTAACTTCCCATCTCCTTTCAAATAAAAACAGAAAATTGATTAGCTTTATAATACGGTAGACTGAGGTATGAGGACTGTCATAGCAGGCTAATGAAAAAACAGCAGGGGTAAAATGAAAAAAGCCTTAAAATTGCAAAGGTGAAGTATGGGACAACTGGGAGTACGACACCCAATTTTCTGGAGGCCATAGATGACTTATAGGTAAATGAGATTAGGTAACACCCCACGGGTCAACATTTTCTGCCCACAGTGTCATTCCTTGACTGCTACCACACCTAGATTCTGACTACTTACCTATTCTGAGTAGCATAGATACTGGCCAGCTTCAGGGAGATTTCAATTATTGCATTGTCTTCCTGTTATGCCAAAAAAAAAAAAAAAAAGAAATTCATGACAAGTAAAATTTTTTCATGGAATATTTCATATCAACTTCTAGATTGATTTTGACTTCAAAACCACAGTCTATTCTTTTAGAAAAATTAGCCAACTGTGAATTCCTCAGCAATCATGCTTTTGAAAGAGTGAGCCATTTTCACAAAGGTCTAGGAGCAAAATAAAATCTACCTCTTTTGGTCAAAGCAATGTTTTGGGGAATGGGGGAGTTTTCAGGAAATGCAACTTGCAAACTGCCTCAGTGAAGGACAAGTAGTACACAATGTCCTTACCTGCTTCATACCCGCTCCAAGCAGGTAACTCATTGTTGCTTTAAAAAGTTGTTCCGCCTAAAAGCATAAAGAAAAGAGTTTTCTTTTATTTGAGACCTATTATCTATATGATCCTGAATTTTAAGTACCAGTCTGATGGACCATTCCTTATAAAGACACGCACTGATAAATACAGAAAACAGTACTCCTGTGAAAGGAGAATGTACCAAAATATCAGGACCCCATAGCCTGTGTACTTTAACCTACTTTGTGATGAGTAGAAACTAATTCAAAGGCTAACTTCTTATCCAAATCATTGTGGAAGACTAATTTCCCCAATACCCCATTCTCTTATTTTAGTTATAAAATCCTCCCAATTAGTAGATTAGCTTTCCTTTTAACTAATTTTGATCATAAAAAGTTCTAGCCAAGAATTGCAGGTAGAAGGAACATGAACAACTTTTAAACCATATTTGATAAGGACTCTGCTTGCCCTTCATCCTTTTTCTCCCTGTGAGGCTGGAAGTGAATCAGCTCACCCTTGCACAGGAGGACCTACCTTAGGAAAAAACCTGGCTTCTGGACCAGACAGCAGAGATGCCTAACCTGCCCTTCAGTCCTTAGCCTACCCATAGACTAAAGTATTAAAAAAGAAATACACTATTTAAAAAAAAAAAACAAACCTATATTGTGGGGTCTCTGTGACAGGAGCTTAGCCTATACCCTGTGTTGCAGTTCCCTTGAGGTTAGTATTTCACAAATTCAAGATATTACAAGATGATTTACTTACATTTTCAAGCTGACCTCGTATAAATGCTAAATTGGCCATCTGAAAGTAAATTATAAATTGTCCAGTTTAGAACATTATGTTTTTTTACTTAGTCAAAAACCTTTAAGCTAAGAATTTCCTTTTGTTTTCACCCCTAAAATGACAGTTCAAAGTGGAGAAAGTAATCTGCTAGGAGCTCAGTACAGCAATGGTATGAGAAGTAAATACTTTGTTGCATATACTCTATTGATAACCAAATCTAGGTCTACTCATTATTGAAGCAACAATTGAGATGTCTTACTACTGACCTTGCCAGGACTGAAAAAAAACCAGAGCTTAGGATGTCCTCATCCTAAATGTCAGGAATATAAACCAACAAAGAAAATAACCCTTCTACACCATCTATCCTTCTGCATCAGTAGTTCAGAATGGTTAGAATAGTTACCAAATCGTAAGTGTAAGTGATGGCCTTCTTGTTATCAGTCTGATAGGCAAGGCGAAGAGCGTCATGCAAAATTAGCTCGGCCTCTTCTGGCTCATCTTTCATGATGCTCAACTAAAAAAAAGAAGATAAAATAATACTAAGTCAAATATAAGCATAGTAGATGCAAGTGCTAACAGACAAAAGAAGATATAGCTATATATATCCCAATATGTAGAAAGAAGCTATTCATCAGATATTTACTCCTGCTGTGCAGGAGGCATTACGTTTACGTAGGTGACAAGGAAGGGCAGCTTCCCATACAGCAAAGTGTGGCCACATTATGAAGTTTTGCCCAACAGATGCAGGCAGAAGGAATGTGAGCAATCTTTACATTATATTTCATAAGGAAACTGCTTGCCCTTCATCCTGTTCCTCTCTTCTTCTGAAGGCTGGAGGAGATCCTGTGGGAAAAGTAAGCTTGATTACAACTCATGATAAAAGTTATGAAGAAGGGACAGGGATTTAGCTCAGTGGTTCCGGGGCCTGCCTCGCAACCGAAAGGACCCAAGTTTGATCACCGGTACCAAAAAAAAAAAAAGTTATGAAGAAAAACAATGGAAAGGAGTGAGGGTCTCCTCCAACAGAAGTCAGACAAATCTTCTAAGAAAGTGAGTTAAACTAAGGAAGAACGAAAATGAATCAACTAAATAAGGAACTGAAGCAGAGAATGTCCCAAAGAGAATGAATGAAGCCCCTACCCCAACAGAATGGTTCTTTAGAATACAAGGAAAGAGATGTGAAAGAGTGATGATTTCCCAGAGGATCAGTACACAATGGGTGGGTGAGAAAGGCTGTTTTAAATTATGTAGGGTTTTGCAGACCACAGAAGGGATCTTAGATTTTTACCATTCATGTAGTGGGAATTCAGTTTTCAGGCAAGAAGGTGAAGTGCTCTCATTTATTTTTTTTTTTCATTTACATTTTTAAAAACATCACTTAGACTACTGTATGCAGAATGGTTTGTAAGGGAGAGGAGGGCAGCACAGACTGACTGCAGTGGGGTCAGGACAGCAGGGGAAATAGAGAAAAAAGAACAGATGTGAGAAATATTTTGGATTTGGTGGAACTAAGAATTATTGCTGTGTATTAAAAGAATATGATAAGGTACAAGTTTTCAGATTGCCTCTGAGGCCAGGCGCAGCGTCGAGTGCCTGTAATCCCAGCACTCCCAGCACTCTGGAAGGCTAAGGCAGGAGGATTACCATGATTTGAGGCCAGCCTGGACCACATAGTGACTTCAAGGCTAGTCTAAACTACACAGTGAGTCCCTGCCTCAAAAATGAAGAACAAAAAGAACGACTTTGAGGTGTCTAGGCCAAGAAAGTGAAGTTAGTAAACAGAAGATGATGATAGAGTGTGTTGGGGAAGCATTTAAGATCAAGAGTTTAGTTTTGGGCACACTGAGTCTGAGAGGTAATGGAAATAGCATGTCAGTAGCGTACTGAGAATATCATTTTGGACACTGGCATCAAGTTGGTATTTAGCCCAATGAAACAGATGAGCTATCCTGAAGGGGAGAAGAAGACAGGATGTGGAGGAAAGAATTTAGAAAAGAAGCAAGCTGCACAACCAACACCAAATTGCATATTCAGGATGCCACATATACAGTATGTGCAAAATGATGTCACTTCAGGTTGGCTGATTTAACTGATAAGCACAACTACAAAATGTTCTCGATAATTTGGATGAAAATTAGGGGGCCATCTCCACCTGTACTTAAGACTGCAGCAGTTTTGCTGCAGGCTTTAGAGACAGACCGGCCTGGATGGATCCCATACCAATGCCCCACCTAATTCTGGGCAATTTTACTCGGAACCATTATCCATGCTTCGGTAAACTAGGAGTAATGCGCAGCAGCAAGGCCGCCAGATCTGCCCACAAAGACTACGCGCTCGCCGAAGCTCCTCACCTTGGCTCGTTTCAGCAGCTGGATTATCTCCGCCTCGGCCTCATCCGCTGCGTCGGCGGCGGAGGCCCCGCCTGCTCCCTGCTGCTCCTCCCCGTCTGCTGCAGCAGGCCTCGAGAACCAGGCGAGCGCTGCGGGAAGGGCCTCTGAGGTCACCGGACCCGGCCCACGGCCCTGGCCCCGCCCGACTGGCCCCGCCCGGCACGCGCCCCTCACCTGCCAGCAGTGGCAGCAGGCCCGGGCCCCGGGCATGCGGCGCAACTCGGGGGGGCGGCACCAACACCTCGAGCTCCTGGCTTTCCGCTGGACCCGGGAGCAAGCGCACCGAGCAACCCCGGCAACGCCGCAGAAAGCCTCGCCCCAGCGTCCGACTCAGGAGGCGGAACATGCTCCAGCCGCGTTCTACGCGCACTACAGGCCTGGCTGGATCCCGGGACGTCCCAGTCCCCTGCGCCGAACCTTGGTCAGATCCGTCAGGTCGTGACGTCTGAACGGCATCCGCGTTTTTGTCCGCATGCGCGGTGACGCACGCTAACGTCACTCCGAAGCCCTGCCTTCTGCCCCAAACGGGCTTCTTCCACAGGTGGTTGCGGTCTGGGTGGAAACCTGAGTGAGCCTTTCCACTGTTAAGTGGGCAACCTTTAGCGCTATGGCCGTCGCGTTACCGGCAGTCGTAGAGGAGCTCTTGAGCGAGATGGCCGCGGCGGTGCGGGAGTGCGCGCGAAGTAAGGGCTTTAGTCGTGCGTGGCTGCAGGGTGGGCCATGTGATCTGCGAGGCGGGAAGAGGGGGAGCCCATCTGAACCTGGGGCGATGGGCTCTGAGCCCCGCCCCGTTCCCCGTGCCTTGGCCTAAGCCCTATATAGTTCTTCCTAAACCCCATGGTCGTAAAAAATTAAAAAGCAAAATAGTGAAATTTTGGTCAATAAGTCAAATCTATTCAGCAAATATTTAAAGAATGCTGTTGCTGGGGTCCTTCCTTGGGGGAGCGAGCAGGCCAGTGGGGACAAAGTGCTTGGAGAGCCGCTAGGCACATTTGAGAAGGGGCCCAGGGCTAGAGGTGGAAGGGGCAGAAGCCTTCGGTGAGTTGTAAAGTAAAATTTTGAATTATTAAACCTATCACTTTTCTCAAATCCTAATGTTAACTTTCAAGTTAGTATTCTCATACATTTTGTTCAGAAAGTAAATATTTTAGGGTCGCAGACATCGCTCAAATGCATACGCAGTTCCTAGAGGAAATCTGGATGTTGTGAAAATACCTTTTTTCTTCTGACCAGCAGAGGGTGCTCTATGCCTTTGTTCACCAAAATCACTGAGGGGCAAAGCCTCAAAACAACAAAAAAGCCCCTTCTAATCAAAATTTATTGATTAATTAGAACTGTTCTTCCAATGTAAAGGTGGCCACTCTGTAACCAAATTAGGTATCAGAACAACTGCGATTGCTTATTGACTTTAATGTCTTTTGTGCCCTTTGAAAGAACATTTTCATTTACTATTTTTAAAGGACAGGAAAGTAAGGTAACTTTTATTCTCTCATTTCAGTCAAGTAATAAAGCTTAAGTAATAATTATTAAAATATTAAGCCAGCCAGGTATTCAAACATGTTCTGATTCTAGAAAGGGTGGGAGAAAAGCTGTTGTCAGCTCACACAGTACATCTTGGACTCTAATAGAGGGCCTCAGAATTTTGAATGCTATTATTTTACAGAACCATTGTCAGAATGAGGGTCTGTCAGAATGGATTAATCCATACATTCATTAACAGTCTTGGGCCTGGGATTTAGCGCAGTGGTTCCACTGCCTGCCTGGAAAGCTCCAGGTCCCGAGTTCAATCCCTGGTATCAAAAAAAAGAACAATCTTGAAGGAAGCCCAGTAGGTGCCCTTGGCACCCATGGCTCGTTGGTTCACTGTTTTGTGCATTTTCAAAATCTTTTTTTTTTCCCCAAGAGAAATAGCTTTATTTAGTCTGAAAGCTGGAGAATGAGCTAGTATATTGAGCTAAGGATAGCAATCAGCTTCTAAAAGGGTAATCAGAACTCATTAATCAAACACTCTTATTTCCTAGCGGCCTTGCAGTTAGTACAATCAATAAAATACCTACTGGGAAATATATTTGCTGCAGATCACCTGAATGTGCCACAATTACGTACAAAACTCCGAACCATAAGTCTTAAATGAAAAAAGGTCACATTTTACAGATCTTAAGCTTGTCTTCAGTAGTCAACTCAGAGATCTCACCATCTTCAAAAACCACTCCCTGCTACTCTTCAGCTATAATATCTATCAAGCAGCAAGAGGATGGCTTTGTTATCCCATGGCATCCTCTTCCCATTTCCCTTAGCCAGTCAGGGCTGAACAGCAGGATAAGGCTCAGGAAGGCTGGGGTCACAAGGGCTAATTTCCCCTGGTACAACCCATGACAGCTGAAGCTTGATGGGAGAGTAGAACTGGTGAGACTTAAGGGAAGAGTCCAGGCCCTGTATTCAGAGTCAATGTTAGAACAGGAGGAATGCTTGGCACGCTTGTGGTGTTGTGTGTCTTTCTATGAGCTTTCTTCATATTCATTTGCATCTTGTCCATCACCATTCCTGGGCCCAACATCCCAGGAGCCAGAAGGTTCACAGGAGGCATGGCAGGAGGAGCCAGCAGTGGGTATGGAGGATAGGAACCTGAGCTTTGGTTCCTGGGTACCCTGACTGGGCCACAGGATAAGAGGGCCCACATGGAGAAAAAGCTGGATTCCCTGGGGGAGCTTCTAGGGGAGGGGACCAGGGGCCAGGAGGAAAGGCTGGATTGACAGGTGGTGGATGTGGTGGACACACAAAATGGGAACCTCCAGGGTACCACATGTTAGGTAGATTGGGGTTTGACCCTTGCGTTGGGATTCCACATGTTTCAGGTGTTTCCCCCAGCCTTTCCACTACCACCTGGGCTTGATTCAACCTTAGTCTAGTTTCTGCATTTTCAAAATCCTGTTCCTAATCCTCATTCCTCAGGAGTAATTTTTTAGATGAAGATTCCAAATTTACACTTGTATGATGATGTATACACTGCTCACAGCTGAACCATGTAGGAAGCTCTGATTACTATTCCTTTCCTGTGTAACTTTTTGGTTTCCCTGGAGTTACAATTGCCTTGGTTTTGTTTGTTTTGTTTTCTGTATATTTATCCCTAATTCAATCTCAGATTCTTTCCCAGTGTTCTAAATATCCACTCAAAATGTTCAGATGAATGAGGTTTGTGTAAGTTGAATTTTCTTGAAATCTCTCCTAAAGCCTCTGGGTTGCCTACTATGGACTAGCTGATCTCTTGGCTGTCTCCTGAGATTGGTCTCCCTTCTTGGTTATTATCCTGAAAATTCTTTTACCTGTGTTGGGTCTTATGTTTAGTATATCCTACAATTTTATTTTTCTTTTTGGTTTCCTACCTTGTTTTTGGAGTAGCTTCCCGAAGGAGGGAGCATGAGATGGTGCTTTTGAGGCTTTGCAAGTCTGAAAAAGATTTTTCTACGTTCACGCTTAATTGATAGGTTGGCTAAGTATTAAATTATATGTTGGAAATAATATTTCTTCAGATATCTGAAAGCATTATTCTACCTTCTAGCATCTAGTGTTGCTCCTCATTTTTGCATGTGACCTTTATTTTCTCTGGAAATTTGGATTACATTTGTCCCTCAGTACCTGTGGAGGATTGGTTGAAGGACCCCTGTGGATATCATTGTTACTCAAGTTCCTTATATAAAATGGCAAATAACCTGCATACATCTTCCTGTATACTTTTATTTATTTATTTATTTATTTTTCTGGTACTGGGGATCAAACTCAGGACCTCGGGCTTCCGAGGCAAGTGGCAGCACCACTGAGCTAAATCCGGGCCCTTCCTTTATACTTTAAATCATCTCTAGATTACTCACAGTACCTGATACAATGTGAATGATAGTAAAGAAGGGTTTTACTGTATGGGTTAGGAAATAATGACCAAATAAAAGACATAGTTTTAATTTGGGTTTTGTTCTGTTTGCTTGTTTTTGGCATGAGATTGGTTGAAAATGCAGATGTGGAACTCATGGATGTTAAGGGCCAACTGTATCTTCTCTATAATCAGTGTTCCAGATCTTCTGATAAGATTTGTTTTTGTTTTTTCATCCTACCACGTGGGCACTAATGTGAACCCTTTCAAGCTAGAAATTCATGTCCTTCACATCTGGGAAATTTTCTTGACTGACTCGATTGATGAGTTCCCTCCAACTGTTTTCTCTGTTCTTTATTGTGTTCCTGTTGATTCAGTTACTTAATGTCCTTTATTGTTCCTCTCAGTGACTTACCCATCCCACTATATTTATCATTTTTATTTATTCTACTTCTTGGGAACTTACTTCAAGTGTATTTTCCTGTTGGATTTTCCATTTCTGCTGTCATATTTAATTTACAACTGTTTTCACCCGATTCCTGTTGTGATTGCATTAGCATGTTTTTCTATGATGATATTTTAATAAAGAGTTGGAATTTTTTCTGCCATTTTTCTATAACAGCCCTCTTCTGTTTGTTTTGTTCTGTGTATTTTTTTCTTTGTTATCTGGTTATCCTTAGTTGTTTAGTCATGTTTAAGAGTGGAAGGCTCTGATTGTGGAGGAGCTTATGGATAGCCAATGTCACTGTAATTGTTCTCACTAGACTAGTTAGAGAATCCACTTCATTGTCATTCCTCTTGGGTTGGTTGGGTTCCCAGCAAAAACCAGATCCTGCTAGGGGTGAAAGCCCTATTGTTTGTATTACTGGATCTGTGTTGGGGAAGAGAGCAAAAAGTTCCTTGTTTTTCATGTGACGTCCTTAGTGCCACCATACCTGGTATGTGGAACTGCTCCAGATACTGTGTTTGAACATCTCCAAAAAACATGCCTAGTCTTTTGCCAGAGTGAGAGTCCAGCAGTCATCTACAGCTAAGGAGAGCAGCTGGGATAAAAATGAGTTCAAACCCAGGCTGAACTTCATAGTGAGACCCT
Organism: Heterocephalus glaber; assembly: GCF_053883595.1. Taxonomy (NCBI): domain Eukaryota; kingdom Metazoa; phylum Chordata; class Mammalia; order Rodentia; family Bathyergidae; genus Heterocephalus; species Heterocephalus glaber. The sequence continues at coordinate 456,387 of NW_028258352.1, read as the reverse complement.
GTCTTAAAAAACCAAAACTAAATATTAAAAAATTTTAAAAATCTTATTTTAGTGTCCTTCTTTGACCCTGTATCTGGTGCCACCAGTTTCTGAAGGTTTCTTGAGTTGAGAGCATGGTGAGGGGCAGGTACTTGGGGTTGGGGGATGTGGAGTGATTTCTAGAGTATCAGTCAAGTTGGTACCTGGCTTTCTCTATTGGTAGGGTAAGGATTTATTTTTCTCAGGTCTCACAAATTATTTTCCTCTCTTCTATAGCTTCCAAAATATTTTAGCTCATTGTTTCTCCCTGTCCTCCTTGGGAGTTTATACCTTTATTTATCTATTTATATATGTGCTACTCAGGCTTGAACCCAAGGCCTTTGCACTGATCTACATCCCAAGCCAGCCTGCCCTCCTTCCTCTCCCTCCCTTCCTACCTTTCTTTTGAGACAGGTCTCACTAATTTGAACTTGTGATCCTCCTGCCTCAGCCATTCCAGGGTGCCGAAATTGCAGGCATATGCCACCAACCATGGCTCATACTTATTTTTTTAATCCTTTGATTATTGTTTTAGTGGAATTTGAGGAATAAAATTGATGTATAGGTCAAGTTAACCATTTACACAGAAATATTTTTGGTTACAGTTTTTTTTTAAGATTATTATGTCTGTGGTCACTAGTTTAACATGGTTAACCTTTTTTCCATTCTCATTTTACAGTTCCTGATGAGCATCTATTATCGTAAGTACACACCCTGTTGTGTTTGATTTTTTTTAAACTACTAGTATGTTTTAATTCAGATCTTCTCAATATCAACTCTTGGTTTTTTAAAATAGTCTTATTAAACTAGGAACAGTTTTTTAATATGATTGTTAAAAATCTCAAATGAATGGCCACACCATATTGAACAGTATAAGTTAATACCATATTGTCCTATTTTCTGGTCTTGTTTAACACTGTTGTAGAAATTGTAACTATTACAGTAACACATGGAAAAAATAGAAGTATAGCTATTTTCAAAGAAAGACAATTATTATGTATTTGCAGATGATATAACTACTTTAAAAGCAAAATAATAAAAACAAATACACCAAAATCAAAAATTCTATTCCACAAAATCAGAAAATATAATTATATTCTCAATGGCAACAAAAAAGTAAAAGCTACCTAGAAATGACAATTGCATATTTTTCTATAAGGATTATATATTAGAAGAAAAATCACTATTTGTTTTTTGTTTGTTTTGAGGCAGGATCTCACTGTGTAGTTCAGGCAAATCCCTATTTTAAAAGGAGAGAAAGGCCAGGGATTTAGCTCAGTGGTTCTGCCGCCTGCCTTGTAAGCAGAAGGTCCCGAGTTCAATCCCCGGTACCAAAAAAATAAAAATAAAAGCAGAGAAAATGCAAATAGTCAAAAACTTTTAAGAAATGATAAATATTAGTAGTGACCATTAAAAATATAAATTAAGATAACTTTTCATCTATAAAACTGGCAGCCACAGCAAAAATGTTGGCAAGAATATGGTGAAAGGGGTAAATGATACCTTCTTGGTAAGAAGGTAACCTGGCAACAGACAATAAAGCTTTAAAACATACATACTCTTTTTTTTTTTTTAAAGACAAGAGTCTTGCTGTGCAGTTCAGGCTGCCCTTGAACTCACTATGTGGCCCAGCCTGGCCTCCAACTTGAGGCTATCACCTTGCCTCAGCCTCCTGAGTACTGGTATTACGGGCATATGCTACCATGCCTGGACATAAAACATACATATTCTCTGACCCACTTATAAGAATGTATTCCAAGAAAGTAATCATATATGTTTATAAAGATTTTACAGTGAGCACATTCATCTAGTCTGCTTTATGGTAGCAGCAAAACAAAACCACCTGGAAATAATGTATTCAAAATAGTCTGGGAGAATAAAAGTCATTGATCTTTCCAGTAGAAATCTTTGTTGCCATTAAGAGTGATACAACAGGGCCGGGGATTTAGCTCAGTGGTTCCGCCCCCTGCCTTGCAAGCAAAAGGTTCTGAGTTCGATCCCCAGTACGGGAAAAAAAAAAAAAAAAGAGAGAGTGATATAACAGAAAAACATCTAATGTAGTCAAAAGATGTTCACAATAGGTCACAAAGTAGACAAAGCAGGTTTTAAAGTTAACTGTTACTATCTCTGATTGATAAAGTTTTAACCAAGTTTTCTTTTTCTTTGTTGACTATATTGTCGTGTTTACTGTTAAAAACTCAAAAGCACCCTTTCCCATTCCCCCCAAATTTTGTACATGTCACTAGTTCATAGGAAAATGAAGTAATATGGCTGTTATATTTTAAGATTTATAGAACAATCTCATATGTATATTCATACATATATGTAGATATATATGAATATATGTGCACATATATCCTGTATATAATAAAATACATAACATTAACAGGAAAGAAATAAATACATGTATTTGGGGCTGGAGATGTAGCTCAGTGGTAGAGCAGATGCTTAACATGTATGAGGCCCTACATTCAATTGCTAACCAAAAGAGGGAAGGGAGAGAGAGAAAAGAAGAAAAAAATGCATGTGATTGCCAAAGAGATGAAAGGAGATGGGAAGAAATATAAGGAGCTACAAAAAAGTATAAAGAGGGTTTCTTTATCTGTTATAGTTTACTCCTTTTATTTACAAAAGCAAGAACATCTGAAACAAGTGAACAGATATTAACATTTATTAGTTCTGGAGCATAAATGAGTCCATATGTTTTCCCATATTTTCATTTATTCCAAGTTAAAAATGCTGAGGAGATGGGGAATATAGCTCAATAGAGAGCACTTGGTAGACGTGACCAGAGGCCGAAGATGGGATCTGACAAGATGGCTGGGCTCATCAAGGAAACTCAGCGTTTGCTAGCAAAACCAGTTCCTGGCATTAAAGCGGAACCAGATGAGAGCAACACCCGTTATTTTCATGTGGTCATTGCTGGCCCCCAGGATTCCCCCTTTGAGGGAGGGACTTTTAAACTTGAACTATTTCTTCCAGAAGAATACCCAATGGCAGCACCTAAAGTATGTTTCATGACCAAAATTTACCATCCTAATGTAGACAAGTTGGGAAGAATATGTTTAGATATTTTGAAAGATAAATGGTCCCCAGCACTGCAGATCTGCACAGTTCTGCTCTTGTTAAGTGCTCCTAATCCAGACGACCCATTAGCAAACGATGTAGCAGAGCAGTGGAAGATCAATGAAGCCCAAGCCATAGAAACAGCTAGAGCATGGACTAAGCTGTATGCCATAAATAATATTTAAGTCAATCTGATCATCAAGTTTGTGTTACTTCTGTTCTGCCAAGACTTCTTCCTTTTTTGTTTACATTTAATGGACACGGTCTTAGAAACATTACAGAATAAAAGCCCAGACATTTTCAGTCATTTGGTGATTTAATGCACATTAGAAAATCTATGTCTTGTCCTGATTCACTGTTGTAAAGCATGAGCAGAGGTTAAAAGTATCATCAGGATTGTTGTGAAACGTTTAAAAGCAGTGGCCCTCTGGTTTTATTAATTTCCCTCATCATGGTTTAAGTATAAAGCACTGTGAATGTCAGGGTTAGCTGCAGGGGTATGGGTATTCTTTATTTTATTTTTTGAGGGGAAAAACTTTCAAAATTTTATGGGCTCCTTTTCCCCCCTTTTATGGTGATCTAATTGCATTGGTTAAAAAGCAGCTAACCAATTCTCTAAAATACGCTCTCTAGCCAAGTCTAACTTTATTTAGACAATATAGATGGACAAACTGATTGTTTGAACCAAAATGGGAACATTAACAAACATCACAGCCCTCACTAATAACATTGTGACTTTGTTGTCAAGTGTAGATTCCCCCCTTCAAAAAAAGCTTGTGACCATTTTGTATGGCTTGTCTGGAAACTTCTGTAAATCTTATGTTTTAGTAAAATATTTTTTGTTATTCTAAAAAAAAAATAGCACTTGCCTAGCATATATGAAGCTCTGAGTTCAGTCCACAGCACTGTGAAAAAAAATTACTGAGGATGGTGATCCTTTGGGTGTAGTTACTGAAGTGACTGAGAATCAGCCCTTTTAATCCAAAGCCTTTCTATTTCCCAGGCTGAAGTTCGTCTTTGGCTCATCAGCCATCCAGGCCTTGGATCTAGTTGATCGACAGTCTGTTACTTTAATTTCATCACCCAGTGGAAGGCGAGTTTACCAGGTAGAAGGCTGGGGGTGGGGGATATTCTCAACAGAAACTCCTTAGGACATAATGTCCTTATGAGTCTCTGTGGAAGCTAGTGAGCAGCTTGAAATATTTCCTGGACTAATGAAAAGCTTTTAACCCAACTTAATAAAGTTAACATATTAGTAATTTATTTTAAATTGACAAAGTATATATTTATGGCATACAAAATTTATGTTTTGATATATGTATACCTTTTGGGATGATTAAATCAGGCTGTTAACATATCCATTACTTCACATACTTATTTTGTGTGTGTGTGTGTGTGTCATGAGAACACTTAATATCTGCTGTTTTAGAAACTTTCAAGCATATAATACATTTCAAATATACTTTCAAGTATATAATACTTTCAAGTATACTTTCAAGTACATAATACATTGTCATTAGCTATAGTTACCATATTGAAAAATAGATCTTCTGAACTTACTCTTCCTGCCTAACTGAAATTTTGTACCCTTTAACAACATCCCCCTAATCTCCTTCCCTTCACCTTTCAATCCCCTAGTAACCACCTCTTTTTGCTTCTGTGAGTTTGACTATATTAAATTTCACATATAATTGAGATCATGCAATATTTTGTCTTTCTATCTATACCTGGCTTATTTCACTTAACAAAATATCCTTAGACATTTAAGTAATTAAAGTAAGGTAAGATAACCTCTTAGCAGACTCTGAATTACAGTACTTTCATGTATTATTGATAATTTGTACCAGTAACTCCATAAATTATTCAGGTAGTTATTCTTTCCAGGTAACTGAAATGCAGAAAGGTAATGTAACACTCAAATCTGGCTATTTGTTTTATAACCTGAGACTAGCATAAAGACTATTTGTAAAGAGTTTACAAACTCTAAACTAACTAAATATTGTCTGTTATCAAGGCTTTGTTGCAGACCAGGATGGATGAAAATTTTCATTGTTTGAATTCGGGTAATTTTACAATGAATTTCTCAGAGTTAAGAATATGTCAGTTAACTCCCATTGAGTGAATTTGTCAGTTAATTCATGGGGACAAATGATTTGAGCAAAGCCTGCTTTGACAAAGAGGTACCTTTGCTTAGTGAGTTAACTTGTCATTCTATATTGTAGCATGACCTCCTTGATCTGGCAAAATCATCACAGTGTTTCTTCATTAAGGAAAATGGAGTAGTGTGGGATGCTACAGTTACAATTTTTGTATGGTATTTTCCTACTCAAAATAGATTGCCTAGTAAAAGAATTTCTCCCTGGTGAGCTTATAGATGATTAATCAGTCACTGAATTTATTGTTTGTATCTGAGGAAGTGTTTCTGATTTCTTTCTTGGTATTTTATGTTTGGTTTTTATGTATCTAAAATACCCCAAAGGCCAGGAATTTAGCTCAGTAGTTTCGCCGCGTGCTGCGCAGGTGCAAGGACCCGAGTTCAATCCCTGGTATGAAAAATTAATAAAATACCCTAAACTAGAGGGCCCTTAAGAGTTTTCCCCACATCTTTTAGTTTTGGAATTTTGGTTTTAGTTCCATTATCAGCATAACACTTGACCTGAGCAAGCATATTTTTAGCTGTCAACAAGTTCTGTACTGTGGTTATCAATTAAAATGTTAAAGATCTTGTTTAAAATATTTTAATTATTTTTGGCTTTTTGTTTATCCCAGAAGTCAGTGTGACTTGTTTAGTTTTTGTCATTCATATCCAGTATTATATTACACTTCTTTGTTAGTCATAAAAATGCCTAGAATTGTGGTTGTCAACTTGGACTTTGAATTAAATGAGACTATAGAAATCTTATACACCCTCAAGTTAGCCTTAATGGTAGTAATACATGGTACACAGTAAGACTACATCGTAATACAGTAAGAACTAGGCTTAATTTATGGGTTAGATAAGATGATAAAAGTTGAGTCAGAAATTCCCTTGACACCCAGCTCATTACTTTTCTGCAAATCAACCTTTATTCCATAGATCAGCCTAATATTTTTACTGTCCTCCAGGTGTAATGTATAATTATTCTAAAGTCACCATTTTATTGGTGCCACCTGAGCTACTTTGTAGAAACTTTTGGCTTACTTAAAAAGGATATTTCAGTCAGGAACAGCTAAGTTGTGCTGTGGTAACAATGACCTGCAAAACTTAAAGGCTTACAAAAACAAAGTTTTATATTCATTCATGCCATATACCATCAGGAGTTAACTGTAGCTCTGCTCCAAAATACCATCACTCAGAAATCCTAGTTGGTGAAACAACTCCTTTGTGGAACTCATGGCAGAAAGAAAAGAGGTCATGATATGCTACAATTTTCAACATTTCTGTTTGGCTACTTACGTTTCTCTGACTATAAGGCAGGTCAGATAGCCAATCTGTATTCGGTAGGACAGGAATGTATAATCCTTTTTCCAGAGAGAGGCATCAAATACAGGGAACAATAAATAGTTACAGCTTAACCAGTGAAGTACCCTAAAAGGCTTGGAGCAGTCATAAAGTAAGACTGTATCTGTGAATGGATAACCATCTAGGTGGGTCACCCTCTTAAGAATCTAACTGAAATCACAGCAGACTTCCTCTAAGTGAGGTTCCTATGAGTTCAGTCATGGTCTGAGTACGGTAGCCTTCCTGCATATTTTTAAAAATCTCATTTCTTCTGGGAATACACATTCCAGACTATGAGTAGAAGAACTAGGAGCTATTCCTGTAAGAGGAGATCATTTTTCCATTGAAGGGTAAAGGAAATGAATTAAATTATCCCTAAGGTTAATTTCCACTTCTAAACATTTCTAACTTAGATTTTTGCCTGATTATTGGGTTCATTAGTTGTCTACTGCTGGATAAGGAAGAAACAAATTCAAAATTTACTTTCTTTACACTATTTACTGACTCACACAGTTGAACATTTTACTTTGAGTCTTTGGCAGCTTCTAAAAGGATCAGGCAAGGAAGCCTCTGTAGAATTTTATCCCTGTTCCCAAGCCACCAGGCATTTATTCAACATAGTCCCAGCAGCATTCTGATGGATTAGGGACCTGCAATACAAAACAGCCACTGAATCACTGAAGTCAGTGCAAAATCTCAGAGGTTTAGGCTTATTTAAATCTAAAGAGAAAAAACACAAGAAATAACAAAAAAAAAAACAACTTTTTTTCCATTGGTAATAGTTTGTGGAGACCCAAAAATTATTAATGTCACTGTTGGACACTGGTGAATTTTCTTTAGGATTAAGGAGGAAACCAAATACTTTAGTGCTCTCCTTTCAGTTTAAGTCTGCCAGGCACTAGAGAAGTTTTTCTGTTGATACTTAGTGGTATAGGATATATGTTCATAACACTTCAGGGCCTTGTGATACTTTCTATATAAAATGTGATTCATCAATACCTAACTTAAAATGAGACTGAAATCTTTAATGGGTACAATAGGCATCTTCTTACTCAACCATTGACCATTCCTAGAAATCTAGCAATCCCTAAGCAATTCTGATTTGGTCAAAACATTGCACCAAGATGGCTACATCAAGTACTGAATATGTGACAAACAAAAGCACAATACTTGAATCTGCTATTTCTTTTATTTAAAGCCTTACCTGTTCCTTTATTTTCTGGGATGGAAGTGTTATGGTTTAGATCTACAATGTCCCCCCAAAAGTCTCAAGTACTCAAAAGTGTGGTTTTGTTTTTTTGTTTTGTTTCGTGTTGAAGATGAGGGCTATACTCATCAGTGCATTAATACGTTGATGAGTTCATCCTTGAATGTGTTGTTAGGTGGTGAGGCCTGGTCAGAAGAGGCAGATCACTGGTGATGTGATCTAGAAAGGTGTAATCTCCCTGGCTCCTCCTCTCTCTGTGTTTGCTAGCTGCCATGTAGTGAATAGTTTTCCTCCACCATGCCCTTCTATCATGGTATTTCTGCTTGGAACCAACTGACCATGGACTGAGCCTAGTGAAACCGTGAACCAAAATTAACTTCTTAAGTTGTGGGTGTCGTGGTATTTTGTCCCAATGACAGTAAAGTCACTAATACAGAAAATTAGTCCTGGGAGTGGATCCATTGCTGTGACTATACATGGCCATGTGGTTCAGAAGTCTTGACACTAGTTTGCAGTAGGAGTTTGGAAAGTTTTGGAGATGTGGGCTAGTGAAGCCCTCAAAAAGTGATGGTGAACCTTTTAGACTTTTCAGTGATACAAATGGCCCACTGTGGCACTTGTGTAGCTGAATGTGATCTTAAGAGTTGTGGCCTGGTCAGAGGAGGCAGGTCATTGTTGGGTGTGGCCTGGAAAGGTGTACTCTTACCCTCAGCTTTTCCCTTTTCTCTCTCCCCCCGTTTGCTAGCTGCCATACAGTGAGCGGTTTTCCTCCACCATGGCATTTCTGCCCTGGAGCCAGTTGACCATGGGCTAAACCCTCTGAAACTGTAAACCAAAATAAACCTCTCTTCCTCTAGGTTGGAAGTGTTGGATATTTTGTCCCAGCAATTAAAAGTGACCAATACAGGGAAAAAGAGTAAAGAATCCTGGAAGTGCTGATAATATGATGATGATGATGATGATGATGATGATGATGATGATGATGTCATCGTCGTCTTGGCTTTTTCATTTAAATTGCCATCTTAAAACCTATTTTAATTTGAAGCCCCTATAGTAATGTGTAACTGGCAGTTCATTGCAAAATAATCCTTGGGATGTTTCTACTTCCCTTGGATACTAATAATAATCTTATACTTCCAGTTTGGAAATCAAATCTAGGAACAAAACCCTGTACTAGTTATTTCTCAATCACTGTAACACATACCTGAGATAAAGCACCTTGAAAAGAAGGAAGGTTTATTCTGGCTCATTGTTTCAAAGATTTCAGTCCAGACCCTGTTGCTTTGAGCCTGTGGCAGAACAATACATCATGATAGATGCACCTGTTTACTTCATGGGGTCTAGGAAGCAAAGAAAGAGGAAGGGAGTGGGGTCCCTTGTCTCCTTCAGGAGCACACCTCAGTGATCTAACTTCCTCTCACTAAACCCCACCTCTCAAAAAGTCCTACTACCTCGCAGTAGCACTATAGGCTGAGTACAGAGTCTGCAATACCTGGGCCTTTGGAGATATTCAAGATCCAAGCTACAGCAAGCCCCCAGTAAGACTTTCTGGCTACTCAATTCAGAGACTTCTCCAACAAATTTGTCAATCCACACCACAGAGAAATTTTACTATCCTCCTCTCCCTTGTGTCCCTCTTGACAACCAAGGCTGTTTGTTCTTAGACTGAATCTCATACCAGCCCCTCATGTATCTGTATCATCCTTCCATCCTGCTGAATGAGTAGGCAGATCTGGACTTGTCTCTTTTCTTGAGACAAGTCAGAGCAGCTCCATCCTGAGTAGCTGAGTCATCCCTTTTGCCAGATGCTTTGCTTTATTTATTCTCCCTACTCTAAAATGCTTTTCAAAAGCCCTTTTCTACTTCTTCTGGGACCTATCTTTTGTTTGTTTGTTTTTGGTACCAGGGATAGAACTCAGGACCTTGCACTTGTGAGGCAGGCAGCAGCACCACTGAGCCAAATCCCCGGCCCTAAGAAAAGCTTTTAGTAATCAGCCCATCAAGTAGACTCTATGAATGACTAGGCATAGGAACAAAATGGCTTGTATGGAAGGTTGAACTAGGCTGAAATTCTTCAGTTCCATTGTCTGAAGTCCTAAAGAGCAGAACAGAGAGATAAGGAAGAGCCTGTCTGCTGGAGGGAAGAGAAGTTGAGTTTCCCCTTTTGTGTAAAGCATTACTGTAGTTCTTTCCAGTATTAATTTGCAGAGCAACTCTGACTCATTAAATGGGTAAAGTCAAGGGAAAGAAGTGGTAACCAGAAGCACTCATTTTTGAGGTCTGATCCCAACTGTCCTTTTCTTTCTAGGTACTTGGAAGTTCTGGTAAAACATACACTTGTTTGGCTTCTTGTCATTACTGCTCATGTCCTGCGTTTGCCTTCTCAGTGCTACGGAAGAGTGACAGCCTACTGGTAAGGATAGGGAAGGCTCTTGCCACAATAGTCAGATTAGGAGAGAAACTGTTTTTCCTGTATTTCATGGTTTAAGAGTTGCACAAAATGGTAATTCTACTGCATGTAGAAACAAACAGTAGTTTATTGTCCTTGTCGTCAGTCATCTCTTCTAGGTTTAGCTTCCCAAAATGCACTGTCATTTTTAGAACATCAGTTTCTTGCTTCCTTATTTCAAAGACCATGGTTGAAGCTTTGGGGAGATCAGCAGGATATTCTGGAGAATGATACTGGGAGATTAAGTGACTTAATAAAAATATAAACTAAATTGGATGTTAGTAATTTCACATATCTCCAGCTCTAGTCATGAGGTGTGTCTTCCCACAACCCATAGGACAGCCTGACACCATACTCAACCTTCCTATGAAGCAGAACCACCTTTGCATATCCTTGCCAGTCCTGAGCATCAAGCAAGGACATATTCATATACTGTATTCCAATGGGAAAGGTACTGCCCTCCTCAGATGAAGTCATTACATCTTAAGCCTTGCCAAAGGCATTTTACACTGTTAACTTCTTAAAACACTTGGGAACTAGGTACCAGGTCGGGTATCCCATTAATAAGAGGTCATATTCACAGCTGATGTCCCATAAGTGTATTTCACCTATGAAATGACAAGATTGACCTGGGACCCCTTCAAGATTTAAAGCTGTGTTCTGTGACATAAAAGACCAACAAAGTCATCTCCCCAGAGTTGTGTACAGGTCAATATATGTGAAAGTTCTGCCGCTACTTCTTCCCCTTCCTATTCTCACTATGGAAATATAAGGGAAGTAGACTGGGCTCTGAGCATACTGTTAAAATGGAATTGTTACCTGTCCTTATGGGCTGGCTGTCTTTTACTGAAAGAATCTGAGAAGCACTGAGTGGAATAGACCCTGAAGGGATGTTCACTATGGCCATGATAGCTTTCTGAGGGCAAGGAAGAAGCTGACTGAAACCACAGCAGACTTCCTTGTCATTTCATGATGGTAGTTGAGAGTACCTGGTTAGACTGGCTGAGTTTGGCACCGCCTGTCCCTAACAGGTTTGTATGTTTTATATTCCAGTGCAAGCACTTCTTGGCAGTTTATCTTAGTCAGGTTATGAGGACCTGTCAGCAGCTAAGTGTTTCTGACAAGCAGCTGACTGACATATTGATGGAGAAGAAATAAGAAGCATAAAAGATACAGATGGTACATCAGTATCTTTCAAAATAGAAATCTCATCAAGAAATACATGTAACAAGTCGTGGTTTACAAGGAAGAAAAATGACATGGATCTTCCAGATACTTCTTGCTACTATTTTCCCTTCTGGAATGCTGGAGGATGGCAGCTGTGGACTGTGGAGGCTATGCCTTTGGTTGGAAGCCTTGTGCAGCCTTCTCATGAAAAACCTCAATCAGCCTCTAAGCCTTTTGGATGAAAAATGTCTCTGAGTATCAAGCATGGTAGAGTCAAATAAAACCTAATCCATGTTGTATACACAGTTAGATTCTTATGTGACTGAATTACTAATTTTTAAAAGGTTAGGAAGCTGACCAAACTGAACAAGAGTAAATTTAGATGAACAGATGTTGGGTCTTTTCCTTGGGTCTGTAAAATTTTTCAGCAGCAAAAAGATACTAGGGAAGAGATACGACTAAACAGCCCCAAGGATTAAGACTCAGGGGTTCTGGTTTCAGTAAGCTTCAGATACTGTGGTGTTAGTGCCAGTTAGCTTAAGTAGGTTGTGCTGGTAGAGAAGAAGTGTCTAGAGCCAGGGCAAAGCTGAGTATGCTCTGCATGTATTTCTCAGCTTCTTAACAGTAGAAATGAAGGCACAAATTAAAAATCATGTCCTAGAACAAAGCTAGAGATGCTGTGGATTTTCAGTCTAAAGAAGAATAGACAGAATAGATTTTTAAAGGGAGCGATAAGAGACTCAGACCCTAAAAGCTAAGGAGCAACAATAAGATAAAGATGAAAATGAGACACTGTTCAGCCTGGGGCAAGACTTTCTTAATAGGTAAGGTTGTGGACAACAAGAAGAGAATCTTAGGGGACAGGAATTCCCATCTCTGGAGGGAACCAGCAGTGTCCTTGCAGGAACTGAAGCAGTGGACAGATGAAATACCTACTATCTGATTCCCCCTATCCTTGTGCCCTCAAACACAAGATGCTAGTGAACAAATGCTGGGTGAAGAGCTCAAGGCTGTGCTTGTTACAATGTTTTGTGGTTGGCAGAGCCTTGTATTATGTTGCAGTGCAGAAACAAAAATCTATCAAGAATTTTCTGCCACTTGAACTTGGAATGAGTATAAACTTATTTTTTAAATCAGCCTTTAGAGTACTGTGTATTATCTAGACAGTAGATGCAGTTGTGTATAACATGCCAGTGCAACATCCTAAACTTTTTTTTTAAACAAAAAACTTTATTTCACAGAATATACACAGTTTATAATTTTGCTTAGTAAAATTTTCACACTTTGGGTCCAACAATTTCACTAAAATTGAACTTGGGAGAGAAACACAATTCAGTACCTAGCTCTAGGAAGGAGAATCTGATAAGGAGGGATCCCATTTTTACACTTTCTTCCGCTGCAGTAGTGTTTTGTGTATGGAAAAGAACAGAGCTTACATTTGTTACTTGATGATAATTCTACTTAAGAACTTAGGAGAATACCATTCCCTAAATATGGCAGTTTCTTGTTTGAAGAGTCATACTTTTAGTATTCTTGATTACCCTCCTGAGAACAAATATAGATTAGTGCAGCCAATTTTTATTTTTCCTCTGCCTCTACATTAAAAAATATTTGCAGTATAATAGTTCACAGTATTTCACAGTAGTTTCAGTCATTTTCGACCATGAATGAGGCAGACTCTTCCAAAGTTTTAGAATCCATTCAAGCTGTCAGCATCATCCATACACTAAAAGCAGGCAAATAGGAACATAAATACATTTGTCAATACTTGAAGCCTACTAATAGCATGCACATATCAGCTAGAGACATGTAACTTTAGGCAAGTACTCAAAAGAGGCAGCCATATGCTCGTGGGCTATGGCTATTTTTCACAGTGAGAATCAGCCGGTCATATCCTGTCCCATTGTTTATTTTGGATCTGTGCCTTCTCTCCAGGAGGCCACAGCCTAGGTCATAATCCCAAATTGAAAGCAGGCTGGGTTCCAGCCTGCCCATTTCCACTCTTGATATCTGTTTGGCAGAGAACATACCTGGAAATGATTTTGTGAAAAGTACAGCGGAAATCTCGGTTCCGGTAGGCATACACAATGGGGTTGACAACTGAATTGGCATGTGACAAGAGAATGGCTGTGTTCATTGCCCACTTGGGCTTATCTTTAGCTAGAGCTGGCTGAAAAAGAGTGACACAGTTGATAGCATGTACTGGTAGCCAGCATAGAGCAAAAATCCCCATGATCATAGCCAGTGACTTGGCCGCATGGATCTCCCGCTGGAGGGTGGTCCTCGAGGGATGCATTAGCTCAGTGCGCTGAAGCTGCTTGCAGGCTACCATGAATATCTTGATGTAGATCACCAGCATTATGAGCAGTGGGGGCAGGACACACCCGAAGAAATTGAAATACACCATGTAGCTCATAGGGACTACATTCTCAAATAGACATTTCACAAGGCAGCAGCTTTCATTTGTGACTCCATCCCGGGGCTCTGTGCAGTTGTTGGTGGCACTGTCTTTACTGTTCCACCCCAGGAATGGGGTCAGTCCAATGGCAAAGGAAAGGACCCACAGGACAGCAATGACCCCTCTTGCTCGGCTCCCAGTGACCAAACTTTTATACCTGTTCAAAAGAACATCACTTGTTACAGTCAGTTTACAGTACTCTGCACCTAAAGCCCAGGAGCTCACTTCTACTTTTGTTCTGCCCTAACATCCTATAAGGCTCACCCTCCAGGGCATCATGGGATCACCCTCAACACTAGAGACACACAGGAGTAAGCAACTTTGCTCTAAAAAGCTCAGTAAAATTTTCACTCTTAATAACACATTTCTGTTTAGTGACAAAGAAGGTCAGCAACAAGGGGTTAGATGTTGTTATGGTTTGGTTCTAGATGTTCCCCCAAAACCTCATGCGATCATAGGTGGGGATTTTTCAGAGGCAGCTGAATCTACAGTGTGTGATTGATTCATGATGCAATGCTAAGATTAAGGGTGCTAGGATTAAGGCTGTGTGATTACTAAACCAGTCCACTGATTGGTCTGGTACCACCCTAATCCCAGTAGTCTGGATACAATATAAAGGACAAAAAGAGGCTTGTCTTATTCCTTGTTGCTTTGCTGCCTTCTGCCCACCATGAACTGTTCCTCCTCTATGATGGCATCCTGCTTTGGAGCCAGCCAATTATGGACTGAAACCTCTACAAACTGTGAACCTTTCCTCCTTTAACTTTGGGTGTATTTTGTCTCAGCAATGAGAAAAGTAACTAAGATAGTATTTTGTCTCAGTAATGAGAAAAGTAACTAAGACAGATGTCTGAAAGAGGTATTTGCTAATTATCTCCATACTGACCTTTGAGTCTAGGCCTTCTGTGAGGTGCTATTCTAGCCAGTGAACAGAACAAACCAAGATCCCTTTTAAATGCTAAAGGACCTATCAATGACCCGAGTTTGATCCCCGGTACCAAAAAAAAAAAAAAAAAATGCTAAAGGACCTACATGCTAGTGGGGGAAATATAATTAACAGACATAAATAGCAGTGGAGACCCACATGGTATGAAAAAGAAAAAGAGTAAAGGAAGATCAAGACTGCCAGGGATCATAAAGAAGTCAGTCAAGAGAAGCTTCACTGATAAAATGACATTTGAACACAAGCCTGATGAAATGAGCTTTAGAGCCCCTGGAACCAGGCAGCACACTTCTGCAGCTCTGGGCAAGAATCCTCTTCTTCCACAAATAAACTAGGAAGTTTGCCTTCTAGTATGGGCAGAATCATTTCTGAATATCTCTACAAACTACTGGAGAACAAAAGTTCTGGCAGTACATCTATCTATAGGAAACTGCTAACAGCACAGTTAATAAAATTGGGAAATAAATATTAATAAGTGGCCCATATTATGTATGTAATGTATAAGTCAGTATATTCAATGTAATGTATTAAGTAAATGAAATAAAATATTTTAGTAACCTCTAGCAGAAAAACTAGAAAATACCCTGATTTGTGTACTTTAGAGTTATCTTTAGTTCAGTTTCCTATGCCTATACAGTAAAGTGTGAAATTCTCAGATTGGCCTGCAGAGTCCTCCAGACCTTAGTGTCACATACACAGTCCCTGTCTTTCCTAACAATGGCTCCCTTCTAGATTATGATCCCCTTAACTCAAGCTCAGCCAAAATGCCTGTTCCTTTTCCAAGGGTCACCTCTTAGGCAGAACATACACACAAACATACGCTTGTCATAAAGCCTAACCCTAACTGGAATGCCAACCTCCTGAAGACTAGGGCCATGTCCCTTTGTACTGGTATCCCCAAGCTCTAACACAGTGCCTGGTACATATAGGTTCTTGATAATATGGCCACTACAGATACATTCTTCACTTTAAAGCAAGATTTTACTTACTTTACAAGGAGTACTTGACGCTGTGATCCTGATAGGCAAGAGAACCGGTATACTTTGCTGAGGTCTTGCCTCATAATTTATAGTGATCTGTAATCTTTCCTGCTCCCCATGAGGGCATCTCTGAACAAGAGGAAACTCAGTTGGGGGCCACCTGGGCTCAGTTACTCCCTGAATTTTTCTTGACCAATGAATCCATCTATTTCCAAATATATTTTGCTTCCCTCCTTATTTGGGAATGTAAAGCCTTTCTTTAAAAAAAAAATGTTTCTCCTTACCACTGCCTCACTAGAGAAATGAATAACACAATTAGTTCCTGGAGAATAACAAGGAAGCCTAAAGGCCAAGCACTTGGAATCCAGGTCCATAGCCTGCTTCCCCACCCTGCCCTTCACAGGACTCCAGTGAGTTGAGTACAGCTGATTACAGGTCAGCCCTAGTGGGTAGATTATATTTGGGGTAAGTAAATTATGGTGCTTCTATTCTCTTGCTGGTCTTGGGTAAGATGGTTCTGACCAGCAAATAAGACCTAAAAGGAAGACTGCTAGGGCTCTTCAAGGAAAGATTATATTTCCTGTTAAAAGGAAAAGATCCATAAAGAGCTTTGTCCTCATGCCCATCCCTTTCTGCCTTTGATGCTTGTGTAGGAGGCTGTGATGCCCAGAACTGTAGTGGCCATCTTGTGACCATGAAGGAGAAGCCTGAAAATACAGCCAGTGGCAAAGCAGAAGAAAAAATCTCAGGTCCTTGACATCTTTGAACAACCAGCCCAACCCTAGAACCATCATGGCTCCATATACTTGTTCAAGAGATAAATATCCTGATTTCTTATACCACTGTAAGGTATTCTGTTACCTGCAGCCCAAAGCATACATTCTGGAGGGGATTTTCATCTCTCTAGTTCAGCTCCCACTATTTCACAAATGAAACAGAGATACAAAGTCTTTGAATGTAATAAGCCAATACAAACCAAAGATCAAAAACTAAGTCAGGACTCCCAAGCCTGTGTTCCTCGCACTATATTGTACTGCCTTTTATTTTACTTTAAAGGGAATATTAGATACAGAATAACCTGTACAGAGTGCTCATGGAAGTAGCTTCCCGCTACATCTATGGGAGGAATCCACCTACATGTAACCATTTCAAAACTGCTGTGTCCTGCACATGTACATAACTCTTTATGGCAAAGTGTCTTATGTAAGGAAAGAAAAAACAGTCGATCTTATGAGAGGAGCAGCTGGCCACAGGCCTCTCTGGACTCCCATCACCACCTCTGCTGGTTCATTATTCCAAAGAGTTCATCCCTTGTACCACATTCTGTGAGGTACTGGAAACTCAATCTCTGCCCTCATAGAATATAAGCTAGTGGAAGAAACAAAATCAAGAAGTAAACACAAATGTTTCACCCTGAATTGGGATGGGTTCAGCCGTACCAGATTGAGTAGGATGCAGGGATAGAAAGCCAAGGAGGACTATGCTATATATTGGTTATCAGGGAAGGCCTCTCTTATGTGGAAAGCTAATGGATGAGAAGAAGAGAAAACTTTGCACAAACATTCCAAGAACAGTGCATACCCCGGTCTCAGAAGGAAAGAATATTACTTTCCGAAAGCAAAAAGAAACACGAATTAGCCTAGATGAGTCAGGAGCCAGTTCATAGGCCATGGGAGCCATTGGAGGCTCATAAGTGAAAGCCATGGCACCAGTTTTTGTTGTCTAAAGCTCACCTGGCCACAGTTTGAAGACTGGACTTCAGGGGAGTAAAAAGAGAAGTAGAGGTCAGTTAGGAAATTATTTCAGTAGGTGAATCAAGAGAAAATGTTGCCTTGGACCAGAGTGACAGCCAAGATGATGCAAGTGGATAAGCACTTTGGAGGGAGAACCAACAGGTCTTGAAGATGGATTAGATGTAGAAAGATTAAAAATCAAGGAATCCTAAGGGTTTTTCCTCCCAGTGTGTAAAAATTTACAGGAATGGGATTTAAGAGAAGGGTGGGTTGCAAGGCAATTACGGTTAAGGGAATGGTGAGTGTTAGGAAGCTGATGAAAATGATCTGTAGAGAGAATGCAGAAAGAAAGATCAGGTAGGGCTGGGGATTTAGCTCAATGCTTCCATTGCCTGCTTCGCAAGCACAAGGTCCCGAGTTTGATCCCTAGTACCAAAAAAAAGAAAGATCAGGTGATGAAAGAAGCTAAGACTGAGGAGGCTGGACGATGCAGGGTCCAAGGCACATGTGGAGGGACACTAATTGCCTCAGCTGTGGCAGAAGGAAGGTTAAAAGAGCCAAAGCATAGAGGGCAGAGGTTGCCATAGCGACCATGAGCACCTCCTCCCTAGGGTGAAAGACGCACTAGCTAGGTGCTGGTAGGATATAGCTGGCCTCCATGGGACCAACATGCCTTGACCTGGACACAGAGAAGAAGACAGGAATGCTGTAGAAAGCAGGCAAATGTTTCTGCACTGCACAGGATACTAGGAGAGCCAACCCTTGGAGTCCCTAACATTTCCCAAGGGATGTCAGGAAATGGCCTGCCCATATTCTCATTTCCCTCTTCCAACTGTGTTCCATTCTCTCCCACCCCACCCCACCCCCAGCTGCAGGCTCCAACATTCTTACATCTGCATTATGTATGTGTCCATCTCCCAGAATGTTCCTGAAAGGCATGAGCCACATCTTGTCATTCCCTGGCCCCTGTGCCAGTCATTGATCTCTTGTAGTGGTGCCATGCACTGCAGTGAGGCAAGAAGCAGGGCAGCTTCCTGAGTGTAAGAAAGTAAATGAAGGCAACAGAAGTGAAAACAGAAAACAAGCATCTTTTATTTTTATAAACAAAGCAGGAACAAGGCCAGCCTTTGAAGACCCTCACTAAATGGGTGTTCTGGGAAAGTCCACACTTTGGGAGATGGTTGTGCCCCAGCACTGTGTGTGGAGTTATGCTCAGATCATTCATTCTCCTTAAAGAGCTCATTAGCTAAGGAGATTAATAGAAAAACAGTCACATGGAAGGAATCAACAGAAAGAAACAGTGTGAACACTGAGGTTACATAATGAAGGGATGGGGACCAGCGAGAGGTGCATGACAAGTTGCTGGCCTACTTCTGGGGCAGAGCCTCCTGCTCTGGCTCTGTAGCCCACAGCTGAAACCAGGCCATCTTCTCAGCCTCAGAGATCAATCCCCAGCTCTCAGGCTGCTCCTAGTTCAGACCCTCAAGGAAACAACTCTGGGCAGTGACCCTGAGCATCTGTGAGGCCCAGAGTTTGATCCTCAGCACCACAAACAAAATTAATTAATTAAAAAATTTAAAAAGTATTCATGAACAGAAGAAGAAATAGAATTTTTGAACAGCACTGTATCAAAGAAATACAGTAGAAGCTGGATGCAGTGGCAAATACCTATACTCCCAACTATTCGGGAGACTGAGGCAGGAAGACCACAAGCTCAAGGCCAACCTGGGCAACTGATCCATACCCTGATATCAAAAATGAGATAGAAAGGGCAAGGGATGTAGCTCAGTGGTAGAACACTTGCCTAGTAAGCACAGGCCCTGGGTTTGATCTCTAGTCCAGTACTGAAAAACTCTTCCATAAAAGAAACCCATGACCCAGGTGCCTCCACTAATGAATTTTAGCAAACATTTAAGGAACAATAAAATCATTCCTATACAAAAAGACCATTTGTTATTTGATTTTACTACATGATATTCAGGTCTAGGAGTGCAAAGAAGGCCCCTCTTCACCACCTGTGGTAATGCACTGATAAGGCAGGTGCCTTGTTTCCTCACATGGCCATAGCTGGAGCCTGCCACCCCTCTGAAGAAGGCTCAGCAGCCACCTCCACAAGAAAACAAGGTATGGTCAGTCACCAGAACTTCCCTGGGTCCTGAGGGCTTCCCATCCACTTGAACAATTTCTAGTATGTTTGAAATTAGATGATGGCTCTGGCGAGGCCTGAGCAGAGCCCACTGCCTCCTGTAAATGTGGTCAGAAGAGATGCCACTTGTCCTTCAGCCAGTTAAGAACAATATGTGAAGAACACAGTAGCAGAACAGAAGGTTGGCAGTGCCCCCCACCAGCTCGAAGCAGCAAGAGGCAGCATCCACAGTGTCTGTCAGTGAACAACAGCTGAGGGTGAGGTGGAAGCAGCAGCAGGTCTCCCAGAGCTCCTCTGGGTGCTGATTTTTGGTGAGTCTCACATATTGTTCTCAAATATCAGGTGGGAGTCAAAGATAGCTCAAGTTTGCTGGGTGAAGATTCCCAGCATTACAAAGTAGCTGAGAGAAAGGGGTACTGCCCCAAACCAGAGGAGAAAAGACAATCTGTCCCAAAGAGAAAAGGACAAAGAATCCTCCCAAGGCTGGGATTAAAGCTCTTGTCTTCAGATAATAACAGTAACTGTAAGAAGTATCAGCCTCTAATTACACAGTCCCCAGTTAGAACACATCAGGAGGCACACTGTGTTCCTATGTCCATCATAGGTGATGTTAAATTGTCACTTGGTTGAGACATTCACAACAGGGCTGTAATTCATGTGTCCCACTGCTGGGTGGCTCTGAACCACTGGTGGTATGTGCATGACTCCCATTGGGTAGCATGGGACAGTCCCATTGGGTGGTATAAGCCGCCTGATGGGACAGTCATGCATGTATCACCAGTACCTCAAGCCAGTGGGAATGTGTTAATGTAGTGTCTGACAGTTAATAGTGTTATCTATTGTAACTATTTCTTCCTTTTTAGTAGATATCTTGTGGTACATATTTCAAGGCTTTGTAAATATTCCTCATCAAATTTTCAGCCAGGAATTTTATCATCTATTGATGATTCTTTTTAGAATCAGTTGTTTAAAAAAAAAATCAGTTGTTAATATTACAACAGCTACGCAACCGCAAAGACCCGAGTTCGATCTCTGGTACCAAAATAAAAAAAGTATTACAACAGTTGTCCAAATGGTGATCTTCTTACCTCAGTCATTCCTTCTCATTTATTATATGGCATTCTATTAAGTAAGAGTTTCCTAGATCACTATTATTTTGAAAATCTGTGTATTGCTAGGCCTCAAAAGAAATGATACTCCATCAGCAATGGACAAAACCAAAATCTTGGACTGGGGATTTAGCTCAGTGGTTCCAGCACCTGTCTTGCAAGCGCAAGGTCTCAAGTTTGATCCCGGTACAACAAAAACAAACAAACAAACAAACAAAACCAAAATCTTGGTTTCTACACCTCATTCTTCATTCAAAGGAACCAGGGTTCTTTGGAAAACAGCTAGTTCCAAATTTGAACCAAGACATCACCTGCCTTCCAAGTGCAAGTTCCCGAGTTCAATCTCCGGTACCAAATTTGAACCGGGAATACCTTTCTATGCCAGAAAATAAGGAAATGCTCAAAGATAAATGGAAACAAACAGAAGTGAACCTGAAAGAGCTCTCACTGGCCAAATCTGGACATCAAAATTAATAACTGGAATTGATTTTAATTCACTGAATGAAAGTAAAATTCTGTTAAACCCATGCTGATAGTTAAAAATAGGATAAAGAAAAGGTAATTCTTCTTTACAGAAGAATGTAAACTGATAAATGTGAAAGGAATGAGAAAAAATGGCCATTTTATAACCACCATGATAATAAGTGATACAGGCAAGAATAGTCAGTGGGGAAAATATATAAACCTTTATATAGAGTGAAGAAGCCTGGCAGATTCAACCTGCTCCAGGTGATCGAGTTTAACACACCAACAGTGGGACATACAGTCCTATGCACTTTCCTATGTGACCAGCCTGAAAAGGACGCTATATCTCTCATGCTGACAGTGTTGCCACTGAAAACATTTCCTGAATGCTACCATAAGGAAGCAACCAAACCCAAATTAAGGGACATCCTGGAAAACAACCTAGACTCCTCAAAAGTGTACATGTCTTAAAAATCCAAAAAACAAAACAACCCAGGAACTGTTTCAGATGAAAGAAAATTAAAGAAACATATTAAATGCAAAGAAAGAAAATTAAAGAAACATATTAAATGCATGACCTTCCACTGGAACCTGGACTAAAAGAAAAAAACTATAAAGATGATTACAATAACATCTGACTATAGACTGTGCTATCTTTTTTTTTTTTAAGACAGGATCTTGCTTTGTGTTCAGGCTGGCTTTGACTCACAGCGATCCTCCTGCCTCAGCCTCCCCTGGAATTACAGATGTGGACCACTACACCTGGCTTGGGTTATTTTAAAACTCCTAAATGTGGTGTGTGTACACATGTGTGTGTACGTGTGTGTGAGAGAGAGACACCGAAACAGAAAGAGAAACAGAGGGAGAGTCAGAGGGGGAGAAAGAAAATATAGCAAAATATTGACAATTTGTAAATTCAATTGGAAGGTAAAGTGGCCCCTTTATAGTATGGATTCCATACTGACAATATTCAGATTTTTAAAATTGTGCCTGTATAGACATACACAGACGTTTTCCTTATATATACACACATGCACACTACATTCATTTTATAATTTTTAAATGTCTCTGAAATTATAAAACTAGGTTATTAATGATTTCTGAAAATGCCAAATTTAAGAGAAACATCCCTCCATAACACTGCTGACCAAGCCCTGTCCATATCATGAACCCAGTCTAGATTTCCTCCCCTCTTGCCTCTCAGGACACCCCACAGGGATTCTTCTCCACAGGCAATGAGGTCATCCCTCCATATCAGAGCCTACACCCCACCCCCCTGCACACATGAGTACCTGTGCATGCACACAGATGTGTTCATACAAGTGCACCCCACACACACTGCCGATTCCTGAATACCTCACAAGGCAGTGACTGATCAAAGTACTGGGGACAATAAAAGACCACAGACATGAGTACAGCTCCTAACAGAGAAGGATAGCAAACCTTAGCAAGCTACAAATTCCAAAGAAAATATAGCTGCGCACATGCAGAGAGCTGCAAAGGAATCCTGGGGGCCTCCCATGTCATTTTAAGGGGACACAGTGAAAATAAGGAAAAGTCAGCAGGAAAACAGAACATTCCAGGCCAAGGGAGGAGGGGAGGCAAAGGAATCAGCTCAGCCAGTTCCAGGATTTAAGACAGCCCCTGAGAGGCCAAGAGAGAAAAAAAAAGGGGGGGAAAGAAAAACAGGATGAGGTGGAGGAGAGCCCAGGCCCCAGAGCAAGGAATAGAGCCAGGGAGAGAGAGGTCTCCTAAGGCACTAGAAGCATCCTACAACAAGGAAGTGCAATCAGGTTTTCACTCTGAAAGGATGGCAGCTCTGTGAAGAGTGCTCCTGAAGGCTGTGTGGAGGCAGAAAGCCCAGAGAGCAGACAACAGAGGAGGGGGTGGGGCCAAGGAGAAGCACACATGAGGAGGGAGTGTGACGTACAGCCACAGGACCTGCTTCTGTAATGGCATTCAATCAAGCTTATAAATTCTCTACAATTAGCTGGGCATGGTGGTGCACATCTATAATCCTAGCACTTGGGAGACTGAGGCAGGAGGATTGTGGCATGTTTGAGGCTACATAATGAGCTCAAGACCAGCTTAAACTACACAGCGAGACACTGTCTCAATCGGTCCTCTACATCTAAATAAAAAGTCAGACTCAGCAGTGATGCTGCAATCAGTGGACTAAGATGGCACATACAGAAAGCTGCTTTGAGAAGTTTGCAGGCACTGGGACTACAACAACACAGGTCATAAACCAGAAACATCAAGGCAGATGAGTGGGGTGCAGAGGAGTCTGCACAGGCGAGGCCTCTGCTCACTGCTGCCAGCAGCTCCCAAGTGGGTGATGAGCAGGGTGGGGTCCCCATGGAGCAGGGGCTGGGTTCAGGGCTTGATAAAGACTGACCAGGCCCACCCCCATGATTCATCACTGGCTGTACTTCCCAGCCTGAAGACACTGGAGACACAATCTAGGCCACACTTTCCCAAAGGGCCCCTATCTTCAGGCTGATAGCACCCAGCGGCCCACAGATCTAGGTGTCAGCCTAGACTTTCCCCACACCCTTAGTTCAACATCTGCCCAAGTCCTCTTGAACCTTGATCTGTTTTCTAGCTGTAAGCATGCCATTCAGTAGATGACAGCAGATGCACTCGCCAGTCCCTTGGGCTGAATGATCACTGGGGCTGATCTGCAGTGGCAGTTCTCATGCCCACAAATTCCCACTCAGCCTGACCCTGACTGGCCACGTTTCCAGGACTTGTTCACTGATTGTGGTTCATCTTTGGTTCTCAGGCTCTTTCCTGTCCTGTTCTCTTACTGGCCATGTGGCTTTACCTGGGGTCCCTCTACTCAAAACTCTGCCAGACTTCTTGGCTGGCATCAAACATCAACCTTTCCTGGTGCAGAATTCAGATTCTACACAGCTCAAATAGCTCTGGACTCTGCCCTCATCTTCATAGCCTCTGTCCTGGCCATGATTTCCTCTTTCCTGCCTGGATGAGAACTGTCTTCTTTAATAATCTTGTCATCTCCCACCTACCAGAGTGACTGTCTTAAAATTCAAACCTGACTACATTAGACACCTGATGAAAATTCTACACTGTCCTTCCAGGCCTCACCTAATCATCATGCCTCACAAAAACACTATCTATCTGTTGATTTCAGTACTGAGGATTGAATTCAGGGCCTCATGCATGCTATGCATATGCTCTACTGCTGAGCTACATCCCCAGTCCTTTTTTATTTTTATTTTTTTTCTAGACAGGGTCTCAATATATAGTTCAGGCTGGCCTTGAACTCACTGTGTAGCCCAGGAGGGCCTCAAATTCATGATGATCGTCCTGCCTCAGCCTCCTGAGTGCTGGAATTACAGGCATGTGCTACCACAACAGGCTGCTTTTTTAATTTTTTTATTTTAAAACAGGATCTTACTGAGTTGCCCAGGCTGGCCTCAAACTCAAGATCATCCTGCTTCAGCCTCCTAAGTGGTTGGGATTACCTGTGTGTGCTGGCCTCACAAAAGCACATTTAAATGACAGTAAAGACATAAACAGAAATAAAACATAACCATCCTAAAAAACAGAACAAGAGGGTTTGATATGTTTCTAGAAATAGAAGGCAGGTAGGGTCACTGGGATGGGCCACAGAGGCAGAAACAGTGATGGCTGAGATGAGAGGCTCCAGTCTAGCACAGAAGGGACAAGAAAGAGATTCAGAAAAGGAATAGAAATCAAGCGAAAGACCACCTGTGGACCAGTGCTGTGGGTTGGCCACACTCCCACAGAGCTGTGGCATTTATCCCTGTACCCTCACACTGCCTCTTGAAGTTAAAGCTTGAGGCCTAGGCATGGAAGATGGGGCAAAAATAGGAGTACCAGTTATGTACTTTGTGCCACATGAAGGCATCTGAACTATATGCATCCAAAAATATAATTTTCAAAGCCAGTTCAACATAATTTAATCTTAAACTAAGGCCAAAAAGTCAAGGAGCTCTTATAGAGAAGAAT
Organism: Heterocephalus glaber; assembly: GCF_053883595.1. NCBI lineage: Eukaryota > Metazoa > Chordata > Mammalia > Rodentia > Bathyergidae > Heterocephalus > Heterocephalus glaber. The sequence continues at coordinate 431,166 of NW_028258352.1, read as the reverse complement.
AAAAAACTAAAGTACTGCATTAGAATCTATAAGACAATATTACAGAGACAAGTCCAGTCAAAATGGGGTGTGTCCATCTATCCATTAAGAATTCCAGAGGGGCCGGGGATATAGCTCAGTGGTTCCCTCTCCTGCCTCGCAAGCAAAAGGTCCCAAGTTCGATCTCCAGTACCAAAAAAAGACTCCTTTAATAAAAAGAGTCTGGGAGCCAGGCCAAGTGGCACACACCTGTAATCCCAGCAATCTAGGAGACAGAGGCAGGAGGATCACAAATTCAAGCCCAGCCCAGGCAATTTAGTGACTTAGTGAAGTCCTGTCTCATAATAAAAAAATAAGAAAGGGCTGAGGATGTAGTTCAGTGCTCCCTGGGCTCAATTCACAGTATGCCAAGAAAACAGAAAAAAAAATACCAAAAGGAAAAAAAAGAAAATGGAGACAAGGAAGCAATCAAGAAAATATTCTTTTAAAATTTCAGTGCTGAAAATAAATACATGAAAAAATGTTCAACATCACTGGTCATTCAAGAGATGCAGACGAAAAAGACACTGAGATTCCACCTCACCCCACAAAGAGTGGCTGCTATCAAGAAATCAACCAATAACAAATGTTGGCAGGGTTATGGGGAGAAAGGAACCCTTCTCCATTGTTGGTGGGAGTGCAGACTGGTACAACCACTGTGGAAATCAGTACGGAGACACCTCAAAGAACTAGGGCTAGAGGTCCCATTTGACTCAGCTATTCCCCTGCTGGGTATCTTCCCCAAAGAATTAAAAGAATCATACCACAGTGATATATGTGCACCCATGTTTATAGCGGCACAGTTTGTAATAGCTAAAGCTTGGAAACAGCCCAAGTCCCCATCAACTGGAAACTGGATAAAGAAGATGTGTATAAAATGGAGTACTACTCAGCCATAAAGAATGAGAAACACCTCTCGTGGCCCTGCCTCCTAGTGGCCTTGGCCCCAGCTCATCACCCCCAACCTGACTTTCATCTCTTCCGCTCAGCTGGTGCTGACTGGAGCTGTGGACATGGCTAAGCAGGTTATCAAATGCAAGGCTGCAGTTGCTTGGGAGGCTGGAAAGCCTCTTTCCATAGAGATCAAGGTAGCACCTCCAAAGGCTCATGAAGTTCGAATTAAGATCATTGCCACTGCGGTTTGCCATACTGATGCATATACCCTGAGTGGAGCTGATCCTGAGGGGTGTTTTCCAGTGATCTTGGGACATGAGGGTGCTGGAATTGTGAAAAGTGTTGGCGAGGGAGTTACCAAACTTAAGGCAGGTGATACTGTCATCCCACTATATATCCCACAATGTGGGGAATGCAAATTTTGTCTAAATCCAAAAACAAACCTTTGCCAGAAGCTAAGAGTCACTCAGGGGAAAGGATTAATGCCAGATGGTAGTAGCAGATTTACTTGCAAAGGAAAGACTATTTTACATTATATGGGAACCAGTACGTTTTCTGAATACACAGTTGTTGCTGATATCTTCGTTGCTAAAATGGATCCTTTGGCACCTTTGGATAAAGGCTGCCTTCTTGGTTGTGGTATTTCAACTGGTTATGGTGCTGTTGTAAACACTGCCAAGGTGGAACCTGGTTCTACTTGTGCTGTCTTTGGCCTGGGAGGAATTGGATTGGCAGTTATCATGGGCTGTAAAATAGCTGGTGCATCACAGATTATTGGTATAGACATCAATAAAGATAAATTTTCAAGGGCCAAAGAATTTGGAGCCTCCCATTGTATTAATCCCCAGGACTTCTGTAAACCCATCCAAGAGGTACTCATTGAGATGACAGATGGAGGATTGAACTATTCCTCTGAGTGTATTGGTAAAGTGAAGGTCATGAGAGCAGCACTTGAGGCATGCCACAAAGGATGGGGTGTCAGCATGGTGGTTGGAGTAGCTGCTTCAGGTGAAGAAATCGCCACTCGTCCATTCCAACTGGTGACAGGTCGCACGTGGAAAGGCACTGCCTTTGGAGGATGGAAGAGTGTAGAAAATGTTCCAAATTTGGTGTCTGAATATATGTCTGAAAAGATAAAAGTGGATGAATTTGTGACTGGCAGTCTGTCCTTTGACCAAATTAATGAGGCCTTTGAACTGCTGCCTTCAGGGAAGAGCATTCGAACTGTTGTAAAGATTTAAATTCAAGAGAAAAATATCTCCATCTCTACCCAAGTTTTGAGATCTGATGGGAGCAGCCTGACAGGCACAGAGATCTTCCAAGTTCAGAGCCTCTGAGACTTGCAGTTACTAATCCAGGGAATTGTGTTATATGTGTTGTTAGTTCACAAATGTCAGTAATCAAGGACATGGCTTCATACAACCACAAATCTGTTTTCTAGACCCTGCCTTTCATATAAGCACCTCAAGCTCATTATGAGGAATATTTGAACATAATAAAAGTAATTTCTGCAAAAAAAAAAGAACGAGAAGCTAGAGACATTTATAGCTAAATAGATGCATATTGAGGCCATACTCAAGTGAAATAAATAGGACATACATGTGTAAATACCGAATAGTTTTTCTAGTATGAGAAACTGAAAGTGTAAATAAGGATTAAAATGATTAAAATGAATAAATGATAATTTGAAATATTAAACAGTCCAAAGGTGTAGGGGTGGTGGGAGGGGAAGGGGAAAGGAAAGAAGGGAAAGGAAAAATTATGAGAAAAGAAAAAAATGGAAACGCAATCTGTGTAAATAGGGAAGGGTGGAGGGGGTGAAGGGCACACAGGTAATGGGGAAAAAATAAGAACCAAGATATATCATGTACAGGTACAAGCACCCAATGATAAATGTAAACATCTTGTATACCTAAAATATACCAATAAAAGAATTAAAAAAAATTTTCAGGGCGTAAGAAAGAAGTAAAACTTCAGATTGAGCAGCTCACTGGTAATGCCAATCCCCAATGAAGGAGAAATACCGAACACAATATTTAGAGCCAATTTCATGAAATTTCAGAACACTAAGCAAATACAAAGGATCTCAAACCCTCCCAGACAGGAACTACAAGTTATAAATAAGAATCATACACAAGAATCAGATTTCTTGAGCCACACTAGGTGTTAAGAAATGCCTTCAGACATATGAGAAAAATGGGTCTGAACCATTTCCAAACAGCCAAGCAAGTATGATGTGTAAAAAGCCAGAAAGTATTTCCCATGTCCTGAAAAAGTTACCTAAGGCTGTATATACAAACCAGCAAATATGGAAGCCTAGAACGAGGAAAAACAAAAAACATGAAATGCAAGAAATGGTAGAACCACTCCAGGGGCACAATGAAGAAAGTTGCCACAGCAGCACATGCAGCACACTGCGGACACGTTGACATTCAGCAGTGACAATCCTAAGGATGTGGGAAAGCACATTTCCTCCTTTAACTTTCTATTAATTTCCACATGGAAATTCATGATCTAAACATGAAGCATACTAAAATGTGGCCTAGTTTTGAGCAACTGACAGCATCTAAAACTAGTATCCATACAATCTAGACATTAAAGCTGTCTGCTGAGAAGTATGGTACAGTGGTAGGACTGCATGCCCTAGTCAGCCATACTGTTCTGTTCTGGGTAAGACATATGCAGTGAACATTATATATGCTATTTATCCATCCATTTCGTTTCCAGATACTACATAAAGTACAAAAAATCTTGTTGTCATAAAATAAATGGTATAAACCCTGACAACATAAAAACAATGGTAGAATATAAATGTGTTCAGTACACCATTTCCAAAAACTGGGCATGGTGGCACATGCCTGTAATCCCAGCACTCGGGAGACTGAGGCAGGAGGATTACTGTGAGTTTGAGGACAACCTGGGCTACCCAGTGAGTTCAAGGCCAATCTGGACTATAAAGCAAGACCCTGTCTCCAAAAACAAACAAACAAACAAACAAAACAACAAAAACCCCCACAACACTGTGTAGAGGTTTAAGAAATAGCAGTTGCATTTGTTAGACAAATTGGAGAACCAAAAATGAGTCGGGTGACTTTTACAGTTTACCTCCTTTCTCTTTCTCTCTCCTTCCTTCCCCCTTTCTTCTCTCTTCTCCCCCTCCCCCACCCTTGTTTCTCTCTTTCTTGAGTACTGGAGACTCAAACCCATGGAGCACTGAGATACACCTCCAGCTCTTTCTAAAACAGGGCTCTGCTAGATTGCCCAGGCTGGGCTCTACTTTTGAGCTCCTTCCTCAGCCTTCTGAGTAGCTGGGATTACAGGTATGTGCGGTACACCCCGCCTGTGAGCATTTGTTTACAACAGCATGAATCAACAGCAGTGTATTCAAAGTAATAAACAGTTGATAGAAACCACAATGTAAAGACTTGGAAAGAAAGATAGCAACACACTTTTTCTTATTTTTCTTGACAGTTAACAGATACTATGCACAAATTGATGAAATCAGAAATATAGGCTGAGATGTCCACAGGTGAAAAAAAATCAAAATATAACCCAAAGGAAATGGAGTAGGGGAGAAGACATGCATGAACCATAGTCCCTGAGTCACATGGTCAAGAGTCAAGAGATACAGATTAAAGATGGTGGAACGAAACCTAGGTCAAACGACCCTGGGAGAAATGCCAGCAGAAACAGTCTGGGAGCTGCCCTGCCAGAAAGACAGGTGACTGTCAAGGGAAAGGGTGACTTTCACTTTCCCTTCTGTAGCCCTGAGTACTTCAGAATGTTTTTTTTTGTGCCCAGTAGATGATTTCTAACCCAGAAAACAAACCCAAACTCAAACTCCTTCACAGATTCACCAGTACCGACAGGACAAAACTCAAGCCTTCAGCAAGCCTCACCCACTCTGCTGTGCTTCCACAGCTGTGGCTCTGCGTGCTCACTCATGCCCAAGGGCCTTGTCTACACCAAGGGTGTGAGGATTCCACCTCAGGAGCCCCTGCCCTCTGCTCCACTTCCACCCCAAAGGCTCTTCCCTCCCACACATCCCACCTACACAAGGACTCAAGCACCAACCCTCTAAGAAGCTCTCCACCTCCTCAGCCTCCTCAACCCCTCCTTGCACACCTGTGGGTCTGTTCTAACATTAATTCTGTCCAAGAAAGTATACTTGTCATCTGCCACCAGGCTGCTGCTGCCAGTGGCCCTGTCTCTAGCCTGTTAGCTTCAGAGACCAAGAGCATATGCTTATCAGTGCCCTCGGGGAAGAACAAAGCCCAGTTCCTGAAGGTCAGCCATGAGTCTGATGCAAGGGGAAGTCTGGGCCTCCATCCTCCATCCAAGGAAAGAGGAGGTGGATGAGATCTCCCACAGTTCTTGCAGCTGTTCCTCAAATTCTGAGAGACGCGTGCACACTGGCCCAGCTGCAGGTTTCTCTTACCTCATCTGGCCACATTACTCTTCAGCCATAGTTTTCTCTGCCTCATGTAATATTTATAGGGCCCTATCACAACACTCTATTGTCATCATTCATATACTGCTGGACAGCACCATTCCTGAAGGGGTGTTTTGCAATGACCACAGTCATCCCCAAGCTGTTCAAGTGAAGGCTTCTAGGCATTAGATTGTCCAGCCCCAGCTTCTGTGTGACCCAGGCCAAACTTAACTCTCTGAGCCCTAGTCTCCTCCTCTGTTAAGAGTCTGCCCTCGGGCTGGGGATTTAGCTCAGTGGTTTCACTGCCTGCTGCGCAAGCATAAGGACCTGAGTTTGATCCGCGGTACCAAAAAAAAAAGTCTGCCCTCACAAAGCTGTAATAAAGATTGGCTGAGAGCTAATGGTGGCACATGCCTGTGATCCCAGCCCTCTGGGAAGCTGAGGCAGGAGGATTGCAAGTTCAATCCTGTCTCAAAACAAAAAATTAAAAATGGGCTGCTGGGAATGTAGTTCAGTGCAAAGGTCCTAGGTTCAATCCCCAGGACCTCAAAAAAAAAAAGATTAGCCAAGATTAGGTGCCTGTCCACAAAAAAGGTTTCAAAATGGTGGCTGTTCACAGTACAGTGGATCCCTGACTTATGAACTTGAACTTGATCATTTCCCCAGGGCTGGTTGTAACTAAGTCAATACAGCTGAGATCTGGATGTTTACCTGGGAACATGATATAGATAAAAGAGGCAGATGAATCTTCCATTAACCTAATTAACCCAAGTTATTCGTATGTCAGGCCAGTTGTAACTTGAGGTCCACTGTATTGAAAATTACAATGTAAGGGCCAGGGATTTGGCTCAGTGGTTTCGCTGCCTGCTGCGCAAGCGCAAGGACCCGAGTTTGATCCCCGGTACAAAAAAAACCAAACAAAACCAATGTCCAGGATAGCTAAGGACATTATTTCCCCACATCTGTCTCAGCAGGGTACAACCATGCTGCAATACAATCTGACAGATCGGAAGAGTGAGACACTGAGACAGTGTCACAAGTGCCTGGCTAGAAGGGCCCCATGAGACTGGAGACCCCATGCACGGTCACTGAGAAAGGAATGCAGATTATGTCTTGTGAAACTGTTGTTTCCTTTTGCTCCTTCACACAAGGTTGTTCTCCAGATAATCAAAGACAATACCCCACACTTTTCAAAAATGAGTACAGACGCTTCTCTAAGGTGCTGTCTCCCTGGCAGGGCTGCCCCTGGGCAACTGGTCACCTCTAGGCACTCAGAGTGGCTGCAGGCTGCAGTATAGCACTGTGGGGGGCAGCTCCCCCAGGGCAGGGCCAGTGGTAGCTGGAGGGTCCCTCCTCCTCTCACCCCTCAGGAGGAACCTGTCCATGGTACAAGCGCTTGCCAACTCCTCTTCCATCTCCTGTCATGACTGTCAGCCTGATTATACCACCAGCCAGGGACAGGACCTTCAGGTACCCTCTAGTCTCTATGGCCCTAGTTCCAACCTGGTTCCAGGACAGACTTGAAGACCTCAAAGACCAGACCAGACCTGGGTCCCTGCCCAGCCACATGTGCGCCTAGTAGGGCATCCACACACCCAGGAACAAGCTTCCCCATTGCCCTGCCAAACTGGAGGCCACCTAAGCAACATAAACATGGCCTCAGACCACAGCCAGCTAGGCACCTGCTGCTGGTTTTAAGGTCCTTTGTTTTGTTAATTCAGGTCCGAAGGTGGGACTGAGAGGACTGACTGTATGCTAACAATTCAGGATAAATGACACCAGAGCAACACTTAGTCCATGGCCAGCACTAAGAGCAAATGGCAGAACTTGCAGGCTGCACCTAAATGTCCGGAACCACCTGTATTCAGCCCTCTGCCCCAGGCACAGGGCTTGCCTAGTCATCCCAGGACATCTGTGACCAGCCTGTCCTCCCCCAGGCCTGTGAGGGATCCTCTCAAGAGGATCATTTCCCTTTGTTTCTTCATTAAAATCTACTGGGCCAGCCAGGTATGGTGGCATACACTGTAGTCCCAGCTATTTAGGGAGGCTGTATAGCAGGAAGGTCACTTGAGCTTAAGAGTTCAAGACCAGCCAGCAACATAGTAGGACTGCTATCTCAAAAACAAACAATCAAACAAAAAAACTTATTGGACCAACTTTTCTTTTCTTTTTTTTTTTTCTTTTCTTTTTTTTTGGTATTGGGGATCGAGCTCGGGTCCTTGTGCTTGTGTAGCAGGCATTGAATCCACTGAGCTAAATCCCCAGCCCCCAACTTTTCTTTTGATATCACCTCACTAGAGAGCTCTGACATTTACTATGAATCTCCCATCTTAGGCCCCCCTATCCCACATCCCTTTGTTTTCACTGGCCCCCCACACTTGTTCCAGCTATTCCCTGGGCATGACACACCCTGACACAAGCCCTTCTCACTCAGTCACTCATGCATTCATCAACAGTGTGGGACCCCACCTCCTGCCTGGCAGCATGACAAATGCTGGATCCTAGAATATGAGACCAAGCCCTGCCTCAGAGTTCACATGCTGAGCAGAAAGATTCCATAACTAAGTAAAGACATAATTTAACGGAATAATTAGTTAGGGGCAAATAAATGCAACAGCTGAGAGGTGGCTCTTCAGATTTGAGGGGTGAGGTAGAGCCAAGACCACGTGGTGAGTGAGGCAGGACAGGGCAGAGGATAAGGTGGCAGAAGCCAGGTCACTCAGGTCATTTGGATGTCACCCTAGGTGTCATTGCAGTGCTTTAAGGAAGGGAATGTGACTGACTTATGTTTTAAATCATCCCCTCCAGCAGTTGTGTGGAGAAAGTTTACAGAGGAGCAAGAAACAAAGTAGGGGCTCTGGGAGCCCAGTAGAATTTGGTGAGGATTTAGCAAAGAGCTGCCAGGAAAGTATGTGCAGTGAGGTCCAGGAAGTGACCACAAGACTCAGCCAAAAGGGAATGCTGTGTGAGTGACTGGACAGGAGCAATCAGTGGTACCCTGGTGACAATGGAAGTAGAGGAGACCAGATGACTTCTTAAGAGAGGTTTGCTGTGGAAGAAAGCACAGGTATGGTGCAGAGGTATGGCTGAGGGAGAGCTGATTTGGCATTTCTGTATTAATGTCTGGTTTCCTGGGTTCACTCAACAAAGTGCCACAGTTGGTGCTTAAAACAACAGAAATCTATCACAGTCCAGAGGCCGGAAATCTCCAGAGGATCTTGGAGAGAATTTGTTCCATGCCTTTTCTAGCTCCTAGTGGCTGCCCTATATTGCTTGGTTGTGGCCCCATCTCTCCAGTCTCTGCCTTCAACTTCACATGGCCTGCTCTGCATGTCCAACTATCTGATAAGTGAGCAAATACACTAACAGGCCACCCAGACAATCTACATAAACCTCTCCTCTCAAGATCCATATAAGGGAAGTTCCTTCTGTCCCTTTCTACTTTCCTTCCTTGTTTCTTTCTTTCTCTCCTCTCATCCTTCTCCTTCATTTTTAACCATATAAAGGACACATCTTTCATCCCAGTACTATACGGATGATCTGGTAAAGAAAGATAATACTGACCACTAATGCAAGAGAAAGAAGGGTGAATACAGAGGGGAGTCTCTGGGAAGGCTGGAGGGGAAGACCCAAAGCTGAACATTTTCCTTCCCACTTTATTTTTAAACAAGATTAAATGTAAATTTTATGGTATATGGTTTGGGGTTGTTTATTTTTACAGTACTGGAGATTGAACCCAAGGAGCACTGAAGATTTGTTTCCACTAGTTTTTAAATTTTTTAATTTTTGTTTTTGTTTTGTTTTTTTGGTACCAGGGATCAAACTCGGGACCTTGCGATTGTGAGGCAGGTGGCGGAACCACTGAGCTAAATCCCTGGCCCCTAGTTTTTAAATTTGGAATCAGGGTCTCACTGAGTTGCTCAGGCTGTCCTGGAACCTACAGTTTTCCTGCCTCAGCCTCCTGAGTTGCTGGGATTACAAATGTGTGCCATCATGTCAGATGCAACTTCAGTTTTTTAAAGTTTTGAAAAACATTCAGAATCCCCTGACAACTTCCACCCTAAATGGAGACCACATTTCTACCCCAGGCACAAAGTCTTGCTGAGAAATCTTTAATATCTACCTCCCAGACTGGACATCTGAGCATAACAAAGCCTCAGTGTGGCACTGGGAAGGAAGAGTGACAGGGTCAGGGTCCAGGGACAGGACAGACAAACATGTCCCCTCCATTCTGGTACTTGGCCAGCCAGCCAAACACTCCCTGCCAACACCCTCCTTCAGCTCCTCTGGGAAAATAGCTGGTCTCCAGTGAAAAGGGAAACTGAGACCATGGAGCTGGGCAGGGAGGGCTCCCAGAAAGAGTGAGTCACACAGCCACCCCTGAGCTCAGCTGTGAGTGTGGGGTGAAAGGAAACAGGGTTAGATTTGGGAGGAGGAACCAGAACCAGAACCATCTAGAGGATGAAGTGACAACCAGGGACAGCTGTAGGCAGACACACTGCTCACCCTGCAGAGTCCGAGAGCTTACATCCTGGCTTTGCCCACCTCCATCACCACCCATTCCTGACGGCTCCCTATCTAGGGACAGTGTCTATGCACTGAACTAGAAGAAATGGGCCTGTTTAGGGACACCTCCTCCACTGAAGGCAAGGGCCTGGTGTGAGCAGACATCCCCTTTTCAAATCAAGCTAAAGGTATCATTTTTTGAAGGTATTCATTTTTATTTTTGTTTTTGTTTTTTTTTTTGGCACTGGAGATCGAACTCAGGACCTTATGCTTTCGAGGCAGGCTCTGGAACCACTGAGCTAAATCCCTGGCCCAAGGTATTCATTTTTAAAGCCTCATCTCTGGGCTCCCCTTCCCTCCTGTATGATAACCTCCTTAACTTTATTTTTTTTTATTTTTTGGTAAGGGGATCGAACTCGGTCCTTCCGCTTTCGAGGCAGCCGCTTGCAAGGCAGGTGGTGGAATTACTGAGCTAAATCCCCAGCCCTCCTTCACTTTAGTAAACAACTTGGCAACTAGGTGGTAGGTGGGGGCCTCGAACTCACAGCCTTAAGGCACAGATACTTTTGAGCCTACAGGCCCAGTGAACTGGAATCAAGTCCAAGAATGGCTTCAAGGCCTAAACTGCACTCCCTGGGTCTCACCCTTCTTACCGTGAGCTTCACTGAGACACTCTTTCCCAAACAGGCACTTCTGAGAACAGGCACTTCTCACTTGACTCCACCTACAGCTCCACAACCCCTCTGAGGGCCTCAGAGCCAAGCCATAAAGGTCACTCTACTACCTGGCCCATGTCAATCAAGCAAAGGGAGCCTCAAGTCCTCCCAAATCTAGGAGGGTTCTCAAACTTTGATAGAACTAGAAGATCCTGGCTAGATATCAATACTGGAACCCCATACATACTCCACCTCAGATTCTGTTTCAGTAGGGCCAGATGTAACCTGCATTTTCTTTGAGACACTAGTTACAAACCTCTGGGCTCAAAAAATCCTCCTGCCTCAGCCTCTGGGTATCTGGGCCTACAGGCACGTGCGTCTAGCTCCCTGTAATCTACCTTTTTAACCTAGTCACAGAGGTCACACTCTGAACTGCTGAAACAGCTGAGGGCAGAAGGCCTGCCTCAGGTACCAGCTCCCAGGAGAGCTCAGGGAAGCCAAAGACCTAAAGTGAAACTCCAGCCCACCGGGGGTAGGGTGGGGGGTGGGGGGGTGCTGGTGTCATGAATGGGTCAGACACCCATTCCTTCCTGGGACAGGAGTTGGGAAGCTGCTTGTGTACCTCTCCTAGACTTCTGAGCCTTGCAGACAGGTTAGAAGACGTGGACAGGGCAAGTCTCCTGGCAACCCCACTCAGTATTCTTCCTGCCCCTCACCTACATCTCACCATCCTCCCTTAGCAAATGCAAAGAAGCTAGGAGCCTGTGATTCACATCTTTCCCCTTAAAACGCCCACACCCACTTTTTTTCAAGACCCCACCCAGCACAAACCAGGACATGAATGACCAGATTTAAACTTTTATGAATTTCCTGCTCTAGCCATGTGGCAGTAACTCCCAAGTGAGCTGGAGTGTTTTTGGATCTCTGCCAGGGGCAAGCCCAAGGGGCTTCCCTTAGATGGGCAACTCATGCCGGGGACATGTGATTGTCCTGCTGCAAGCAAAAAAAGTCCAAAAGGCCATGAGTACCCACTAAGAGGGCCAAGAGTCAGGGAAGGGTCCCATAAGAGAGACGAGAATGCTGTGCCACCCTCAGCCTCAGAAGTTCCTGGGCTCTCTCACACCTGATGGGATGCATGAAGCCTCCTGGTCAGGTGCCAAGGGCAACAGCACACGAAACAGCCCAGACATGAACCTCAGGCTCACAGCCCGCCCAACAGGAGGTTCCTGTTCCTGACACAACCTTCAGGGACTAGGCTCAACATATCTCTTACTAAAAAGGCTTCTGGGAGCATTCTCCCGCTCAATTCACACAAACATACCCTTACAACCAATTTAGTATAGGCAGGATCCTCAGCTGGATAAAGCAGAGTGTTTTTCTCCCTTTCTCAAACATGGTGCCACATAGCCCTGAGAGACAGCCTGATGGCACCAGTGAGAACACAGTGCCAGCTGAGTTCCTATCCTGGCTCTGACACTCATAACTGTGGCACTATCCTGAGCAAGATTCCTGTTTTATGGGCCACCAGTCCCTCCTCTACAAGATGCAGGTAACAGCATCTGTCCTCTGGAATTACTGCAAGAATTAAAGGATACACATTTAATACAAATTGCCTTGCACACAGTTGGCTCCCGATAAATGAGTTCCTTCCCTTCCTACTCTTGTAACTTAGTTTCCGTGCCTCCGCTTCAAATCTAAAATGATCCCAAGCTCACCTTAGAAATGCCAAAGGGGCCAGACACTAAAGAAAAGAATAAATATTTTCAACAAACCTTCAACTTTGAATTCATCAGCTACAAACAGGGATCCACTCCCCTTCTTAGCTGGCTCCATCCCCTGAATCTACGTCCTCTCAGTGTGGGAAAAAGGAGAGTTGATTTCAGAAAAAGAGTGGACAGGTTTGCCCTCCAGTTTTCCAAAGTGCCGGCAGTGCTTGTAAACAGGGTTACACAGAAGCATGAAGGCTCTAAGACTGCTCACTGGTATTTGGTGAACCAGTAGGCTCTGTAACTCTTGAAAAGTATTTGGAGGTGATTTGAGTCACCATTAAACATGCAGGGACCTGTGTCCACAGCGTTCCCCAAAGTTCCCTGGAACTTTCCCCTCGGCTCTGCCTGGCTGCCTCATTTCGCATCAGGCACGTTGTGAAGCTGGGTCGTGAATAGCGTCCATTCTAAAAAATGCAAATTCCCAACGTCGGACGTTGCCTTGCCTTTGGTTGAAACCTGTCCGACCCCCAGCATCCTTCGGGCGTGTCTGGATCCGGTGGCCCGCTGTGGGGTGGCAGCTCTCGGACACCACCGCAGGGGGGGGGGGGGGGAGAAACCGCCTTCGCTGCAGGGTGGAGAGGCGAGAACCCCCTCTCGCTCCTGGGCTTCGGAGGGGTGGTCAGATCGGGAACTGCACTTCCTGGAAACCCTTACACCTGTCCCTATGCAGATCCCCTTGGAGGAACGCGTTCATCCAGGGCGTCCTCGGGGACAGAGACTGGCAGGTCCTGCTCCGGGGCACCGAGGGGTCTCAGCAGCCACAGTGACTTTGGGGGTAACCGACACCCTCCAAGCTGGGGGCCACAGCTCCACGCACCCCGCCGCCCCTACCCTGGCCCGTCTGGGGTCCCCGGCGCAGGCCCCTGGTTTGGAGACGGCGATTATGCGGGGTTTGGTCGGGCCCCCACGCGCCTCACCTGAGAGGAACACGGATGGCCAGGTACCTGTCGACCGCCACAGCCAGGAGGCTGAAGATGGAACTCTGCGTGAGCACGAGCACGAAGCAGGCGAGGAAGAGGCAACTGTGGAAGTCCGTGCAGAAACCCAGACTGATGGTGATGGCAAAGGGGATGGCGAACAGCCCCACGGCCACGTCAGCCGCAGCCAGGGACACCAGGAAGTAGTTGGTGGGCGTCTGCAGCGTGCTCGACGAGCCCACCGCCGCGCACACCAGCACGTTACCGGTCACCGACAGCACGGCGATGGCCAACTCCAGGGCCACGTAGAGCGCGTCCTCAGTCCCCAGCGGCATGGCCGGGCCAGCCGGGCCCCGGGTATCCCCTACCAGGCTCGCGCCGGGCGCGGGACAGCCGCGCGGGGCCCACCAGGCATGGCCGGAGAGCCAGCACCACGCCTCAGTCAGCGGCGTCTGGGCAGTCCGGCTCGCGTGCTCCGGACCCGTGGCCGGGGGGCGGGGCCGAGGGCGGGCGGCGGCGCTCATTGGCCCTGGCGCCAGCCCGTCCCGCGCAGCCCCACCCGAGCAGGGCTTCTCTGGGATCTGACAAACTGCGGTTTCTAACTTTCCCTCTGGCTACAAAGTCGGTGGCTGAGTCCTGAGAGGTCGACTGTGCCCAGCTCTCGGGATAGGGACTCGGAGCGCCCGACAGACCCGGGGTTTGGGAGCAAGAGACAGAAGAGGAGAAGGAGCTTGCTCAAATCCACTCCACGCCCGGTAGGGTGCGCGAGGTCCCCTGAGAGCGCAACGAGACTCCTCGGGGCGGGAGGGAAGCGGCCATTCCCTCAGGCTGTGCACACCCGCCCGCTCAGGGCCGCTAGTTCCTACCTGCGGAGCCTGGCAGGCCCCGACGGCAGGTTCCCTGGGCTGCACCCCGGGCTCCGCCCCTCACCCGCTCCTCAGCCAGCCTGGGCGCAACCCCGACTGCTCCCTCTCAAAAGGCCTTGTGCCATACACCTCCTCGTCCACCCCCCAAAAGTGCCAGTGTTCCCGGGCCCTCTTATTTTATTTTTTATTTTTTGAAGTATACTCAATGTGTGCCCTCGAATTCGCGATCCTCTTGCTTTATTAAAGGCGTGAGCCACTACATCGGGCTCCCCCAGGGCCCTCTTTTCATCCTTCACATTTGCCTGGATTTGCTCAGGCCTCTTAACATCTTTAACTTCCAAACGTCGTCCCTCCAGCCCTATTCTCTCTCTTGAGTGCCAGATCTGCCCACTGTAGGATTTGCCAGGGACAGCCTGATGCTCCCAAATCCACTCCCCAAAACAGGGTCCTCCTTCAATACTCCTGCAAAACTGTCCCGCTGCCTCTGTGTGGGATTCAGAGATTACTGTGACATACTCACCTACCCCAGAAGTGAGGGATACTCTTGACTCCACCTTCCCTTTCCTCCAGACGACTAACAGTTCCACTTATCCGCGCTTCTTTCGCCCCCAAACTTGTGCCCCAAGTCCGGGCTCTTGCCAGTTCCTCTATTCCTCCCTTTATGTCCCCCAACCTTCCTCCGTCAGCTTGTACACTCCTCACCAACACCATCATTTCAGAACACACCTGGTTGTGCCATTCACCCAGTGGAAAGCCACTGCCAGCAGTCACCATGCAGGATAGTTAAGGAAATTGTTTGGCAACAGGAAGACAATTTTAAAATAATGTTAAGCAAAACAAGGGATGACTGCTGCACGGTAAAGGATTTATTTGGGTAATGAAAATATTCTAAATGTGGCAGTAATTGCACAGTTCTGTGAATATACAAAACACTGAGTTGTACTCTTTAAATGGATGAATTGTATGGTACATAAATGATATTTCAATGCATTTGAAATAATAACAACATAGCCCATGCTGCCCCCAGCAGGGATGAACAATAATATTTACCCAAGTAATAACAAGGACAACTTCTGCTGCCACATGGATGACAAACTGGGACCTCTGAGAGATCAGGTATCTTGTCCAAGATCAATTCCTTGGAGTAGAATGGGGGAAGTCTCCCTAGGCTGGTCGCTTTTGTAGAGTGGGCAAGACCTGGTGGTAGGCAAGTAGTGGTGGACAAGTATAGGATGGGAGGGCCATTCAGGGTAAAATGAGGCAAAAGGCTTGCTCAAGAACAGCAATGGCCAGAAGAGTAAAGGATCCCTGGCCAGGGACGGTTCTGACTGCCAGGATGGGGTGCCGGGTCATTGTGCTGCAGGTGCTGGTTGCCAGCCCTGGGAGATCTCTAAGTGAAGAACAGTATCAGAAGCATTATCTGGCAGAAGTACTGGACAGTTAGCACAGGGAGAAGTTGCTGGACAGAAGCCAACTGTTTGCTGTGAGTGGTTACTACCCAGCCTACAGCCTCCAGGCCTTGGGCTCATCGCCAGCATTTTCTGTGCCCGGAAACTTCAGTTCCTTTTTCCAGATCCCAACTTTCTTTAGGAAACCTCTGAACCATCTGAGTAAGAAGTCTCCTAGTGCTGACTGTGCATTTTCCCTGGCAGACTAATTTCTTTGTCACCAGTGTCACCCACCAGCAGAGTTTCACTCCTCTCAGTCCTCTCCCCACCACATCCACCATCTAACACAGTGCCCTTTGTTAAATGCAACTACTCTCCCCTCTCCATAAGGTTCATGTGAAGTGTACTGAGTTTCCTAATTCTATCAACCTGGGTCCGGGACTCCTGCTAGGATTTGAACTGGACCCATTGGGGTGGCAGTAATAGCAACAGGGAAGTATTGTTCAGGAAACACAAGGAGGAAGGGTGGAGTCTGGAGGACTTAGTCTTGAAAGCAACTGGGGAGCCACAAACAGCCCAGTCACAGCCCAAAAATTTCATGTTTAATTCCCAACTCTGCAGTTGGCCTTGGGCAAGTAAATTAATCATTCTAAGCCAACATTATTTCTTATGTATAAGATGGAATTGAGGGCCGAGGATTTAGCTCAGTGGTTTCGCCACCTGCTGCGCAAGTGCAAGGACCCAAAATTCGATCCCTGGTACCAAAAAAAAAAATGGGATTGAAAGAAATTTCTGTCCAATCATTAGCCGACCACTATGCTAAATGAGCAGAGACTTCAATGCACATGGCAAAGAATACAGATACGCCAGCTGCCATCACCTGTGGACATCAGACTCTGGTTTCTTCAGTCTTTTAAAATGGACTCACACTACTAACTCCCTAGGGAACTTCTAGGCCTTTGGTTCAGATTGGAATTACATCATTGATCCCTTTAATTCTGAGGCTTCTAGCATGTTGGACTGAGCAGCTGCTGGATCCTCTGGCTGTCCAGCATGAAGATGGCCATTGTGGACTCTCCCATCTCTCTCTCTTTTTTTTTTTTTGAGACAGGGTCTGGCTATATAGTTCAGGGTGGCCTTGAACTCACTATGTGGCCCAGGCTGGCCTTGAACTTGAGGCAATCTTCTTGCCTCAGCTTCCCGGGTGCTGGGATTACTGGTGTGTGCCACCATGTCTGGCCTCCCACTTCTGATCCTAAAGCTAATCTAATAAATTTCCTCTCTCTCTCTCTCTCTCTCTCTCTCTCTCTCTCTCTCTCTCTCTCTCTCTCGCTCTCTCTCTCTCTCTCTCTCTCCTTGGTACCAGGGATCAAACTTGGGACCTTGTGCTTGCTAGGCAGTCAGCGGAACCAATGAGCTAAATCCAGGGCTCCTCTCATTATTACACACACACACACACACACACACACACACACACACAGAGTCCAGTGTATTGGCTAGAGTTCTTTAGAAGAACAGAATCAATTGAACATTAATTCTATTGATTAGAGATTAGAATTGATTAGAGAATCTTAATCAAAACACATTTTTTAAAGTACAACATGGCAACTCTGGGAATTAGGTTCTCCTCTCCTCCAGGGTCTGTGGTTGTTGCTGTTAGTTGCTAATGTTGCTGATTGTTTAGTGAATATTCTGTTTTCTATGTTAACCATTTACCAGACCAATTATTTAAATACAGGATGACCAAAAATGCATTTTTTGTTAATTTTTATAACAGGAAATATATAAACAATATCAAATTTATTCAATAAGAGAATCAACTGATTGAAATGACACCTGCCATGAGCCGGGGATTTAGCTCAGTGGTGCTGCCGCCTGCCTCGAAAGTGCAAGGTCTTGAGTTTGATCCCCGGTACCAAAAAAAACAAAAGAAAGAAAGAAAGAAATGACACCTGCCTGAGTGACACTCAGGATAGTTAGTACCTAAACAAATGCATTCATTAGGGAGATTGGCCTGTAGTTCTTCTTTTTTTTTTAATGGGTTGTTTTTTTTTTGGTACCGGGGATTGATCTCGAGACCTTGTGCTTGCAAGGCAGGCGCTGGAACCACTGAGCTAAATCCCCAGCCCAGTAATTCTCTTTTTTTGATTGGATCCTTCTCTGGTTTTGATATCAGGGTAATTCTTGCTTCCACGAATGAAGTGGGAGTATTGCTTCCCTTTCAATTTCATTAAACAGTTTGAGAAGTACCAGCATTAAGTCTTCTCTAAATTTCTTGTAGAATTCAGCAGTGAATCCATCAGGGCCTGGGCTTTTCTTTGTTGGTAGGTTTTTCATTATATCTTCAATTTCATTGGCTGATATTGGTTTATTTAGAATTTTTATATCTTCTTGATTCAATTTTGGTAATTCATATGTATCTAGGAATCTGTCCATTTCTTCTATATTTTCCATCCTACTAGAATACAGCTTCTCAAAGTAGGTATGGATGATCTTCTGGATTTATTCAGGATCTGTTGTGATTTCACCCTTTTCATTCTTATGTCATTTGTACTTTCTCCTGCTTTTTCGTGGACTCCTGTCTGTCTTATATTATTCTTTTTTGCGTCATCTAGGAGCTGTTGGATCAATTTCTCTTGGTCCTTTACTATTTTTTTTTTTTTTTTTTTTTTGGTACAGGGGATCAAACTCGGGACCTTGCACTTGCAAGGCAGGCGCCAGAACCACTGAGCTAAATCCCTGGCCCATCCCTTACTATTTTTAAGAGATCTCTCTTTTCATAGTCACTGACAGCCATCCTGTCTTCTATATCTGATATTGTCTTCACACTGGCTCATTCTACTGCGAATACTTTCAATAGAGTTATTAATCTCCTGGATATCTGTTTGAATCTGTTTCATGGATTCCATTTTTTTCCTATGTTGGGCATTCATGGTTTCCATTTCTTTCCTATGCTGGGCATTCATGGCTTCCATCATGGTTCTGAGCTCATCTTTTTTTAAAATCTATTTCTGTTCTATAGTCTCTAATCATGTCTTTCATTCTGCTCACCATCTCTCTAGTTATCTGGGAAATTATCTCTGTTTTGAATTGTTCAAAAGTTTGGTTCAGTTCTGATATTTCATTGTTGATTTTTTGTCTAGTGCATATTTTTTGTCTATTTGTGACAGTGGGGTATTGAGGTCCCCCATTACAACTGTATTGGTGCTTATGATTTTTCACGTTCATTAAGATTTGTTTCATATAGTTGGGTGCACTGCTATTTGGTGCATATATATTTGTGATCGTTATCTCTTCCTCTTGGATTGTTCCCTTTACAAGGATGTAGTGACCCTCTTTATCTCTCTTAATCAGTCTTGGATTGAAATCCACTTTGTCTGTGAATATAGTAGCTACTCCGGCTTTTTTCCGGATTCCTGTCACATGGATTATTGTTTTCCATCCTTTGACCTTCAGTCTATGAATTTCTTTTTTCTTTTTCTTTTTTTTTTTTTTTTTGTTGCCAGGAATCGAACTCGGGTCCTTGTGCTTTTGAGACAGGCGGCAGAACCACTGAGCTAAATCCCCGGCCCTGAATTTCTTTTTAAATTAAATGTGTTTCTTGTATGTAGCATATTGTTGGATTTTACTTCTTGATCCATTCTGCCAGTCTGTTTCTTTTGATTGGTGAATTGAGACCATTAACCTTGATGGCTATGACTGATATGTATTGTCTTATCTCTGTCATGTTATTTTCCTGCTGTTGGCTTCCTTTCCTTTTCTGTTTAATTTTTTGCCTTTCCTGATGGATTCATTCTGTTGGGGTTCATGGAGTTGTAATCCTTGTTGTCTCTTTCTAGAATTCTTCAGAACACTTTGGAGTGCTTGTTTGATGGTTATGAATTTCTTCAGCTGTTCTTTGTCATGGAAATATCTTATTTAAGGGGGGGGGATTTACCTCAGTGGTTTCACTGCCTGCTGCACAAACTCAAGGACCCGAGTTTGATCCCCGGTACCAAAAACAACAACAAAAACAACAAAAACAAAGAGCTAATGTGGAAATATCTTATTTCTCCATCAATTTTGAAAGATAGTTTTGCAGGGTACATCAGTCTGGGTTAGAGGTTATTTTCCTTTAGAGCTTGAAATACTTCACTCCAAGCTTTCCTTGACTTGAGGGTTTATGTTGAGAAGTCTGCTGTTATTCTGATGGACTTTTAGGTGATTTGTTTTTTTTTCTCTAACAGCTTTTAATAGTCTGTTCTTGTGTTGAATTTCTGGAATCTTGACTATTATATGCCTTGGGGAAGATTTTTTGTTATCGTGGTTAATTTGAGTCCTATATGTATCACTTATCTGTGTGTCAGATTCTTTGTCCCTGTTTGGGAAGTTTTCTGCCATTACTTCTGTGAACACTTTTTTATGCCATTTGCACTAGCACTAGCTTCTGCTTTTTCATTGAGTTTGGTCAATCATATTTTATTCTTCTTTGCATCATCTAGTAGCTGCTGGATTGATTTCTCATGGTCCCTTGCTATTTTTTTTTCTTGGTACTGGGGATTGAACTCAGGACCTTGCGCTTTTGAGGCAGGTGGCGGCACCACTGAGCTAAATCCCCTACTCTCTTGTTATTTTTAAGAGATCTCTCTTTTCATGATCACTAACCGCAATCCTATTTTCTACATTCTATATTCTGTCCTCACATTGGCTCAGTCTGCTGCATATACTTTCAATGGAATTTTTAATCTCCTGGATATATCTGAATCTGTTTTATGGATTCCATTTCTGTGGGTGTTCATAGTTTCCATCATTTTCCTGAGTTCCTCTATCTTTTTACCTGTATCTGCTTTAGAGTCACTAAGCATGTCTTTCATTTTGGTCACCATCTCTGTAGTTATTTGAGAAATTACTTCTGCTTTGAATTTTTCTAGAGCCTCATTCACCTCCTTTGTTACTTCTACTGTACCATTTCAGAGCATCCAAGTGTGTGGCTTTCAGATTGTTCCACCTCATTGACCCCTAGTTTTGCCTTTGGTGAGCTGGAAGTCTGGGCAGGGTGGGGGGTGTTGCATCTTCTTTAAATATCTTCTCATTTTATATTTTTTTAAAGCTTAATTCCTGGGTTGATGCTTGTAAATTGCAGATGGCAAGTAGTCTTATTGCCAGTATTCAGAACCCTTAGTAAATGACTACTTCTCAGAAGTGTCTTCCAGGTATAGTTGGCTTTTGGGTTTTAGGTCTGTTGCATGAACCTACCTCTACAATTTATTGAGGATGAGAAGTTTCTGCCGACTTGGCCCAGCCACCAGTTCTTTGGCACTGGCCTGTAGTTTTTTATTTTAAAGACCCTTAAGCAATCTCAGTCTTGGTATACCAGGAAGCACAACTGTTTAGCACAATTATGTCACCTTGGATAAAGTAGTACAATCAACAATACCAGTAGCATCAAATATACCCTAGAAAATAATAAATCGTAGTAACTATTAATTTGCTACCTTTAGTCATATGAACTAGATTTATGGTTATATAACAAAAATCCAGAATGAATCTGAAAATTGTATGCAGTAAATAAGCCCTTAATATGGTGATTTTACCTTTAGAAGAGAAGATTTTAAAAGGGTTGGGGGGCAAAAACAGAGAAATAGAAGAAGAGGAAGTGATCAGAAGTAAGACTGGAAGGGCTAGGGATTTAGCTCAGTGGCACCACACCTGCCTCACAGGCACAAGGTCCTGAATTCAATCTCTGAACCTAAAAAAATAAAAAGGAAGAAGTAAGGCTAGAGACAAACTTTAGGAAACTGATGAAGAAGACAGGGGAAAGAGAAAAGAAAGAAATAAAAACAAGAACCAAACAGAACAATAACAAAAAAACCTTGAAACTGTATTCAAACTATCAAGAAAAAACAAAACAAAGCAAGAACCAGGAAGAAGGAACAAAAAGAAAGAGAAAAGAAAAGGTCCAATTCAAGGTGTGTCTCTACTGTCACTGGTAGGCAATGCAGGCAGAGTCCAGAGCCAAAATTTTTTTCAGTACCAGGGCTCGAACTCAGGACCTTGCACCTGTGAGGCAGTTGCAGCACCACTAAGCTAAATCCCCAGCCCTCCAGAGCCAAATTGATTAATCCCAGCAAGCCAGCCACAGCTTCACAGTGGGGTAATGGATAATCCCAGCCAGTTTGCCCCTTTAGTTCCCCTGAAGTTCAGGCTGGTTTCTGGCTATGAGACTGGAACCAGATTCCTTGAGCCCACAAGAGTCCATGTGCCTTCTGCTGACTTGAGCTTGGCACCCCCATCAAGACACCAGGAGCCACTGGATGGACTTGGCTGGTAGCTGTTCTGAGTCCTGAGCTCAGTTGGCCCCTCTCCAAGATGGCTCCCAGCCAATCACCCTCTCCTGGGTGACATCTGAACCCAAATAACTCACCAGCCACTGCAGTCCACTCCTTCCACTGTTCTGTTCCACTGGTGCATTTCTCTGTGGAGGCCTCTGGGGTGGCCAGTACTCACCATGCATTTGCAAATTCAACCTGCTATTCCCACACCAAGAGTCCAGACTGATAACAAGAGAGTGCTGCTTGTTATGTTCCTACTCTTTGTTGAAGGCATTCTCTTTGCTCTCCTTGTGGACTTCAATTCTTGCTTTAGATTCTCCCTCGGTCCTGGGGACCCACTTCCCTCCTTCTTCTTCTCCTCACACCGATATATTCCAGTGTCAAGACACCAAAACTTGGTGAGGCTCCAGGCTTTAATGGACCACTTATAAATCCCAGGCAGGCAAGGGGAGTCTGGATTCATTGTTAGGAAATTAGAGTCAAAGTTTGAACAAGATAACTCTGTGTCCCAGTCACTTCCTTGTTGCTGAGAGAAAATCTGAATTCTATGTCCAGTAAAATTGGTCTTCTAAAATGACAGAGAAATAAAGATAGTAGGTATAGAAAAATTCATTGCTAGTAGATCTATAATAAATACTAGAGGGAATTACTCAGGCTAAAATTAACAGACAGTAAGTAGTAACTCATATCTGCTTGAAGAAGTTAAATATACCAGAAAAAGTAATAAAAAAGTAAAAATAAAAACAAGTATAAAATACAAGTACAAAACACAGCACAAAGCAATAATTTTATATATATTTTGACAGGCACACACTGTAGAAAAATGTAATTTGTATGATAGAATTAGGGGTGGAAAATGGAGCTAAATAGAGGAATGCTTTCATGTACCATTGTACACTTTAAATTTTTAATAAAAGAATTGGCAAGGGAATTAAAATAGCACTCTAGAAAATATCTATTTGAAAAAAAGAAAACAGTAAGAGGAACAGAAAAAAGATATGACATATAGAAAACATGTAGCAAAATGGTACATGTCAATTTTACCTTATTTGGAATTACATTAAACATAAATGGATCAAACACTTTAATTCAAGCTGGGTATGTGGCTCATTCCTATAATCCCAGCACTCAGGAAGCTGAGGCAGGAGCATTTCTGTGAGTTCAAGGCCAGCCTGGGCTACATAGTGAGTTCAAGGCCAGCCTGAAATGCACAGAGACCCTGTCTCAGAAACAAAAACAAAAAATAACTTTAATTCAAAGACAGATATTGGCAGAATGGATTTTTAAAAACAAGATCCAAATATATATTGTGTGTAAGTGACACACTTTAGATTCAAAGACACAGATAGATTTAAAGTTAAAGAATGGAAAAAAACATAATACAAAGAGTGGCCAAAAGAGAGGTGAAAAGCTATACTAATATTGGATAAAATAGATTTTAAGACAAAAATTACTACAGACACAAATAAAAATACGTTACAATAAAAAGTCAATCCATGGGTATATTTATACCTAGTAATAGAGTCTCAAAATACATAAAGCAAAAATTATCATAATTGGCCAGGCATGGTAGTTCACACCTATAATCCCAGCACTTGGGAGGCTCAGGCAGGAGAATCAACAAGAGTTTGAGGCCAGCCTGGGCTATATAGTGAGTTAAGGCCAGTCTGAACTACATAGTGAGACCTGGTCTTCAAAACAAAACAAAACACAACTGTCATAATTGAAAGGAGATATATAAAAAATTTTTTTTGAGACAGAGTTTCAC
This sequence comes from Heterocephalus glaber, assembly GCF_053883595.1. Classification (NCBI taxonomy): domain Eukaryota; kingdom Metazoa; phylum Chordata; class Mammalia; order Rodentia; family Bathyergidae; genus Heterocephalus; species Heterocephalus glaber. The sequence goes on along the minus strand of NW_028258352.1, from coordinate 407,641 downwards.
TATGTAGTTCATGCTGGCCTTGGACTCACTATGTAGCCCAGGCTGGCCTCAAACTCACGTTAATCCTCCTGACTTAGCCTGTTAAGTGCTGGGATTACAAGCATGTGCCACTATGCTTGGCTAAAATTTAACAATAATAGTTGAAGACTTCAATATTCCACTTGTAATAATGGATAGAACAACTAGACATCTACACAAATCAAGGAAATAGGCTGTACAGTATTATAAACCAACTTGATCTAATAGAAGTCCTTGAAACACTCCACTCAACAAGAGAAGACATTTTTCCCAAATACATTATTCTCTAAAATAGACAATATGTTAGGCCATTGTGTTAGTTACCTTTTTCTCATTGCTGTGACAAACTACCCAACATCCAGAGTTAGAGGGGAAGGGGCTTATTTGGCTTACAGTTCATAGAGATTTAATCGGCCGACTCCAAAGCAAGGATGACAAGCAGGCATGGCAGAGCAGAAACAACATTCTGCATACAAGGTAGTAAAGGTAACAAGAAATTTAACCACATCTTTTTGCCCCTTTTATCTTATTCAGACTACCGAGATTAGGGTAGTGCCAAACTAATCACTCACATGTAGTGGTTTAGTAATCACACACCCTTAACCCCCACATAACACATTCCAGATTTAACTGCCTCTGAAAAAGAAAGTCCCACCTCATCCACAAGAGGCTTTGGGGGGATATCTGAACACTAACCATAACAGCCATAAAACAAGCTTCAATGTTGAAAGGATTGAAATCATATAGTGTATTGTATAGTATGATGGGATGAAATAGAAATCAGTAACAAATAGAAATTTGGAGAATTCACACATATTTGGAAAGTAAATGATATAAAAAATTAAAAAAATCAAAGAGGAATTAGAAAATAATTTAAGATATTTTGAAAAGAAAAAAATAAAATATACCAAAAATATATGAGATATCATGAAAGCAATGCTTAGAGGGAAAGTTGTGGTTGAAAATTCCTATATAAAAAAGAAGAAAGGTTGAGGACAATGGTACACACCTGTAATCCCAGCTATTTGGGAAGCTGAGGCAGAAGGGCTGACTTACTTATTTTCTTTCCTCTCTTTGCCTCTCCTTGTCTCTCCTTTCATTCTCAATACTGGGGATTGAACTCAGGGCTTTGTGCATGGTAGGTAAGTGGTTTACAACTGGGCCACATCCCCAGCCCTTTTAAGAAAACTTTTATTTTGAGATAGGGTCTAAGTTTCCTGAGCTAATCTTGAACATGGAATATTCCTGCCTCAACCTTCCAAGTAGCTGGGATTATAGATGTGCATCACTGCTCCCAGCCTTTCTTCTTGTTACAAAGATGTAACAAGAAGACAAATATCTTACGAATATAGATACAAACATTTTCAACTGAATCCAGCAAGATAAAATAACATCTGTATATCATGACAAAATGTGACTTATCTAAGGAATGAAAGGTTGGTTTAACAAAAATTCCATTTATGTAATATATTTTATTAATAGAATAAAGGACAAAAAGCATATAATTACTTCAAAAAATTAAAAATTATTTGGCAAAATCTAATACCATTTTATGATTAAAATATCAATAAAATAGAAATGAGAAGACATTGAAATGAGAAGACATGTAAAGAAGTCTCAAAACCAGACTTCCAGATCACCTAAAGCAACCCCAAAGGGAAACAAGATGGAACAATCTGATACTCAACCACCTGGACTCCCTGAACTGGCAATGAAAGAGGATCTGGAAAAAATGAACTCAGAGGGCCGGGGATTAAGTTCAGTGGTTCCACCACCTGCCTTGCAAACGCGAAGTCCTGAGTTTGATCCCCAGTACCAAAAAAAAAAATCTAAAGTGAAATCAGAGATAATTTTTCAGATACCAGCAGAGATTGTGCCCATAGTGCAAGACATGATTGATAAATCTAGAGAGGAAACAGACAAAAAAATGAGGAGCTGAGAAACATGATGGAATCCCAACATAGGAAACAAATGGAATCCATAAAAGAGATGCAAACAGATTTCCATGACATTAAAAACTCCATTGAAAGTTTATGCAGCAGAATGAGCCCATGTGAGGACAGAATTTCAGATATAGAAGATAAGATTGCAATTAGTGACCAGGAAAAGAAAAAAGAAAAATTACTCTAAAATTGTAAGGGACCACAAGAAATCAATCCAGCAGCTGCTAGATGATGCAAAGAAGGATAACATAAGACTGATTGGAGTCAATGAAGAAACAGAGAGTGCAGACGATGTAAAAAAAAAAAACAAAAAACATCTGTTCACAGAAGTGATGGTAAAAAACTTCCCAAGCAAGGGAAAAGAACTTGAAATACAGATAAGTGAAGCATATGGGACTCCAGCTAGCCATGATCAAAAAAAAAAAAAAATCTACACATAAGCATATAATTGTTAAGATTCCAGAAACCCAACAGAAGAACAAAGTTCTACAATCAGTTAGAGAAAAGAAACAAATCACACACAAAGGAAAGCCCAACAGAATCATAGCAGACTTCTCAGTGCAAACCCTCAAGACAAGAAGTGCTTGGAGTGATGTATTCCAAGCTCTAAAGGAAAAGAGCCTCCAACCCAGATTGATGTACCCTGCAAAGCTATCTTTCAAAATTGATGCAGAAATAAGATACTTTCATGACAAAGAGCACCTTAGGAACTTCATGAATACCAAACCAGCACTCCAAAAAATTTTAGACAATATCCTAGGGAAAGATGAGGATCACAACCCCAGGAAGCCCAGCAGAATGAATCCATCGGTCATGACAAGAAATTAAATGCAAAGGGGGAGAATCTAACAAAAAGAAAGAGTCATGACAACGATAAGTCAATACGAATCAGTTATAGCCATCAATGTTAATGGTCTCAATTCACCAATCAAAAGAAATAGATTGGCAGAATGGGTCAAGAAGCAAGATCCAACAATATGCTGCATACAACAAACACACTTAAGTGCTGGGGATTTAGCTCAGTGGTTCTGGCACCTGCCTCGCAAGCTGAGGACCCGAGTTTGATCCCTGGTACCAAAAAAAAAAAAAAAGAAATGCACTGAATTAAAAAAGAAACTCATAGACTGAAAGTTAAAGGGTGGAAAACAATACTCCATGCGACAGGAACCTGAAAAAAAGCAGGAGTAGCTATCCTCTTTGCAGATGAAGTGGATTTTAAACCAACGCTGATTAAGAGAGACAAAGAAGGACACTACATCCTTGTAAAGGGAACAACCAAGAGGAAGAGATGATGATCATAAATATATATGCACCAAATACTTTTGTGCCCAACTATACTAATGGGCAAATACTAATGGACATGAAAAATTAAATAAGCACTAATACAATAGTAGTGGGGGACCTTAATACCCCATTGTCACAAATAGATAGATCAACTGGACAAAAAATAAGTAATGAAATACTAGAATTCAATCAAACTCCTGAACAAATGAACTTAACATGTTTACAGAGTGTTCCACCCCACAAAATCAGAATACACATTCTTTTCAGCTGCACACGGGTTGTTCTCCAAAATAGACTACATACTCACTCATAGAACATGTTTAAGTAAGTGCAAAGGAATTGAAGTTATCTCCTGTATAATATCAGACCATAGTGCTATGAAATTGGAGAGGAATAGCAAAAGAAACCACAAGAATTTCATAAACACATGGAAATTCAACAACATACTGCTGAATAACCAATGGGTCACAGAGGAAATCAAAGAAGAAAGCAGACAGGGCCGGGGATTTAGCTCAGTGGTTTCACCACCTGCTGTGCAAGCACAAGGACCTGAGTTCGATCCCCAGTACAAAAAAAAAAAGAAGAAAGCAGATAATTCCTACAATTAAAGGACAATGCCAGTTCAACATATCGGTATCTATGCGACACAATGAAAGCAGTCTTACAAGGGAAAAGCATAGCAGTGAATACTCATATTAGGAAAACAGAGCGAGCCCAATTAAATAACCTGATGCTGAACCTCAAGTTTCTAGCAAAAGAAGAGCAGGACAAACCCAAAGCTCATACGAGGGAGGAAATTATAAAGATCAGAGCAGAAATCAATGCAATGGAGACTAAGAGAATGATACAAAAACATCAATGAAGCCAAGAGTTGGTTCTTTGAAAGAATAAACAAAATTTACAAACCCTTAGCCAACCTTATCAAAAAAAAAAAAAAAAGGAAAGAAGGGAAAAGGCCTAAATCCTTGCAATTCGGAATGAAAAGGGTGAAATTACAACGAACCCACCAGAAACCCAGAGGATCATCAATATGTACTTCAAGAACCTATACACCAATAAGATGGAAAACACAGAAGAAATGGACAGATTCCTAGATACATATGAATTACCAAATTAGAACCAAGAAGACCTAAAAATTCTAAACAACCCAATATCAACCAATGAAATTGAAAATGTAATTAAAAACTTACCAAGTAAGAAAATCCCAGGTCCTCATGGCTTCACTGCTGAATTCTACAAGATATTTAGAGAGGAACTACTGCTACTACTCTTTTAAAATGAAATTGAAAGGGAAGCAATACTCCCAAATTAATTCCTGGAAGCAAGCATCACCTTGATCCCCAAAGCCGAAAAAGACCCAATGAAAAAAGAGAACTATAGGTCAATCTTGCTAATGAACATAGATGCAAAAATCCTTAATAAGATACTGGCAAATAGAATGCAGAAGATCATCAAGAAGATCATACATCCTGACCAAGTGGGATTCATTCCAGGGATGCAGGGATAGTTCAACATATGCAAATCAATCAATGTAATACACCATATCAATAGAGCCAAGGACAAAAACCATATGATTATCTCCATAGATGCAGGAAAAACATTTGACAAAATCCAACACCCATTTATAATAAAAACACTACAAAAAATTGGAATAGATGGTCTCTACCTCAATTTGATAAAAGCCATCTATGAAAAACCAATAGCCAGTACCATACTAAATGGACAGAAACTGAAATCCTTCACGCTAAAATCAGGAACAAGACAAGGATGTTCATTATCACCACTCTTGTTCAATATAGTTTTGGAAACATTAGCCATTGCAATTAGACAAGAGAAAGAAATAAAAGGAATAAAGATAGGAAATGAAGTCAAATTGTCATTATTTGCAGATGACATGATACTCTATATAGAAGACCCCAAGAACTCCACCAAAAGTCTTCTAGACTTAATAACCAAATTCAGTAGAGTAGCTGGATACAAAGTCAACACACAAAAGTCAATAGCTTTCCTCTGCATGAACAACAGACTCACTGAGACAGAAATAGGGCAAACAATTTCTTTCACAATAGCATCCAAAAAAACTGAAATATCTAGGAATCAACCTAACAAAATCAAAAGCCTCTTCTCTGAAAACTATAGCACTCTGAAAAGAGAGACTGAAGATGATATCAGAAAATGGAAAGACATCCCTTGCTCCTGGGTAGGAAGAATCAACGTAGTGAAAATGGCCATATTTCCAATACTGCCCTATAGATTCAATGCAATCCCAATTGAAATCCCAGCAGCATACTTCACAGACCTTGAGAAAACAATCCAAAAATTCATTTGGATCAAGAAAAGACCTAGAATAGCAAAAGCAATTCTAGGCAACAGAGACATGGCAGGGGGTATCACAATCCCCAACTTGAAGCTATACTACAAAGCTACTGTGATAAAACAGCATGGTACTGGCAAAGAAACAGACCTGAGGACCAGTGGAACAGAGTAGAAGATACAGAAACCACTCCAGACACACTCAGTCACCTCATCTTCGACAAAGGAGCCAACCACCCTCACTGGAGGAAAGATAGCCTCTTTTAATATATGATGTTGGACAGTTTGTAATAGCTAAAGCTTGCAAACAGCCCAAGTGCCCATCAACTGGAAACTGGATAAAGAAGATGTGGGTTTTTTTATAAAATGGAGAACTACTCAGCCATAAATTACAACAAACTAGAGACATTTATAGTGAAATGGATGCATAATGAGACCACACTGTTAAGTGAAATAAAGAGGACACACATGTGTAAATACCAAATAGTTTCTCTGGTGTGAGAAACTGAAAGTGTAAATAAGGATTAAAGTGATTAAAATGAATAATTGATAATTTGAAATAGGAAGAAAAGGTCCAAAGGGGTAGAGAAAGTGGGAGGGAAAGGGGAAAGGAAAGAAGGGAAAGGAAACATTATCAGAAAAAGAAAAAATGGAAACAAAGTCTTTGTAAATAGGGAAGGGTGGAGGGGGTGAAGGGAGCACAGGGAATGGGGAAAAAATAAGAACCAAGGTACATCATGTACAGGTACAAGTACCCAGTGATAAATGTAAATGTATTGTATACCTAAAATGTACCAAGAAAAGAATTTAAGGGGAAAAAAGAAGAATATTTATCTACAAAAGATAATAAAGCTTAGCTCCAGAATCCTAAAATAAACAAATAAATAAATAAATAGTGTTGGAAAAATTGGATTTCAATTTGCCAAAGATTAAAACTAGACCTATATCTCTTACCACGCAGTAAACTAAAATCGAAATGGATTAAAGTTCTAAATATTAAAACAGAATCGCTGAACCAGCCTAGAACAGAGGTTAGGTAGAACTCTTAAAGACATTGGTGTAGGAAAAGATTTTATGAACAAAATCTCATTTGCCCATGAACTAGCACAAAGAATCAACAAGTGGTATCTCTTCTTTTTAAAAAGCTTCTGCACAGCAAGAGAAACCACCAATAGTGTGAAGAGACAAAAAATTTTCACCTGCTGTTCCTCAGACAAAGGTATACTATCTAGAATCTATAAAGAACTTTAAAAAATCAGTCCTCCCATATTTAAAGACCCAATCCAAAAATGGGCATCTGAAATGAACAGACATTTCTCAGATGAAGAAGTAGAAATGGCAAATAAACATACGAAAGCATGTTCAACATCACTGGTCATTTGAGAGATGCAAATGAAAACAATGCTTGAGATTCCACCTCACTCCAGAAAGAATAGCTGCTATCATGAAATCAACCAATAACAAATGCTGGTGGGGCTGTGGGGAAAGAGAAACCCTGCTCCATTGCTGGTGGGAGGGTAGAGTGGGGCATCCACTGTGGAAATCAGTATGGAGATACCTCAAAGAACTAGCACTAGAGGTCCCATTTGACACAGCTATTCCTCTGCTTGGTATCTTCCCCAAAGAATTAAAAGAATCATACCACAGTGATATATGTGCACCCATGTTCACAGCAGCACAATATGTAATAGCTAAGACTTGGAAGCAGCCCAAATGCCCATCAACTGGAGACTGGATAAAGAAGATGTGGGTTTTTTTTATAAAATCGAGTACTACTCAGCCATAAAAAATGAGAAATTAGAGACATTTATACCTAAATGGATGCATATTGAGGTGATACTCTTTTGGGGGGGGCAGTCTATGTATTTGAAGGCATTTGTCACATACATCAAACATTAGACAGTGGTCCTTGTGAATAATGAAAAATGGCATTGTATAAATTTATCTCTAAAGCTAGTAGAATAACACAATCTGAATTATAATTTTGTAAATTCTACTTTTTACAACCGTGAATGATACCTTTCATGAGTTAGGTTTTGCTTCATGCCATTATTTCAGTGTATTAGGTAAGAACAATAATGATGGCTAGGCATGGCAGTCCCACACTTAGGAGGGCGAGGCAGGAGGGTCACTATGAATTTGAGGCTAGCCTGAACTACAGAGACCTTGTCTCAAAAAATACAATGATTAGCAAAGATAGAATGGCATCAGAGCATCAGGGGATAAAGGCATTTGCCTCATTACATTCAGTAACAATCATTCTCCCCAAAACAACTCCACTGCTGACAAAAATTCCTTCAGAAGTATTGTCACTGATAAACCATACCATCATTTATAATTTTGGAGAGATTACTATAATTCATGACATCCTTTTGGAGACAAGTTATGTTTTTGCTGGTCTGAAGCAATCAGAAACTCACAGAAGTTTGGGTTATTTTTTGCTACATATGGTGGAAAAATTACCACTAAATTAAGTTATTGCAAAATAAACAAGAAAAGTACAATTTTGATGCTAAGAAAACAAAATTTTATGTAAATGATATTGGCCCTAATATGAAAGAAAAATAGGCAAAATTTTGTACATGATATAATACACAATGTTGGTATCTTGTCACAATATGAGAAACATAATGTGCTCATCTACAAGTTGTATGAAAATAAATCAACTTTGTCAAAAACACATGTTCACAGGTCTCTGAAAATATATATCTTAATATAAAATATGGCATCAAATTCAAAAATATCTTTTGTTATACAGAATATAGAGTATACACACTAAAAATTTAAAGCAGAGGTAGTGGCAAAATCCTAACAATTAATAAAAAGCAATGAACAAAATTAAATTTTTTAGGGCCGGGGATTTAGCTCAGTGGTTCCAGCGCCTGCCTCTCAAGCGCAAGTTCCTGAGTTTGATCCCCGGTACCACAAAAAAAAAAAAAAAAATTAAATTTTTTAGTGGTCTATACCTCTTAGGTATATATTTTGTTTAGTAAAGACTAAACAAAAACTACATAAATACTAACTCTACTTGAAAGTAAAAAATGTATTTCAATTCACCATGTTTAAGAAACTACGTATTAAGCTCAAAGACATACAAAACACCTAAATTATGTCAACTCAATATTTTTATATTAAACACTGTAAAATCATAATCCAGGTATTTAAATGATTTATTGAAAAATATAATGTATGTACTTTAGTTTATCTCTACCTGGGATTGTATTTCCTGCAAATTTTATGGAGAAATATTGACATCAAGCTTTTTGTATTAATTATTCCTACAGGTCTCCACTACATGAGAAATTTTCACAGGATTTTCAAAATAGGCTTACATATATAAAGTTTCTCCCCAGTGAGACTTTCATGACAATATGTGTGTACTGAAAGCGTTCCCACATTGCTTACATATGTATGGTTTCTCCCCATATGTATGTAACATATTTTGAGTTCTTTTATGTCTTTGGAAAACACCCGGAATGCTGAAAGCTTTCCCACATTGCTTACACTTATAGAATTAATGCTGAGTATGAGTTCTTTCATGTTTTTTTACAACCACTAGCTGTGTTAAAAGCTTTCCCACATTGCTTACATACATAGGGCTTCTCCCCTGTGTGAATTCTTTCATGTCTTTTACAATAACCTCGTTTAGTAAAAGCTTTCCCACATTGCTTACATACATAAGGTTTCTCCCCTGTGTGAATTCTTTCATGTCTTTTACAATAACCTCATATAACAAAAGCTTTCCCACATTGCTTACACACATAAGGTTTCTCCCCCTGTGTGAATTCTTTCATGTATTTTACAATAATATTGTGTATTAAAAGCTTTCCCACATTGCTTACATACATAGGGTTTCTCCCCTGTGTGAATTCTTTCATGTATTTTACAATAATCTTGTGTAAAAGCTTTCCCACATTGCTTACATACATAGGGTTTCTCCCCAGTGTGAATTATTTCATGTTTTTTATAACAACCTTGTGTACAAAAAGCTTTTCCACACTGCTTACATACATAGGGTTTCTCCTCAGTGTGAGTTCTTTCATGTCTTTGACAAGCATCACGTGTGCTAAAAGCTTTTCCACATTGCTTACATACATAGGGTTTCTCTCCTGTGTGAATTCTTTCATGTATTTTACAATAACCTTGTGTATTAAAAGCTTTCCCACACTGCGTACATACATAGGGTTTCCCTCCATTGTGATTTCTTTCATGGATCTGAACATCACTGTATGTGCTGGTGGCTTTCAAATTTTTCTTATATACGAAGGTCTTCTCTCTAAGGTGAGTACTTTCACTAAGATCAGGGTAGGATTTCCACATTGATCATATTCATAGGGTTTCTCTCCAGTCTTTGTTTTTGCATCCTTCTGAAAGGACTGGAAATCAGGTTTTTCCACGTTCATTACATTTATACATCTTCTCTTCCAATCCCAAGTCAGATGTGTTCAGTCCAGTGAGAGCTATGATGGGGACATTTAGTGACAAATGCCCAATTGGGGGCTTTTTGCAAGCAAGGCTTTCAGCTGGTGTTAAACCAGCTTGTTTCTTGTCTACATTAGCATCTGGAGTACAAAGAAATATTTCTTCAAACTGATTCCAACCTTTATTTTGAAAGCACTTCTCTACCTCTTCATTTCTTAGATTTCTCCAGTAACTTTTGTAATCTTCTTCAACTTCCTGGTTATCCCAGCCTCTTCCTATAGCAACCATGTTCCTAAAGGTTTCCTCCATCACATCTCTGTAGAGCTTCTTTTGGGATGGATTCAGCAAAACCCACTCCTCCATGGTGAAGTTCACAGCCACATCCTCAAAGGTCACTGCCTCCAACAAAGAAAAGCCCAGGTCCTGATGGCTTCACTGCTGAATTCTCCTTCCTTTTTCTTTTCTCCAAGTTGCTGTACTCCAGCATCTGGCCTCCCAATCTTGGAAGGGCTGACCTATTGCTGCTTACCACTCTGCCATATTCCATTGCGTGGCTTCAGGCTCTCCTGGAGTCCTTCCTATACAACGCACAACCAGTAAAAGTCACAGAAGGTGGCCAAGCAAACCAGGGGGCTCTTAGCAATATGCTCAGAGCACAAACTTTAGTGCCATGACACCGGAAGAACCCTCCTACTTGAGGTGATACTCTTAAGTGAAATAAATAGGACACACGTGTAAATACCGAATAGTATCTCTAGTGTGAGAAACCGAAAGTGTAAATAAGAACTAAAAGGTATAATAGACAATGTGAAATAGGAAGAAAAGGGTCAAAGGGAAAGGGGAAGTGGGAGGGGTAGGGGAAAGGAAAGAAAGGAGTGGAATTAATATGAGAACATGAAAAAATAGAAACAGTCTTTGTAAATAGGGAGGGATGGAGGGGTTGAAGGGAGGACAGGGGAAGGGGGAAAAAATAAGAGCCAAGAGAGATTATGTGAAGGTGCATATTTCCAATGATGAATGTCATTATATTGTATACCTAAAATGTACCAATAAAAAAACACAATAGAAATAGAAAGAAACATCTTCAACTTGATAAAGGCCACTTATGAAAAATTCACAGCTAATAGACTGAACAGTAAAAGATAAAAATCTTTCCCTGAGATCAAGAGAAAGACAAGGGTTTTGCTGCCACTACTCTCCTTCCTTCCTTCCTTCCTTCCTTCGCCCTTCCTTTCTTTCTTTTTCTTCTGTGGCACTAGGGATTGAACCCAGGGCATAGATAAGTGCTTTATCACTGAGTTACATCCCCATCCCCTGCTGCCACTACTTCTGTTTAGCATAGTTCTAGCCAGGCCAATGAAGTAAAAAACATAACAAATAAATAGCATCCATACTGGAAAAGAAGAAGTCGAACTATTTCTGTTTGCAAATGCTATTTATTATCTTGCACATAAAAAAAAAAAAATCCTAAGGTAGCCAGGCATGGCAGTGCATGCCTGTAATCCCAGCACTCTGAGATTGCAAGTTTGAGCTTGGCCTGTGTGATTTAGCAACTTAGCAAGACCCTTTCTCAAAAAGGGGGGGGCAGGTTAGTTCCTGGGGATACAAAGGCTTGGAAGTAATCCTCAGTACTGCAAAAGTACATACATATACACATTTTTTTTAATTGAAAAAGGGATGAGGATGTAGCTTAGTGTGAAGGCCCTGGGTTCATTTCTCAGTACCTTAAAAAATCCTAAGGAATCCACAAAACAGAAACAAAATCTATTAGAAATAATAAATGAGTTCAGCAAGGTTGCAGATTATATGATCAATAGCTTGTACGAAATATTTAAAAATACAGGGGCCGGGGATTTAGCTCAGTGGTTTCGCCGCCTGCTGCGCAAGCGCAAGGACCCAAGTTTGATCCCTGGTACCACAAAAAAACACACAAAAAAACAACAACAACAACAAAACAAAACAAAACAAAATTTTTAAATACAAAATAGAAAACATCAATTATATTTTTATCCAGGAGCAATAAATAATCAAAAACAAAATTACAACAATTTCACCTACAGTGGCATAAAAATGAATACAATTATTAAAAATAAATTTGATCAAAGAAGTGTTAAGACTTAGACAATGAAAACTACAAACATCATTGAAAGAAATTAAAGAACACCTAAATAAATGGAAAAACATTCCAGGTTCCAGGATTAGAAGTCTTAATTAGGATAGCAATACTAACAGATTGACCCACAGATTCAATAAAATGTCTCTAAAAATATTTTTTGGCTTCTTTGCAGAAACTGCTAAGTTGATTCTAAAACTTATATGTAAATCCAATAAACCTAGTGTAGCCAAAACAATCTTGAGAAATAGAAATCAAGTTGGAAGACAAACACTTCTTGATTTCAAAACTATATAAAGTTACAGTAATCAAGATAATGTGGCTCTGGCATAAGAACAGACATAAATACTAATGGAATAGAATTGAGAATCCAGAAATAAACTCTTACATGAATGGTCAAATGATATTTGACAAGAGTTCCTTGACACTTTTATGGGGGTGGGGATAGCCTTTTCAACAAATAATCTTGGGGCAACTAGATCTCTACATAAAAAAAAAAGATCCCAACCTCACACCATATGCAAAAATGAACTCAAAGTGGATTTTTAAAAACCCACATATAAGAGTTAAAACTATAAAACTCTTGGAAGAAAATATAGGTACCAATCTCTGTGACTTTATGTTAGGCAACAATTTCTTATCTATGACACTAAAGCCCCAATAAATCAAATAAAAAACAGATATACTGGACTTCATCAAAATTTAAAAATTTCCGTACACTGAAAAACACTATCAAGTATGTGAAAAGACAACCTACAAAATGGGAGAAAATATTTGCAAATCATATATCTGATAGTATAGTATCCAGACTGCTTTAACAAATCTTACAACTCAATAATAAGACAATCCAGTTTTTTAAATGGGCAAAGAATTTGAATGTACATTTCTTCAAAGAAGATATACAAAAGCAAGTTACAGCTTATACTTTGACCTTGCATAGAGAAGTAAAGTATCAGGCTGAGGGTGACTGGATGACTTTTATAGAGCCACTATACATATCTGGTCAGTAACAAAGCTGGGATTAAGCCAGGTATGTCTGCAGCTGCCTTTCTTAGTGATGCCCACACCATTCCTGCCCCAGCACTACATGCTGTTTCTACTCAGTGTTGATTTACTTTAAGAATATCACATCCCACTTCACCTAGAAGAGTCCTGGGGTGGAATGAAGGTCTCCAGCCTTCTGGAATAAACATACCTGTAGTGCTGACCCTTTAGCAGAGGCCAGTGGTTGAAGCACTAAGTCCCAGGGGAAAATGTCCCAGGTGAGATAACATAGAGATTGAATCTGGACACCCAACCACCCTTCCCCTCTCTTCTTTGTGTAGATTCTCTGAGATTGTCCAGAATTCTGCATATTCTTCTCTGGGATTGGCCCAACATCTCCAACCCAGAAGCCTTTCCTTCAACACCGGGGGGACAAGAAATGAGGTGGCCCAAATCAGTGCACCTGAGGGTCACCATCCAGGCCCCAGCAGGCTGGCTGCTGTCTCTTTTCGGCCATCTGTAAGTCTTCTGCCCACCCAATATCTTCTCTGGAAAGCTTCATTTCCACCAAATGCTTAGGCCGCAACCCACTGTCACTATCAGTCTCTGGAGACTTCTATAGTTCCTTATTTGAAATGAGGTTTTTGTATCTGTAGCTAACGTCAGACACCTCAGGTGGAAAATATAATTTTTCAGTAGTGAGGTGCAAAAAACACATTAGCTGAAGAAGCTGAAAGAGTCATGAAGAGATTTTTTAGAATCCATTAATCAGCTCTTACTACATATTGAGTTATTTATTCTCATTTTATAATCTTACTTCATGGCTCCCATGAGAAACATTACATTACCAACTACTCAGATTTGTCACTACCAAGAACAAGGAGCTTGTGGAAGCACCAATGTGATTCTCTGATAGGAATCTTTCCACCTTGCTTGCTAACAGTACCTGAGTGTTGTTCCTGGAATTGGCCATAATACCAGTATGCCCATCCTAGAGGATGAATCATGACTGATCCGAGCCAATCAGATAACCTCTTTCCCCTTTGCCAATGACTGGTCTAAGGGAGTGGTGGTGAACCTTTTAGAGCCTTCAGTGATAACAAACAGCCCACTGCAGCATGTGTGTCGTAAGTTCGCTGCCTCTGGTCCAAGGGATGGGCATGTAAGTAATCCTAGCCAATGGGACATATGGAGAATTAGGTTGCAAGGTTTGGACTTCCCTCTTTTCTTTCTGGACACTGCTATGTGAAAACATGGTACATATAGCTCTGACAGTCATTTTGTAACCATGAAATGACAAATATCAGATGAAAACCAACACATTGAAGGGGATGGGGAAAGATAAAAAGGACTTTGTGTCCCTGATCACATCCTTGAACAATCTTGAAACATTTCACGAACCTCAAAAACACCTTCCTCTGGACTTGATGTTCAGTAACACTACACACATCCTTTTTGGAATAAGCCATTGTAGGTCATATTTTGTAGGACTTTCAGTAAGGCATCCTACAGGATTCTTAGGGTCATAAATGTTTGGGGTCAAGGAAATCTTGGTTCTTGGCCCATATATTTGGATATAACTACTTGGAAGATCACATGTCTGTGTTGGGATTCAAAAAATGACACCACAAAGACTGGCACTTTGACCTGCTCAGAGGCCTCAGAACCCACCTCATAGTTAGGACTATCCTTTGTTCCTCCTCTCAGTGCAGGGACTGGCATTCCACAGTTTCTTTTTCAACTTCCCAGATCTGCCAAGAGAATACAGCTGCCTTCAGTCTTCTGACTCCAATTTCATTAACCAGAAAAGACTAAACTTGTATCACAGGAAGAAGACAGGCCTGTCAGCACACCTGAACAGATTTTTGTCACACACTAGTGTCCTCTATATTTGGCCCACAGAGTCACTTATGAACCACTATCTGTTCTATTGACCAAGTAAATTTTGTCTAAGGCCACTGTATCTTCTCCAGGCTCATTAAGTTACTCTAAAAACCACTTACTATTCCCCTACAAATTGTCTACCTTCCCCATTCTCCCTCCTTCCCATTGAAAAAAGTAAGTTTCTTAATCACCTTGGGCTGGTAGGTAATGACACCATGTGATTGTCTCAGTGAGGTAATAAATTTGTATGCCTTTTTGGCAATTAATCTTGTCTTTGTTCATTTATTTGAGAAGTTTCAGAATGCAAAGGGGAAATTTCCCTTCATCCCTGCAGCTGGGATCCTGGAACCCATTCGCCACAGCAGGGTTGGCTCTCTCTCTGTGACTGGGATCATCAGTTCACCTCTGCGAACCTTTGTTCCTTAATCATGAAATGAGAAAGCTGAATCCAGTGATGTCTCAGGTTTCTCCCCTCTCCAACTGCCCGTTAATCAGAGTCCAAAACAGAAATCCTAAATGTTGCATCAGGCACAGGAAACTCAACAAATCACAGCCAGCAGTCAGCATCGGTTCCAGCCAGCAAATGTGGGGAGGCTGAAAGGAGTCAGCGTCCATTCAGCTCGAGCTCTGTTCCTCCTAGTCTCTTGGGTGATAGCTCAGATTCTGGGTGTTATGGCTTGTGTTTATATGTCCCCCAAAAGCCTCATAGGTGGGGCTGTACAGAGGTGGCTGGTTCTAAGGTGTGTGATGCTGGGATTAAATTGTGCGATGCTGGGATTAAAGGTGCTATATTAGTCCACTAATTGGTTAAGTATAGCTCTGGATGTGGATATTGGGAAGGCTCACCCTGGGTGTGGGTGGCACCACCCAAAGGGCAGATAGCCCAGATGGAATATAAGGGACAGAAAGAAGACTGCTGCTTCTTCACTGCTTTGCTGGCTTCTGCCCATAATGAACTGTTTCTCCTCTGCAATGCCTCTATGTCATGCCACCCTGCCTTGGAGCCAGCTGACTATGAACTGAAACCTCTTCAAACTATGAGCTAAATAAACCTTTCCTGCTTTAAGTTTGGGTGCTGGGTATTTTGTTTCAGCACTGAGAAAAAAGATACAAAAAGACCAAAAAACAATTCCCATCCACTTAAGAATAAAAACTGTAAAGCTGGGGAGTGATGCACACCTATAATCCCACTACTCAGGAGGCTGAGGCAGGAGGATCACTGGAGCCTGGGAGTTTAGGTCCAGTCTGGGCAACATAGTGAGACCATGTCTCTTTGAATGAATGAGTGAATGAATGAATGAATGAATGAAATGAATATAAAAATCTGTCCAGTGCAGGAAAGTAAAACTGGCCTTCTAGGCCCTCAGGATGGAATTTGGGGCTGCTAACCAAGGCCAAGTCTATCTTTGCCTGCTATGTATTATGAATATTTTCCCAGCCTGTTTTTCCCTCTAGTATGTTTTGGGTTTTTTTTTGGTACCGGGGATCAAACTTGGATCCTTGCACTTTCCAGGCAGACGGTGGAACCACTGAGCTAAATCCTCGGCCCCCCTCCAGTATGTTTTTAATCTTTTAACTTTAGGATGTCTATTGTCATATAGAAGTTTTCCATTTGTATTGCTTTTAAGTTTCCAGTCTTCATTTGAGAATAAGAATCTAATTTACTTTTTTTTTTCTTTTTAGTACTGGGGATCGAACTCGGGACCATGCACTTGTGAGGCAGGTGGTGGCAGTACCACTGAGCTAAATCCCTGGCCCACTAATTTACTTTTGTTTCCTCTACACCAAAAGCAAAGGCCCCAGCCTCCCTAGTGGTCTGGAAAGACCTGCTTGGTCAGATTCAAAGTCCTCAAACTTGGCATTCTGGGGTTCTGGGCTCTCAATTCTGTTTCACAGATTTCTTCTCTCGCTCCCCTTCCTCCTCCTCCTTCCTGTTTCTTCTCTCTCTTTCTCTATCTCTGTGCCTTTATCTCTCTGTCTCTTGTCTCTGTCTCTGTCTCTCTCTCTCCCTCTGCCTTCATTTGCTCATACTCAGAAAAGCACAGCATCGTCTTAGTGTGTTTTTACGTCTAGAAGAATGCATCTTCCTCCATTATTCTCATTCCCAATTCCTCAGCATCCTTCTTCCTAGTGAACTTAGGCTCGTTGTCAAGTTCTAAACAACCGCCGTCAGGCCAGCCTGTGCTGAACAAACATTCAGGTGAATATTATGGAGTTTAGCAGACAGTATTTTCTCTAAATGGAAAAATCTGGACACTTTAATCATAGTTTTGAGATCTGGCACTTGAGACTGAGGTCAGGAAAATAACATAATGCTCAGGGCCTGCTGTTTGTGAGCATTTCAGGGTGTTGCTGAGCCTGGAGCTAAGCTAAGTGCCCATGGTGCCTGCTCCACCCGAAGCAAATCACCACCCTTGGAAATTCAAATGTTTCCGTGTTAGGCCTGAGTGGAGCAAATGAGTAAGCAAAAGTTCTTCCTGAGAGGCACCTGAGCACACACCTTGGGATGGGTTGGCCTAGGGGTGCCCATCTCTAGCCACCACCTACTCTGATTCTGCTTCCACTCAGCAGAGCCACCAGCAGAGCCTGGATCAGGAGATACATTCAGGAACCCACCTACTGCTGTGAGCTTGTGCCAACTTTGTAGCCATGGGGCAGGATAGCCTCAGTTTCCCTATCTGACATTTTTTTACCCTTTTTCTGGCACCAGGGCCCTGCACTTGCTAAGCATATATTCTACCACTGAGTTTCACCCTCAGGCCCTCATTTTAACCATATTTAAGTGCTCAGTTCAGTGACACTAAGCACATTCACATTGTTGTGCAGCCATCCCACCATTGATCTCCAGAGCTCCTTTCATCTTGCAGAACAAAAACTTTATATCTGTTAAACATTAACTCCTCATTCTTCTGTCCCCTAGCCTCTGGGAAGCACCATACTATTTTGACATACAAGTGGACTCCTATAATATTTGTCCTTTTGTGTCTGGCTTATTTCACTCAGCATAATGTTTCCAAGGTTCACCCATATCATAGCATATTGAAGAATTTTCTTCTTTTTAAAGCTGACTGATATTCCCTTGTATGGATAGACCATGTTTCCTTTATCTACTCATCCATCTATGGACACTTGCTTGCTCCTACCTTTTGGCTACTGTGAATAATGCTCTGTGAACATGGATGTGTATCAAGTTGACTTTTTAGGGGGATGGATGAGGTCTTGTTATGTTGCTCAGGCTGCTGTCAAACTTCTGGGCTCAAGCAATCTTCCTGCCTCAGCTTCCCAAGAAGCAAGCCACCATACTTGCTCAAGTTGACTTTTGAGCCAGCCCACCACAAGCTGGGTAGTGAAAAACATGTTTGAGTTCTTCCTTGCTGATCACATTATGGACTTGACTCTGTTTGGGATCCATTCCGTGGCTCTTGAACTTGCCTGGGGGTCCCATTTACCAGATTCCATGGGAAAATCCTCCTGGCTTCCCTGGTGTAGGTGGGATTCTTCTCACATTCCACACCACTATGATTCTCTTATCATTCAAAACATTCCCTAGTCTGACCCAAATATCTAGCTCTTCCTGACCCCCAAAATTCTTCTAGGCCATTGGGAACTCATGGTGTCATCAGAAAAGCCCCCACATAAGTCTCTTCTCTGAATTTCACTTCATCCTCTTCCTCTGGTAGGAGCCAGATTCCCCTGAGGCGCTGTTTCCCCTCTAAAGTAGTGGCTGTTGGTGTTTCTCAAACCCTGCTTCCCAGAGGACCTGCACCTGATGGTCTTCCTTCCTTCATTCTTCTGGAATCTTCCTCCTCTCTCCACAACAGCTCAGTCACTCCAGATGCCATCACAAGCACCACCCTCACCCCTTGCTTAAGGCACTCACCTACTGACCTTCTATCACTCACTTTTTGGAAGTTTTCTTGCCCTTTGATCTCTGTCTTCTCACTAGATGCCATGGTCATTATTGCTGGAAGCTTCAACAATGTTGTTTAGTGAATCCTTAGGCCTCCATTTCCTAACTTCTTCCTCCGGAACCTTCTTTCCCTCCAACCTACCCATACCCTGGCCATCGTGTCCTTGAGTCCTGGCCAAGGGCTAAACTTTGTCACTACCTACTGTCTCCAGGAATTCGGCTCCAGGAGGCACCTCCCCAGCATAGCCTTCCATCTTCCCCTCCCACTTCCTCTGCCTTCCTGGCCTGCCTGGCTGAGCTGCAGCTGAGTACCCTCCTGCAGCTGCACCAGCTGTGAAAATACAGATGTCCACCCCTGCCTGGTAAACAGCCACTACCCCAGCCTCTTCCCTTCTTGGGATTATCTTCCAGGAGGTTGTATGGGATTTCACAACATTCCCAGCACGTGTGTGTGTGTGTGTGTGTGTGTGTGTGTGTGTGTGTGTGTGTGTTTATGTGTTTGTGTTTTCTCAGCCTGGCCCACACTCAGGCCCTCCTGCCCAAGAACTTGGCTACTTCCTGTGTGCTCCTCTACTAGTTTCCATACAACTCAGGCTGTCCCCCCCTCCCCCAAGCTGGCAGATGGGGTCCAAACCTTCCATCCTTTAAGGAAAAAAAAACAAAACCCAGAAAACGACATACCCACTAATCCCTTTCTGGGATTTCTCTGTTCCCCATTCCAACAAAACCCCACCCAAATGAGGTCCTCCCTCAGTCTCCATTTCACTTCCTCAAAGTCTCTCTCCCATCCCTTGCCAGCCTTGATCCCTACCCTGTGCTGACACCATCTTAGAAAGTCACCAGCAACACAGGTCTTGCTGAAGCTGATGGCCCATTTTAACCTCTGGGAGGCATCATCCCAGTCCATCACTATGTTTTTTTCAGAGCTGGGGATAGAGCCCAGGGCCTTGAGTGTGCTAGGCAAGTGCTCTATTGCTGAGCTACACCTCCATCCCCCCTTCCCCCTTTTGAGACAGTGTCTCACTAAGTCCCTGTGTCATCCAGCCTAGGCTCAAACTTGAGGTCCTCCTGCCTCAGCCTCCCAAATAGCCAGAATTACAGGTGTGCACACTGTGCCTGACACTTGCTCTGTCTTGACACTCTGCTTCTGTGACCTCCAGCCACCCACCTTCTCTGCCTCATAGTGCGTCCTTGCCCTCCCCCAGGAAGGCCCTCGAGGGCTCCATCATCCCATGCTTTTCTTTTTCCTCCTGGGCTCCCAATTTCTATTTCCCCTCCTTACTCAGCTTCTGCACTCACATGTAGAAAGCTGTCTTCCATCACTTGAATGTGTTTCATGCCCGCCAAAACTGACGTTGAGGCTCCAGTGCAGTGGTATTGAAAGGTCTGAGGCCTTTCTGAGAGATCGATGTCTTTCTCTCAAGGCTGGGTTAGTTCTCCAGGGAATAGACTAGTTCCTCCCAGGGAGCAGGCTGTTGTAAAGCGAGCCTGGCACCTCCCCTCCATTTCGAAAACTCGTGCTGCTGTTTGCATGCGGCTGCTTGCCCTGCCACTTTGCACCATGAGCTGAAGCAGCACGTGGCCCTCACCAGAGGCCAATCAAGTGCCATTGGCACAAGTGTGGACCTCCAGAACAATGAGCCAAAATAAACCCTTTTCTTTATAAGTTCCCCAGTCTCAGGCATTCAGTTTTAGCAACAGAAAATGAAAGAAGGCACTGTCTCACACCTGACTCTACCTTCCCCACTCTCTTCTCCATTTCAGCAGCAGCACTAAATCCTCAGCCCACTCCCTACACACAGGTCCACACGCCTCAATTCCTGTCTTTCACTCCTCACAGCTACTCCATCTCCCCTGCTACAACCCCAAGTTCCTAGCCTCTTATCCAAACTATTGCAATGGCCTCCTAATGAGCTTTTATTTTATTATTACACTCTGTTCTTCTACAACCACTTTTAAGCATGGGTTCCAAACAGATTGTTTTAAAATGTAAATTATGCCAGACATAGCTGCACATGCCTGTACGCCCAGCTAGTTGGGAAGCTGTGGCAGGAGGATGGTAAGTTTAAGCCCAGTTGGGCAACTGAGACCCATCTCAAAATAAAAAGGGCTGGGGATGTATCTCAGTGATAGAGTACGTCTGGGCTTGATCTCTAGTAATGCAAAAAATAAAATAAATAAAAATTTTAAAATAAAATAAGAATTTATTTTTATTTTATAATGCTAAAAGTATATAACATAATCAAATAAAATTTTCAATTAAATCATCCTCAGCCCCTACAATTACTTCTGATAAGGCCTGAGAGGTTTGGCCCTGTCTACCACTCCTGGCTCACCATCCACCAATGTTGTACTTGGTTTTCCTACTGCCACTTCCATGTCCTGCCCAATAAAATTAGCAGATCCCTGTCGCAGGGCTATTTTAAACAATAAGATTGTGAAAGTAGCATGTGTGGCTCCACCACTGAGCTCTACCCCAGCCCCTCACTGACATTAGTGATTCAACTCTACTGGAAGAGAAGAAGTCTCACAACATACCAACTGAGTGTGGTTGAAATTGATAAAATTAACACATACCTGGGTAAGATTCCTATTCAGACACGTGGAAGTAAATATCAAAACAAACTTTGGAAAGACTGGAAAATGGCTAACAAGATGTAGGGGATAGGCTAGCAGACTGCTGCCCTTTGTTATAAACCTTAAATACCATTTAACTTTTTAACAATAAGCTTGTATTCATATGGAAGAAATTAAATATATTTATTAAAATGTACATAAATCTATATATGAGGATAAATTCCAAAGGCATCAAGGATTTAAAATAGAGCAATGAGGGCTAGGAGTGTAGCTCAGTGGTAGAGCATTTGCTTAGTAGGTGTGAGGTCCTGACTTCCAGCTCCAGCACTGAAGGGGAAAACATAACAGTGAAAGTTTTAAAAGAAAACATTGGCACACTCCTTTATACCCTGAGAATGGATTTTCTAGCTTTGACGTAACATCCAAAGCCATAAAAGAAAAGATAACAATAATTTAAAAAAACTCTTCTGTATGGTAAAAACAAATCATCACAAGCAAAGAGAAAGATAAACAACCATCTGGGGTAAACATTTGCAACTCAAATCTCAGATATTAGCTCTTTAGTATACAAAAAGCTCCAAGATGAGGTTTCTAAATACTCAGTAAGAAATACAGGCAAATCTACACATAGGCATATAATTGTTAAGATTCCAGAAACCCAACAGAAGAACAAAATTCTACAAGCAGTGAGGGAAAAGAAACAAATCACGTACAAAGGAAAGCCCATCAGAATCACAGCAGACTTCTCAACACAAACCCTCAAGGCAAGAAGAGTTTGGAGTGACATATTCCAAGCCCTAAAGGAAAACAGCCTCCAACCCAGATTGATGTAGCCTGCAAAACTATCTTTCAAAATTGATGCAGAAATAAGATACTTTCATTACAAAGTGAACCTTAGGAACCTCATGAATACCAAACCAGCACTCCAAAAATTTTTAGACAATATCCTAGGAACAGACAGTGAGGATCACAACCCCAGGAAGCCCAGCAGAACGAACCCATCTGGCGTGACCAGAAATTAAATATAAAGGGGGAGAATCCAACAAAAAGAAAAGTCATGACAATGATAAGCCAACATGTATCAGTTATAACCATCAATGTTAATGGTTTCAATTCACCAATCAAAAAAAATAGCCTGGGCCTCAGTTCGCACGTGGTGCCAGCACAGTCACCTTGTATCTGCTGCTCGTGTTTTGTCTACCGTTTCCACAGCCAGCATGAACCGGCCAAAGTTAAAGAAAGCAAGTAAATGAATGACCTGCCATAAACAGTATAAAATTTTTAAAAAGGTTCGAAAACACCATCAAAAATTGAGGAAGGAAGCCAAAAAACTGGGTCACAAGAAGCCTAGGAAAGACCCGGGAATTCCAAACAGTGCTCCCTTTAAGGAGGCTCTTCTTTGGGAAGCTGAGCTAAGAAAACAGCAGCTTGAAGAATTAAAACAGCAGCAGAAACTTGATCGGCAGAAGGAACAAGACAAGAAAAGAAAATTTGAAACTAATCCTGCCAATGAGCCATCTAATGTTGAATCTGTGGAGGAATTTGGACAAAGCAAACCTAAGAAAGTCAAGCTGAGCAAACAGAATCCGAAGACAGTACATTGTCAGGAACTCAGAAAGGTGATCAAGGCCTCAGATATTTTGCTAGAGGTATTGGATGCCAGAGATCCTCTTGGCAGCAGGTGTCCTCAGGTAGAAGAGGTGATTGTCCAGAGTGGACATAAAAAGCTGGTACTCGTACTAAATAAATCAGATCTGGCACCAAAGGAGAATTTGGAGAATTGGCTCAATTATTTGATGAAAGAATTGCCAACAGTGGTTTTCAAAGCCTTTACAAATCCGAAGGGTAGAGAGAAGATAACCAAGGTAAAGAAGAAAGCTGTTTCATTCAAACGTAAAGTCTGCTTTGGCAAAGAGGGCCTTTTGAAACTTCTTGGAGGTTTTCAAGAGACTTTGGGCAAGCCTATCCAGGTTGGAGTGATTGGTTTCTCAAATGTGGGGAAAAGCAGCATCATTAATAGTTTAAAACAAGAACGGATACGTAATGTTGGTATATCCATGGGGCTTACAAGGAGCATGCAGGTTGTTCCCTTGGACAAACAGATCACAATCATAGATAGTCCATGTTTTATTGTGTTACCACTTAACTCCTCCATTGCACTTGCTCTGCGGAGTCCAGCAAGTATTGAGGTAGCAAAGCCATTGGAGGCTGCCAGTGCCATCCTGTCCCAGGTTGATGCTAGACAGGTAGTTCTAAAATATAATGTCCCAGACTATAAGAATTCTCTGGAATTTTTTACTAATCTTGTTCAAAGAAGAGGTCTGCACCAAAAAGGTGGAAGTCCAAATGTTGAACATGCTGCCAAATTGCTGTGGTCTGAGTGGACAGGTGCTTCATTAGGTTACTATTGCCAACCCCCTACACTCTGGACTCCTCCACATTTTAATGAGGATATTGTGGCAGACGTGAAAAGGGGCTTTAATCTGGAAGAACTGGAAAAGAACAATGCACACAACATACAAGCCATCCAGGGCCCTTCTTCAGCCAGTAGCATACTTTTCTGGTCTTCCGACCTGACAAATGGAATAATGGAGGTAAAAGACATAACTGAATTGCCAAAACTGAGGCAACAGGGGAAACAGGAGGAAAGAGAGGACAGTGAAGATAAGGAAAGGATGTCAGACATGTCCCCTATAGAAGAGACAAGTGAGGCACTGCCAGAGGAATCTATAGCAGGTGAACCATCTACAAGATCTTTTATTATCTTGGATGAAAAGACTAAAGAGGATGATGGCTTATGACATCAGCACAGATTATGTGTAACAGAACCTTATCCTTCCATAAGGATTTTCTTGACATTTCAGGCTAACTGCTAAAGTGTTATATGTATGTATTGTGCCAGTTTTGGTATGGCATAAGCTGTATAAATTTTGTGAACATGTATCATCTACACATTAAAGCAATAATAAAGAAAAAAAAAGAAACAGACTGGCAGAATGGGTCAAGAAGCAAAATCCAACAATATGCTGCAATACAAGAAACACAATTCAAAAAGAAACTCATAGACTGAAAGTTAAAGGGTGGAAAACAATACTCCATGCAACGGGAATGTGAAAAAAAGCAGGAGTAGTTATCCTCTTGGCAGATCAAGTAGATTTCAAACCAACACTGATTAAGAGAGACAAAGAAGGACACTACATCCTTGTAAAGGGAATAATCCAAGAGGAAGAGATGACAATCATAAATATATATGTACCAAACACTAGTGCATCCAACTATATAAAACAAATACTAATGGACATGAAAAGTCATATATGTACTAATACAATAGTAGTGGGGGACCTCAATACCCCACTGTCACAAGTAGATAGATCAACTAGACAAAAAATAAGTAATGAAATACTAGAACTCAATTGAACTCTTGAACAAATGAACTTAACAGATGTTTATAGAGTGTTCCACTCCACCAAATCAAAGTATACATTCTTTTCAGCTGCACATGGGTCATTCTCCAAAATAGACCACATACTTGCTCATAGAACATGTTTAAGTAAGTGCAAAGGAATTGAAGTTATCCCCTGTATATTATCAGAACATAGTGTGATGAAATTGGAGATCAATAGCAAAAGAAAACACAAAAATTTCATAAACACATGGAAATTGAACAACACACTTCTGAATACCCAATGGGACACAGAGGAAATTAAAGAAGAAATCAGACAGTTCCTTCAATTCAATGACAATGACAATACAACATATCAGAATCTATGGGACACAATGAAAGCAATCTTATGAGGGAAATTCATAGCAGTGAATACTCATATTAGGAAAACAGAGTGAGCCCAATTAAACAACCTGATGCTGAACCTCAAGCTTCTAGAAAAAGAAGAGCAGGACAAACCCAAAGCTCATACAAGGGAGGAAATTATAAAGATCAGAGCAGAAATCAATGCAATGGAGACTAAGAGAATGATACAAAAAAATCAATGAAGACAAGAGTTGGTTCTTCAAAAGAATCAACAAAATTGACCAACCCTTAGCCAACCTTATCAGAAAAAAGAAAGAAAAGGCCCAAATCCATGCAATTAGGAATGAAAAGGATGAAATTACAATGGACCCAGGAGAAATCCAGAGGATCATCAGTACCTACTTCCAGAAACTATACACCAATAAGATGGAAAACACAGAAGAAATAGACAGATTCTTAGATATGTATGAATTACCAAAGTTGAACGAAGAAGACCTAAAAATTCTGAACAACTCAATATCAATCAATCAAATTGAAAATGTAATTAAAAACTTACCAACTAAAAAAAGCCCAGGTCCTGATGGCTTCACTGCTGAATTCTACAAGACATTTAGAGAGGAACTACTGTCACTACTGGTTAAACTCTTCAATGAAATTGAAAGGGAAGCAATACTCCCAAATTCATTCCTGGAAGCAAGCATCACCTTGATCCTCAAAGCAGAGAATGACCCAACTGAAAAAGAGAACTAGAAGCCAATCTCACTAATGAACATAGATGCAAATATCCTTAATAAGATACTGGGAAATAAAATGCAGAAGATCATCAAGAAAATCATACATCCTAACCAAGTGGGATTCATCCCAGGGATGCAGGGATGGTTCAACATATGCAAATCAATCAATGTAATACACTATATCAATACAGCCAAGGACAAAGCCATATGATCATCTCAACAGATGCAGAAAAAGCATTCAACAAAATACAACACCCATTTATGATAAAACCCTTCAAAAAATTGGAATAGATGGTCTCTACCTCAATCTGATAAAAGCCATCTATGAAAAACCAACAGCCAATATCATACTAAATGGTCAAAAACTGAAATCCTTCATGCTAAAATCAGGAACAAGATAAGATTATCCACTATCACCACTCCTGTTCAATATAGTTTTGGAAACATTAGCCATGGCCATTAGACAAGAGAAAGAAATAAAAGGAATAAAGATAAGAAATGAAGAAGTCAAATTGTCATTATTTGCAGATGACATGATACTCTATATTAGAAGCCCCCAAGAACGCCAACAAAAGTCTTCTAGACTTAATAACCAAATTCAGTAGAGCAGCTTGATACAAGGTCAACACACACAAATCAGTATCTTTCCTCTACACGAACAACAGACTCACTGAGAGAGAAATAGGGCAAGCAATTCCTTTCACAATAGCATCCAAATAAACTGAAATCCCTAGGAATCAACCTAATGAAAGAAATCAAAGACCTCTTCTCTGAAAACTATAGCACTCTGAAAAGAGAGATTGAAGATGATATCAGAAAATGGAAAGACATCCCGTGCTCCTGGGTAGGAAGGATCAACATAGTGAAAATGGCCATACTTCCAAAACTGCTATATAGATTCAATGCAATCCCAATTGAAATCCCAGCTTCATATTTCACAGACCTTGAGAAAACAATCCAAAAATTCATTTGGAACAAGAAGAGACCCAGAATAGCAAAAGAAATTCTAGGTAACAGAGATTTGGCAGAGGGTATCACAATCCCCAACTTGAAGCTATACTACAAAGCTACTGTGATAAAAACAGCATGGTACTGGCAAACAAACAGACCTGACGACCAGTGGAACAGATTAGAAAATGCAGAAACAACTCTAGACACACTCAGCCATCTCATCTTCAATAAAGGAGCCACACACCCTCACTGGAGGAAAGATAGCCTCTTTAATAAACGGTGCTGGAAAAGCTGGGTTTCAACTTGACAAAGATTAAAACTAGACCTATATCTTTTGCCATCCACTCAACTAAAATTGAAATGGATTAAAGGTCTAAATGTTAAAATAGAAATGCTGAACTAGCTGGAGCAGAGGTTGGGTAGAACTCTTGAAGACATTGGTGTAGGAAAAGATTTTATGAACAAAACCTCAGTTGCCCGTGAACTAGCACAAACAATCAACAAGTGGGATCTCTTCTTATTAAAAAAACTTCTGCACAGCAAGAGAAACCACCAGCAGTGTGAAGACACAACGTACAATGTGGGAAAAAATCTTCACCTGCTATTCCTCAGGCAAAGGCCTACTATCTCCAATCTATAAAGAACTTAAAAAGATCAGGCCTTCCAAATTTAAAGATCCAATCCAAAAACGGGCATCTGAAATGAACAGACATTTCTCAGACAAAGAAGTAGAAATGGATAACAAACATATGAAAAAATGTTCAACATTGCTGGGCATTTGAGAGATGCAAATGAAAACAATGCTGACATTCCACCTTACTCCAGAAAGAATGGCTGCTATCAAGAAATCAACCAATAACAAATGCTGGTGGGGCTGTAGGGAAAGAGGAACCCTCCTCCACTGCTGGTAGGAGTGTCGACTGGTGCAACCACTATGGAAATCAGTATGGAGATACCTCAAAGAACTAGGACTAGAGGTCTCATTTGACCCAGCTATTCCCCTGCTGGGTATCTTCCCCAAAGAATCAAAAGAATCATACCACAGTGATATATGTGCACCCATATTCATAGCAGCACAATTTGTAATGGCTAAAACTTGGAAGCAGCCCAATTGCCTATTAACTGGGGACTGGATAAAGAAAATGTGTTTTTTTAATAAAATGGAGTACTACTCAACCATTTAAAATGAGAAATTAGAGACATTTACAGCTAAATGGATGC
Source organism: Heterocephalus glaber (assembly GCF_053883595.1). Classification (NCBI taxonomy): domain Eukaryota; kingdom Metazoa; phylum Chordata; class Mammalia; order Rodentia; family Bathyergidae; genus Heterocephalus; species Heterocephalus glaber. Next base: position 379,539 of record NW_028258352.1, on the reverse strand, counting down.
ACATCGAGGCGATACTCTTAAGTGAAATAAACAGGACACAGGTGTTAATACTGAATAGTTTCTCTAGTGTGAGAAACTGAAAGTGTAAATAAGGACTAAAAGGTATAATAGGTAATGTGAAATAGGAAGAAAAGGGGCAAAGGGGAAGGGGAAGTAGGAGGGGTAGGGGAAAGGAAAGAAGGGAAAGGAAAAATGAGAAATGGAAAAAATGGAAACAAAGTCTTTGTAAATAGGGAAGGGTGGAGGGGGTGAAGGGAGGGCTAGGAATAGGAAGAAAATAAGAACCAAGATGCATCATGTAAAGGTAGAAGGTCTCAGTGAGAAATGTAAATGTATTGTATACTTAAAAGGTACCAATAAAAGAATTTAAGAAGAAAAAAAAAAAAGAAATACAGGGAAAGGCTATAAAGAGGCAAATCACACAAAAGGGAGCAAAATTAGAATTTTAAAACACATTAAACCTCATTTATAATAAAATGCAAGTGAAGATAAAATTCAGATTCTATTTTTCCCCTAATCCAAAGGTCTGATAAACTCCCTCTGTGGGCAAGCTGAGGGGAAAAAATAGACATTCCCATGATGCCGATGAGACCCCGTCCCACAGAGGCATCTGGCAGCTCTCATCAGGGCTCTACAGCATCCATCCTTGGCTCTGCAAGTGTGTTTGAATCACACACACATGAACTTAACTCTACACAAGCACACTACTAATGACAACATTAAAAAAAATTTTTTTTAAATGGGCTGGGGAAGTAGTTCAGCAGCACTGCACCTGCCTGGCAACCACAAGGTCCTGAGTTTGATTCCCAGTACCCCTCCCCCCCCCAAATTACAATGTTTTGTTTTTTTGTTTTTTTGGTACTGGGGATTGAACTTGGGTCCTTGCGCTTGTGGGGCAGGCGGCAGAACCACTGAGCTAAATCCCCGGCCCTCCAAATTACAATGTTATACTAATAGCAAAAGTCCAGAAACAGCTCCCATATTCATCATCTACCAGGTGATCCTACATCCTGGCTCACTTGGAACAGGCTTGTTTCAGACCTTTGCCCCAGTGTGAGAAAGCCCTTCCTTCACTCTCAAAGTATCTTGATTTGAATCACAGTTTATCTTAATCCTTTTTCTGCTGCTGTAATAGAATATCACAGACAGAGTGAGTTGTAAGGAAAGACATTATTTCTCACAGTTCTGTAGACTAGGAAGTCCAGGGTCAAGGTGCCTGCATCTGGTAAGGAGCTCTGTGCCACATCTTCTCATGGTGGAAGGTGAAAGGCCAAGCAAGAGTGTGAGAGTCAGAGAAGGGAGGGGTCAAATTATTTATTTTTATTTTTTTGAGACAGGATCTTGCTATGTAGTTCTGGCTGGCTTTGAACTCACTATGTAGCTCAGGCTAGCCTCAAACTCCCATTGATCCTCCTGCCTCAGCCTTGAGTACTGGAATTACAAGTGAAAAATTATCTTTTTATCCAGAACTGACCATGAAAACAAACCCTTGATAACAATATTAATCCACTCACGAGATGCTAATCACCTCTTAAAAGCCTCACCTCATAAAGCAGGCCTGTTGTTGCATGCCTATAATCCCAAGCACTCAGGAGGCTGAGGCAGGAGGATCCCTGAGTTCCAGGCTAGCCTGAACTACTTAGCAAGATCCTGTCTCAAAAAACGAAAAACAAACAAACAATTTAGGATAAGGAACCTGGAAAAAAATAGGCTATGGAGTAAAAGGCATGCATGCATCCCCTAGGGTAGACTGTGTGGATTGTGTCTTGAAGTTGCAATTTTCTTTTTTTCTGGGTTTGTTTGTTTTTTTGTACTGGGGATTGAACTCAGGACCTTGCACTTTCAAGGCAGGCAGCTGCACCACTGAGCTAAATCCCCAGCCCAAAGCTGCAATTTTCTTAAAGCTATAGTTTCCTCAAAATTAGTTTCCTTGTCTTTTTTTTTTTTTTTTGGAGACAGGGTCTCGCTGGGTAGTTCAGGCTGGTCTTGAACTCACTGTGTAGCTCAGGCTGGCCTTGAACTTGCAGCAATCTTCTTGACTCAGCCTCCCAAGTGCTGGGATTACAGGCATGTGCCACCATGCCTAGCTTGTCATCTTTTTCTGTATCTGTATTTCTTCTATCTTCCTTCATCCATTCCTTGTCTCTTAACTAATCCTGACTAATACATAAGTGTGCTGATAAAATACTGAAAGGATATTAATTTGATTATCTGGTTTTGGTGTGATGACAAGGTTTATTTTTTAGAAAATTTTTTTTTTTTTGGTATTTCCTACAAGATTTACACAGTAATAGGAAATGGATCTTTTAGTTTCTGGTTTGGCATCCTGAGAATTTTAGTTTCAAAGGAGAAAATGACGATGACCATGATGATGATGATTAAGGGACAACAAATATGAAGCCTCTCACATATGACTCTTTCTTGGCTGCAAGGTGCCCTTGGATCCCTGCTGCCATGGAAAGGCAGCCTTGGACTTCCCACTGGAGAGAGAGCTGCCTGTTGCTTTAAATTGAAAACAGGACCTAGGAGATGCTTGGAACCGGGTCTGACAGAGATTTGCCAAATCTCCAGGCTCCACTTGTCTGCTTTCTGCTGGAAAACAGGTTTCCATTGTCTACTGACTGTTTGAGGCAGAAAAGAAACCCTCCATGGCCTGGGGACATGAGATTCATGTCTGCCTGGCTGACTCATCTTGGCAGGATTAGGAGGCCAGTACATGTTCTTGGAATCAAATGTTGGTTTCCCATATTGCCAGTTCCCGAAGCAATCTTTTAGACATGTTGAAAGGGCTCTGAGGACCCTATTAGCACCCATACCTGATTTGCAGCTCCCAGATGGCTGTGATTACACAACCTGAGATTCTTCCTGCCCACCCCTTCCTGGGCTTCTTCAGCTGGGCTCCCACCACCCCGAGTGGAGCCCTGCCTCTGGGCTTCCCAACTCCACAGGACAAGTATCTGTGCAATGCTCTGATGCACCTTTCTGGCATGTTGTTTTATTCAGAGATTTTTTTGGGGTGAAGTCATCATTTTTATATGAAATAGTCCCTGATATTTTATGAAGGAAATAAAGACCTTAAAAATTCAAAACAGCTGGGCATGGTGGCTCACATCTGTAATTCCAGTACTTAGGAGGCTGAGGCAGGAGAATCACTGTGAGTTTGAGGCCAGCCTGATCTACATAGTGAGTCCTTGTCTCAAAAAAAGAAAAATTCAAAATGTATTTAAGGTTTCCAAAGGAAAGACTTCCAAAAATATCTTGTAGTATGGAGCTTCAAACTGTTTGGAAACCCCTGAGGTTCACCCTGGGGTACTTTGGTTGGAGGGAAAGGGTTCAAAACCCTGGCTTAGAGGATTTTAAATTCACACTCACTGAAAATATCCCTGGTATGACATGGGACATTAGGCGTGGCAAAACTGGCTGGGGAAGTCGGCGTGACCTGTTAATTACAAAATCCAGAAATGTGTGTAGAACAGTTCCCAAAGCCCTGCTCGTGGACTTCTCCCGAGAAACTGAGCAGGTTTTCAACAGGGTGGCCTGGACCTGGACCCAAATGTAGAAGTTCTAGTGGATTTCCTGGAGATATGGACAGTATAAAAGGACACAGATGCTGAGTAGAGCTTGCTATGGTAGCTTTCCTCATGCTAGTCTGTCCTGCTTCCTCCAGGGTGTGCTTTTATCTTGCTTTTTCCTTTTACTTTACCCAGCCTTGCTCTGCAGAGCCAGTTTCTCCCTCACTCTTCACTTTTACTTTTTCAAATAAACTTTGTCACTGGTTTTTGCTTGTTTCATTCAATTCTTTGTTCAAGATGAGAAGAACCTGGAATCTAAGGAGAGGCAAGCAACCCTAAACCTAGTAACATTATTTGGTGAGACACTTTTAGAAGGAGCTACCTGATAACAGCACTATGATGCATCCGATCTTGTCCAGACAAATTCAACCAATTCTTTCATAAAGAAAGGTTTTTATAAAAGGTGTCTGGAGACAGTTGACCCTGTCCATCCAAATAACCCAGAGCCTTGTCCTTCCCAAAGGGGCCTCTTTTCCCTTTCCACTCTCTAGGAAGTTCCTTCCATTGCACTTGGTGGCATCTGATGGCCTCAGGAGGCTCAGTCCCTCCAATATGTCTTCCCTTGGGGATCCAGGCAGCCATTCTATGATGAACAGATGGTGCCAGGACAACCAGGGGACCAAAGAGAGTCCCTGCTCTGGTGCCCTATGTAGTCCATGGCTGGGGGTGAGGTATAGACATTCACCCAAAAGCGACACGCATAGCTGGATGTTTGTACATGTGTCAGTGAATCTGAAGGAGAAATGAAGGCTGCACTGAGAGATGATCTCAGGGGGCACAATTTAATTAGGATGAGGAGAATCGAGGTGATGCTCCCCTATGGCAGTCTTACTTCATATAATCCCTAAAGCTGAGTAGGCATGGGCAAGTGGAGAATGGAGGCAGGGATGACAAAATTGCCTGTAGTGGGACATCGAGGGGGCTTTTTGAAGGCTTTAGCAGGAAATTTGGAGCAAAACAATACAGAATGGCGGGGCTTGGTGGCACACACCTGTAATCCCAGAATTTGGGAGGCTGAGGCAGGAGGATTGCTGTGAGTTGTAGGCCAGCCTGGACTACATAGTGAGTCCAAGGCTAGCATGAACTACACAGTGAGCCCCTGTCTTTAAAACAAAAACAAAAACAGAAAAACCCCAGTATTCTAACATGGTCTGCATTTAGAACAAGACACCTTTATTGAGTTACTGTATTAGATGAGGGCAGGGAGACTGTATTAGTCCATTTTGTGTTGCTAAACTGAAATACCTGTAGGTGGGTAACTTACTAAGAAAGAGGTTTGCTAATTTATAGTTTCAGATGCGGAAAGTTCAAACAACAGCATGGGCTGTTCCAAGTGCTCCCCTTAGCTGAATCCCGTTATGGTAGATGGCATCACGGTAGAAGTATGTGCAAGAGGGAGCAAGCACATGGTGAGGCAGTCAGCCAGAGTGAGGGGAGGGGTCAGACTTGCTCTTTTTATAACAACCCTGTTAAGAACTAGCTCAGGGACAAGTCTTCCATTCTGAGAAGGAGGTGCTAAGAAAGCCATGTTGCAAAATGTGAAATCTATTTATTTGTAGCTGCCATCAGTGCATGCTGAGCACCTGCATCAACTGCCCAGGGAATAGAGAAGAATAAAAAAACATCTTATTGCAGTCTGAGAAGGCACAGAAACTGGATGCTAGTGGTGGGCTGTGGACCTGTCTGGTTTGAATCATTCAGGGTTTACAATCTGTTTAGTTGAGAGCTTCTCCTGCCTGGGCCTCTGCCACCCACAGCCATAAGGACCTGCTTACTCTCACCTCTTACCGGGCTTGCCAGCAAAACTTGAAATTCAGATCAATGATAAACAGTTTCTAATATAAGTGTGTCCTGAATGTTATAGGAGATGTACTTCTGCTAAGAAATTATTCAGTTTTTCTGGAATCCAAATTTCACTGAGCATAGTGTATTTTATCTGGTGACCCTACACAATCTATAGACCAGGTCACCTTGGGCCATTAGTCAGGAAATTCCCTGAAAAAATTCTTTTGAACACTTTACAGCTATTGTACCCCCCTAGGATGTTTCTACTGGCAGAGCAATATGATACTGTGCATACTAAGAGGTTCAAACTCAATGCCTCCCACAAAAAGAAAGGTTTATGCTAAGCCACAAACTTTTAAAAGGGAAGAAAGGTGGAATGTTTATGTTCCCCAAACTTCATATATTGAAACATTAACTCCTAAGGTGAGGGTGTTAGGAGGTAGGTCCTTTGGAATGTAATTAAGTCATGAGAGTGGAGGCCTCATGAAGGGGATTAGTGCCCTTTCATTTAAAAAAATTTTGGACTTTATTTTTATTAGTACATATTTGTCATGCATATTGATCACATTCATCATAGGGAGTTTTTATCTGTACATAATATATCTTCATTCTTTTTTTCTATTCCCCTCCTCACCCTTAACCATTCTTCCTACCCCTATTTATAAAAGCTTTGTTTCCATTTTTTTTTCCTTTTCCCTTCCTTCCCTCCCCTCTCCCCTCTCCCTTACTCCCCTTCCCATTTGAACATGTTCTTCCTACTTCCCAATATCTATACTCCATTATGCTCCTTATTTACCCTTTGGGTTTCTCACACAAGAGAAACAATGTAATATTTAAACTTTTGTGTCCAATTTATTTCACTTAAGATTATGGTCTAGAGGTGCCATTTTTCTACAAATGAGTCAAGTTTATCCTTTATGGCAGAGTAGTAGTATGTATTCGTATACACTCCACATTTTCTTTATCCATTCATCTGTTAATGAGCATATGCGCTGTTTCCAAGATTTAGCTATTACAAATTGTGCTGGTATAAACAGTTATGCATATATCACTGTAATATGATGCTTTTAAGTCTTTTGGGAAGATACCTAGGAGTATCTTGTGGAGCAAATGGAACCTCTCATTGTAGTGTTTTTTGGTACCAGGAATCGAAGGTCCTTGCGCTTGCACTGCAGGCGGTGAAACCACTCAGCTAAATCCCCGGCCCTTCATTGTAGTTTTTTTGAGGAGTTTCCATACTAATTTTCATCATGGTTATACCAGTCTATACTTTCGCTGGCAGTGGAGAAGGGTTCCTTTTTTCCCACAGTCTCACCAGCATTTGTTATTGGTTGATTTCTTGATGACAACTCTTCTTTCTGGAGTGAGATGGAATCTCAGGGTTTTAATTTGCAGAGATGTTGAGCGTTATTTTCATATATTTATTTTCTGTTTGTAATTATTCATCTGAGAAATGTCTATTCATTGTAGAGTCCCATTTTTGGATTGGGTATTTAAATTTGGGAGGTGGGATTTTTCTGGTACTGGGATTCGAACTCAGGACCTTGTGCTTGCCAGTGCCACTGAGCTATATCCCCAGCCTGGAAGTGTTTTTGAGTTCTTCATATATTCTAGATGTTAGTCCTTTGTCTGAAGAGTAGCTAGTAAAATATTCTTCCCCATTCTCTAGGTTGTCTCTTCACTCTGTTGGTGATTTCTTTTGCTGTGCAAAAGCTTTTTAATTTGATGTGATCCCACTTGTTGATTCTTTGTAATGTTTTCTATGCAATCAGGGTTTTGTTTATAAAGTCGTTGCCTACACCTATGTCTTTAAGAGTTTTACCTATTCTATCTTCCAGCAAATTAAGGGTTTCTGTTGTAATATTTAGATCTTTGACCCATTTAGATTTTAGTTTAGTGCATGATGAGAGATATGGATCTAGGTTCAGTTTTTGGCATGTGGAAAGCCAGTTTTTCCAGCACTATTTATTTATATTTTTTCCCATTAAGTTTATTGGTACATTTTAGGTAGAAAATACAGTTACATTCATCATTGGGATCTTGTACCATTACATGAGCATCTTGGTTCTTCTTTTTCCCCTTCTCCTGCCCTCCTTTCACCCCCCCCCACCTTTCCCTATTTGCAAAGACTTTGTTTCCATTTTTTTCCTTTTCTCATATTTTTTCTTTTCTCTTTTTTCCTTTCCCCTACCCCTTCCATTTCCCCTGCTCCTATAGACCTTTTCTTCCTATTACACAATATCAATTAAACATTTTTAAAATTATAATATCAAGATCTAGGAGACATTACCACAGATTTTACAGAATTTAAAAGGATACAGAAAGCATATTACAAAAATCATTTTTGAAATAAATTTGACAACTTCTAAGAAGTACCTTGGAAGACAAATTAATGAAACTAACTCTGGAGGAAATATAAAATTTGAATAGTACCTATTAAAGAAAGTATATTCCTAGCTTGAAAACCTACCTACATGACAACAGCAGGCTCATAAACATTTTAACTGATAAATTATAACAAACAATTAAAGCAGAAAAAAGAAGGAACACTTCTCCTCTCATTTTAGGAACTCAAAATTGTGCTAATCCTAAAACTGGATAAAGATAATAGAAGAAAAAACTATGAACATAGATAGAAATTTGTTTAACAAAACAAACTATTGGAAGTCAGATCTGGCAGGATGTAGAAAGTGGTTTTGTTATAGGAATGGCAGTGTTGGTTAAGCATTGGAAGATACACCCCCAAAAGTCATCATTTTAACAGAGGAAAGGAAAAAGCCATATGATCCTGTCACTAATTGGAGAAAAAGTATTGGACTAAATTCTACAGCTGTTCATGGTAAAAGCTATCAGGAGCCTAGAAGTAGAACAGAAACTTCTCAACAGATTAAAGACATGTACTCCATACTTCCATCGAGAATGCCTTATATAAATGGAGAAGATACAATGCTTTCTCCTTAAGGTGGGGAACAAGGGCAGATATGCTTACTCTTTATCTGTCCATTAAACTTTGAAACCTAGGCCCCACCAAAATAGTCTGGCAATAAAATGACACAACTAGGATAGGACTGGCACAGCAGAGGCAAAATCTTTATATGTAGATGAAATGATCATCTACAGAGAAAATACTAAGAAATCTCTAGGAGCCCCTAGAACTTATACTTGAATTTAGCAGGATTAGAAAACACAAGGTATATATAAAAATTCAGGTCTGTGTATACTTGCCATAAATGAAGAACTGGATATTGAAATTTAAAAGTTATGTAGAAGTACAAAGGACCTAGAAAAGTTAAAAACAAAAACAGTGTTGTAAGACGTTTAGTACCTAATTTTAAGACTTCTTCTAAAGCTACAGTAATCAAGGCAGTGTTGGTGTAAGGAAAGACATATAGATCATCTGAATAAAACAGAGAATCTAGAAATAGAACCACACATATATGGTCCACTGAGTTTTGAAAGGTTATTTAACATTAGCATTTTATAGAATATAAACTCAATTCAAGAGCCGAGGAAGAGATAGTGTTTGCAGCAAATGGCACTACAACACCTGGTATCCGTATATAAAAAATTAACCTCAACCCTTTTTTTTCCATACATGAAAATAACTTGAAGGGATCTATGGACCTAAATAAGAAAGCCTAAAAGTATAAAACTTTAAGAAGAAATTATAAGGGAAAATATTTATGAATTCAGGGTAGGCAAGAACTACCTAGGATACAAAAAGCATAATGTATAAAAGAAAAAAATTGATAAATGGGATTCCATCAAAATTTAGAACTTTAAATGACATCATTAAAATGAAAAGTAGTCCTTAAACAGACCACATTTACAATACATATAACCTATGACCAGAATATATAAAGAATTCTTGGAGCTCATTAATAGACAACCCAATTAAAATGTAGATGTAAGAAGATGATAAATAGCCAGTATAGCACAAGGAATGGTGTGCAACTCTAGAATTAGAAAAATACTAATCAGTACAATACTAAGATTGAATTATACACTCATTAGGGAGATGAAGTTAAAAGTTTTAAAAACCTTGTCATGACTTTTTTTTGTTGGACTCTCCCCCTTTGCCTTTAATTTGTCATGCCCAATAGATTCATTCTGCTGGGTTTCCTGGGGTTGTGAACCTCATTGTCTTTTCCTAGGGTATTGTCTAAAATTTTTTGGAGTGCCGGTTTGGTATTTATGAAGTTCCTGAGGTGCTCTTTGTCATGAAAGCATCTTATTACTCCATCAGTTTTGAAAGATAGTTTTGCAGGGTACATCAATCTGGGTTGGAGGCTGTTTTCCTTTAGGGCTTGAAATGCTTCACTCCAAGCTCTTGCCTTGAGGGTTTGCACTGAGAAGTCTGCTGTGATTCTGATGGGCTTTCCTTTGTATGTGATTTGTTTCTTTTCTCTCACTGCTTGTAGAATTTTGTTCTTCTGTTGGATTTCTGGAATCCTAACTATTATATGCCTATGTGTAGATTTTTTTTGATGAAGGCTAGTTGGAGTCCTATATGCCTCACTTATCTGTATGTCAAGTTTTTTTCCCCTCCTTGGGAAGTTTTCTGCCATCACTTCTGTGAACAGGTTTTTTATGTCATCTGCACTCTCTCCTCTTTCTTCATTGACTCTGGTCAGTCTTATGTTATTCTTCTTTGCATCATCTAGCAGCTGCTGGATTGATTTCTCATGTTCCCTTACAATTTTAAAGCAATTTTTCTTTTCCTCCTCACTAATTGCAATCTTATCTTCTATATGTGAAATTCTATCCTCACATTGGTTCATTCTGCTGTGCAGACTTTCGATGGAGTTTTTAATCTCTTGGAAATCTGTATCTGTTTTATGGATTCCATTTGTTTCCTATGTTGGGGTTCCATCATGTTCCTCAGATCTTCTATTTTTTTATCTGTGTCCTCTCTAGATTTATTAATCATGTCTTGCACCATGAGCAAAATCTTTGCTGTTATCTGAGTAATTATTTCTGATTTCATTTTTCCCAGATCCTCTTTTGTTGCCAGTTCAGAGTCCAGTATCAGATTGGTTGAGTATCAGAGTTTTCCACCTCGTTTCCCTTTGGGGTTGCTGTAGGTGATCCAGAAGTCTGTTTTTGAGACTTGTTTATGTGTTTTCTCATTTCCATGTGAGGGGGTGCTTCTGGCACCAGTGCAGCTCACCTTCTCTGCTCTAGGAGGTTGGGATGGCAGTGGGGGAGCTTCCTTCTGGGTTCTGGGACCGGCTCAGCTTCTCTCTACATGTGTTTCTTGTATACAGCATATTGTTGGGTCTTGTTTCTTGATCCATTCTGCCACTGCTTCTTTTGATTGGTGAATTAAGACCATTCACAATGATGGTTATGACTGCTATGTATTGACTTATTCTTGTCATATTATTTTCCTGTTGTGTTGGTTCCCTTTATTTCCTTTCTGTTTAATTGGCTGCCTTGCCTGGTGGATTCATTCTGTTGGGATTCTTGAAATTGTCTTGTCTTTTTTCAGAATATCCTTTAGAATCTCTTGTAGTTCTGGTTTGGTGGTCATGAATTTCTTCAGGTGTTCTTCATCATCGAAGTATTTTTTTCTCCATTTGAAAGATAATTTTGCAGGGTACATCAATCTTGGTTGGAGACTGTTTTCCTTTAGGGCTTGAAATGCTTCACTCCAAGTTCTCCTTGACTTAAGTGTTTGAGTTGAATAATTTGCTGTGATTCTGATGGATTCTGATGGATTTTCCTGTATAGGTGATTTGTTTCTTTAACAGCTTTCAGTATTCAGTTCTTGTGTTGAATTTCTGGATCTTGTGTATTATATGCCTTGGTGTACTTTTTTTCTGATCATGACTATTTAGAATGCTATGTGATTCACTTATCTGTGTCTCAAATTGTTTTTCCATGCTTGGAAAGTTTTCTGCTATTCTTCCATGAACAGGTTTTTTTCTATGCTCTTTGTGCTATCTTTTGATTCTTTATTGATTCCAATCAATCTTTTTTTTTTTTGGTACTGGGGATCGATCTTGGGACTTTGTGAATTCGAAGCAGGTGGCGGAACCACTGAGCTAAATTGGCCCTAATCAATCTTATATTAGCCTTCTTTGATCATCTAGAAATTGTTGAATTGATTTTCCACAGTTCCTTGTTATTTTTAAGAGGTCTTTCATTTGATGACCAACCACAACCCTGTCTTCTAGATCTGATATTTTATCTTCACATTGGTTGACTCTGCTCTGTATACTTTCAGTAGAATGTTTAATCTCCTGGATTTCTCTTTGAGTCTGTTTTATGGAATCCAGGTCTTTTCTATATTGGACATTTATGTTTTCCATGTCTTTTCTAAGCTCCTCTATTTTTTTTTGGTACCAGAGATCAAACTCAGGACCTTGCGGTTGCATGGCAGGTGGCAGAACCACTGAGCTAAATCTCTGGCCCTAAGCTCCTCTATTTTAAAAACTGTATCCACTCCAGATTCACTAACCATTTCTCTCCTTCTTCTTTTTAATTATCTCTATTTTAATTTTGTTAGATTTATTCATCTGTTTTGTTACTTCCACTGCTACCATTTCATAAAATTCAGTTGGGTGGTTTTTTTCTTTTTCAGTGCCGCGATTTGCCTTGGGTGAGTGAGCTTCTGGGTTGCATCTTGCTTCTGTGTTTTCTCATTTTCTATTTTTAAAAATTCGCTTTCCATGTTGAGGCTTGTAAATTGCTTATGGTAGGTAGCTTTATTACCAGTATTGAGACTTCTTTAGGAAATGACTACTTTTCAGAGATGTCTTCTGGGTGTAACTGGCTTTTGGCTTTTGAGTCTGTCCCAGGTTCCTGCCTCTTCAATTTATTAGGGAAGAAAGGTTATTTGTCCTAGCACTCAGTTCTTTAGTACTGGATTATAGTTATGACCCACCTAGGCATTGGCATACAAGGAAGATCATTTGATCACAACAACTTGTCACCTTGGCTAAATAATAACAATAGCATCAAGCACAGATTGAAAAATGACAAACTGTGATAAATATTAATTTGTCACCTTTAACCACAGGTACAAAATTTATAGTTATAAAACAAAATATAAAACAAATCAGAAATTTATATACACTAAATATACACTCAATAGAGCAATTTTACACTTAGGAGAAAACATTTAAAAATAAGAGGAAAAAATAGAGAAATAAAAGATGCGAGATAAGAAGCAAGGCTGATGGACAAAGGAAGATTACCCAAGCCTTGGGAAACTGGTGAAGACAGGAGTGAAAGAAAGGAAAAAGAAAAAGAAACAAGAACAAAGCAAAACTAAACTAAAATCAGTGTTCATACTCATGAAAAAAACAACAACAACAAAAAACAGGGCCAAGGATTTAGCTTAGTGGTGCCACTGCCCCTTCCCATTCACCAATAACATGGAAAATGCTGGAAACAACTGCTCACAAGACTGACCACATCCCTGAACTCAGGCTGAATGCTAATTAACTCCATGTTCAATGATGAATTACAAGTCAGAGGGAAAGTGGCAGCTGAAGTTTCTACTAATTAATCAAACATTACTTATATAGCAACTACAGCTCAGTAGGTTGAGGCATTGTAAGGAAAGAAATGCAGCTCCACTCTAAGGAGTTCAGAGAGAAGTATAACCAAATAGCCTAAGAATCCCACCCCTCCTCACTTAAGAGAAGGGAGAGCCAGTGGGCCAATGGGCAGAGAGTGGGCAGAGCCTCCATGGAGTGACCAGTTCTCCCCTGAACAGATACTGCTCACTATGAAACAAGGACACCATAGTGAGCACTTTGAGCATCAGACCTTGCTGAGATCTCACCTGAAGCCTCACTTTGGGGACTGGGTGTTTCTTCTCCATTGCTGCTGTGGTTTGAATGTGTCTCTCGGAAGTTCATGTGTTAGAAGCTTAATCCTCAAAGTCACATGTTAGTGGTATTTGGAGATGGGCCCTTTAGGAGGTATTCAGATAAGGGTATGAAGGTGGTTTCTACAGTGGATGGCATTAGTGGCTTCCTAAAACAGGACAGAGACCTAAGCTACCAACTCTTGCTCTTTCTCACCATATGATGCCCTCTGCCATGTTGTGATGCAGCACAAAGGCCGTCAGCAGATGCTAGGACTGAACTCTCAGACTCCCCAGCTTCCAGACCATGAGCCACTTAGACCTTTTTGGGGGGGTAGTCCTGGGAATTAAACCCAGGGCCTTCACACTTAACCACATCCCCAGCCTTTATTACTTTTAAAGATTTTGAGACAAGGTCTAAGTTGCCCAGACTGGGCTAAAACTTGTGATCCTTCTGCCTCTGCCTCCCAGATGGCTGAAATTAACAAGTGTGAGCCACCACCCCCAGTTTAAACTTCTGTTCTTTATAAATTACTCAGTATTTTGTTAGAGCAATAGAAAACAGTCTAAGAAGATGATGAAGACTCTGGGCTCACAGAGGCTAAAGATGCCCGACTTCAGTGGTACCAGGAGGTTACTTCAAACCCAGGTACATCTACCTTTAAGGTGTGTGCGCTAAGATAGCCCAGCCATGAATGTCTGCAGGATCATGCTTCATTCATGTAGGAGTCCACCCTGATGAATTCCAAACAATGGCAAATATGGAAGAACTTGTTCACAAGTGCTGAGACACCAGCCATTCATAAAATGCCCTGTGTGTAAGCTGGTGTGCATATGTGTATGAGCAATGCCTGAGTAGCCCAAGATGATTCAGGCCATCTGATGTCAAACAAACAAGACCTGACATGTCCTAGACAGTGTTTCCTGTCACCTCACAGCCTGAGAGGGCAGTGAACTGCTGTCCTGGGTCAGTGTGAGATGTGCCCTTTTCAGAGAACATGCTCTCAGGAGAAAAAGGCTGGGACAGTTGAGCTTCCCTGGGAGAAATGAAGATTCTAGAGAGAGTAGGCTTCTTCTCCTGTACTGCAGGCTGGGCTGCTGGCCTGACACTATATTAAATGGTGGTATGCAGGTGATGCCTGAAGGGTCACTTGTCATCTGCTGAATGAGCATAGTCTCTTGATGTCAGAATACACTGGCATTCTGCCAGTTAAAATTTATATTCACTCTGCTTCTTCAATCCTGACATAACTCCCCCATTTAACACCCACCCTGCACATGTTTCCAGGGTCTCAGGTGGCATTTGGCCACATGTGTAACACTGCACATGTGGCATGCATTTGTAAATCTTGGTAGCATCCCATGAGGGCGATGAAGTGGGATCTTCCCAAGAGCCTGTAGTCATGGCAAACAGCTGTGGATGGGAGGAGATAAGAGAGCAGCCAGGACCCTGGTCCCTTGTGGTAAATCTGGTAAGGCTGACAAGGAGCATGTGTGCATGATGCTTGTTTGAAAGCAGACTCAGGGTAAGCTTGGGCCTTTGAGAGATAATAAGAAATGTCAATGGGAAAAAAAATCATAATCAGACAGAAACAAAATATATTTATTAGAAATATTACAGTCATACATCTTAAACTTTCATGTTAATAGTTATTTACATCTATGTTTGCATGTCATATCCTGACAGTGCTTGGTGCAATCTAGTGTGCTCTTTACAGAAATGAGGCCACAGATGTATCAACTGTATTCAACTAACGTAGTTAAAATTAGTGAGCTACTTAGGATGTTACAGATTCAGCAAAACTCCAACCTGGGTCAGAAGACTGAAACACCCAGTGAACCTGGGCAATGTAGATATTAAAAATACCTTTTTTTGAGTTTGTTTTGGTTTTGAGACAAGGTCTCACTATGTAGTTCAGGCTGGGCTTAAACTCATGGGGATCCTCTTGCCTCAGCCTTTCAAATGCTTGGATTACAGGCATGTGCCACCACACCCAGCCTAAAACTTTTTAAAAAGGCTGTGAGGTTGTATCTTTTACTGTATGTGACTGGTAGGGCATCTTAAAATGGGACTGGAACTGTGGGATGGAAAGAACTGACTGCTGGAGGTGGTAGGTGGGTTTGACACAGGTGCCCTTCCATAAGGAATGGAGAGAGCAGACATTGAGAGGCTCAGCTGACATTACTGGGTGGCAGGAAAGAGACGTGGCAGATATTTATTAGTGCTAGATGGCTAATCACATTGGCACTTTTTTTTTGAACTTTTTTTTTGAGATAGGGTCTTACTATGTTGCCCAGGCTGTCCCCAAATTCCTGGGCTCAAGTGATCCTCCTGCCTCAGCCTTCTGAGTAGCTAGGACTACAGATGTGTGGTACTAGGCTCCATGGGACATGTTGTCATTCACTCACAGCATTTAATTTGGATGGTTCCTACAAAAACTGCAAATCAACAGCAGAATGAAGAAGAACAACAAAAGGCCAACTTTGTTTTTGAAGTGAGAAAAGAACAAAGGAGAGATAAGTTCCTCAGAATACTGTTGCTCAAGATACCCTATCAATCAGTCAGCCAAGATGCAATCCACAAAGCAACTCAACTGCAAAAAACCATGGACTTCTCCTTAAATCCTAACTCCTCAGGATCTTCCATTTCACAGCTGTCTTTTATATAAAGATTATATATTAAAAATGTATCTACAGAAACACCAAATAATTTTAATAAGTACCGGCAGAACAAAGAAGGGAAGACACATCACTGTTGTGGCCTCTGAAAACCTCAGGACAGACAACTGGGAAGGTACAGTTGGCTCAGGGGAAGTAAAGAAAATATAAGATAGTACTTTGTTTTTTCATTTTACCGATTTTCCACATTCCGTTTTGTGCTGAGCTCTCCCCTGATCCCACACCTCCATGGCTAGCTGGCTGGCATCTCACCTCAGGGAAACTGCTGGTGCTAGAGGGCCTGGCCCTTTATCCCACTCCATCAGCTCCACATCCAAACACTGACAACACCTGTTTCTGTAGACAAGATACAACATTCCTCTTCTACATCTCTTGGCAAAGAGAATGACAGTTAAGGAGCCTCCTTGTGTCACAAGAACAAACTGCATATGGCCTTTTGTTGATATGACACCTCCTTTCTTTTCAACCTAAAGGGAGTAGGGTACCAGTAAGGAGGGATGGGTCTGGCCAGTTATTGGCAATGTGGGTTCATACTAGAGAGGGGTGGGTGCCTGAGGGAAACTGCGTCCAGCATAGAGACCACTTTTCCCACAGCTCCATCTAGATCCTTTACATGTCACCACAGAAAACCAGCATCAACCAAGCTAAATATGTCTCGGGGAATCCCCAGACCTCAACTGCCTCACTCACACAAAACTCTAGCACAAAGGTGGTGAACCTATGTTCTACGGCACACGTGATTGTGTTTTTAAGACAAAAGATATTAATGTATGACTTGTATTTTAAAAAAATGAAAACCTCAGTATTCAGGTTTAACTGCAGTTGGCACTTTGTGATAAATAAATGGGTTTGGGGACGCAGTTTGGGGACTTGGTCTCTAAAAGGATTGCCATCACTGCCTTAGGGTAATCCCAGTTTAAACACAACCACTGGTTGATTAACCCAGTGGCTTGGGACAGTACTTCTTCCTATCTGGGCAAAGTAGAAGCCTGGAGACAGTGAAGACATAGCATCAGTTATGTCAACAAAAGACAGGTACAGGAAGCAACACAAGTAATACTCTCATTTGGATACATTCATCAGGAAGGAACAAACTACATTTGTTCCAACTGAGCCTTCTATGTGAAAACAAAGAGGCCAGTTATGTAATTAATACTGGTCCCAAAAGAGCTGCTCAGGAGTCCTGCTACTCTAATGCCACAGGGCTGCCCAGGAAAGGCACAGTCTCTCCGCTCTGTGGCTGTGCATCAGTGTCCAGAGAACTCTGACCATGTACAGATTGTTTAGAGTACATCTGACTCTTGTTCCAGATACTCAGACTCACATGATTGGGCAGGTCAGACGTGTGGTTTCTAGAAGCACCTCAGGGGATTCAGACACTGAGCCATAGCTGAAAATGACAGACACAGCTGGGAAGCAGAGGCTCTAGCTCTGCACCAGTTGAAGCAGCTTGAGAATCAGGGCTGGCCTGCCCAGCAGGGCCCAGCTGCCACCTCTGCAAAGAGCTAGCCTGGAGGAGAGGACAGAGGCCATGTGGCTCCCAGCACAGGGACTGAAGCTGCAGCCCCTAGAACCTGGCTCTGAACATGTGGCTCAGATCAGCAATCAGAGATTCATTTTAAATAATTTTGGCAGTAACTGTAAATCTAAGCGACTTGTACACATGACCCTTTGTCAGGCATGAACACAAGTGTTATTTGGCACTTAAAATACAGGTGGTGGACATATACTTCAACTGCCTGTGTGGCTGGCATCCTCATCTGCTACAAATGCACATTTCTTTGCCCAAGAAGAATAATACAGAGGCACCAGACACCTGGGCCAAGCACTGTGGGGAAGGTCCTGCTGCTACTTAGAGAAACTGGTAAGAATATTAGGGAAAGCTGTGTTGAGTTATAAATGGAGCCATCCTTGTCCACCCTTAAGGGCTTCTTTTTGCCATGCAAATATAAAAAGCCAAACGAAGTACCAAAAACTAAATTTGTCTAGAGCTGAAATATTGTTTAGATTTTCTGTTTGCCCAGAATCCCAAGATATACATCCTTCACCTTTCCCAGGCTTCCATCACAGGGCATTGTGCAAATGAGTGAAGATCACAACAGACACAGGCCATTTCATACACACAAGTGGCCTTTGGTCAAGTTCTGCATGTGGAACAAATGTATGTGGGTGTCAATGGGGGTCTGAATAAGTGGAAGGAGAAAAGTCACTGCAGACAGTTCCTGTGGTTTCCCTCTGGCCTGTGAACCACACACTGCACACACTTCCTGCTGAGGGCATCTCACAGGGACCCTTCAGCAAGGAACCTGGGGCTCCTCTGCACATCCAGATAAGAGATTGTGGGACCAAAAAATGTGATCAAGTTCTAGGTGTTAAAATTGCTACCTTGAACTTGATCGTATTTCCCCCAAATGGCAAGGCCAACATGTTTCTAGGCTGCTCCAAGTAAAAGATTTTTTGTGTTTTGTGGGGTATTGGGTTTTCTCTTTGGGAGGGGGGGAGTGGCAAGGGCAAAGTTTTTATAAAGGCAAGAACTACAATTTTTTAAGTGAAAAAACAAAAAGACTAGTTTGGAGGTACTGTTTGTCATGAATCTCTGTGCAGATTACGCATCAAGTCACCAAATGGGATTGGCGATATTGTTGTGGGTTTCTCACAGAAATGTGCTTGGGCAGAGGATCTTGGTCTAGAAGGAGGGAGGCATCTTCTGCAGAGCCTTCCAGAACAGCAAAGGTTCCCCAACTTATACTCCAATGGCACTTGCATTTGAGACAGGGACACGGTGGAACCGCCTCTGTTTCTTATTTGAGTGTTGATCCATTTGGCTTCCTTGGAAATCCAGATGGCTGGGCAGAGCTGGGTCACTGGACAGTGACCAGGTGCTTCCAGGACACACTGCAGTGGCTGATTTCAGGCCCTTGGGTTTATGTCTCAAAGTACTTGTAGATCTGGGCCACATACTGCATCACACTCTGCCAGTCAGGCCGGTCTGTGTATAGCATCTCACTGAGCTCCTGTAAGGGAAGGGGACAAATAACAAAGGATACAGCACAGGGCTTATACTGTCTGGAAACACTCCACCTACAAAGACAGAAGGTGGAGGCAAACACCTAGTGCTGAATGTGCCAAGTTAAAAAGAAAAGACTTTTCATCCTATTTATTTGGGAGGCACTGTCCCTTTTAAAAGACAGAAGACATGACTGACCTTGTGTTATTTTTATCTCTAGGACAGCATTAAAGTTTTAAAAAAAAGTTTTACAAAGACAGTCATCCATAATTTCACTAGCAGAAAATTGTTTCTACCTTTCTAAATTAAATGTAAATAAATCAGTTTTGAATTTCCCAGACTTCTATCACAAGGGACACACTTTGAAGTACTCTCTGCTTTTTCACTGGACATTTTTAGACATGATTCCATGCTGCTGCACTGTTTCACTGGCTGCCACGTTAGTGGATGCACACTGTCTGAGGGAGCTGCTGTCCATCATGGATATGATATGCAGTTTACATCCTCTTCTTCACTATTATAGACTTTTCAATAAGCATCTCTATGTAGCCTTGTCTCTTGGTGAATAAATCCCTTAAGAGAAATTCCCAAGAATGAGCTTACCATACCTTGAACCTTATTCTACTACCATTAAATGTTACCATTTAATGTGTGATTTTTCTTTTGTTCATTCAGTAATTTTCTTTGCTATTTATTTGTTTTTGCTTCTTCATTTTTTTCTTTTTCTCTGCTAATTCTGTAATCAAGCCTGTACCAAATAAACATCAGATTGAGGCCAGAAAGCGACAGGCAAGAGGGCTGGGCTCCCTGCAGAGGCCTCAGTAAAGTTTTTTGGAAGTTTGTGCACTAAACATCATGTTTAATAATTAACTTTGGGATTAAATTTGGATTCTTTTGTAGTCACAAGAGAACAGTAGCAAAGAACCTGGTGTAAAGCCAGAAGCAGAGATGAAGTGGAATAATAAGGCTGAACTGAGCATATCTGTTCCTGGGCGGTGACACAGCTAGCTGAGGCTGTTAACAAGTAATTTATCCTCTGATTCAACAATATCTGAATAGATCTTTTACCCATTCTGCTCTGTGGTCATGCTAAAAAATTATCAGCTTGCCATTTTTCATGGTGGAAGGGTAGAAAAGGAGCCAAGTAGATCATTATACACAGATATACCTAGAAATAACTCTGAATTTAAAAAACTTCAAACTGTCACAAATTTCAAATGCCAAAAGTCTCTTTCCACTTACAGCACTGTAGTCAAGGCCCTGTACACAGACTTGATATATAACAAGCTAGAATTAGTACAAGAGAGTTGCTAATAACATTAGGAAAAAGAAGTGATAAAGACTGAGTATGCTTATTCAGAGGTAGTTAGTTCTGGGTAAAGAAGGGAAGCCTACAAGTTCAAGAGAGATGCCAAACTTTCTATAGGGGAAGGATGTGCCTTCAATCTTAGAGGATTTGGAAGTCCAAACATTATTGACAGTTTTATTCAGAGGACTTTACATTAGCAACAACTGGAGGAAAAATATTTTGGTACATTGTTAACCTTTGAAAAATCTTGAAGAAATAATTTTTCACATTTTAGAGAACAGTATGTTGCATTAGTAAAATCTTATAATGCATGTCATTTGTATGAGGAGGTGAAAACCTCCACATGACTTCACTGGTGAATTCTACCAAATATTTAAGAAAAAAAAAACCAACCAATTCTCCAATTCTAAGTGATTTCTTCCAAAAAATAGAAGAGGTGAAGAAAACAATTCATTCTAGGAGGCCACAATTGCTCAAACAGCAGAATCAGTATGAGACAAGAAAATTATAGATAATTTCACAGATACAAAAAATTAACTGTACAAATATTAACAAAGTTGAAACCATTAATCTAAAAAAGTATAATATATCATAATCAAGTGAGGCTCATTCCAGGAATGGGAAGCTGGTTCAATATTTGTAAATCAATACAATCCATCAAAATGACTAAATAACAAAACCATATGATCATGTCAAGAGATGAAAAGATATTACACAAAATTCAAAAACTATAATAAAAACTAAGAATAGCAGAACTTCTTTTATCTAATAAAGGGATGTACAAAAGATTAATAGCTGACATCGTATTTAATTATAAAATATGCTGTTTCTCTAAAATCAGGAAAAAAGGCAAAGATGTTATCTCTCACTTGTCCTATTCAACATGGTACTGGAAATCTAGCTAATGCAATAAGGCATGAAAAAGAAATAAAAGATATATAGATTGGAAAGGAAGAAATAAAACTGCCTTCATCTGTAGATGACAGGATTATCTAGATAGAAAGTTTCAGTGGATCTACCTGCAAGTTTAATAAGGTCTCAGGACACAAAGTCATTGTACAAAACTCAATCATTTTCCTTACACCAGAAAAAAAGAAACTGGAATTTATAGTAAGAAAAAAAATACCATTTACAACAGTATCAAAAAAAGTTCAAAGGTCTAAATCTAACAACATATGTGTAAAATCTATATGCAGAAAACTACAAAACACTGATGAAAGAATTCAAAGATCTAAGTAAATGGAGATAAATTCTGCATTCATGAATTAGAAGATATGGTGGTTTGTCAAGTCTTTCTGTTTTTTGTTTGATCTACAGATACAATTCATTTCAATCAAAATCTCAGCAAGTCTTTTTTTCTTGTAAATAATGACATATTCTAAAATACATAAAGACAAAAGCACTAGAATAGCTAAACAATTCTAAAAAGAAGAACAAAGGGGACTAGATTTCAAGATTGTTTTTATAAAGCTATATTAATTAAGGTAGTATGGTACTGGTAAGGGACAGAGTGTTAGATCAATGGAAAAAAACAGAGCCTCCAGACAGAACCATACAATATAGAAAACTGATGTTTTACAAAGGTACAAAACTGATGTAAAAACTGATGTAAAACTGATGTTTTACAAAGGTACAAAGGCAATTTAATAAAGAAAAGACAATCTTTTCAATAAATGGTGCTGAATTGGATGCCCATATATAAAAGCAAACAAAAAATGAACCTAAACACTTTCATTTCAGCAGTGAAGGAGACCTTTCTTTTTGGCTAAGAACAGAAGAGAGAGACAAACTCACAAATCACAGTCTTGACTGTTGGGGTCTGGGAGGTTATAGATACACAGTAAAAGAAATGAGGAGAGGGATAATCAGATCTTTCCCTGGGAACAGGTGGAGATTTTCTGGGAATTTGGGTGCAACCTCTTTTTTGCTCCTTTTATTATTCTTTCTGATTATCATTACAGCAACTATCAATTCTCATGGCACTGAGGGGTGTGTGTCATTTAGAATGCAGACTGCCGGGGATTTAGCTCAGTGGTTCCGCTGCCCGCCCCACAAGCACAAGGACCCAAGTTCGACCCCTGGTACCAAAAAAAAACCCCAAAAACAAAAACAACAAAAAAAGTTGATCATTTAGTATGCAGATGGGGTTGTAACAAAGTGACCCTGTCAGGCAGTCACTCTTGTTGGTAGTGATTCTAAATTCCCAACACTTTTGTCTAGCTCACCTGAACAAGAATCTCTGTCCTACAAGCATCCTGTCTAAGCCCAGATCCCAACCTTAGAAAAGTTCTAGGAAGGTCCTCCCTGGGCCACTGGCTCCTGGGTCCCTGTCAAGAGCCTTGAATTCACAGCAAAGATATCTCTCAATTTTTCAGAAGCAAGACTCTGAAGGGTAGGATGTAGGTCTTGCGGTGGAGGTTTCTTTTAACTTCCTAGAAGCAAGCCCCCCAAGCAAGCATCCCTCTCTGATGGCAGGTATCAGAGAAAATCTCACAGACATTTTTTTCCTGCTGATCAGTAGCTTTTTTATTCATAAGAAATAGTTCTTCAATGGAGAATGGGACTGATCAGACCATCTTCCATCTGGATTGCTAAATCTGTTACCAATTTCTGATGCTAAACTGGGTTCTTTTTCCTCCTGGAATTGTGGAACCAATAGCAAGACCGAGCACTGATTGTACAGTGAAGGAGACTTATTTTTGGCTGAGAAAAGGAAAACTGGGAGGAAAAAATTGCAAACCTACTTCTCCCTAAACACATACTGTACTTTATAGCTTACACAAAAATTGGGCTGGGGATTTAGCTCAGTGGCACCATGCCAGCCTTGCAAGTGCAAGGTCCTGAGTTCTATCCCCAGTACCAAAAAAAAAAAAGCTTACACAAAAATAAATTAAAAATACATTGTAGATCTACATGTAAAATGCAAAACTCTGAAAGTTCTAGAAAAAGTATAGGAGAAAATCTGTATGACTTTGGGTTGGACAGTGATTTACTTTAATTTTAATTAGTACATGTTTGTAGTACATAATGATTACATTTATCAAGGGGAGTTGGTACCTGTACATGATACATCTTAATTCTTGGGCAATGAGTAAATACAACACTAGAAACATGATAAAAAAATAGCTAAGTGTGGTACATGCCTGTAATCCAAGCACTCAGGAGGCTGAGGCAGGAGGATTCCCATGAGTTTGAGGCTAACCCAGAGTGTACAGTGAGTTCAAAGCCAGCCTGAACTACATAGCAATACCTTGTCTCAAAAAAACCAAAAAAAAAAAAAAAAGAAAAAAAGAGAGAGAGAGAGAGAAAGATTTTATCAAAAACTGCTTTGAGAAAGAGACTACTAAAAGAATGAGACAAGGCCAGGCATGGTGGTACATGCCTGTAATCCCAGCACTCAGGAAGCTGATGCAGGATCATCATGAGCATCTGTAACAAAAGAATGGATGAACAAAGTAGTCTATACACAAAATAGGATACTATTCAGCCTTGAAAAGGTAGAAAAACATGCCAAACATGGATGAACCATGATCAAGACATTATACTCCATTAAATGAGCCAGACACAAGGACAAACACTCTGTGACAAGTATCACTCCTAGGACACACTTGAAACAGGTAAATTCTTAGAGACAGAAAATAGAATGGAGGTTGCCAGGGATAGGGGTGGGGAATGGGAAGTTTATGTTTAATGGGCACAGAGTTTAATTTTACAAGATGAAAAGAGTTCTGAAGATGGTAATGGATGCCTAATGATGTGAATGTACTTTAAAAGTAAAAATGGTAAATCTTATGTATATTTTACTGGTGCATGTCAGTAATCCCAGCACTCAGGAAGCTGAGGTAGGATGATAGTTGCGAGTTCAAGGCCAGCCTGGGCTACCTAGTGAGTTCAAGGCTAGCCTGAACTACCTTGTCTCAAAAAAACCCAACCCAACCCAAACCAAACCAATTAGATATTTTAAAACCAATTAAATATTTTAAAAAGACAACTGGGGGAAAACCAGTAAGGTTTTTTGTACTTGGGAGCTCACAGTCTTATGAAGGTGATGAGGGGATGAATTTATACAATTAGATGAATTATAGTATAACAGAACATGTGGACACAGTACTATGAATAAGTGCTTTAAGAGCCCAGAAGGTGGACACAGTTGTCATGCATGCAAGGTCACCGAGTGGCTATGGTCATGAGCTTTAGAGCCAACCTGCCTGGCTCTGACTCTTGCCTTTGCTACTCGTTAGGCGTGTGATCTTCTATGAACTGCATATGCCTCTGTGTCCCACCTGCACAGTGCTTCTACCCCACAAGAGTCGTGAGATGCTCTAGTGGGTCAATAGATGGGAAATGCCCACATCGTAAATAGGAGAAAAATGGTTTTTTGGTGTGTGTAATTAGGCTGAAAGTAACTACTGAGATGCACGTAATAAAAGTTTACACCACAACACAGGCTCAATTATGCCTAAAGGATCACTCCAGTATTCTGAAATCGTGAGTTGTGATGACCACGCTCCATTGGGACCCTGAAGACCTTGGTCTGTGGATAGTGACTGTCCTGGAGGTGGTACAGGCTCACTCAGTGAGCAACAGCCTTCAGGGAACAGATGACCAAGGCAGCAGTGTCCCCTCATCAAGTTACAGGCACATCAGCCCTGGAGGGCAGACCTCCTGGTTGTTCTGCGGTAATGACATTGATGCCCCAGGTCCTCTCTTACCCAAGGGTTTCTGTAAGGAATTGCTCACCCCTGTGATTGTTCATCCAGCACTACAATCAATCAACAAACTGCCGGATTACACAGTGGCTAAGAAGGGATGCTTTCTAAAAGGTGGGGAATACTGTAGAGCTCCACTTTTTAAGCTCATTCTTTTTAACTGGCTATACCTGGATATTTATATGTACTTAAATATATATATTATTTCCTGCAAAAATCTAACAACCGAATTTGATTGAAGATGAGATTAAATACAGTTGTCACTTCTGACTGGGTATAGTTTAAAAGTGTCAAGTGCAACTCAGTATGTTTTTCAATCCACGTCAAGATACTGAGAAGCAGGGCTGGATGTGTTGCTCAGTGATAAAGTACATGGTGAAGGCCCTAGGCTCCATCCCCAGAATCAAAGGGAAAAAAAGATACAGAAAAGCAAACTTAAGAATGTAGGAAATTTCTATTTTGCTGATGGTATAAACTGGTTAAATAGCTCACAAGCATTCCAGTATGCTTTTGAGATTAATTATATTTGTCAGCAGCAACTCAACTATCCTTACAAATGAAATTGCTGGCTCTGCCAACTAGGTCAACATGATGATCTCACTTTTACTCTCATCACCAACTTCTAGGGTACATTAGATGAAAATTTAAAATATAGCAAATTATGAAAGAAGCAAATATTAATCACATTATAAAGAAAAAACACATTCTCTGTATAATATAATCTACAAATTCTCATTATGTCTTTGATCCTTATGTAAACTCTGTTTGGACTGATTAGTTGGTATTTGTTAGCTGTTTTGTTGTTTCCAAAGTGAGTGTAAATATAATTCTTGTCTCTCAACTGTGGTCATTCTTTAAATTTTCTGCACATACATGATAGGAATATTTGTTTCATAAAGGTCTAACAGAATTTGGGGTTATTGGGATATTGTTTGTTTTTGTGTGTGTGACTACACATAAAAGTATGAATTCAACTTTAATGGTTAAAGTGCTATTTCTTTCTTAGTAAGTCTTAGAGAACTATTTATATTTAATATTTGAAGAAATGTATTATTTCTCTAGGAAACCATTCTGTTTCAAATTTATACTGGCATAATGTTCACAGTACTAAGATTTCTATGATAGCTGTACTTTCACTTTCTTGGATTCCTCCCATCTTCTGATGGTAATGGAATTGTATCTCACTATTATTTCAGCCTAGATTTTTCTGATCACTAATGTAATCGAACATTTTAAATGTTCAGTAGTCAGGCTGGGGTTATAGCTCCGTAGAAGTTTGCTTAGCATCTTTGAAGCCCTGGGTCCAATCCCCAGCCCTACAATCAATCTGCAAGTCAATCAATCAAGTTTACTGGCCATTCATATCCTCTTCTGTAAGTTGTCTGTTCAAGACACTGACAATTTTCTACTGGGTTATCTTTTTAAAACTGTTAGTTGGATTTCTTTTTTTTTTTTATAATCAGTCTTTGCTTTTTCTGCAGTTTCATTATAGTATGTCTGGATATTTTGTTTTATTAATCCTGCTTCAGATTCATTAAAAATATGTGGATTCATAAGGACATTAAGAATATGTAGTTGGGTTTGGTGGTACATGCCCGTAACACCAGTACTCAGGAACTGAGGAAGGATATCGCCATGAGTTTGAGGCCAGCCTGGGGTACATAGTAAGTTTAAGGCCAGCCTGAACTACAGAGTGAGACACTGTCTCAAAAAACAAAACAAAACAAGAATATGTGGACTCTTGTATTTTATCATTCTGGAAAAATGTCAAGTACCATATATTCAAATACAGTGGCACCTTGGTTCATGAACACTTGTTTGCAAACAATTTGGTTCACAAACAAGTATTTGGCAAAATTCTGTTTTTGTTTGCAAACTCTGCATTGGGTGGTGAACACAACTGAGGGCAGCTTTCCTGCACAAACATGAATGTGGCCATTTTTTCCAAAATCATGGAATGAATTATGTTTGTGAACTGAGACACCACTGTATTGTCTCTCTTCCATTTCTTTTATACTCTCTTCTGATATTCCCACTGAACTTGGGAAATGGACTTTGTCTGATTTTCTTTCATTATCTTAAGCTCTGAAACTAGCTGTTTAACACATTAGTCATTCCCAACCTCTCCTTCCCTTTTCCTGCTTCACACTAAAAAAGGCTGAAAAATAATATACATTTATTTCCTCAAACGCCTTCACAGATGGGATAGTCATGTAACAGAGCATTGCCAACGAACCCTCAGAAGCTGTTTGCTTTCCTTATCAGAGGAGAAAGATGAGAGAGACTTGCTCTATTCCTTCTCCTTTCTTCCTGTCTTGCAGGTAGAAGTGATGTCTGGGGCTTGGCAGGCACATTCAACCACAGAGGAAGAAGTATGGGGACAGAAAGCCAACAGATTAAAGACTGGCATGTACAGAAGATACACTTCAGGCCCTTGGTTACAACACTGAGTGGTGAACCAATCTGGAAACTACTTCTGGACAACTTTCTCTCTCTCTCTCTCTCTCTCTCTCTCTCTCTCTCTCTCTCACACACACACACACACACACACACACACAAAGCCAGGTGCAGTGGCGCATGCCTGTAGTTCCAGCTACTTGAGGCAGGAGGACTGCAACTCTGAGCATGGGCCACTTACTAAGACCATGTTTCAAAATAAAATGTAAAAAGGGCTGGAGATGTAGATCAGTGGTACAGTACCCTTGGATTCAATCTGCAGTACTGCAATCAGTTTGGCAACTCATCTCATTAATTTCTAGTAGCTTTATTTGATTCTTTTTCCAAGTTTCTCTTTTTGTATGGTACCATGTTCTTTCTTATGGCTTCTATTCCTTCTTTCATCTCTTTAATATGTTTAAGCATAGTTTATATGAAGTCTCTCTCTTTTTTAAAATCTCCAGTTCTGAGAGAGAATCCTCACACTTCTATTAACTAACGCATGATAATTTTCTTCAGTGTTTGTAATTTTGGCCTGTGAATGTATTTCTAGTGGCTGTTGTACTACTGGGAGCTTCCTGCATCAGCCAATATAAGCTATGGGCTTTAAGCAGCATAGATATAAATTTAGATTCTGAACTTCATCTGGCCCCTTTCTCTTCTTACAGGAGATTTTTACTTTTTGTCCATCTTCCTCTATTGAAAAAACAAAAAACCCAAACAAAACAAAACAAAAACAAATCCAAGGTGGAGACAAACTTCCTTATTACCTCTCTAGATATAATGTAGTTTCAAAATTTTCCATTTTCACTAAGGAGCGCCTTGTGTTGTGAGTCTTGGTTTTATGCAGGGGTCTCAGTACTAATGCTCTATTTATGGGAGCGTAGGTACTTGTCTCTTGTTCCTGTGTGGGTATTATATAAACCCTATAGGCCAGTGATGGTGAACCTTTTAGAGACTGAGAGCGGAACTGTAACCCAAAGCCCACATACTTAGCACCAAGTGCCAACACTGCAATTAAACCTGAATATTGAGGTTTTAGTTTAGAAAAAACAACTCCATATTAACACCTTTGGTCTTAAAAGATAAGCACAATGGCCAGGCATGGTGGCACACACCTGTAATCCCAGCACTGGGGAGGCTGAGACAGGAGGATCATTGTGTTTGAGACCAGCCTAGGCTACATAGTGAGTCAAAGCCAACCTGAACTACAAAGTGAGACCCTGTCTCAAAAAAACCTCAAAAACAAAAGCCAAAAAACTCCCACAGTAACACTCATGCCATAGGTTTGCCACCACTGCTACAGGCCATGCAGGCCTATTAGGTATCTATTTACAATGAACCTTGTGCTATCATCTCCATTTCCACCCCTGGGGGTGCCATGGTCTCTATGGCTCTGGCTTTCACTTCAAATTAAATTTCTCCCTTCTTATTATTTCTTGTTCTTTCTTGAGAGCTCAGCTATGTATTGATTTCCTTCCTTCTTCCCTCCCCACCCTTCCTTTTTTGGCAGTACTGGGGACTGAACTTGGAACCTTTGCCCTGAGCTGTATCCCCAATTCTTTAAATTTTTTTTTTTTTTTTAATTTTGAGACAAGGTCTCCCTAAATTGCTAAATTGGCCAGGCTAGGCTTGAATTTTCAATCCCGCTGCCTCAGCCTCCCAGAGTACTGAGATTACAGGCAACAACAGGGCTTTAATAGTAATTCAGCTCACTGTATTTCCAGAACTGAAATTTGTCCATAATGAAATGTAATTGAAAGACTCTACTCATATATGTGATCATACCAACTAGATAACTTTATATCAGGGATCATAAGTAGCAGGTCTTCTGCAAATGGATTTCAGTGTTTTATAAGAAACTGTTTAGTAGATGACATAAAGTTCTTTTTCATATAAATAAAATAAAATAACAAGACACAAAACAGAAAACTTACCAGGCTGGGTTTGATGCCTACACTTTCCGCTGCTTCAAATGCCAACAACAGATTCCTCTTCTAGGTTAAGAAGACAGAGAGACTGGAATTATTAACTTTAAAAAGTAGCTTTTACTAGGAAAGAACAACAATTGACACTCCAGTATAGATTTTCTATTACAGTAAGTCCCTGACCTATGAACATTCAAGTCCCAAAATTTCACAGGTATACTGAAAAGACTCACTTTGTTGGGTACAAACAAATCCGATTTATGGATGTTCTCCTGGAGTGGAACTCATTTGTAAGTCAGGGACTAACTGTATTATAAAACAAGTAATAAGTCAACTATGTGAACAATGGTCTCAGTTTAAGGAAAAAAAGATTAAGGGGTTACAATTGTCACTGAAAATAATGTTACTATTGGAAATAATTTAAAATTTTTTTTTGTTTTTTGAGATGGAGTCTTGATATGTCATTCAGGCTGGCCTTGAACTCACAGAAATCCTTCCTCAGGCTCCTGAATGCTGGGATTACAGGCATGTGCCACCATGCTCAACTTCAAAGATAAATTTTTGTTTCTTTGGTTATTTTTAGCTTTGTCAAGATTTATGACATCCACATTCTGTTGAGTAAGAAAGTGGCTGAATCACAGCGCTGAATCAGAGAAAACTGTAAAAGCCATATACATATATATACATATACACAGTTAAATATAATCAAAAGAAAAACTGTTGCTGCCCTCCATCCTGGTCCTTGGGAGAATAAATTTTTAATTTTTCTTTATTTCTTCTGGTCATTATCTCAGTATCTCTGTAACATGCTCACACCACTACTTGATTTAAAATACAGGCTTTATATACTGACATCCTCCCAAGACCAAGGAGGACTTAGGTATTAGACATCTCTCTCCACCCTTTATAGTCATATATCTAATTAGAGTTTCTTTATTGTTATTACATTTGTGACCTTCAGTAATGTTCTTGAACTTCTTGTGGCATTGATCAGAGCTTCCAGAGCTCCACCTTGTGAAATAAACAGTAAGTTCCTCTCATTTTTTTATTACTGTGTACAATTTTATGTTTAAATTATTAAAACTTAGAACACCTGCTTCCTTTTCTAGCAGGACATTTGAGTCATCTGTGCTCTCTACCTAGGATGATCTTAAAAGATAGAAACAATACACATTTACCCAGAAGTGAGCTACAACTGTATCTTCTTCTCTATAGTTTCAAAACCATGATCAGTGCCACTCAAAAAAAGGATTTTCCTTTTGGTTACTCTACCCATTGCTAAAATCACAACACATTTTGGTATGTTTCAGAATTGGAGGACTTTTCTTCAAAAATTTGTTTATTCCCTACAGTTTCTGTTTATTTTGGATTTTTCTTAGTAGGAGGGGCACTTTATGTCTCTATCATCTGGCTTCCTATTTATTCTGACAACTGCTTTATGTTTGTAATATTCTCCTTGTAGCCCACAGACTTTTTGTTCTAACAAGACAGTGACATCCCTGCATAGCTTCTCATTTTTTAGCTCCTTTTTCCTACTCTCAAGTTGTTTTCAAAATTTTTTATTAGTATGTTTTGCAGTCCATAATGATTATATATTCACTATGAGGAACTGGTACATGTATATAACACATCTCAATTCTTTTTCCCCCTCTTCCTCGCCACCCCTTTTTTTTTGCCAGCATCAGATTCATTTATATATAAGTCCTTATAAAGTTAATTATCATATATACAGATTAAGCACCAGACCAATAGACCAAAAAACATATAAAATACATAAGATAATTGTACTAAATCAAGGTACACTTTTAGATACACTGTCCATACTGGATTACAGTAACTTTTTCTCTCTCTCTTTTCCTATTATCTGTCTTTTATTTTATACTTTACCTGTCTTTTGTTTTTCTTTTTTGGCACTGGGGATCAAACTTGGGACCTTGTATTTGAGAGGCAGACATCGGAACCACTGAGCTAAATCCTCAGCCCCTATTCATGTTTTCTCATACAAGAGAAATTATATTTAAGCTTTTGTGACTTACTTACTTCATTTAACATTATAGTCTCAAGGTGGATCCATTTTCCTACAAATGGCTCAAGTTTATCCTTCTTTATTGCAGAGTAGTACTCCATTGCATATAAATACATTTTATCTATTCATGTGTTGATAGACATATAGGGGGCTGAGGATTTAGCTCAGTGGTTCTGGTGGCTGCCTTGCAGGGTCCTGAGTTTGATCCCCAGGAACAAAAAACAAACAAAAAAACCCCATGCAGATAGACATATAGGCTGCCTCTAAGATTTAGCTATTATGAACTGTGCTGCTATAAACATGGCTATGCATACATCACTGTGGTGTGACGTCTTTAACTCTTTTGAGAAGACACCTAGGAGAATAGCTGGGTCAAATGAAATTTCTATTTTTAGTTTTTTGAGGAATCTCCATACTGATTTCCATAGTGGTTGTACCAGTTTATACGCCTACCAATAATAGAGAAGGATTCCTTTTTCCTTACAGTCTCTCCAGTATGTTATTGTTTGATTTCTTGAAAACAGCCATTCTTTTTGTAGTGAGATGGAATCTCAGTGTTGTTTTAATTTGCATTTCTCAAATAGCTGGCAATGTTTTTTTTTCACATATTTATGGGCCATTTGTACTTCTTTGTCTGTTTCAGATGCTCCCTATTCTTTGTTTCTTGGGTTTTTTTTGGAGACAGGGTCTCGCTATGTACTTCAGGCTGAACTCATTGTGTAGCCCAGGCTGGCCTCGAACTCACAGCAATCCTCCTGCCTCAGCCTTGTGAGTGCTGGGATTACAGGCATGGATGCTCATTTTCTGACTCGGTCTTTAATTTGGGGGTTTAGTTTTTTTGAGTTCTTTATATATCATAGGTATTAGTCCTCTCTTTGAGGAGTAGCTGGGAAAATATTTTCCTGTTCTGTAGGTTGTCTCTTCACGCTATTGGTGGTTTCCTTTGCTGCGCAGAAGGTTTTTAATTTGACGCGATCCCATTTGTTGATTCTTGTTATTACTTCTTGTGCAACTAGAGTTCTGTTCAGAAAGTCTTTGCCTACACCGATGTCTTCAAATATTTTACCTATTTTGTTTAGATCTTTGAACCATTTTGTTTTTGGTACCAAGGATTGAACTCAGGACCTCGTGCTTGCCAGGCAGGCGCTATGCCACTGAGCTAAATACCTGGCTCTGATCCAGTTTGGTTTTAAGTTTAGTGCATAGTGAGAGATGTGAGTCTAGATTCCATCTTCAGCATGTACATAGGCAATTTTCCCGGCACCATGTGTTCCTACCCTCAAGTTCTTACTCATATTACCATTCAATAAAATCCTTTAGGCCCAGAGCCCTCAGGAACCTCATATTAATCTTTTTATTATATTCTTACCTCAATTGAGTACATTCTTAGGCTTCCTTTTTGAGAAAGGATGCATTTAAGGAAACATTTTCTGCATCCATTCATATGTCACAATCTCTTTCCTCATCCTACTTGTTTAACAGCTTGGCTAGACAAAGAATTCTATAATAAAAATAATTTTTCCTTAGAAAGTTAATGGCACCATTCCATAGTCATTCAGCCCTAGTTTGTAGTTTCTTCTGACTCTCTCTGGCTATTCTCTAACATTTCTTTGGACAGATGGATTTAAGAATCATTTGGCCATTCTCCCCCACCTCCATAATTCATTTCAAAATCATTAGGACTTATCAGAATTTATATTGGCATATTACTATAATTGAGAGATAAAAATGTTCTTGTACATATTCATGTTTTATGTCTTTCAATAGAATTTTGCAATTTATACATTTAGATTTTATACATAATCTGGGCATAGTGGTGCACACCTGTAGTCTTGCTATAGTCACAATATAATCAGAGACTACCACAGGGAAAAAAGGCAAAGAAACCCCTAGGCCCCTAATCTGTTACTCATTAAAAACATAATTTTTTTCCTAAGACAATCAGGAGCTTAAAAGCAGTTTTTGCTAAAACCCATGACTTTACTTGGGCCTAAAAATGCTTGATAAATAACTAAATGTAGAATAAAGTCAAAGTCTTCTCAGCTCTGCATATAGGTTATTAGTCATTTAGAGAATGTCTGCCAAAAGCTGGCAGAACAAAATTTACCTGGCCTATCTCATTCCCCTTAAAGATGGAAGACACCAAGATAAAACTAACTAAAATAATTTCCAGGATTCAGAGGGATATCTAATCACCAGGCTTTCTTTACAATGTCCAACTTGCTTAGAAGTCTCTGGGCATTGTCCCAAACTGGTCCCATGAGAAACAGCCTTATAAGACTGAAACCATCAAAGAGGCAATCATTTCATGAGAATAGAAATGTCCCTTTAGCCTTGAGGATTCCTCCAGAGCTTCGAAACCAGGACTGAGAGAATGATGGCCAGAACTCTGGTCCACTTCAACCAGTTCTTAAAGTCTGGTGCCCTGCTTTTGTGTCTGGGCAGGTCCAGTCCTTTTCATCAGAGTGTGCCCTCTCCAGCTACTAATGAAGCTGGGGTCCTTTCCCTACCTTGTCTCTTACTTCTCAATTAAAGTTTTTCCCCTGCAAATCTATGCTTTAGTTTTTAACTCACATTATCACTAGAACAAGGACCCATGGTAACTAGGCATTGACAGGTCCCATGTACTCAGAATATAACTGTGAGGTTAAAATAGATCTTTAAAAGTAAGATTTTTTTAAAGAGATAGACTACTTCTCTAGCTTCTTAATGCTGAGAGTGCAAATTGCCACCCATAGCCCTGCTGCCAAGGAGGATGCAACACTTCAGCCCTCTGGGCCAAAGCTTGGCTAAATCTATGCATGGGTATTTCCTGGCTTTGCTCTAATCTGTCTATAAATCGGAGTGCTTCTGTGCAGTGGAGGCAAGAGAGCTAGCTGCCCTTCCAAGCTGGCCAAATTGTGAATAAATGAGTTTTTTTCATTTTTATGGGCTTTTCTTGTACGCTTGGTGGTGGGCAGGGGAATAAAACTAGAAGGCTGAGACCCAATCTCAGGCTTGACCAGACGTGTACCAGACAGGCTGAAGGAGGACTGCTGCAGCTCAGGAGTTCAAAGCCAGCCTGGGCAACATGAAAAGAAAAAAATCTCATCTCTTAAAAAAATTCTTTTATACATAATTGTATACTTTTTCATTTCTCTCATAGCTTTCACTCTGCTGTCACCTGAACATCTGGATCCAAGAACAAGGGATCTGCCCTAACACCGAGGATAACTGATCTAGAAATCAGGTCAGAGAAGAAAACAAGACATGGCTATGCACATCTTCTTCTTGCCTATGGTCAAGGCCTCGGGAAGCTGTTGATCTGTGGTGATATTGCCTGTCACTAGCCCTCTTTCTTGAAATTAAGGGGAATTGCAGCTGCCAGCTTACCAGCGTGGGCAAAGTGGTCCCGGGCTGACTGGAGCCCTGCTCCATCCAGCTTGCCACACCCACTTGTGACCATGAGAAGGTGAGGACCCCCTGGTAACGCCCACCAGCCATCAGCGTAGCTGCCCCCGGCTCCTGCCTCTGGCCTCTAAGCTGTGCAGCTACTTGGTTCCACACTACAGGGGCACAATGGCCAATAAAGGCCATTGTCCTGAGCTGCAGAAGTGAACAACAGAGAGAGAGCTTCTCTCAGGCTCCCTGATGAAAACTGAGGCACACTGGAAAAGTGAAGAGAATCTCTGCAATAAAGGTACACAAGACCACAGTACTTAGTAAGTTGGAGGGATCATCACCTCCCACTGGAACCTGGACTATCTTCAGGGGAAAGGGAGCTGGAACCTGCAATAGAGCCTTGTAGAGTACAACCCTGCAGGAGGACAGGGAGCTCAACTTGGGACTTGCAGCCAGAAATCTGCCTGAATCTCACAGGTCTGTGACTGGCTTGCTGAGACTCACTGACATAACTGCACACTGCTGCCCATGTTGTTTATTGTCACAGCAGAGACATACCCTTAAGGAGGCCCTTCATTTTTATCTTTTATTTGTTATTTTCAAAATTACCACTGTTTTTGCTCTTATTTTTAATTTTTTTCTTCTTTTTCTACTTTTAAAATTTTTATTTTTCTTTCTTTTCTCTTTTCTTTCTCTCACTCTCTCATTCTCTCATTGTCCCACATTGTTCTTCATCTCCCTTTGTGTTCCTCTTCTGACCCTAATTCGTATTTCTTTATTTTTCTTTTCTTCTCTTTCCCTCTCTCACCTGTGTCCTCTGGCCTCACGGCTAACCTTCCCCTATCCTTCTGCCTACCTATTCTTCCTTCCCCAACTCCTTCTAACTCCCCATCCCAAAGGGTAAAGTTGCTATATTGAAGAGTTTATTCACTTTAAACATATGTTGGGTTGGTCCTTGATTTCGATTTAATTCATACAGTTAAAGGTGACAGATTAATAACTACCACAAACTGTCATTTTCTAAGAGGTACTTGATGCTATTGTGTTGTTGACTGTTTCACTTGGGCTAAGGTGTTGTGATTGATCTCATCAGTTGTCCTTCCTGGTGTAATGAAAATGAGATACCTCAGAGCCATTAGAGACTCAAAACCTAAAGACTAGCTATAACTGGACACCTCTGAGAAGCAATCATTGCATAAGGTTTCCAAATACATCAACAAAGATACTTACAACAAGCAACTTCAAAGTATCAACCCAGGAACTAAACCAAGAACAGTACCAAAAACAAAAATGAGAAGACATTTAAGCAAGGCATAAACTCAGACGTCCATCCCACAAAAGGCAAATTCTGGGGGAAACGAGGTGGAAAAGTCTGATAATCAACCACCTAGACACCCTGAACTGATAGCTCAGGAAGTAACAAAACAGATGAATGAGGCTTTAGAAAAATTCAAAGCAAATCTCCCAGATAACTACAGAGATGATAAGCAGAGTGAAAGACATGATTAGAGGCTCTAGAATAGAAAAAGATAAAAAAAATAGATGAGCTTGGAAACATGCTGGAAGCCATGAATGCCCAGCATAAGAAAGAAATGAAAACTATGGTCACCCAACATAAGAAAGAAATGGAATCCATGTAACAGATTCAAACAGATATTCAGGAGATTAAAAACTCCATGAAAGCAAGCACAGTAGATTAAGGGAATCTGAAGATAGAATATCAGATATAGAAGACAAGATTGTGGTTAGTGACCATGAAAACAGAGATTTCTTAAAAATAGTAAGGGACCATGAGAAACCAATCCAGCAGCTGCTAGATGATGCAAAGAAGAATAACATAAGACTGATAGGAGTCTATGAAAAAATAGGAGAAAGTACAATTGACATAAAAAAACTGTTCACGGGCCGGGGATTTAGCTCAGTGGTTTCGCCGCCTGCTGTGCAAGCGCAAGGACCCAAGTTTGATCCCCGGTTACAAAAAACAACAACAAAAAACTGTTCACAGAAGTAATAGCAGAAAATGTCCCAGAGGTGTAGAATTGGACATACAGATAAGTGAGGCATACAGAACTCCAACTAGCCATGATCAAAAAAAATCTACACCTAGACATATAATAGTCAAGATCCCAGAAATGCAACAGAAGAACAAAATCCTACAGGCAGTTAGAGAAAAGAAACAAATCACCTACAAAGGAAAGTCCATCAGAATCACGGCTGATTTCTCAACACAAACCCTCAAATCAAGGAGAGCCTGGAGTGAAATGTTTCAAGCCCTAAAAGAAAATAACTTCCAACCTAGACTGTTCTATCCTGCAAAGTTATCTTTCAAAATCTATGGGGAAATTAGATACTTCCTTGACAAAGAACACCTGAGAAATTTCATGAACACCAAAGCAGCACTCCAAATGATTCTAAGCAATATCCCAGAAAAAGACAATGAAGGTCACAACTCCATGAGGCCCAACAGAGGGAAGCCACCAGGCAAGGTGAGAAACTAAAGGGAAAGGGGGGAAAAATAAGAAATAAAAGAGCCAACAATAGTAAAACATTATGACAAGGATGAGTCAATATCTATCAATTATAACTGTCAATGTTAATGGCCTCAATTCACCAATCAAAAGAAACAGTCTGACAGAATGGATTAAGAAGCAAAATCCAGCAATATTCTCCATACAAGAACACACCTAACTCAAAAAAAAATTCATAGACTGAAAGTAAAAGGATGGAAAACAGTTCTCCATGTGACAGGAAACCAGAAAAAAGCAGGGGTAGCAATCTTATTTGCAGACAAAGTAGATTTCAAACCAAAAGTAATTAAGAGAGACAAAGATGGTCACTATATCCTTGTGAAGGGAACAGTAGATGAGGAAGAGATGACAATCATAAATATATATGCAGCAAATACGAATGCTCAAAACTATACAAAACAAATATTAATGGACATGAAAAATCAAATAAGCACTAATACAATTGTAGTGGGGGACCCTCAATACTCCACTATCACAAATAGATCATCTAGACAAAAAATTAACAATGAAATACTAGAACTGAACCAAGCTATTGAACAAATGGACTTAATAGATGTTTACAGAGAGTTCCACCCCACAAAATTAGAATACACATTCTTTTTGGCTGTACAAGGGTCATTCTCCAAAATAGACCATATGCTAGCTCATAAGACATGTCTAAGTAAATATAAAAGAACTGAAGTTACTCCCTGTATATTATCAGACCATAGTGCAATAAAATTGGAGGTCAATAACATAAGAAACCAGAAAACAACCACAAACATGTGGAAATTGAATAACACCCTCCTGAACAACCAATGGGTCACAGAGGAAATTAAGGTAGAAATTAGACAGTTTCTACAAGTAAATGATAATGCCAGTACAACATACAGGAAGGTATGGGACACAATAAAAGCAGTTCTATGATGGAAATTCATAGCAGTGAATGCCCATATTAGGAAAACAGAGAGAACTCAAATAAATAACCTAATGCAGAACCTCAAGCTCTAGAAAAAGAAGAGCATAACAAACCCAAAGCTCATACAAGAGAGGAAATTATAAAGATCAGAGCAGAAATCAATGAAATGGAGACTAAGAGAACGATACAAAAAAAATCAATGAATCAAAGAGTTGGTTTTTCAAAAGAATAAATAAAATCAATAAACCTTTAGCCCACCTTATCAAAAAAAGGAAAGAAAAGGCTCAAATCCATGCAATTAAGAACGAAAAAGGTGAAGTCACAACAGACCCAGCAGAAATCCAGAGGATCATCAATACCTACTTCGAGAACTTGTACTCTAATAAAATGGACAACACAGAAGAAACGGACAGATTCCTAGATACATACAAATTGCCAAAGTTAAATGAAGTAGATATAGAAATTCTAAACACCGCAATTACAATGAATGCAATTGAAAATGTAATAAAAAATTTACCAACAAAGAAAAGCCCAGGCCCTGATGGCTTCACTGTTGAATTCTACAAGACATTTAAAGAAGAACTATCACCATTACTCTTTAAACTCATCAAGGAAATTGAAAGGGAAGCAAGGCTTCCAAATGCATTGCTGGAAGCAAGTGTTACTTAGATTCCAAAACCAGGAAAAGACTCAACCGAAAAAGAGAACTACAGGCCAATCTTCCTAATGAACATAGGTGCAAAAATCCTCAACAAGATACTGGCAAACAGAATACAGAGGTCATCAAGAAGATCATACATCCTGACCAAGTCAGATTTATCCCAGGGATACGGCTGGGGATTTAGCTCAGTGGTTTCGCCGCCTGCTGCGCAAGCGCAAGGACCCAAGTTCAATCCCCAGTACCAAAAAACAAAAACAACCCAGGGATGCAAGGATGGTTCAACATTCATAAATTAATAAATGTAATACACTATATTAACAGAGTCAAGGATAAAAACCATATGATCATCTCAATAGATGCAGAAAAGGCATTCAACAAAATCCAACACCAATTCATGATAAAAACCCTACAGAAAATTGGAATAGAAGGTCTTTAACTCAACCTGATTAAGGCTATCTATGAAAAACCAAGAGCCAACATCATACTAAATGGTCAAAAACTGAAAACTTTCACGCTAAAATCAGGAACAAGGATGCCCACTATCACCACTTCTGTTGAATATAGTTCTGGAAACATTAGGCACAGCAATTAGAAAAGAGAAAGAAATAAAAGGAATAAAGATAGGAAAGGAAGAAGTTAAACTGTCATTATTTGCTGATGATATGATACTTTACACAGAAGACCCAAAAAACTCGGCCAAAAGACTTCTAGACTTAATTGACAGATTCAGTAGAGTAGCTGGATATAAGGTCAACACTCAAAAAACAATAGCCTTCTTATACACAAATAACAGACTCACTGAAAGAGAAATTAGGAAAACAATTCCTTTTACAATAGCATCCAAAAAAATGAAATAACTAGGAATCAATCTAACAAAGGAAGCAAAAGACCTCTACACTGAAAACTACAGCACTCTGAAAAAGGAGATCGAGGAAGATACAAGAAAATGGAAAGACATTCCCTGTACAAGGGTAGGAAGAACCAATATAGTGAAAATGGCCATACTTCCAAAACTATTATATAGATTTAATGCAATGCCGATTAAAATTCCAACAATATACTTCATAGAACTAGAGAAAACAATCCAAAAATTCATTTGGAACCAAAAGAGACCTAGAATACCAAAAGCAATTCTAGGTAACAGAGACATGGCTGTGGGTATCATAATCCCCAACTTGAAACTATACTACAAAGCTGTGATAAAAACAGCATGGTATTGGCAAAGAAGCAGACCCAAGGATCAGTGGAATAGATTAGAAGACGCAGAAACAACTCCAGACATACTAAGCCACCTCATCTTTTTTTTTTTTTAATTCTTTTATTGGTACATTTTAGGTATACAATATGTTTACATTTATCATTGGGTGCTTGTACCTGTACATGATGTATCTTGGTTCTTATTTTTTTCCCCATTACCTGTGCGCCCTTCACCCCCTCCACCCCTCCCTATTTACATAGATTTCATTTCCATTTTTTTTCTTTTCTCATAATTTTTCCTTTCCCTTCTTTCCTTTCCCCTTCCCCTCCCAACACCCCTACCCCTTTGGACCTTTTCTTCCTATTTCAAATTATCAATTATTCATTTTAATCATTTTAATCCTTATTTACACTTTCCGTTTCTCACACTAGAGAAACTATTTGGTATTTTCACGTGTGTCCTATTTATTTCACTTGAGTATGGCCTCAAGATGCATCCATTTAGCTATAAATGTTTCTAGTTTCTCGTTCTTTATGGCTGAGTAGTACTCCATTTTATAAAAAAACCACATCTTTATTCAGTCTCCAGTTGATGGGCACTTGGGTTGTTTCCAAGCTTTAGCTATTACAAACTGTGCTGCTATAAACATGGGTACACATGCATCACTGTGGTATGATTCTTTTAATTCTTTTGGGAAGATACCCAGCAGGGGAATAGGTGGGTCAAATGGGACCTCTAGCCCTAGTTCTTTGAGGTATCTCCATACTGATTTCCACAGTGGTTGTACCAGTCTGCACTCCCACCAACAATGGAGAAGGGTTCCTTTCTCCCCACACCTCTGCCAGCATTTGTTATTGGTTGATTTCTTGATAGCAGCCATTCTTTCTGGGGTGAGGTGGAATCTCAGTGTTGTTTTCATCTGCATGTCTCGAATGACCAATGATGTTGAACATTGTTTCATATATTTATTTGCTGCTTTTACTTCTTTGTCTGAGAAATGTCTGTTCATTTCAGATGCCCATTTTTGAACTGGGTCTTTGAATTTGGGGGGGTCTGATTTTTTCAGTTCTTTATATATTCTAGATAGTAGTCCTCTGTCTAAGGGACACCTGCTAAAAATTTTTTCCCACATTGTAGGTTGTCTCTTAGCTCTGATGGTGGTTTCTCTTGCAGTGCAGAAGCCTTTTAATAAGATGAGATCCCAGTTGTTGATTCTTTGTGCTAGTTCCCATGCTACTGAGGTTTTGTTCATAAAGTCTTTTCCTATGCCAATGTCTTCAAGAGTTCTACCTAACTTATCTTCCAGCAAGTTTAGTGTTTCTGTCTCAATATTTAGATCTTTAATCCACTTCGATCTTAGTTTAGTGCATGGTGATAGGTATGGGTCTAGTTTTAATCTTTGGAAGGTTGAAATCCAGTTTTTCCAACACCATTTATTAAATAGGCTATCTTTCCTCCAATGAGGGTGGTTGGCTCCTTTGTCAAAGATGAGGTGCCTGAGATGAAAACAACACTGAAATTCCATCTCACCCCAGAAAGAATGGCTGCTATCAAGAAATCAACCAATAACAAATGCTGGCAAAGGTGTGGGGAGAAAGGAACCCTTCTCCATTGTTGGTGGGAGTGCAGACTGGTACAACCACTGTGGAAATCAGTATGGAGATACCTCAAAGAACTAGGGCTAGAGGTCCCATTTGACCCAGCTATTCCCCAGGCTTCCTTCAATGTAGCCCATACTAGTGGCAGCAATCTCCCATTTTGGTGCTAATGAGGCCTTGTTCTTATTCTAAAGTCCATTTTGGTTAAAGGGAGGGGAACTACAAGCAGTTTTTAGGCTAGCATTACTCCAGGAGTCAAGATACATTTTTATGGCTTTGGAAAAAGCCAAATTGCTTTCTAAAATGTTAATACCAGCCCGCATGATGGTGTATGTCTGCAATCCCAGTACTTAGGAGGCTGAGGCAGAAGGATCATGCTGAGTTTGAGGCCAGTCTGGGCTACACAGTAAGCTGAAGGGCAGCCTGAAATACATAGTGAGACCCTGTCTAAAAAAAAAAAACGAGTTAACACCAATTTTCAGTTCCAGAAATAGTGTAATTAGTATCCATTTTTCTTGTACTCTTACCTACATAAATATTATGATTTCCAAAAGTCTGTCAAATGTGTCAGGTTAAACAGTATTTTATTGTTTTAATTTGTATTCTTTTATGACTAGTAAGGTCTAATGAGAAGGGATCTGTAAGTTAAAAGTTTTATACAGAATTCAAT
The DNA here is from genome assembly GCF_053883595.1 of Heterocephalus glaber. Taxonomy (NCBI): domain Eukaryota; kingdom Metazoa; phylum Chordata; class Mammalia; order Rodentia; family Bathyergidae; genus Heterocephalus; species Heterocephalus glaber. The sequence continues at coordinate 337,335 of NW_028258352.1, read as the reverse complement.
CAATTTCCTCTAGTGTGATTCAAATATAACTATGTTTTCTAAGTAGATATTAAACACAGAAGAAATAGCCTAGGCTGGAAATTGCTCCAAAATGCTCTCAAATAGCAAAACATGGAATGTGGTAGATAGAAGTGGTTTCTGGGTTCAAAAAAATGACTTTTACTCATTTTGGCAACAGCAGACACAAGTGACCAGGTGTCATGACCCTAATGCCCTTTCACCAGAACACTGTCATGGCTGAAGTAGGAGAAAAGAAACAATGGTAGGCAGAAAGGAAATAAAGAAAATTGTAGGGCTGAGGATTTAGCTCAGTGGCACCACGCCTGCCTCACAAGTGCAAGGTCCTGAGTTTGATTCCTGGTACCAAAAAAAAATTGTAATTTTTAAAGTTGTACTTTTAAGGAAATCTGCAGCTTCATGACACAAAATTACCCAAGGTTGCAAGCTGTTTTTCCTTTCAGGAATCTCATTCCAGAAAAAACCTTTTTTTCCTAAGGCTATTAAAAATACAAGCCTGTAAATTGGGCCCATGCTTTCTGCCTATAAATTGCTCTTCCACAGAACTCCATTCTCAAGGAAGCAGCATATTAAGTGTGCAATATATCTCTATATCAAACACATGCAAATGGTTTGGATTCTAATCTAGCCTACCAAATGGGTAACCTGAGAAGACAGTAGGAATACACATCCTGGATTATCTATCTGGGGATATCCCCAAGACCAGATAAAAACTCCTAGCTCTGGGCCATAATGGATCTCTTTTGTGGGCCTGTACTCCGTTTTGAGTGTGTACTTCTTTATTTGTGTCTAATAAATCTTTCTAATACTTTTCAATGGTGTGTCCTGTAATTTTTTTCTGTGACCTAAGTCAGTGAAACTACAACCTACCCTGTGGGTGGGTAGAGTTGAGGTCCCCATTCTTCTCTTTGTGGGGACCTCTTCAGAATCCATCTGGTGACAAAACCACTGTGCAGAGGCCTGATGGGAGGCAGCAGTTGCTGTTGTGAGAAAAGGGCATGTCCTTCAGAGAGGCTCAGAGGCCTCACCTCCCTGCAGGTGTGAACTTCCCTGCATCTCTGCCCACACAGGCGCACAGTGGTATAAGGCTGTCCACTGCCTGCTGCCCTGTGTGGGAAGAAGATGCAAGTCTGAAATGGAACAGGTAACCTCATGGGGCAGGAGACATGAGGATTCTTGGGTCCTAATCCATGAGCTGTTACCCACTGAAGGCAGAGACATCTTTTTCCCCACCCTGCCTTGCTAGCAATGTATGGAATGTGCTTTTCTCTACTCTTACTGTAACAATCAGGTGGACTGTAATAGTGTGTGTGTGTGTTATGCCAGGATGTCTCCAAGGGTGACAATGACCACTGATCCATATCATGTTTTAGGAGGAAACATGAGGCCATACTCATTATCCAATGGAAAATTATCAGTCTCTAGCCCACCCCAGGGAAGCCATAAGAGCTAGTCCATTTTTTTGTTATGGACCAGTCTGATCTGTTAGACCTGCACTGTTTTCAGCTAATCTCCTCCCTAAGCTAAAGCCCCTTCCTTCCTTTCTCTTCTTAAATTTGTGCTGTTTCTTCAGTTTTAACTTCCATTATCACTGAAACAAATTCCTGCACGTGTTCAGTGTCAAGTGTGGGACCTTCCAGTTCCAGGAGAGTCTAAGTCCTCAACTCATGGCAGGACTCTGTTGCCAGCCTTGCCAGTAGAGGTTGTGCTGACAGGACACCTCATTCAAAACTAACAGAAGAAAGGGTGCCAGTTCCAGAAATTCTCTCACATTACTTCATTTCATTATGATTTCTGAACTTTCTGGACTATCAACAACTATGTTATATACTTTTTCTTTTATTTTTAATTAGCTATTTTGGTGCTGGGAGTTGAACCTAGGGCCTTGTACACGATAAGCATGTGCACTACAACCGAGCTACACCTCTAGCCCCATATGATGAAATTTTGAGGTTTCAATTTTAATAGATTCTTACAAATATTATAGGACTTTCTTGGTGCCCTTTCTGATGTCTATACACCAAAAAGGCCCTCAAAAGACAAATAAAAATCAAACACTAAGGTTAACCAGAACAAGGCTGCAGGCCAGGGGTAGACAGTGCTTATTCATCCTAATGAGAACTAAGGTGTGCATTTCATTCAAATCAGCTTGTTTCCTTTGAAATCCAACTCCAAATATGCCTCCTTTGGGAAGCTTCTCCTTCATGTACTCTTTCTCTTCTAGTAAGATCACTCTGCTATTAGGTTACACACATGTTCTCAGCTTTATTCTGTATCGATTTGCTTGTGTTGACACACTACTGTGAAAACCCTTATCCATAACTCTAATGGGTCTGGTCTCTCTCACCCCTGGGGCCTGTTCATCATAACCTGGCAGTCACGAAATGTCAATGCTGCAGCCATTGTCACTCAACCAAGCGTGTAGCCAGGACAGGGGATTAAGGAAACAGGAAGCCAGATGTTCCTTCAGGGAGTGGTGCGGTGGTAACTAACAAACAGAGTCCTAGGTGCTAGGACACAAATCCAACTCCATTTGACAGGGAAGCTGTGAAGCCAAGTAGATCTTGAAATCCAACATTCCAGGTATCTGAGGCTATCTCTTGTGATGTCACAGACCACTGGACTCAGGTGCTTGGTGATGACAGTATGATAGATTTGGGCAAAAGAATTTAACCTCAACATGTAGAAAACAGAAGCCTCTCCTCTGATCTGTAAGGACAACAAAAGGAGGACAATGTGATGCCTGCCTGCCCTGCTGCACATTTTCATATCTACAGGAGGACAGTTGGTGTCTGAATGTGGGAATCCAGAAGGATTCAGAATGAAACAAAGAGTTTTCAAACATGCCTGTAATTCAAGAGCTCTGGGAGGCTAAGGCAAAAGGCCTGGAAGTTTGAGCCTAGCCTGGGCAATTTAATGACTTAGTAAGACCCTGTCACAAAATAAAAATGGGCTGAGGATATAACTCAGTGAAAATGTCTTGGGTTCAATCCGTAGTATTGAAAAATGAGAAAAGAGGTTTCAGTCATTAGAAAGCAATGTTCATGATTCAAAGCATGATAACAAACACTTGCAGATCCATTATTTTTCAACAGATACTGATTAGAAGATAAAGAAGCCAGATCTGCTGGAAAGACATGGGGTTTTAGACAATGTGTATGAGCATTTAAACTTACACTTCCCAGTTTTAGGAAGGTCTCCTCATTATTTTATAGCCACTATTTCCTCAATTATCTTTGTAACATCTCATGGGAAAGGCAAGGTCTGAAAAGTCAACAGGGTGGGGAGGGGACCGATGCCTAGATCATGGTCAGATTAGGGCTTTGCCTGTGAGGCTATCAGATCCTGTGCTCTGCTCTTGGCCTCTGTGACACCTTGTGATCTCAGTTCTACTCTCTGGCTGCTCCCTCCTAGTTCTTTCTGCTAGGTCATCCTCTTCTACCTAGACCACAAACTCCAGAGTCCTCAAGGCTTATTCCTTGGTTCTATCTGGATGGTTTTGGTATGATTTGAGTTTGTCCTTCAAATGTTCCTGTGTTGGAAGCTCAGCCCCCAGTGTGGTGGTGCTGAGGTGATGGAACCTTTAAGACATGAGGCCCAGTGGAAGGTAATTAGGTCACTGGGCTATCATCCTTGTAAGAGATTAATATAGTTCTTGGGGACTTGACTAGTTCCTGCAAGAGTGAATTATAAAAAGAGCTAGCAAGGCTGGCTCTTGACTCTGATGGCCTTGTAATTTTCTGTATACACGCCATCCCCTATGAGTTCCTCACCAGGGTCCAAGCCGATGGGGCTGCATGATCTTGGACTTTCAGCCTTTAAAACTGACAGCTAAATAAATCTGTTTTTCTTTATGAAGTACCTAGGCTCAGATATTTTGTTATAGCAACATAAACTGACCATATCACTTCTCTTGGGTTATAGACACTGAGTGATCTTCAGTCACATAAATTTAAGTATCATCTATATGTGCCCCACCCAAAAGGGTAGCCACTCATAAACTGTGCTTATTTAAATTGAAATGAATTAAAATAAAAATTTCAGTTCTTCAGTCATGCTAGCTACATTTCATGTGCTTTATTTTTCATGAGGCTGTGGCCACCATATTGGACAATGCAGACAGAACATTCCCATCATCTCAGGAAGTTCCATTATGCAGCACTCATCTGTCATTGATGACTTCCTGATCTATACTTTCAGCTTGGATCTCTCATCTGAACTCCAGACTTGCTATCCAGTTTTCTTTCTGACATCACCACCTGCATTTATTTCATATATTTCAGACTTAACATGATTTGAAACACAACTTTTTTCCTTAAAATGTTTAATAATCCTCTCCAGACTGCTTCATAGATTGCAAAGCACCCAAAATATACGTGCTTTAAAATGTAATACACTCTGTGGTGGTTAATTTTATGTGTCAACTTGTCTATACATGGTATCCAGACATTTGGCCAAACATTATTTTTTTTTCCAAACATTATTTTAGTTATTTCTGCAACAGGTTTTTAAAAGATGAGATTAAGATTTAAATCAGTGAATTCTAGGTAAAGCAGATGATGACCCTCCATGATGTGAGTGGGTCTAATCCAATCAGTCAAAGACCTTCATAGAGAGAGATTAACTTCTTCCAAAAAGAGGGAAATCTGCCAATAGATGGCATGCAGACTTGAACTATCAACTTTTCCCTGAGTCTCCAACCTGCCAGAGTGCCCTACAGATTTTGGACTTCCCAGCTTCTATAATCGTCAAGCCAAGTCCTTAAAATCTTACCTCCCTTCTACCCCCTACAAACACCCAATGGTTATGCTTCTCTGAAGAACCTTAACATCTTAAAAATTTAAATCATTTTGTTCATTTATTATCATTGCCACGTCATTCTCTTTATTATTTAATAACAATGGTAATGACTTTATTTAAATCTTGATATGGGATAATCAAAACAGAACTATTAAACTTCTCTTTGCCTTTTCTATCCTTGAAAATGGTCCTGTCAAATCAGACACCTGAAAGTGGTCTTTGACTCCTTCCTCTTCTCCCTCCTATAACCAACCTGTTGCTAAGTCAAGGTGACTCTTGTATCCAAGACATATTTTAAACTCTTATGAATCTTTCCTACTGCTACCACTCTATTCCCAGTTAATGGGTGAAGCTAAAGACTCTGAGCTTTCCAAATTACTTTTGCAATGGCCTCCTAACTCAGAGCTCCCCTTCATTTTTGTTTCCCTTCCAATTTCTTTTTCACATAAAGTCAGAGAGCTTTTTTATAAATATGAATCATAACTCTCCACTGTTTAAAACCGTGCATAAAGCAGAATGTAAACTTCTTATCAGAGCCATCCTCAGAAGGGAGCTCTAAAGGGCATGGCCCACTCTACCTGTCCCCTGGCATCACAGTCTACTCTTCCCTTCCCACCAGAACCTAGTCCCCTCTTTCCTCCATGTCCTTGCCAGCACCCAGTATTTCCTTGCTCCTGTTGCTCTTTTGGCTTGGAAAGCATCATTAGTGCTTTGCACGGCTGCCTCCTTCACACTCATTCTTCAGATGGCAGCTTGAGTGCAACTGCCTCGGAAAGGTCATCTCAGTCTCCTGGTCTAACTGGGATCACTGGGAGCTGGGGGTGTAGTTCAGTGGTAGAAAGCCTGCCCATCATAGGCAAGATCCTTGGTTCCATCTTCAGTACTGTATAAATAAATACATAAGATCCCTACTACTCAACTCTCACAGAACTGTTTCTCTCTTGACTCATAATTATTTATAATTTTACTTGCTATAAATTACTTCACATGTTTATTGTCTGTCTTACCACATAAAGGCATGGAGAACATGTCTGTGTTGCTCAGTGTTGCCTAGGTACCATGGTTGGCAAGAAATTGTTGAGTAGATGAGTACAGGGCCCAGCACAGTACTTCCCAAAGCTTACTCTGTGGAATATGACTTTGTAGGATGTTATAGTCAGGAGTTGGCAAACTACTGCCCACAGACCAAATCTGGCCCACATCTTGTGTTTATAAATAAAATTTTATTGGAACACAGCCAGGCCCACTCATTTACATATAGTCCACAGACACTTTAGCTTGATAGTAGAGTTGTGTATTTGTGTCAGAGACCAACTGACTCAGAAAGTCAACTATTTGGCCCCTAAAGGAAGTTTGACAACCTTTATTTTTGGTGGTGCTGGGGACTGAACCCAGGGCCTTTGCACTAAGCTACATCCCCAGTCCTATTTTTATTTTTTATTTTGAGACATGGTCTTGCTAAATTGCCCAGGCTAGGCTAAAAGTTGTGATCCTCCTGCCTCACCTCCTAGAGTGCTGGGATTATAGGTGTGCACCACCACATCAGCCTGCCAACTTTGTTATGGGTGATTACAGTAAAACTGAAACAAATCTGAAGATTTTGTGGATATGATATACACTGCATTAAACAAAGTCACATACATTTCTTTAATGTTGAACATCCTGAAGTCTTTAATACACAACTAAAAATGTGATATGCAGTTTCCATATTTGAGCAGGGAATCATTTTGATGGTATTTGCTGGTTATTTGGAATAGACTTTGTTTTATTTTTTATTTTTGTAGCACTGGGGAATCAAACTCAGGCCTTATGTATGCTAGGCAAACACTCTTAACTGAGCTGTACTCCCAAGCCCTGGAATTGACTTTGAAAAACCTGGCTAAGGTTTGAAACCATGAAGATCAGATTCCTTTAGGGATTTCTCTGGAAAATGGGTGACAAGAACTTCTTAGTGGCCACTGTAAACTGGCCTTCACTGTGTTTTCCTAGGTAACAACGAGATTGAGGCAGGAGGATCACCGAGAGTTCCAGGCTGGGCTACATAGTGAGTTCAGGGCCAGCCTGAACTACAAAGCGAGACACTGCCTCAAACAAAACAAAACAAAGCAAAACAAACAACTTATCCTAGGTAACTAGGAATATGTATTGAGAAGGGAAGCTGAGAAGTATTTACTGAAGATGGGACCTCGTGGTGCAGTCACACAGTCAGGAGTTATCATGCTGGTATCAATAGCCTAAAGTCTATTCCAGCTCTATAAATGCCACCCCTATTGGGATGTATCAACAGAATTAGGAATTTCCCTTGCATTTCTAGAGAAGAACCAAGACAGCTGTAACTTACTTTTTCCTGACTGTTCAATTCCTGGTACGGGATGTGGGCAGGCAGGTAGGTGTGGAGCAGAGCACAGAAGGCCAGGCCATCACTCCAACTACTGCTGAAATTGGTGATGTCAATGTTCTGTGGGGAGAGAAAAAGTGGTATTAAATCCCCAAATTGTGCAATATCATAGAATACAAAGCAGATTGTGTTTAGACAGGCATCTATTGAGAGCAATTTTTTTTTTGGTCCCGGGTATTGAACTCAGGAGCTTGCACTTGCAAGGCAGGCACAGGCACCACTGAGCTAAAACCCCGGGTGACAGGCATCCATCCCTCTCTCTCTCTCTATTTAAGGGCTTTCGATAAGGCAACACGAGTTACATGAATAAACTACCCAAATCTGCTGGGAGTACATTTAATTTTGGTACCAGGAATAGCCTGGTATTGTTCAAATATGCATAGGGTAGCATGAAGAAAGGTGTCAGCACCCAAAACAGTAGGAAATTCCTGTCCGACCCCTCCCTGGATGACTCACTAAAGATTGAGATATCTCATTTCAAATTAACCCCACTAATTAGCTCTGCATATCCCAGCATTCCTCAGATTCAACTGGCCAAGGAAAAATCATCATCAACTTTACCACTGTCATCACCACCACCATCATCATCATGTAGAATCTAATCAAGAAGTAGACTAAGATTGAATAAGAGCATTAATTCCCTCATACTTGCTTCTGCTTCTAGACTCTCTCCCTCAACTGGAAAGGCTCCTTAGGAGGAAGAGAGAATCTTTTATGCTCAACAGTCTCTCTGTTAGCACACCAAACCTGTTTGGGCTCCTCCTTTGGGATAGGTGGGGCTCCTGGAGGCTGCTTAGTATGCAGTCATAAAGAAGCTACAATGTAACTTTAAAGAGACACCCAGGCAGGTCCTTAGGCCAGCTGGAGGCTCCACAGGACCTCTTTCTCTAAGATCCTCAGACCTTCCCTGCTTACCCTTATAGCATTTCTTTCCCTGTATTCACAAAGCTTGCCCTAGATTCACTGTCAAGTTCCAAGGCCTGTGAATGCTTTTCATGCATAAGTGGCTTTTAATGCAGTGGTTGCTCAAATGTACTATAACAGCATGTGAGAGGGGCCTGCATGATTGTAGTAGTGAGGTCCAATGACCACTGTGTGGACTATAAGTCTATTCTGAGCAGTTTTGGGGAAATAAGAGAAATTGGACAGGTCTCCTTTTTGCAATCTCCTCATAGGTGCTGGGGTTTGAGGGGGGAATGGAGGCCCTCCTCCTCCTCAGAATGTTTTGTCCTGGGGAAAGGGAAACCAAGAAAGCCTGGAAAGATGAAGGATGATGGCTGTTGGCTCCTTCTGATGGGATGAATGCTGACAGCTCCTTCCTCCCTCTGCCCAAATGACCAAAACCAATACTACAGCTGGTCAGCTCTCTGACTGTCCTAGAGAGGGTGTTTAGAGTGTTTCTATCAGAACCGATTTGCACCTCAAAAGGAGAGGAAGGGAGAAGCCAAACATGGCATGAAGTCAAGTTGGAATAGGGAAAGGAGATTATGGAATTCATCTCAAAGTGTGTATAACAGAAATTTTGGAGAATATGCATAGGTGAAAATATATATAATAAAATACAGTATAATATTTTCTGGGAAGCTTCCTTAGCTTCCTAGTTTTGAGAGTAAACTGCCTATGATTTAATTTGGGTTTTTAATCTAGATCCCCCCCCCCCCAATATTAGTTCAAGCTAGGCTAGCCCTTAGCAATGAAGTTGGTCAAACACTTCATTTGACAGATGAAGAATTTGAGGCTGACAGAGATGGTACACATGTCACACATATGGCTTACCTGAATGGCAGAGACCCCAGGAACCCACATCCTCACCCTTCTATAAAACCTCTTCTGGCTTCTAGCCAGAGTCCAGGATGATCCTCATGAGGCCCAGAGATTCCCCCCAAAACACAGGCTGTCAGATACGTTCTTGAGTCTACTTTGCATTTACATTCATTCAAAGAGGGATATCTGGCTGAAAGCAACACAGCACCGTAAAAACGCCTCTTCATTCTGGTCAACATAACTGAAGCACTACTGAATGGTGATAACTGCTAAGCATCCATATTATATATAAGCCTGATAAAGCCCTTGTTGTAGGGGACTCCCTTTTGGTTTTCAAGTGAACTCTATAATAGCTAGGACCCCTGGGAAGCTACTTATTTGGATTTTTAGCTTCAAAACCCTTTTGGGTTCAGCAGCTCATGAGGCCTGGATACTGCTTTAGAGAAAAGACACCCTTTGATTTTACAGTTTCTGAAGGGGTTTGTATATTTTAAAAAGCAGAAGACAGAAATAGGTGAGAGGACATGACCTATCTAGCTCACTTAATCAAACCCTGGGAAGAGAAACACAGGGGAAAGAAGAAAGCCAGCCTTGCAGAATGTACAGCATTTCAGTACATACTAAATCTAATTCCCTTCTTTCCTTTCTTTGCCACACACAAGTTGTTTGAGCTCTCATCTTTAAACCCATCTCTCACATGAATGCGATGTGGAGGAGTAAAACCCAGGCTTTATTTTCAAAGTCACCTATTCTTGTGTATTGTCTATGATGACAACTATGGCATCTGAGTCAGTTGGGCCAAGCACAGCAGCATGCCTATAAGTGTTCCTTTTGCAAGGCAACATCAACATCTATAATCTTATTTCCAACAAAAGGCTATATCTTTAAGTAGGAAGTTGAATGTTCAGTGATCAAGATGAAAGTCCCATATGTATTAGTCCTGTAAGACTCAAGCTTCAAAAATGGGGGTGATGGTAAGATCACTGACACCTGTTGAGTGTCTCTGATGTGTCTGTCATGGTGCATTTTATCACTTAATTCTTAGAACTTTAAACCATTTTATAGGTAAAGAGAACTGCAACAAAAAGAAATACTGCTAGTGTAGGGGGTCAGGACTGGAACATCAGTTCTGGGTGACTTCAAAGCACACACACTATGTTTGCTGTGAGATATTGCCACCCAAGGAAGAAAGGAGGCACAAGTGCAGGGTACAAGGGAGGATAACACAAGCATAGAATTCAACACCACTTGCAGTATGGAAACAGCCCTGCATCTAGGGAAGAGTGAACAAGAAGGCTGAGATGAGAGAGAAAAGATTTCAGAGATCCAAGTAGTACAGGTAGAAACAATAGAGCTGAGCAGAGAAACAGCCTCTCCGAGATTTGGGGTCCAGATGCTGGAATATAGCAACGTGAGGAAGAGGAAGAGGGAAGTGGGTTCCCAGGACCCAGGAAGTATCTAAAGCAAGAATTGAAGCCCACAGGGAGGGCAAAGAGAGAGACTTCAATGAAGAAGGAGGTGGCAAGCAGTGCTCTCTCCCTGAACCCAGACTTACTGCATGGGAAAGGCAGCTCGAACTACTGGCGATCCCAGAGGCCTCCACGGAGAAATGCACCAGAGGAATGGAGAAGTGGACACAGCAGGCTCCAGTGGTTGTTGAGTTATTTGGGTCCAGACGTCCCCCAAGAGAGAGTGATTGGCCAGTAGCCATCTTGGAGAGAGGCCAACTGAGCCTGGAACTCAGAGCAGCTGTGGGCATACTCCATCTAGGTGAGTCGGAACTGAGTTCAAGTTGAACTCAGGAGGTCAAGGAGACAAGTTCAAGCCAGTAGGAGCCACACAGTGTGTTGGAGGCTGAACAAAATGGGTTCTAGCCTCACAGCCAGAAAAAAGCCTAAGCTTCAGAACAAAAGATGGAAGCTTGCTGGGATTATCCACTACCTCATTGTAAATCTATGGCTGGCTTGTTAGGATTAATCAATAAAGACCTGGACTCTGTCTGCCCCCTTAGTCTACCAGTGACAGCAGAAACATGCCTTGAAGGCCACCATACCACTGCCCTGAGCACTGAGGAGCAAAACCATCCCCAGGGCTGAGAAGGTGAGCCTTTTGGGCCGTCATACCATTGGCCCCAGCACTGAGGAGCAGAGCTACCGCCAACGCCGAGGAAGTGAGCCTTTTAGGCCGCCGTATCACCGCCCTCAGTACCAAGGAGCAGAGCCACGCCCAGCACCAAGGAGGTGAGCTGCGTGAGCTCCAGCAGCACCTCCCTCCTGTTGAAATGAGAAGAAACTTAAACAATCTCAAAACCAGACTCCCAGATCACCTAAAGCAACCACAAAGGGAAATGAGATGGAACACTCTGATACTCAACCACATGGACTCCCTCAATTGGCAACAAAAGAGGATCTGGAAAAAATGAAATCAGAAATAATTGCTCAGATAACAGCAGGGATTGTCGCCATAGTGCAAGACATGCTTAATAAATCTAGAGAGGACACAGATAAAAAAATAGAGCTGAGGAACATGATGGAATCCCAAAATACAAAACAAATGGAATCCATAAAACACATGCAAACAAATTTCCAGGAGATTAAAAACTCCATTGACAATTTATGCAGCAGAATGAGCCCATGTGAGACAGAATTTCAGATATAGAAGATAAGATTGCAATTAGTGACCAGGAAAAGAAAAACTGCTCTAAAATTGTAAGGGACCAAGAGAAATCAATCCAGCAACTGCTAGATAATGCAAAGAAGAATAACATAAGACTGATCAGAGTCAATGGAGAAATAGGAGAGAGTGCAGATGACATAAAAAAACTGTTCACAGATGTGACGGCAGAAAACTTCCCAAGCAGGGGAAAAGAACTTGAAATACAGATAAGTGAGGCATATAGGACTCCAACTAGCCTTCATCAAAAAAAATCTACACACAGGCATATAATTGTTAAGATTCCAGAAACCCAACAGAAAACAAAGTTCTACAAGCAGTTAGAGAAAAGAAACAAATCACATACAAAGGAAAGTCCATCAGAATCACAGCAGACTTCTCAATGCAAACCCTCAAGGCAAGAAGAGCTTGGAGTGATGTATTCCAAGCCCTAAAGAAAAAGAGCCTCCAACCCAGATTGATGTACCCTGCAAAACTATCTTTCAAAATTGATGCAGAAATAAGATACTTTCATGACAAAGAGCACTTTAAGAACTTCATGAATACCAAACCAGCACTACAAAAAATTTTAGACAATATCCTAGGAAAAGACAATGAGGATCACAACCACAGGAAGCCCAGCAGAATGAATCCATTGAGCATGACAAGAAATTAAACACAAAGGGGGAAAATCTAACAAAAAGAAAAAGTCATGACAATGATAAGTCAATACATATCAGTTATAGCCATTAGTGTTAAAGGTCTCAATTCAACAATCAAAAGAAATAGACTAGCAGAATGGGTCAAGAAGCAAGATCCAACAATATGCTGCATACAAGAAACACACTTAATTCAAAAAGAAACTCATAGCCTGAAAGTTAAAGGGAGGAAAACAATACTCCATGTGACAGGAATCCAAAAAAATGCAGGAGTAGTTATCCTCTTTGTAGATCAAGTGGATTTCAAATCAACACTAAGGGAGACAAAGGACACTACATCCTTCTTTGTAAAGGGAACAATACAAGAGGAAGAGATGACAATCATAAATATACATGCACCAAACAATAGTGCACCCAACTATATAAAACAAATACTAACAGACATGAAAAGTCATATATGCACTAATACAATAGTAGTAGGGGACCTCAATACCCCACTGTCACAAATAGATCAACTAGACAATCCCCAATGTGAAACTATACTACAAAGCTACTGTGATAAAACAGCATGGTACTGACAAAGAAACAGACCTGAGGACCAACGGAACAGATTAAAAGATCCAGAAAGAACTACTGACATACTCAGCCACTTCTTCTTTCACAAAGGAGCCAAACATCCTCACTAAAGGAAAGAGAGCCTCTTTAATAAATAGTGCTGGAAAAATTGGGTTCAAGTTGCCAAAGATTAAAACTAGACCTATATCTCTCACCATGCACTAAAATAAAATTGAGATGGATTAAAGACCTAAATATTAAAACAGAAACACTAAACTAACTAGAAGAGAGGTTAGGTAGAATTCTTGAAGTCATTCGTGTAGGAAAAGATTTCATGAACAAAACCTCAGTTGCACGTGAAATAGCACAAAGAATCAACAAGTGGGATCTCTTCTGGTTTTTTTTTTTGGTACTAGGCATGGAACTCAGGACCTTGCACTTGTGAGGCAGGCAGTGGCACTACTGAGCTAAATCCCTGGCCCAGGATGTCTTCTTATTCAAAAGCTTCTGCACAGCAAGATAAAACACAAACAGGGTGAAGAGACAACCCACAATGTGGAAAAAATTTTTTACCAGCTGTTCCTCAGACAAAGGTCTACTATCTAGAATATATAAAGAACTGAAAAAAAATTAGACCTCCCAAATTTAAAGACCCAATCCAGAAATGGGCATCTAAAATGAACAGTCATTTCTTAGACAAAGAAGTAGAAATAGCAAATAAAGATATGAAAAAATGTTCAACATCACTGGTCATTCAAAAGATGCAAATGTAAACAATGCTGAGATTCTGCCTCACCCCAAAAAGAATGGCTGCTATCATGAAATCAACCAATAACAAATGCTGGCAGGGCAGTGGGGAAAAAGGAACCCTGCTCCAATGTTGGTGGGAGTGTAGACTGTTGCAACCACTGTGGAAATCAGTATGGAGATACCTCAAAAAACTAGGGCTAGAGGTCCCATTTGACCCAGCTATTCCCCTGCTGGTTAACTTCCCGAAAGAATTAAAAGAATCATACCAGAGCGATATATGTGCACCCATGTTCACAGTGGCACAGTTTGTAACAGCTAAAACTTGGAAACAGCCCAGTGGCCCATCAACTGGAGACTGGATAAAGAAAAAGTGTTTTTTTTTAATGGAGTACTACTCAGCCATAAAGAATCAGAAATTAGAGACATTTATAGCTAAATGGATGCACATTGAAGCAATACTCTTAAGTGAAATAAATAGGACACACATGTGTTAATACCAAATAGTTTCTCTGGTGTGGGAAATTGAAAGTGTAAATAAGGATCAAAATGTATAACAGATAATGTGAAATAGGATGAAAAGGTCCAAAGGGGAAGGGGAATTGGGAAGGGCTGGGGACAGGAAAGAAGGGAATGGAATTAATATGAGGAAAGGAAAAAATGGAAACAAAGTCTTTGTAAATAGGGAGAGCAGGGGAATGGGGATAAAATAAGAACCAAGATATATTATGTAAAGGTACAAATTTCCAATGATGAATGTCATTATATTGTATACCTAAAATGTACCAATAAAATTAATTAAAATTTTTTTTCTACCCTGAGAATAAAATTGCCATACTGAGAGCATATTTACTGTACACAATTTTCTGGTTTATTTTATGGTTATATAACCACAAATCTAGTTCATACATTTAAAGGTGGCAAATTAATAGTTACCACACTTTGTTATTTTCTAGGCTGTGTTTGATGTTACTCTTATTGCTGATTGTACTACTTTTGTTCTAATCATTGTTCTTCCTAGTAAACTAAGACTGAGACTGCCTAAGGGTCATAATCAATACTATAGGCCAGTGCCAAAGAACCAGAGGCTAGGACAAATAGGCAGCAACTTCTCATTCCCAATAAATTGAAGAGGTTGGACATTGCAATAGACTCAAAACCCAAAAGCCAGCTACACCTAGAACACATCTCTGAGACGTAGTCATTTCCTAAGGGCTCTAAATACTAGCACTAAAGTATTTGCCATAAGCAATTTATAAGCATTGACCCAGGAATTAAACTAACCCCCCCAAAAAAATCAGAAAAAAGAAAAACAAACAGAAAATGAGAAGATAATTAAGCAAGATGCAACCCCAAACTTCCAGCTCACCAAAGGCAAACCGAGGGGGCAATGAGGTGAAACAATTTGAAACCCACACACTCGGACTCTGTGAAGTAGCAACAGTGGAAGTAACAAAGCAGATGAATGAAGCTCTAGAAAAAATAAAATCAGAAAAAGTTTCTCAGATGATGGTAACCATAATGAAAGACACAGTGATTCTAGAGCAGATACTAATTAAAAAATAGAGTAGTTTAGGAAAATGATGGAAACCATGAACATTCAACATAGGAAAGAAATGGAATCCATGAAACACATTCAAATAGATATATCCAGGAGATTAAAAATTCCATTGAACGTACACACAGCAGAATGAGCCAATGTGAACAGAACATCAGATACAAAAGACACAACTGCAGTTAGCAACTATAAAAAAAAGATTTCTTAAAAATAGCAGAGACTGTGAAAAATCAATCCAACAGCTGCTAGATGATGCAAAGAATAACATAAGATTCATGGGAGTCAATGAAAAAGCAGAAGATAGTGCAAATGACATTAAAAATAAGTGTTCACAGCATGGCAGAAAACTTCCTAAGCAGGGAAAAATAATTTGACATACAGATAAGTGAGACATAGTGAACTCTAAATACCCATGACCAAGAAAAAATCTATACCAAGGCATGTGAGAACCAAAATGTATAAAATATATTGGGAAATGGGAATATAATGTCCAAGTGAGGAGAATAAGGGAGGGGAAAGGGGAAAGGAAAGAAGGGACAAGAAAAAAGAATAGAAAGCAAAAACAGAAACAAAGCTTTTATAAATAAGGAGGGTAAGAAGGGTCAAGGGGGGAAAATGGGAAAAAAAGAAGCAAGATATAACATGTACAGGTACACATTCTCTATGATGAATGTTATCATTATGTGTATCTAAAATGTATCAATAAATTTTTTGCTTCAAAAAAGAAAAGAGACAATAGAGCTGAAGTCACTCCCTTCCACCCATTTAATTTCAAATAGGACCATATGGCTATTCCTCCTTCTGTTGTCCTAAGAGAGGTGGAAAATAATATCACTCAGGAGATCTATGATGCTCTACACGAGAGCACATGTGTGTTGGATCTCCTAGCCTGAACTGCAGTAACCTTCACCTTACTCCCACTTACTAAGAGTTAATATGTACTATATGTCATGCATATAATTAAGATCAGAATGAATTCTGGGACAAGCATGTGTGCTGAAGTTCCCTAAGATGACACACACACAGAGCACCCTGCCAATCATTTCTGTTGATCACACCTAGAGATTCAGAGGGGGGATCTGGGCTAAGATATATATTATTTAAATTCTGAAAGCCTGATTTATTGGGGGCTGCTGTTGTTGATTTTGTGTATCACCTAACAGATTTCCCTCCAATTTAGGGTGGCTGCTGTATATAATAGCTACCATCTTTCCAACATGCCCCTACTTCCACCAAAAGAGTAACCTAATACTTGCTCTCCTCCTAGCAACTAGTGACATCACAGGCTCCTCCAGTCCCTAGCCACTACCTCACTCAACCCCACCTCAGCTCCTACAAGTTCCACCCCTGCTTCTATAAAATGCACTTCTTGTCCTGGCCATATTGCTTTTTTCTCTCCTTTGTTCAAAGACAGCCCGGCAGACTGTCCTACAATAAAGGCTTGTGGCCTGGTCTGGTCTTGAGTTTTCGGCCTTTTACCTGACATGACATATGTGCAGGCTTTTGCTTTTCTGTCACCCAGGCACCATTTTTCTGTTTGTGCCATATCTTTTGTCAGCACAGATTTGCCCTTGCCCTGAGCAAAACTTCCTGAGATGTTCAATAAATGCAGCTGCTTGCCACTTGCTTCTGGGTGTACACTTGGCAATTCTTTGCTCCTCATATAAAAGAGCCTGGACTGTACTTACCCATTATGTGGTAACACTAGCATAGAACTTTGACTTTCATTCTGTGAGTTAAATAAACTAGAACCATGCTTTCTGTGGTTGGTTATAGACCACCAGAAACAAGGTCTGGGGAAGATGGCATCACTCTCCTAGCACAGGTGACTGTTACCATTGTAAGGAACCCATGTGTCCAAGCAGGCCATATTCCACCACCCCACCCCCTCATCTTCCTTCTTGTCCAAATTTACTTTATGCCAAAAGTTTTTTGTGTGTGTAGGGGGAGGGAGGGACCAGGGATCGAACTTGGGACCTTGTGCTTGCAAGGCAAGCCGCAGAACCACTGAGCTAAATCCCCGGCCCGACCAAAAGGCTTTTAGACTTGCTAAATCTTCTCTTCCCAAAATATGAGAACATTTTATGCACACATATCTTGTCCCATTTATAATACTGTTAAAATTATGGGGGGGTCACTGATTTGGACTGAGCACTTATACTAGGCCCCTGTATACAGACCAAACCAAAATGGAGTCATTTATGTTAAATGCTCCATTATCAAACTGAAACTTGAAGGATTTCAAGACGTACCAGTTTTCTCTGAAAAGTGGATTTCAGTCTACCTGAGTCAGCACAATAAGGAAGTCTCTGCTTTTAGACTTACAAAATAGTAACTTGAAATCACTCATATTAATCATTGAGAGTTTGTTTACACTGTTGTTTCCTTGTTTCCACCTTATAAAATCTATGTCCTGGCAATAGGAACTCTATTTTGTATCATGAAGGCTATCCTGATTCACAAATCAGGAATAAAAGCCAGTAAGACTTAAAACTACAGTTGTGATTTTTGTCTTTTGAAACACAACAATATGAAACATCACCTTCCTTCCTCTCAGAAGCATTTTGAGAGGTCAAATGGATCTAAAGATGTGATGAAGCTATCTCACAAAACCAAGAAAGTGTCCAGTGCACTGGTTAACTGAGTTCCATTTAAGAGTTTGTTTGTTTTTTTTTGTCTGAGGGGATAAAGTATGAGGGATTGAACCATAGCCTCATGCATGCTAGGCAAGCACTTTACCACTGAGGTACATCTCGAGCCCTTAAATTTTGAGACAGGGACTAAGTTGTCCAGGCTGGCTTAAAATCTGCCATCTTCATGCTGTAGCATCTTGAGCAGCTAGGACTACAGGCATGTGTCACCAGCCCTGGGCCATTTCAAAGTAGAATTTGATCTATAACTATAAAAGAATAATAGGTTGAGGCTTAAATATCATAAAATCAAAGCCATGATAAAAATAGTAAACAAAACTGCCTATTACTTCGAGAGCATTCTACCTTTTTTTTTTTATTAAGCTCTTTTATTGGTACATTGTAGGTATACAACACAATTACATTTCTCATTGGGAATTGTACCTTTACATAATGCATCTTGGTTCTTATTTTTTCCCCATTCCTAGCCCTCCCTTCATGCCCTCCACCCTTCCCTATTTACAAAGACTTTATTTCCATTTTTTCCATTTCTCATCATTTTTCCTTTCCCTTCTTTCCTTTCCCCTGCCCCTCCCACTACCCCTACCCCTACCCCTTTGGACCTTTTCTTCCTATTTTATATTATTGATTATTCATTCTAATCAATGGTACATTTTAGGTATACAATATAATGACATTCATCATTGGAAATGTGCACCTTTACACAGTCTTTCTTGGTTCTTATTTTTCACCCTCGCCCAGCCCTCCCTTCAACCCCTCCATTCCTCCCTATTTACAAAGATTTTGTTCCTATTTTTCCATTTTCTCATATTAATCCCATTCCCTTCTATCCTTTCCTCTAGCCCTCCCACTTCCTTCCCCTTTGCCCCTTTTCTTCCTATTTCACATTACCTATTATACATTTAGTCCTTATTTACACTTTCAGTTTCTCACACCAGAGAAACTATTGGATATTTATTCATGTGTGTCCTATTTATTTCACTTAAGAGTATCGCCTCAATGTGCATCCACTTAGCTATAAATGTCTCTAATTTCTCATTTTTTATGGCTGAGTAGTACTCCATTTTATAAAAAAACCACATTTTCTTTATCCAGTCTCCAGTTGATGGGTATTTGAGTTGTTTCCAAGTTTTAGCTATTATAAACTGAAGAGCATTCTACCTTTTAAAATCAGAATTTATCATGAAAACTCCAAATTTAATCAGATAATCAAATCTTTTTCTTTTATTCAAAAACTATATTTTCCATGGTTTTTTTTGTTTGTTTGTTTTTGTTTTTGGTACTGGAGATAGAACTCGAGACCTTGTGCTTGCTAGGCAGGCGGTGGAACCACTGAGCTAAATCCCTGGCCCACACTTTTTTTGTTTTTGTTTTTTTTGTTTGGTACTGGGGATTGAACTCGGATCCTTCCACTTGCAAGGCAGGCGGCGGAACCACTGAGCTAAATCCCCGGCCCCTATTTTCCATGTTTTTAAGACTTATTGTTCTGACATCAGCAGAGATAGAGAACAATTATCTATGATTTATAATATCATACTTGTTCCAGTAACATTACACCGTCAATTTTTTTCCCTGAATGCCATGTGAAATGGTCTCTAATTCCATTTGAGCACCAAGAGTGTCAACAATTCCAAACTCAACACAGCTGGTTGAACAAGTAAAAATGTGTGCACATTTACCACACCTCAACTAAGACAGTGACTGTCAATCTGCAAAGCCCTATATACATTTCAGCTGTTGCTTTTGTTGTGATTATTCACAAAAGTATTTTTTTAAAAATCAATAATTGAGGTGTATGGTCATAAGCTTTAAGGTATATTTTCATGAATGAGATGTTGATGTGCTGTAGTACAATTTGATCATGTTCATGTTTTTTGTTTTCATGGGTGTAAAATAAATCACTTACATAGATGAGCTGATACATGCTTTGTTAGATGTTTCCCCCTCCCTCCCTGTTGAAGAGCTACATTGCTCACAGTACTGTTCACCAGTGCTGCCTTATCTACAGATTGCTGTGAGCTGTGTGGTGGGCTGGGCTCCCACCAGCAGACCTCAGGGGAAGTCAAGGAGGCAAAGAATGGGAGTAGCAGGCCTCAGTGAGCAGGAAGGAGATGACAGATCAAGAGCCTGGGCTTCAGGCCAGTATGGTCTTTTTGATAGAAGTCTCAAATGTAAAGGCAGTAACATTCCCAGCATCTCCAAAGGAGCTTGCTTCTAGATGTGCTTAAAAGAAAACATAAAATACAAAATTTTGTCCCTCTCAGTACTGCAAGTCATTTAAGAAAAATGAATACACCGAATCATTACATGAGAAGCTAAAACCTTAAACTTTGATCTTAATGCCCAAGATTGCCTTGCTGGAGTGGTTAAGAGTGTGGTCATAGTTCCAGAAGGGTGAATGCAGAGGGAGCACTCTTAACACAGTAGGAAAGAAGGAAAGCAAAACCCAACACCACTGAGTATTTGCTTCTAGAAGATTCATCTTATTTGCTTCTTGTTGCCCGGAAACACCAACACTGTTAAAAACATTAGTCATAGGGAAAGTAAGCTTCATAGTAGGCACTAAAATGTGTTCTGTGCTCAACGCCACTGGGTACACAGCTAGATTTGATGGCTATGTGACCTTATTCCCACTCCATCTTCTCTGAAAAGCTCTAGGTTCCTCCATTAAGTTTCTATGTATTGACTCTCTATGTACTCGATCCTAAAATTTAAAAACAGTTAAAAAGAAAAAAAAAATCAAAGCTTCTGGGAAAAAAATAGGAAACAGATTAGAAAATGTGGTACACTCATTCCCGCAGGAACTAGCTGTCTTAAGCTCATGGTGACCTAAACACTCCCAGGATCACTCTGGGGCTTTCCCAAACAGCTCTTTATTGTCACAATGTGGGATCAGACCAAGTTTTACTATTTTTAGGAAAATGTAACAATTCCTAGATCACAGAGCATAAAGAAGCTCTTTCTTCACTAAGGTTCAGCACGTATAGGAAGGGCAGAAGGAAGACCAACCTTACTTTGTGAGAGAGAACACAGTGCATACAAACCTAAGTAGGTTCATGTGAAATTTTAACAATGCAGCCTGCATCCCCTTTCCAGTGCTTGTATTCAGCATTCATTCCTTCATACCCCCATCCAGTTCTGCTCCTTCTTTCTGTTCTAGTCTCATGCTATCTGGTCAACCTTGAGTAAATTTTCCCTGCATATAGTCTGCAGAGCCCTCAGCCATAGACATGTGGAGATTTACTCTCAGGTTTCTGGGTCCCTGTGACAGTCAGCTTTCCAACATTGTGACAAAACTCCTGAGAAAATAAACTTGTACGAGAAAAGGTTCATTTAGCTCATGGTTTCAGTCTATCGTCAGCAGCTGGTTCCCTTGCTTTGGGCCTGAGGTGAGGCAGAACTTCATGGTAGAATGACATGGTACAGGAAAGATACACACACTTCACGGCAGTCGGGGGAGAGGAGAGAGGAGAGGGGGAGAGAGAGGAGAGAGAGAGAGAGAGAGAGAGAGAGAGAGAGAGAGAGAGAGAGAGAGAGAGAGAGAAGCTAAAGACAAGATATCGTCCCAAGGGTGTGCTGCCATGACTCACCCTCTTCAGCTTGATCCCATCTCCTAAATTTTCATCACCTCCCAATAATGCCATCAAATTATAAATCCATCAATGGATTAATTCACTGATGAAGTTAGAGCTCCCAATATCTAATCATCTTTTAAAAGATGGAATATTGCTTCATTGAGGACAAAATACATGAGCCTTTGGGAGACAGTTCATATCCACACCACAATAGCCCTCAGTCTGCATAGCATCCTCCTTTCTGATGTGCCATCCCACAGACCAAGCTGTTTCAGCTGCCCTCTGTGGTCACTGTTGCCCACCCACTGCATTCTGCTCACAAATCAGCTCTTTGTACTGTGATGTGGGAACTGTGTCCAGGCAGAGAGCTAGGGACCAGGGCATCGCTTCCCTAGTTTTCCTTCTCTAGGGGACCAGTCTTTTGCTTGTGGTCTTGAGGTGAGCTTTGGAGAGGTACATTTAAATACCAAAATTACAACATTATTAGCTAAAAATACAGTGGCACCTTGGTTCACGAATCCTTCTGTTTGCTAACAGAAGCGTTTGGCAAAATTTTTTGTTTTTGAACTGCATCATCAGTTGACACACATGACCATGGCCATCCTTCCCCCATGAACATGAACGTGGCCATCTTTTCCAGAATTGTGGAACAAATTAAGATCATGAACTGGGGTACCACAGTATAGGCCATTAGGATTTACAATCTTGAGGAAAATTTATAATCTTGCAGAAGGCCACCTGAAGCATAAAATTCAAGAAGCATAAAAGAAAGGATGTAAAAATCTTTCTCTTTTTTTCTTTTCTTTTTTTGGGGTATTGAAAATTGAAATTGAATACAGTACTTTTGCACTGAGCTACATCCTGACCCTTTTCATTTCTTATTTTTAGGCAGGGTCTTGCTAAATCATTAAGTTGCCTAAATTGGGCCTAAATTTGTGATCCTCCTGCCTTGATTTCCCAGAGTGTTGAGATTACAAGTGTATGCTATCACACCAGGCTAAGATTGAGAAATTTTTCTACATAAATTTCTATATGACAAAGATTAAAAACCACATATATGTGTGTATATACACACACACACAGATATATATGAGTCTGCCAAAAAATGTATATATCAGGAAAAGAAAAACTTGAATAAGTCTTTTTTTTTTGGTACTGGGGATCGAACTTGGGACCTTGCGCTTGCAAGGGAAGCGGGCAGAACCGCTGAGCTAAATCCCCGGCCCTGAATAAATATTTTTAATACTAAATTTATTGAGACATCATGAGAGTAACACAAGTTATGCCTCGTGTAAATCAACCTTTTGCCCTTCAAGCAGATAACCTGGGGTTCCCTTGGAATTTCCTTCCACTTCTGATCCTATTCATAGTACATCTTTAATCATTTATTTCTCTATTTACTATTTTACACAGCTTACTGTCTCCCAAATTCAGCCTGTCAATTTCTAAAATCTTTCACTGCCAGAGACCAGCTTGAAACCATGCTGAGCAGGCTATAAAATATTATTGAATTGTGGGCTGGGGATTTAGCTCAGTGGTTCTGCTGCCTGCCTCGAAAGTGCAAGGTCCCGAGTTCAATCCTCAGTAACAAAAAACAAAAATAAAAACAAAAACAAAAATATTATCGAATTGGCTTATGAATTAGCTATTGATTAAATTGAGAGTCTGTCCTAGTCCTACGTGACTTGTTAGAGCCTTCGGCTGGCATAAAGAAACAGAATTCCCTATGGCAACAGTCACAACTAAGGCCTCAATGGTCAGTGACACTGTAGCACCTGATAGCATGGTAACACTGCAGCTGAGGAGTTTATGACTCTTACGCAGCCATTCTCTCAGAACAAATGTTAGCTAAAGAAAACACAGCCTACTCATTAATCATGACCTGACTTTTGCAGGAATGCATCATTCCTCACTTTTTACAAGCATAGCTCACATCAGCACCTTAGTCCCACTGTTCCCAGCATCTGCCTTTGCACCCCATGCAAAGTTGTGTGATCAATAAATATTGGCAAGTCCAGAGCCTTTTGGTCTTAGCCTGATAAGAGCGCTGACCATCCCAGACCCTTGTTATGCAGTAAACCTTTGTCTTGTTTTTATTCTTATCCTCACCATACCCTCAGTCAGATGGTTGGGGGGGGAGAGAGGGGTGTCATATAGCCCCCAATATTTCAAGATTTTAAAACATGAATTTATTCAATCTATTTGATAAAATGTCATGAATACTCGCCAGGTATGGTGGCACATGCTTGTAATTCCAGCAGGTGGGAGGCTGTGACAGAAGGATCATCAAGAGTTAAGTCCAGCCTGAACTATATAGCAAGACCCTGTCTCAAAAAGTCAAGGTTGGGGGTGGAGGAATGTTATGAATACTCTTAAACCTGAGCCACTGGAATGATGTTTATGATGGTTTTGTTGTTTGTGCTACCCCTTCTGTAATATCTAAAGTGGGCAGAATGGCTATGAAGTAGGGGCCTTACCTACCATAGTTCATAGTATATTTATAATCAGATAAAGAAAACCTATCTTCATTATCATTCTCAACACTCTTTTGGGTGTTGTTCATTTTTCCAGATAATTTAAAAATTATCTTGTTAAGCTCAAGAATAAAGAAATTCTTTTCAGATTTTGATCAGAATTGAATTCAATTTAAAGATTCATTTGGAAAAGTTTACTTTTTAAATGATTTCTCCCACTCTTTTTCTCGGTTGAAGGGAACTGAAGGGTTGAGACTGTAAAATAGTTGATGAGTCTAAGAAGTACTATATTGCCCTTTTCTTTACATGGTGAGGTCAAAGGGATAAGAAACGGTTGAGAAGAAACACTCCTCTGAGGAAAAGAGCTTTCTAATGACAAAGGGACTGCTTCATCACTAGAGATCTTTAGGCAGATATTGCACAGCCTCTTCCTGAGATACAATTAGAAGATTATTCACATCAGAAGAGTGGTTATGGCTTGTGATGATTAATTTTACATGTCAAATTAATTGGATTAAGGAATATCTAGAAAACAGGTAATGTATTGCTTCTGGGTGTGTCTGTGACAGCATTTCCAGAGGAGATGGCAGGGGAGTCTGAGTGAAGTGAGTGAGGAAGATTCACCCTCACTGTGGGAGGGCATCATCCAACTGGCAAGGGAACTGCAAAGAAAAGAAGGCCCTTTCTTTCTCTTTGCTAGAGCTGGGCCTCTCTGGTATATGCTTTCTTGCTCTTCTGCCATGGCAGAACATGAGATGACATGGAAAGAAGGCCCTCACCAGATACTGGCACTATGCTCTTAAGACATTCCATCCAGATCTGAGCAAAATAAATTTCTATTGCTTACAAATTACCCTGTCTGTGGTATTCTGTTATAGCAATACAAAAGGATGAAGATTAGCTTTCGGTGTTTTCACTTAAACATTCAAATCTTCATCCGTGACATTTCCTTCAGAGGTTCTCTGATTTTGGCATCTTGACACTAGGTCTAGCTTCACAGCAAGCATTAGATCCTGCTGCTCAAAACTCCTGACCCCGGTCTACACCTATGCTGGCACCGCCCCAACCCTGCTCAGTAGCTCAACTAGCAGGGCTGGCTCACACAGCCAACACTGGTGAAGGAAGATGAGATGTCATGACTTAGACTGACTTTGGTTCTGTAGCACACTATTAAGAGATCTTTGTATCCCTCAGCTTGGGTCTCAAGTGATTCTCTGCTAGGGATCCCCAGACCTAGACCATACACCTCAGGTCTCAGGAGAAACCTTTCCTGGAATTTTCTTCCCCAACTTTCCTCTACTAATTTTATGTTGAACTACCCTATTTCATTAATTTTATTCTTCTTCTTTGCTTACTTTTTCTAAGAATGATCATGGCTCTGCTAGTTCCACTCATCCTAGAATGACTCAGTTACCTACTTTCTAGGCTCTGTTAGAATCCCAAACTCCTAAACTGTTCTGCTAGCTGAGAGCACCAGATCCCCAAGGAATATCAAAGACACCATATGAATCATTTGCATTAATAGTTCAATTCTCTGGGTTGGGAGTAGAATCAACTCATAGCTCTTATAACTGTAATAATAGTCAGCACATATTTATTGAGCCCCACCATATATAAGGTGCCAATGATATACAAATACAAGAAGTATGGCTGATGGGACCATATGGCTCACTGCATGCAATGGAACAGGCAGGGCAAGACACAACTGGGTCTGGCATGTGGGAAGGCATAGTGCAGTCTGTCTTCAAAGAACAAGCAAGTTGATGATAAGAGTTCCCAGTAGTTCTAAGAAACAAAAGTCTGGAATCTTTCTTTCCTTTACTGATCTGATAATCAGATTGAAGGAAACTTTGGCAAACTAAAATGTAAACTGGTAACACTCTGGTTTCTCTTTAGATCATATAAATCTTCTGCCTTTTACCAAAATGTAAACCGGTGAGGAAAAAGTAATCCAAATTGTGACCAGTTCCTCCTTCCACCATTATGAAGGCAGCTGTGTGACTATGACTTCAGGAAAATGACTCAACTTATCCGGCTGTTAGTTTCCTCATCTCTCAAATGAAGTGGCTTGCTTATAATCAGTGGTTTTGAAATGATCAGTTATAGAACCTGTTTTTCCAACTAATGTTTCTGTAGAAGATTTTTTTTCAAGTTAAGGTTTGAAAAACCACAAGATTTAACGATCTCTTCTTTTGCTTCTTTCCACATATGTTCTATTGTACATTGGTCAATACAATAGCCACCAATCCATTGAAATCAAATAAGATTAAAAATTTAGTTTCCTAGCCCCATTAGTCTCCCTTCAAGTGCTCAATTGTCATATGTGGCCTGTTGCTCCTAGATTAGACAGTGTAGGTCTGCAACATTGCCATCATCAAAGAAAGTTCTATAGGTCAGCATATATATGCAAATGGTGGTACATTCTGCACCCTCACCAAAATATATGCAGATGTGGAAAAACAGTTACAGTGAAGAGATAAAAAGACTACATTCTGAAGCCAGATAGGAAGAGGTAAATTCTGGTTCTGTCACTTATTAGTGAGACAACTATTACTGAACAATTATAATTATGCCTTAGTTTCTGGGGGTTTTTTTTTGTACCAGGGATCGAACTCAGGACCTTGCGCTTGTGAGGCAGATGCCAGAACCACTGAGCTAAATCCCTGGCCCGTGCCTTAGTTTCTGTATCCTTAAAATGGACATGGAACAAACGCCTCACAGTACTGTAGTCAAGACTAAATGTACCAATAACATATAAAGCATTCAGGATAATGTCTGTCATGTGGCAAATATTCAGTGAATGCTAGTTCTACTTTGGATCATCACTGCCTACTTCATTCTCTTCTAAATAGTACAGGGCCGGGGATTTAGCTCAGTGGTTCCACTGTGTGCCCTGCAAATGCAAGGACCTGAGTTCTATCCCCAGTACCAAAAAAAAAGCATTTACTCTTCTAAACAGTACATACAGGTCTGTCATCAGGATGGATGTAACAGCCCACTTATGCTGCTTCCAGTCTTTTGTTACTAAAAGCACTGTTGTAATAATTATTCTTACATGTTCATCTCTACACACATGTGGAATAAATTTTGATGGATTTTGCCAAATTGCCCTTTACAGAGGTTCTTCTTCCACCTCATACTCTCCCCCTCAACAACCTGTGACTATTTCCCTACATCATACGGTATGTGTCCTTTTTTTGGGTACCAGGGATCAAACTTGGGGCCTTGAGCTTATGAGGTAGGAGGCGGCACCACTGAGCTAAATCCCCAGCACTGGTATGTGTCCTTTTGTGACTGGCTTATTTTACTTAGCATGGTGTCCTGAAGCTTATCCATGCAGCACCATGTGCCACCCATCCTGCTCTTGCATCTACCTGTGTACCTTCTCCTGTCCGTATACTCCCACCCCATATTGGTTCAGAAGTCCTCATCTTCCTTAGGGACTTCCAGAAAGGATACCTCAGGCCTCTACAACTACTGCTCTGGCTGGGAGATTACCAGCTACCATTACTTCAAAAACCTTACAGATTCTGAAGCAAACTGAATTAGACCCATGCTGACAACATGGGTGGAAAGACAAATACGTCATTAAGATAATCTACAAAGTTTTAGAAAACAGCACAATTTGGTCATGTTATGAGGCTCTATGACTCCAAATTGAGTATTTTTAGTAAGAGAACAAAATTTTAAAGGAAGCAGGCCTTCTATATTTGTGCTAAGAAAATCATAAAATAACTGAAGAATTTATCCTAAGAGGTTCTATTCTGAGGCAAAGTTTAATTTATACAAGACAAATAACCTTCTACTCAATGTTAACCTCCCACCCTTTGAAAGACTAGATTTAGACTCTGAAAATATGAGCCTCTTGTGGCTAGACTCTTTCTTTTTCCCAGATGAACATTTCATGAGTAAGAAAATGGAAAAAATGCTCAGTGCAGATTCACTTGGGGTTGTTGTTATCTAAACAGATTAACATGCTCCCTAGGGGATGGCTTTTGGTGTCACACTTTGACCATACTTAACCCTCAGAGGCCCTTGGCCTGGTACAAATGGCCTACGGGGGAATGAAGATAAGGATACTTTAAATCAACCTCAGTTTCTAATAGGAAGAAATTTTCTTATAATATTTTATTTTGAAAATACTGTTTTACTTCCTAAAGCTGGCATTATATCCAATATTCCTACCCATATAAAACGTGTGCACTGACAATTTTTTTAAAAAATTACTTTTAACTGTTATATACAAAAGTGTACAAGTTCATGGGATATCGTGATGTTTTGACACATGTATGTATTCTATATGTTCCAAGTAGGGTAAACATATCTATTTCCTCAAATGTTTATCATTTCTTGGTAGTGAAAACATTAAAAATCCTTGTTTCTAGCTTATAAAAACATATAGTGATAGCTGGGTGTGGTAGTGCACACCTGTAATTTCAGCACTTGGGAGGCTGAGACAGGAGGACCTCCACAAATTTGAGGCCAACCTGGGCTACATAGTGAGTTAAAGGCCACCCTGAATTACAGAGACCCTGTCTCAAAACAAACAAACAAACAAAACAAAAATAAAGTAAAATAAAAAGTGATGCCATCTGCCATGAGGCCTTCACCAAAGCTGAGTTGATGTTGATGCTATGACCTGAATTTCCAAAACTGTGAGCTAAATAAAACTCTTTTCTTTACAAAGTACCCAGCCTCATGTATTTCAAGAAAATGGACAGAAAATGGACTGACATACCTGGTGACAGTTATCTGTTGGCCTAGCCCATGCAAAAGGCGTTCCCTTCCCATCTTCCCTAGAAAGTGTCCCTGGAAAGAGCAACTGGGCCTTGGCTGTGTCTCCAACTCTGATTTCTGAGTCCAACAGAGCCAGGTGAATCATTTCTCATAAATGTAACTAGCTCTGCAGCTATGTGTTAAAATTCTTTGTTGTTGTTTGATTGGAAAAGACCTGTTTATTCTGCTCAAGTTTGACAAAAACTGATGTTAGCTTTAAACCTCACAAATACCACCCCCATAGGCTCCTCAGCTTTCAGTCAAGACTGCATATATCTTTCCACCTTTTAAATCCATATACCTTACCATGTGACCATTAGGCGACTGGAAATCTGAAATCTGAAAAAGTAAATCATTAGGTATGCTAAAAAGGAAAATGAGGCAACAAGAACAAGATAAAAAACATACTAATAGCCACAGGAAAATGTGAATGGGTTATATTCCTCTGCTAGAGGCATTTCAGATTAATTATAAAGCTAAACTAAGAAATACAGATAGACAAGTGACTAAAAAAGGGTGAAAATAGGGAAATACAAACACCTCACATAAAGTAAATGGTAACATTATAAACAGAATGTTTATGTATAAATATATAAAATAGATACACATTATATTTTGACATATCATAAATGTAAATATAAATATATCAGCATTATATTGATATTATAAAGTATAAATTTTTTACTCAAAAAGTTTAATTGAAGTAAAAGTCAAAACCTACCAAGAAGGTATAAATTCTAGGAATTCTTTTGTTTTTTTTTTTTTGGGTACCGGGGATTCAACTTGAGTCCTTGCACCTGCTGCGCGCAGGCGGCAAAACCACTGAGCTAAATCCCCGGCCCTGGAATTCTTATGGTTGAAAATATCTAAATCAGGTGCGCATGGTGGTGCATGCCTATAATCCCAGCACTTGGGAGGCTGAGGCAGGAGGATTGCCATGAGATCAAGACCAGCCTGGGCTATATCGAAAGTTCAAGGTCAGCCTTAATTACATGGCAAGACCCTGTCTCAAACAAATCAAAACAAAAACAAAAAATTAAAGCAAAAACTCCCAGAATCAAAGATTTTGACAAAAATCCCAATCAAGAGTTGAGACCTCAATACACTTCAATCAGTTGAACAGATGAATGGGCCAGGAAGTGAAGAAACACACTCCATCATTCCTCAGCAAGACTCAGGGACCACAGACAGCCTTTGGGATACACATGCAAAAGGCAGGGAGTCAAGGGTACTTTCTATCTGTGAAGTTAAAAGGTCTTTTCAGAGGACTTCCACCAAAAGAAAAGAACATTTGGCCTCAAGGAAAATTTTAGTATTTAAGTATTCACTTTTAGAGTACACAGAAGTTGTCTGGAATTTTCAAATTAAAAGTTTCCCAATTGTTACCCAACATTTTTAAAAAATTGGGTCATCACTGGTCAGTTTGGAACATCAGTCTTGTATTCAGAATAGAAAACATTTTCTTTGGCTTAGAATTAATTCTGTCACCAAGCCTACTCAAAGAAGGCAGTAAAATACCTACTGCATTTTGGACTATGTACATATAAGGTTTTAGTGCGTGTAAACGTCATAACAAAAAAGCCAGGCCTTATTGCAAAACACAAAACTACCTAAACCACACAATGAAAGTTTGTGGGGTTGAATATTGATATGGGTTATGTTTCCCTAATCTGAAAATCTTAAGTTGCATACTTTTTGAATGCTGATATGATGTTCAAAAAGCTTCAGATTTTGGAGCACTTTGAATTTCAGATTTTCAAATTAGAGATGCTAAAATGGTTTTATGAAAGTATTTCAAAATCTGAAAAACCACAAAATCTGAAATACTTCTGGTTTTGTGTTTCAGATAAGGAATATTCAACCTATAATTACATAGAAGACTAAGCAAACCAACAGAGACAATTTAAGTGTAGAGGAGAACAAAGGTTGTATAAATGGAAAAAATGATGGCATATACTAATCCTGCATGGCTTGCCTATGAATTGCATTTCTCTCATCTTAATGTATACTCCAAACATATAAAACTATAAAAGAATGGGAAGACAGGAAGTATGAGACAAATGGATGAAAGATAAATTCTTATCTTTCATAGCAGGAGACCAAAATATAACAACTAACATGAAAATCCAAAAATAGCAGTTATATAAGCATGCTACTAGGAACTTAGATAAAAATCCTATAGAATCAGCATCGAAACTTGCCAGTACTTGACAGTGGGGAGTAGGAAACAGACCTCTTATGACAGGCTGGCTGATCTGCTTCTAAGGATTTTTGCAGACCTTCTAATGGATATTTAGAGCTTTGATAAAAATAAAAACTACCAGTTTACTTAGGAAGCTGAAGCGGAAGGAACACTTGAACCCATGAATTTGGGGTCAGTCTGGGCAACATAGTAAGATTCTGTCTTTTAAAAAAACCAAACCAATGACCAAGCATGGTGGCACATACCTGTAATCCCAGCACTCAAGAGGCTGAGGCAGGAGGATCACTATGAGTTTTAGGCCAGTCTGGGCTACTTGGTGAGTGCAAGGCCAACCTGAACTACATAGCAATACCCTGTCTCAAAACAAAACAAAACAAAACAAAACAAAACAAAACAAGCTGAACCCAAGTGAACCAATACTAAAAACAACCCTCACAAATTTTAAGGAAAAACAATAAGCAAACAAATAGAAAACCATGCAAAATAGTGCAAAGAAGAAATACACACAAGATTAACAAACTGATGAAAAAGTGCTCCACTTCCACCAGTAATGAAAAATGAAATGTCATTTTTTTCTCTCAAACTGAAAAAGATAAAAAAAATATTGATTTAGAAGTAGAGAATCTATGGCCAGGGATTTAGCTCAGTGGTTCTGCTGCCTACCCTGCAAGCACAAGGACCCGAGTTTGATACCCAGTACCAAAAAAAAAAAAAAAAAGAATTAGAGAATCCACAATCATAGTATCTATAGAAGTATAAACAGAACAACTGTACAGAAAATCAATTTGACAGTACACAGCAAAATAGAAAGTGCAACATACTCTTTCACAAAGCAAATTCATTTCTAGGGGTTTATTTTACAAAAAATTTAAACAATTTCACAGATATTCAGATATTTAGCACAAGCATAAAAAGGCATGACATGATACTTACCATCATGGCATTTTTACTCATAAAAATTGAGGTAAAATTCATGCAACAAAAATTTGCCATGTTAAGACTGTTTAAAGTATACAGTTCAGTAATGGTTTTTAGCGCATCCACAATGTTGTTTGGCCATCACCTCTACCTAGTTCTAGAACATTTTCATCTCCCCAAAAGTTCACCTTATACCTATTAGGCAGTACTTCACATTCCCTCTTCCCCTCTGCCCCGGACATTCACTACTCTGCCCTTTTTTTCTATTCACTTTTCTATTTTGCACCTCTCATATAAAAAGAATGATACAAAATGTGGCTTTTGTATCTGGCTTCTTGCTTTCAATATGTCACCAAGGCCCATTCATGTTGTGCCAGACTTCACTCCTTATTATGGCTAAAACAGAAAATCCAGGTCCAATGATCACTAGGACTCACCAGATGGAGTCATAGCTACTCAGAGTTGTTGTAGTTCATAGATCTATTATAGTGAAATGACAAAAAACCAACTAGTGAAGAGTCAGGTGTGGTGGCATGTGCCTATAATTTTACATACTGGGAGGCTGAGGTAGGAGGATCATAAATTCAAGGCCAGCCTGGGCAACTGAGTGAGACTATGTCTAAAAATAAAATTTTAAAAAGGGTTGGGCATGTAAGTCAATGGTAGTATCCTTGACTAGCATGTGGGAGGCCCTGAGTTCCATGGCCAGCACCACAAAGAAAATCAGCAAAGGAAAAGGACACATGGAATGAATGAAGTCCAGAGGAAAGCAAGCATAAGCTTCTAAGAGTCCTCTCCAGAGGAATTAAAGGACATATTTAATCTCTTAGCAAGTGGCTGCAACAACATGTGTGAAATGCTGCAAATCTGGGAAGCTCATTAATGACTTGGTGTCCAGGGTTTTTACTGGGGCCTGATCACGTAGGCCCCTTCTGTCTAGCACATGCCACATTCCACATGTCCAAGAGGAAAGCAGTTATTTAGCATAAACCAGTGTCTGCAAAGACAGTTAGGTACTTATCAAATAGGGTGGCAGGAATCCTCCTTAAGTCCAGGTTCCCATATGCCAGTCAAGGGCCAGCCTTGTAAGCAGCCTTTCTAAGGAGAGCCATTCTGGGCCTGCTACATTCACTCTTTTCTGCACAGTGGCAAAAACATGGCTACTAACAGCATCTGGGTTTTACACAGTATTGTAGAATAATCTTTCAGTTTTATTTCCAGCATTCCTGGGAAGGGGCTGATAAACCCAGCTCAGACTGTGATCTCTATGAGTGTTGGCACTGAGTGAAGAGGAACTGTTTCAGGCTACATATAAAATACATGATAAATGGGCCGAGGATTTAGCTCAGTGGTTCCGCCGCCTGCCTTGCAAGTGCAAGGTCCCAAGTTCGATCCTCGGTACCAAACAAACAAACCATGATAAATTTAATGCATATAAGTAATAAAACTTTATTTTTAAATACTTTTCATTATAACATTAAAAAAGAAGGGCAATGTGAACTTAAAACTAGTGGGATATTTGACCTTATTTTTGTGAAATGAATGCATCAATTTCTACCTAGTTCGATGGAAATGGTTGCCACAAAAGCACACTTGTGTTTCAATTTAACTGACCATGGGTGGAAGGTGCAGGAGGCAAAGTTAGCACTGTACCTTACCCCCTTAGCCCTGTTGTCACCTATGCAGTCCATACCTGAGCACTGCAGCGGTCCACATTTGAGCACCAGACAACTGAGTCGTGAAAAAAAAAAATTCACTAAAAATCACATAATAATGTTAAAAGTGGCTGAATTACTAGCTGCCCATGACTCCATGCAGATAAGGCTCCACCTCATTGCAGATGAAGGGGTGAGTACTTCCCCAGCTGCTGTGCAAACCATCTGACAGGTCTTTCTGCATCCTTTCAAGTGACAGCTTTGCTAAGAAAGTCATTCTTATGACTCAAAGCTTCATACATGAAGGCATGCACACACCCGAGAGGGGGAGGGTGCACTGAAGCATGCCAGCTCAAGGGAGAAAACAAACTAGAAGGAAGAGTCACCAGGAGAGGCTGTGTCTACTGCAGCTTGGGAAATAAGGAAAAAGGCTTTATTTTCCAGCAAATTCTACTCTTGCATCAGGTTGTAAGCCAAGGCCTATGCCATTTAAAATGTCTTCACAAATCACTGTGTCATAAGCCTCAGAAGAGCAGAGTCTGGGTGAAAAGGAGGCTCAATAGAAGCCCAGGATGACACTCATTTTCTACGGGAAATCAATCAATAAATCCATCCATCATTCTTTCTTGAGACAAAGTTTCACTATATAGTTCAGACTGTTCCTGAACTCACTATGTAGTCCAGGCTGGCCTCAAACTTGCAGTGATCCTCCTGTTTCAGACTTCTAAGTGCTGGGATTACAGGAATGTGCCACCACACGCAGCTTTGGAAATCTATCTTTATAATGAAGTCAGGAAAAGGGCTTCTTTGATATCAGTGAATGTATTAAAGGAGTTTTCATTTTTTAAATTGTAGTCCTCATGGGATCGGTCGCAAAAAGGAAAACACACACAGCCCCAAAGGGCCTGATACTTCACAGGCTACTTGCTATGAGATAAGCGTATTTCAATGCTTGTCTGTGAAAACTCAAGAGACTAAAAAACAGAAGTTGCCTGCAACATGGATTATCTGTCCAGATTCAAACCAAGATGCACTTTGGACAACAAAAAGGCTGTTTTCTTTCTCCAAAAGAGAAAAGCTAGGTTAAAATCAGGCTCAAAGATGTTATTTTGTCCTTTAGGGATGATGCAGGTATCCATGCTACCTGAATTCTTACATTACAAAATCAGAAACCACAGTCAGATAAACTTTCAAGCAAATCCCTTGGCTGCTGAATCCTTGCTTCTTGCTATTTGAAATATAAGAGCCAAACAGGATTTGAATAACAGGAAATCTTTTCTAGCTTTATAAAAGGGAGGGGTCAGAAAATTTTCTTTGAAGAGCCAGATTGCAAATAACTTTGGTTTTATAGGTCATCTACCCAAAAGATCTCTATTACACTACTCAGGTCTGCAGTTAACAGCAAAAGTAGCAACAGACAGTGTGTACATGAATGGTGGGGCTGTGTTCCAATAAAACTTTATTTACAAAAACATGTAGTGGGCTAGATTTGCCCCTTGGCCATAGTCAACTGACACTTTATCTGAACAAAAGCTTTTATCTTTTGCTCAGACCCACAGTATCAACTTTCAAATGGCAAAAGTTTTGATGATATAAAATGTTCACTTTTACTATCTTTATAAAGAAGCTGGGTGTGGTGGCATAGGTCTGTAATCCCAGCACCCAGGAGGCTGAAGCAGGAGGATAGCTCTGAGTGTGAGACCAGCCTGAACTACATAGAGAAACCTTGTCTCAAACAAACACACAGAACAACGAAAGGGACTATGACAAAAGGAGAAAATTCTGAGTTACATATAGTTTGTGCAAATCAGGATAAGCAAATTTTTAGGTTTTTAAAAATCCATCTCTTGGTTATTTCTTCAT
The DNA here is from genome assembly GCF_053883595.1 of Heterocephalus glaber. NCBI lineage: Eukaryota > Metazoa > Chordata > Mammalia > Rodentia > Bathyergidae > Heterocephalus > Heterocephalus glaber. Next base: position 302,069 of record NW_028258352.1, on the reverse strand, counting down.
TTTAAAAGATGCAGTTTAAAAAAAATTATTAGTTTGTTAACTGTCACATGGTTTGGAGTGAGAGAGCAAAGATGTGGATGGGACCCAACCCAACAGGACCCTAAGGCCCATTCCTGGTTATAATTCTAAAAGAACATACTTTCCATTGGTATTGTTTTTCCACTTTAAACTTTTTTCTCATAAATGACCTGGTTTAATTATTGACTGTAATATATCTTTATGGCCTCTTCCCTCAGACTTTCCACCTCCAAATTACATGTTTTAATACAAAGAATGATATAAGAATAAAATTCAATGCAAAGAATATATTTTGGTTATGAGTTGTAATAATAAAATGAATACTTGTGAATCTCACCTCCCAAATAAAAACTAGATACCAATACCTTGCCTCTGTTGCACTTCATTGTTATTTCAATAATTTTTTAATGTACACGTACTTTTTTTAAAAGTTTTTTTTTAAATAGTTACAGTATAAGATATAGCTTAAGTAGCAGTTCTTATCTCACCCCTATCTATCTCCAACTACCATCTCTCAGCTCCCTACTTAGGCTCTTCTATTTGTATTTATTATTTTTAAAATAAGTAACTTTATTGGTATATAAGTCATATATCATAGAGCTTACCTTTTAAAAACACATTATTTAGTTGTTTGTAGTATATTCATGAAGTTGTGCAACCACTACCACTACTTACTGAACATCCTTCACACCAAAGAAGCCCTGGCCCCATTAGCAGTCACTCTCCACTCTCTCGGTCCTCCTCCCTCTGAAACCACTAATTTACTTTCTGTCTCTATAGATTCACCTAACACGGAACACTTCATATAAGTGGAATCATATATCAGGTGGCATTTTGTGTCTGGTTTCTTTACTTTAAAAAGATACAGTTTTGGGGCTGAGTATATAGTACCTGGTTTCAAGCCTCAGCATCAAAAAGAAGAAAGTTTTAAAACCATTTTTTCTGGTAAAAGCATCGTAGAAAGTATTTTAAAAGGAATTAATCACTAACGTTTCTTTACAAAAGTGAAATACTGTAAGTCTGTCTTTAGAATTTGATCTTTTTTTCCTTTTTTCTTGTTATAGGAATTGAACCCAGGGCTCTACCTCTAATCTACATCAGTCCATGCTTTCTGACTTGGCGCAGTACACACATTTTTTTCCTATGCTTTTAAATTTCCCAAAGCATGATTTTTAAGGGTTTTATATAATCCACTGTATATATACATACCATGATTTGTTTGATTCTCTACCGTTAGCAATTCATATATCCAATTCTTTTAAAATAATTATAAATAAAACTATAATGAAGCTGTTTGTAATTACATCTTTACAGGTATCCATGATTATTTCTTTGACACAAATACCTAGAAATACAATTTAATTCTATGTTAAAGGACATACTCTTTTTTTTTTTTTTTTTTTGAGACAGAGTTTTGCTATGTAGTAAAGTCTGGCTTTGAACTCACTATGTAGCCCAGGATGGCCTCAATCTCTTGGCAATCCTCCTGCCTCAGCCTCCCCAGTGCTGGGATTATAGGTGTGTACCATCATACCTGGCTCATTTTTGAGATTCATGATAAATACTGCTAAATTTCCCTCCCCAAACCTGCCATCCACCTGCATTTCTAATAGTGGTGGAGCATTTTGATCACTTCACTGTAAAAAAAAAAACTACTAATAGGATAAGTAATGAAATTTCATTTGTATTTCTCTGATGACTGGTGAGATTGTTTTAATATTTAGTTTAAATATTAATTTTAATATTTTATTTATAATTTATAGTTATTAATTTAAAAATAAACATTTTAACTCACATGGAGTTCACTATACTAAGCTCAAAGATTTGGAGTCATAGGCAGCTTTCACATAGCTACCTATCACAGGTAGCCTATGATACAGAAAAGTTATTCAAAATTCTGGAAAGACAGGGTTACCACTTCCCTTCCTTGGAGATAAATGAGAAACACAACAGAAGGTAAGTGTACAGCTACATGACTTCAGGTAAAACATTCTAGTTGGGACACGGTGAAGGGCAAGTTACCATCTGTACTTTGAGGCTGAACTCCCACCCACAGTCCTTGAAAACCATTTCCACCAGAAATTCTAAACCTATTATTCAAATATTCAACTCTCCAATCTCATCTTTATCCACTCCATATCCCACTTGGCTATTACCTCAGGTAGCTACTTTTTCATTCTGTCCCTCAAACATATGAAGGCTCTTTCTGCCCAAGCCTCTTTCTGCCCAAGGCCTTTGTAACTAAGTGGTCCTCTGCCTGAGATTTTATCCACCCCATCTCCACTGGGCTGGCTCTTCTTACTACTCTTGTCATAGTGTAAATGTCACCTCAGACAGGCCTTCCTGGTCCAGAGCTCCCCCACACTATTGCTCACTCCTAATTCTCTGCACAGCCCTTGGGTTCATTCCCTTCTCCTTCTGTGTCCTTTTTTGTTGCTGTCCCACTACCCTGATCCATGCCCTTTTTGGAGGTCTAGACCTAGGTGCTGAGTATAGCACCTAGCAGACTCTCTGTAAGTGTAGATGTGGATTCAACCAATGTCAGATTCAAAATAAAGAATTAAAAGGAAATTGCACCTGTATTGAACATGTACAGACTTTTCCTTGTCATTATTCCCTAAACAATACAGTATAATTAACTATTTACATAGTGTTTACACTGTATTAATATAAGATAGAGATGCTTTAAAGTATATGGAAAGGTTATATGCAAATAAGACACCATTTTATATAAGAGACTTGAGCATCCATCAATTTTGGTATCTTTGAGGTATCTTCAAATCAATTCCCTGTGGAAACAGAGGGATGACTATATATTCTGTGAATGTGTGTATGAATAAGTTTAGTTTAGTGATCTCTTTCTCCCCATTTCCACCTTGATCTAAAACTAGTTTGGTTATTCCACAATCAGTACTCATTTAATTGACTGGCTCAGGTTAGAGTTGGAAGTATCCATATGATAGTCCTCCCCCAAAACTGCCATGAATAAAACTACTTCTATGTTGATAGCACCATCCAATTTTCTTTCTTTTTTTAATCCTGGTTGTGGGGATGGACCACAGGGACACGCCCATGGTAGGCAAGGGCTCTACCACTAAGCTATGCCCCAAGCCCAAGCCCCCAGCACTCTGGTGTTTGGTGATAAAAAGTTCATTTCTTGCCTTCTGTCAGCCAGGGGCCCTTCTTAGCTCTTCTTCAAGCACCACCCCCCAAACCCATCAACAGTGTCAAGTGCTTCTTATGCTTGAAATCTCTGACATGTGCCCCAAGCCAGAGAAAACTCTTGAAATTATGGTAGATACACAAGGAAATCTCCCTTTTGCCATATTGTAGTCATTTTCCCTTCACTGAGACAAAATACTCGACACCCTCAACTTAAAATAGAGGTTCATTTGAACTCATGGCATCAGTGCATGGTCAGCAGGCTCTAAGGTAAAACCAGAAAATAGCAGAGGGGCATAGCAGAGGGGCATGGCAGAGGGAAAGGTGCTCAACTCATGGGAGCCAGAAAGCAGAGAGAAAAGGGAGGAGCTAGGGACAAGGAGTCACACCCTCAAAGACTAGTCTTTTCTGGTCAGGCCCAACCTCCTAACAGCATATTTAGCTGCCACACTCGTCAGTGGAAGAATTCACTGATGAGTATAGAACCCCCATGATCTAATCACCTTCCACACACATGAGACTTTAGGGATATTTTAGATCTAACCCATAATACCATATAAACAGAAGATTTTACAAGGGCAATGGCTACAGGAGGAGGGAGTTCTTAGAATTCTGTTTGTCATATCTACCACCTTGGCTTTCTGCTCCTTCAGAATTCTTACTAATAATTGCAATAGACTTGGAAATTTCTCCATCACAATACAAAACTTGGCACTAACAGGAGATAAGAAAGGGAGGTTCAGGGTTCCCTGGGCCAGGGCTCCCTAGCTAACAGGCAAAGACGCACTAAATTCAGGTACAGAGAGTAATTTTTAGGGCCTTTCTGGATGTCTGAATTATTTTTAAAAAGACCCAAGGATGTCTTGAGCTGAACAGAATGTGTAGAAGGATCTCCTCACCAATGAGAGCCATTTCAAGCTCAGTGAGGGCCTCATTCCATAGGAGGCTCCAAAACAATCCTGGGGCCACCTCAGGGCACTAGAAATTGAGTCTGGAGCTTGGTACTTGGGTCTGCTTGCTACTCTCTTTCCAGGGCTACTGAATTCAAGCCAATATCTTGTGTTACCTAAATTCCAATTGAGGCAGTGTATAGTGGTTATAGCAACTACGTGGGATACCAGGGCATGAAGATTGCAAGTTTGAGCCCAGCCTGAACAACTTACTGAGATCCTGACTCAAGATAAAAGGTTTGAGGATATACCTCAGTGGTAAAGTGTTCCTTGTCTCCATCCCTAGTATTGCAAGACAAACAAACAATTGATACAGTAAACAAATTCCAATTGAGATAGTAACTAAAGTGATGCCCTCCTAACTTTGACCTCCAAGCCTAGTAGTCATCCTCCTTATCCCTATCTCCTTCCATGGTTTCAGTTACCTACAATCAACTGTGGTCTGAAAATTTTAAAAGGAAAATTTCATACATATAACTTTTATTATAGCACATAGCTATAATTATTCTTTTATTATTATTCTATTTTACACTTGTTCTAGTTACCACTGTTAATCTCTACTTTTACAGGAGGTATGCACATATAGAAAAAACCCCAGTATATACAGGTTTTGGTACTATCCAAGATTTCAGACATCCACTAAGGACCTTGGAACATACCTACTGTGGAGGAAGGAGAAGTACTGTAGAACCCTTGGTAGAAAAACTTAAGTCCTTTAGATGAGGTGAGCTATCACTCCACTCAAATGTTACCTCCCTGACATTGCATTAACATTGTCCACTCACCCAGCAATTCTAAACCTCCTTCCCTGCTTTATTCTTCTCCACAGTGCCCACTCCTTTCTAATATAGTACATATTTTACTTTTTAAATTAACTGTTAGTCCCCACAAGAACGTAAGTTGCATGAGAGCCTGCCTCACTTACTGCCAACCCCCAGCATCTAAAACATTACCTGGTATTGAGTAGATCCCTTCACAACAATTCATTACTGAATTAATATATGGAGGAATTTGACATGGCCTATCATGTAATAATACTTTGGTGAGGTAAAAAGAAAGTTATTTTAAGTCAAAATACACATGGCTACTGGTCTTCTGAAAGACTGTGAGCCACCTGAGTTTTCAATAATTTATTTTGGGTTCCTGATTCTGAGAGAACATGGTTATAGATGTCTTAGACAAACAGGCCTAGACAAAGAATATTTTGTGAAAAGTAAATAAAGCAGACACATATGTTTTATATTTCTCTCGAACTATCCAGACATTTAACAATGAGTAAAAAATACTCTTCAGGCAAGATGAGTTGTGGGTTTCATCAAATGTAAATGTTTTGAAAACTAAATCAAGATGTTTATGAAAACAAAAAATTTGCTCCACAGGAAATAATATTCTCAGGACTATAATTGGAAATATCTTACTGTCTATCTCCTCTCTGCCATCTAATTATACCAATGTTACATCACAAAGGCCAATGACTTCTGAAATTTTAAAATGTCTTTCTATATCCCTCTGAAAGTCTCCTGAACTCATTTCTGCACAGGGGAAACGACAGCACCCAACAGTAACCACTCTACAGTTCAGCTACAAGTCAAGGCTGATTATTCCTTTTGTTTTCTTCAATTTTCATAACCATTCCTGTTTCCTTCATGCTAAAACCTCCCATACTCAGCTTTCTCTTTCAGGCTTTTCTGTTTTGCTTCCTCAGCTAAGTGGCTGATAAGTCAAGGGATGCTGATGATATTGGGTGACCTCATTTTAGACACAGTCTGACCCTCTGGGGCTGACACATGATTTACAGAGATGCTCAAAGAATAACCAATGGGCCAGAGGCAAGTGTGTCCTATAGGAACCTCTTTTATCAGTCATGAACATGACCTGGTTTTTTCCTCTCTCTTTTTTGTGTGGTACTGTGGATTGAACCACCGGGCACTCCCCAACCCCTTTTGATTTTTAAATTGGGGGGGGGGTGTAGTTGAGACAGGGTCTATGTAGCTCAGGCTGGCCTTGAACTTGCAGCAATCCTCCTGCCTCAGCCTCCTGAGGGCTGGGATTACAGGCATGTGCCACCAACCATGGCTCAATTTTTAAATTTCAAGACAGGTTCTTGCTAAATTGCTTAGGTGAGGTTTGAACTTGAGAGCCTTCTGCCTCAGCTTCCCAGAGTCCTGGGATTACAGGAGTGTGCCACCATGCCTGGTGTTTTTCTTTTTGACACAGAAGAAGGTAATGCTGATGCCAGATACTTACCAAGATGCCAGATGCTTATATCCCGGGGTAGATTCTGAAGTTGAAGACATTGGATGGCTGTTGTGGCTGCTATCTAGATGTTCCCCTAAAACCTCATGTGGTCATAGGTGGGGAGTTTTGAAGGTGGCCAGATTTCCCACCCTAGATATGGGTGGTAGCAATCAATAGGTTTATAGTCTGAATAGAATATAAAGGGACAGAAAGAAGGCAGGCTTGCTGGTGCTGCTTTGCTGTCTCCTGCCTGCTTACCATGGACTATTTCTCCCCTGCGATGCCACCCTGCCTTGGAACCAGCTGACTATGAATGGAAACCTCTACAAACTGTGAGCTCCGTTAACTTGTGAGTGTCGGGTATTTTGTCTCAGTAATGAGAAAAGTAACTAAGACAATGGCCGACAACACAAGGAGAATCTCAGCTCTGTTTCTCAGCTATCTGGGCTGGCAGAGGCCCTGGTTACTCACTAGTTTCTTTTTTCCTTTGTTCTTGCCATGCCCAAAACCTTGAGATTGGGAAGGGAATGTTGTGGTAGCATCTTCAGAAATTTTAGCAAAAAGAGAAAAAGGTAAGTGATGGCTGAGCTTCAGTAAAAGAACACAGGAACTGGCAGTTTTAAACAGGCATCTACCTAATGTGAAAAGTAGAATACTACAACTTCTACAAGAAAACACAGGACAATATGTTCCTCACTCTGGGTTATTACAAAAGCACTAGCCAATAGAGAAAAGACTGATCAATTATGCTTAATTAAAATTAAAAATGTTCATTAAAAGAGTAAAAATTCAAGCCAAACAGGGAGAAGATATTTGCTATACATCTGTTTGACAAAGAACTTATGTACATCATATATAAAGAAATCTAAAAAGGAGTAAGGAAGAAAAAGACAAGATGATTTTTAAAAATGGGCAACGGGCCAGGGATTTAGCTCAGTGGATCCGCCGCCTGCTTCGCAAGCACAAGGACCCAAGTTCGATCCCTGGTACCAAAAAAAGAAATAAAATAAAATAAAATAAAAAATAAAAAATAATTAAAAATGGGCAATGGTTAGGTGTGTAACTCAGTTGCAGTATGTACTTAGTAAGCATGAGGTCCTGGGCTCAATCACCAGCACCAGCATAAATAACATATCATATCATAACATAAAAATGACCTGAGCAGTTCCATCTCCACAGACAATCCAAATGGCCAATCAGTGTATGCTTACTTTCATTAGCCAACAGGAAAATGCAAATCAAAACCACAATAAGAGCCAGACACGGTGATGCATGCCTGTAATCCTAGTACTTGGGAGGCTGAGGCAGCAAGATCACTGCAAGTTTGAGGTCAGGCTGGGCTACATAGTGAGTTCTCAAGGCCAGCCTGAATTACATAGTGACACTTTGTTTCCAAAAAAAGCCCCAGCACCAAGAAGGTGAGCCTTGCAGGTGCCAGCAGCACCCCCCAACCCCACTGAAATTTTGAGACACATAAACAAGTCTCAAAACCAGACTCCCAGATCACCTAAAGCAACCACAAAGGGAAACGAGATGGAACAGTCTGATACTCAACCACATGGACTCCCTCAACTGGCAACAAAAGAGGATCTGGAAAAAATGAAATCAGAAATAATTTTTCAAATAGCAGAGATTGTGACCATAGTGTAAGACATGATTAATAAATCTAGAGTGGACACAGATTAAAAAAAGAGAGGAGCTGAGGAACATGATGGAATCCCAAAATATAAAACAAAAGGAATCCATAAAATAGATGCAAACAGATTTCCAGGAGATTAAAAACTCCATTGAAAGTTTATGCAGCAGAATGCGCCAATGTGAGGAGAGAATTTCAGATATAGAAAATACGACAGCAATTAGTGAACAGGAAAAGAAAAACTGCCTTAAAATTGTAAGGGACCATGCGAAATCAATCCAGCTGCTGCTAGATGATGCAAAGAAGAATAACATAAGACTGATTGGAGTCAATGAAGAAACAGGAGAGAGTGCAGATGACATAACAAAACGGTTCACAGAAGAGATGGCAGAAAACTTCCCTAGCAGGGGAAAAGAACTTGACATACAGATAAGTAAGGCATATAGGACTCCAACTAGTCTTGATCAAAAAAAAAAAAAATCTACACATAGGCATATAATTGTGAAGATTCCAGACATGCAACAGAAGAACAAAATTCTACAAGCTGTTAGAGAAAAGAAACAAATCGCATACAAAGGGAAGCACATCATAATCACAGCAGACTTCTCAACACAAACCCTCAAGGCAAGAAGAGCTTGGAGTGATGTATTCCAAGCCCTAAAGGAAAAGAGCCTCCAACCCAGATTGATGTACCCTGCAAAACTATCTTTCAAAATTAATGGAGAAATAAGATACTTTCATGACAAAGAGCACTTTAGGAATTTCGTGAATACCAAACCAGGACTCCAAAAAGTTTTAGACAATATCCTAGGAAATGACAAGGATCACAACCACAGGAAGCCCAGCAGAATGAATCCATTGGGCATGACAAGAAATTAAAAGCAAAGGGGGAGAATCCAACCAAAAGAAAAAAATCACAACAATGATAAGTCAATACGTATCACTTATAGCCATCAATGTTAAAGGTCTCAATTCACCAATCAAAAGAAATAGACTATGGGCCGGGGATTTAGCTCAGTGGTTTCACCACCTGCTGTGCAAGCACAAGGATCCGAGTTCGATCCCCTGTACCAAAAAAAAAGTCAAAAGAAATAGACTGGCAGAATGGGTCAAGAAGCGAGATCCAACAATATGCTTCATACAAGAAACACACTTAATTCAAAAGGAAACTCACTGAAAGATAAAGGGTGGAAAACAATACTCCATGAGACAGGAACACGAAAAAAAGCTAGAGTAGCGATCCTCTTTGCAGATCAAGTGGATTTCAAACCAACACTGATTAAGAGAGACAAAGAAGGACACTACATCCTTGTAAAGGGAAAAATCCAAGAGGAAGAGATGACAATCATAAATATATATGCACCAAACATTAGTGCGCCCAACTATATAAAACAAATACTAACAGACATGAAAAATCAAATAAGCATTAATACAATAGTAGTGGGAGACCTCAATACCCCACTGTCACAAGCAGATAGATAAACTAGACAAAAAATAAGGAATGAAATACTAGAACACAATCAAACTCTTGAACAAATGAACTTAACAGATGTTTACAGAGTCTTCCACCCCACAAAATCAGAATACACATTCTTTTTCTTTTTTCCCTTAAATTCTTTTATCGGTACATTTTAAGTACACAATACATTTACATTTCTCATTGGGAACTTATTCCTTTACATGATGTATCTTGTTTCTTATTTTTTCCCCATTCCCTGCCCTCTCTTCACCCCCCCCTCACCCTTCCCTATTACAAAGACTTTGTTTCCATTTTTTCCATTTCTCATAATTTTTCCTTTCCCTTCTTTTCTTTCCCCTACCCCTCCAACTTTCCCTACCCCTTTGGACCTTTCCTTCCTATTTCGCATTATCAATTAGAATACACAATCTTTTCAGCTGCACACAGATTGTTCTCCAAAATAGACTATATACTCGCTCATAGAACATGTTTAAGTAAGTGCAAAGGAATTGAAGTTATCCCCTGTATATTATCAGAACACAGTGCGATAAAACTGGAGATCAATAGCAGTGGCAAAAGAAACGACAGAATTTCATAAACACATGGAAATTGAACAACACACTTCTGAATACCCAATGGGACACAGAGGAAATTAAAGAAGAAAGCAGACAGTTCCTTCAATTCAATGACAATGACAATACAACATATTGGCATCTATGGGACAAAATGAAAGCAGTCTTACAAGGGAAATACATAGCAGTGAATACTTACATTAGGAAAGCAGAGTGAGCCCAATTAAACAACCTGATCCTGAACCTCAAGCTTCTAGAAAAAGAAGAGCAGGACAAACCCAAAGCTCAGACAAGGGAGGAAATTATAAAGATCAGAGGAGAAATCAATGCAATGGAGACTAAGAGAACGATACAAAAAAATCAACGAAGCCAAGAGTTGGTTCTTTGAAAGAATCAACAAAATTGACCAACCCTTAGCCAACCTTATCAGAAAAAGGAAAGAAAAAGGGCCAAATCATGCAATTAGGAATGAAAAGGATGAAATTACAACACAACCACCAGAAATCCAGAGGATCATCAATACCTACTTCCAGAGCCTATACAACAGTAAGATGGAAAACGCAGAAGAAATGGACAGATTCCTAGATATGTATGAATTACCAAAGTTGAACGAAGAAGACCTAAAAATTCTAAACAACCCAATAACAATCAATGAAATTGAAAATGTAATTAAAAATTTACCAACTAAGAAAAGCCCGGGTCCTGATGGCTTCACTGCTGAATTCTACAAGACATTTAGAGAGGAATTACTGCCACTATTGTTTAAACTCTTCAATGAAATTTAAAGGGAAGCAATACTCCCAAATTCATTCCTGGAAGCAAGCATCACATTGATCCCCAAAGCACAGAAAGACCCAACTGAAAAAGAGATCTATAGGCCAATCTCACTAATGAACATAGATGCAAAAATCCTTAATAAGATAATGGCAAACAGAATCCAGAAGATCATCAAGAAGATCATACACCCTGATCAAGTGGGATTCATCCCAGGGATGTAGCGATGGTTCAACATATGTAAATCAATCAATGTAATACACTATGTCAATAGAGCCGAGGACACAAACCATATGATCATCTCAATAGACGCAGAAACAGCATTTGACAAAAAAAAAAAAAAAAAGAAAAAAAGCATTGGACAAAATCCAACACACATTTATCATAAAAACCCTACAAAAAATTGGAATAGATGATCTCTAGCTCAATCTGATAGAAGCCATCTATGAAAAACCAACAGCCAATATCATACTAAATGGTCAAAAACTGAAATCCTTCACACTAAAATCAGGAACAAGACAAGGATGTCCACTATCACCACTCTTGTTCAATATAGTTTTGGAAACATTAGCCACAGCAATTAGATAAGAGAAAGAAAAGGAATAAAGACAGGAAATGAAGAAGTCAAATTGTCATTATTTGCTGATGACATGATACTCTATATAGAAGACCCCAAGAATACCACCAAAAGTCTTCTAGACTTAGTAACCAAATTCAGTAAAGTAGCTGGATACAAGGTCAAGATACACAAATCAACAGCTTTCCTCTACATGAACAACAGACTCACTGAGAGAGAAATAGGGCAAACAATCCCTTTCACAATAGCATCCAAAAAACTGAAATACTTAGGAATCAACCTAACAAAAGAAATTAAAGACCTCTCTGAAAACTATAGCATTCTGAAAAGAGAGATTGAAGATGATATCAGAAAATGGAAAAACATCCTTTGCTCCTTGGTAGGAAGAATCAACATAGTGAAAATGGTCATACTTCCAAAACCGCTCTATAGATTCAATGCATTCCCAGTTGAAATTCCAGCAGCATACTTCACGGACCTTGAGAAAACAATCCAAAAATTAATTTGGAACAAGAAGAGGCCTAGAATAGCAAAAGCAATTCTAGGCAACAGAGACATGGCAGGGGGTATTTCAACCCCCAACTTGAAACTATACTACAAAGCTACTCTGATAAAAACAGCATGGTACTGGCAAATAAACAGACCTAAGGACCAGTGGAACTGATTAGAAGATGCAGAAATAATCCCAGACACACTCATTCCCCTCATCTTTGACAAACAGCGAACCACCCTCACTGGAGGAAAGATAGCCTCTTTATTAAATGGTGCTGGAAAAACTGGGTTTCACCTTGAAAGATTAAAAGTAGACCTATATCTCTCACCATGCACTAAACTAAAATCTAAATGGATTATAGATCTAAATATTAAAACAGAAATGCTGAACTGGCTGGAACAGAGGTTAGGCAGAATTCTTCAAGACACTGGTATAGAAAAAGATTTTATGAACAAAACCTCAGTTGCCCGTGAACTAGCACAATCAACAAGTGGGATCTCTTCTTATTAAAAAGCTTCTGTACAGCAAGAGAAACCACCAACAGTGTGAAGAGACAACTGAAAATCTGGGAAAAATTTTTCACCTGCTGTTCCTCAGACAAAGGTCTACTATAGATTCCATAAAGAACTTAAAAAAAAAAAATCAGCCCTCCCAAATTCAAAGACCCAATCCAAAAATGGGCATCTGAAATGAACAGACATTTCTCAGACAAAGAAATAGAAATAGCAAATAAACATCTGAAAAAATGTTCAACATCACTGGTCATTCGAGAGGTGCAAATGAAAACAATGCTGAGATTCCACCTCACCCCAGAAAGAATGGCTGCTATCATGAAATCAACCAATAACAAATGCTGGCAGGGCTGTGGGGAAAGAGGAACCCTGCTCCACTGCTGGTAGGAGTGTAGACTGTTACAACCACTGTGGAAATCAGTATGGAGATACCTCAAAGAACTAGGACTGGAAGTCCCATTTGACCCAGCTATATGTCTACTGGGTATCTTTCCCAAAGAATCAAAAGAATCATACCACAGTGATATATGTGCACTCATGTTCATAATAGCACAATTTGTAATAGCTAAAACTTGGAAGCAGCCCATTTGCCCAAGTGGAGACTGGATAAAGAAAATGTGGTTCTTTTATAAAATGGAGTACTACTCAGCCATAAAAAATGAGAAATTAGAGACATTTATAGCTAAAGGGATGCACATTCAGGCGATACTCTTCAGTGAAATAAATAGGACACACGTGTAAATACTGAATAGTTTCTCTAGTGTGAGAAAATGAAAGTGTAAATACGGACTAAAAGGTATAATAGATAATGTGAAATAGGAAGAAGAGGGGAAAGGAAAGAAGGGAATGGAATTAATATGAGGAAATGAAAAAATGGAAACAAAGTCTTTGTAAATAGGGAGGGCAGGGTAATGGGGATTGTAAAGGTGCAAATTTCCAATGATGAATACCATTATATTGTATACCTAAAATGTAACAATAAAATTAATTTTAAAGAAAAGTAATTAACCTCATACCAATTAGCAGAAAAAAAAAAGTATACCACAATAATACACCACTACACATTCACCCAAATGAGTTAGTGAGGAAGACCAACAATACCAAGTGTTGGTGAGAATGTAGAGAATAAGATCTCTCACAAATTGCCAGTGGGACACTTATTATGCAACTACTTCACAAATCTGGCACTGTCTAGTATACCATGTGGTCTAGGATTCCATTTCTAGGTATATATCAAACAGGGACAAGAATATATGCATTCTGGCACACCAGCACTATTTAAAATAGCCCCACACTAGAAATGACTCAACTATTCATGAACAATATAGTAGATAAATAATAATATGATCATACAACAGTTTACTAAATGGTAAAGAAAATAAGTTACAGCTGTTTGTAACAAAATGTATAAGTTTTACTATAATACTATGTGAAAAAGTTAGGCCCAAATATTACATAGCTTTTTTATTCCATTCATATAAAATATAGGTGTCAACAAAATTAACACTGTATATTTGGGAACATATACTTTCATAAATAACTGAAATAAAAAGCATTGAGGTCAACAGGCATCTCATGCAGTAGTGAAAGGTCATGGTTGGAGAGTAATATGAAAGTTTTGTGAGGACTGGCAATGCTCTGTTTCGAGATGAGATTTCACCTCATAATAATTCATGAACTTCTAATTTATATTTCATGCACTTTCATCTTTGGGTATGGTGTTTTATAATAAAAAGGCTTAAACCTACTTCAGGTACTGCTCCTTTGTCTAATCTTTACAAAAAAAATACTGTCCTCCTAAACCAGACACAAATATTGAACCAAAACTCTAAGGGCAAACAACTCTTAAAGCCATAGAAGGAAAATTTTAGTAAAAATTTTGGGAGCCAGCCTCTTAGGGCCTTTGTGTGATTAGGAAAAGGTGCCCTTTTTGGAGAGAATGACTTAGCAAAAGCTGTCTCGAGGTTGAAGCAGCCTACTGGGGACAGTGCTTGGACAGTTTATGCCTCCTAATGAGCAAAGAAAAGGGGTCTCTTTCCTATAAGAGTTATCATTCTGCACTGTGGGATATGGCTTGTAGGCTGTATGCAGACCACCTTTTAGCCCCATTTGCCTCATCTGGGGGCCTCTGTGCAGTGCACAAATACAAAACCCTCCCTGGCAGCCCTTCTAGGAGAATAGAAAGATAACAATTATATGTGAATTGGATCACCAAGCACAAATACACCTGGAACATGTCCTGACACAGGACCACTACCATCCCACCTGCTGCACCCTCCCTTACCGCATAACCTTCTGTCTTCTTCTGGCACCATTTCAGTAGTGCATTGCGTTTGGAGCCACCATATTCCCGGGCTAAGGCTGCCAGAGGGTCTCTTCTTTCCACACTGGTTAGAAAGAAGAATACATAGTAAGGAGAAGATATTGGAAACCTCAAATATATAAAAATAAATATCTAGCTTACCAAATGCAAAAGCCTAGCTTTATTCAGAGAGACTAATGAAACAACCAAGTTAGTAACATTAATAATAATTAAATTATCTCATGTGGTAAAAGAAAATCTAAATTGTGCTTCTGGATACAGTTTAGGAAGTTTTGTTTTGTTTTAAAATCCAGCCAGCCAGGCTTTTATTTGTTTAGTGAAGCACAGTATCATTTGAATTTAAAAAATCTACAGGAAAACCACACTACATGTCTCAAGGCTACACCTATTTCTAGGTAACATGAAGAGCTAGATGGGAAGGTAATACTAAAAATACTAAAATTGGTTGGTTATGAGAGGCAATGGGAGTAAAAAGAAGGGGAAATCAGCAAAATAAATAAAATGGTTCAAAAAGAGGGGCTTTGCATACAAGGGATACTTATTTTCCTTAATTTGTGGAACATTAACGCAGCTCTGAGCACCTAACTTAGCCAAAGTTGAGGTGACTTTACTAAACATCAGCATCTCAAGAACAAGAGTGTAAGTGCCCCAAGCACAATTTTCTGTGAATATTGGCATTAATTTTTATGGTAGCCAAAATATTCAAATGTTAAAAAGAGATGTAAGATCACATAGTTCCATTATTAATATCATTAAATCAGAACTATATTCCTATAGGATTTTTATATAGTACCTTATTTGCCCAGTACTATGGGATTTTTGTACAGTACTCTATTTCCTAAATATCATGTACCACAGTATTAGAAAAGAAAGTGGCTGACCCCAGGAAAACAGATTACAAAGGAGCATTCTGGAGCATTCACTGTAGTAGGCAATTGTGTCAGAGTAATTGGGTTTACTCCTAGGATAGATATCATCAGGATACAGATACAAGAATGTTCATGGCAAAACTCTCTATAATAGGAATAGTGAAAAAAAATTAAAAACACCCCAATTTATAGCAATAGGCAAATGCCTATATAAGCTGTGATACAATCATACTTTACAGCAAGAAAAATCAATAAACTACAGATATATGCAGGAACAATTTTGAATGAAAAAAATGCAATGTTTCCATGGATGCAAAATTCAAATATGCAATAATATAATTTTTATATTGTTTTGGGACGCAAATGTGTGGTAATGTATCAAAAAAAAAAAAAAAGCAAGGAAAGATAAACACTAAATATACAATGGTGGTTACCCTGAAGAGGGCAGTGAGGTAAGACAAATAAGAAAGGGTCTGAGAAGAAATTTCAAATTTTTCTTTTTCTTAAATTAGGAGGTAGGCAGAGGTGGATCTCCATTGTCTAGTTATTCTTTATGTCTTCCAAATATTAATTTTTTTTGGTATTACTGGGGCTCAGAAAGAGATCCCACAGGCTGGTGCTTTGACATGAGAGGCCTTAGAAGTTGTTTTAGATTTAGGGTCTGCCAGAGTTTGGATCAGGAATGTACCCCCAAAGGCCCACATATTAAAGGCTCAATCCTTAGAATGGCACCATTGGGAGGAGATGAAACCTTTAAGAGGTGCAGTCTAATGGGAGGCCTTTAGATCATTGGGGTCAAGCCCTTAAAGGGAATTGTGGACCACTCTTTGCTCTCTTTTTTGCTTCTTGGCCCTGAGTTAAGCAGTTTTATTCTGGCCCTGATGTGCTGCCTTGCCATAAGCCCAAAGCTACAGGGTCAACTGATCATGGACTGGAACCTCAATAACTGTGAACCCAAATAAATCTCTTTTGTAAGTTGCTCATCTCACATATTTGTTATAGTGACAGAAAGCTGATGAACGTTAAGAGCCCTCTGACTATTTCTTGTTTCTTCCTCTCTCAGCACAGGGACAGGCTTTCTATAAAGTATTCTTTTCTATCTGACTAGATCTACCAAGAAACAAACACAGCAGCCTTCATTCTTCTGACTCTAATTTTGTTAGCTAGAAAAGACTGAGTCAAACAACATGTCTAGACTCAGAGGATCTCTGCCCCAAACCAGTCTGTTCTTCTGGGCCCATTTATCTGCCTGAAAAATAACAGAATATTCCTCTAAAACTGCTTACATCTTCACTGCCCTACCTGCTATGAAGAGAGTATTTAATCTTCAGATAGGTGGCCTTCTCTTTGAGTTGTGTACATTGTGTCTGGCTTTCATATTTCTGCAATGCTAATAGATGTTATATACTTTTCTAGTTAATTTACTGCTAATTTTTTCATACACTAAGATTAACAAACTTCATAGGAAAAGTTTAAACTTCCCTAAAGTATCCATTCAATATTTAATAGAAGTATTTTAAATGATTTTAGAAAGAGAAATAAGATGATTCTAGACTTCAGCAATATGAACTAGGTAGAAGGATTTTAAGAAAAGCAGTTCAAACATGAATTTAAGTTTTCCTTGTACAATTTGATGACTGTTCTTCCATATACCTGGCAGATCTGTAAAGTCACTTTTTATGAGTTTATTTGGTTAGAGTTGCTGTTAACTACAAACACCTGGTGACCACGATTGGCCTTATGTCATCCCTTAGAACCCAGGTACTATACCTGAAAAATTATAGAGGACTGAAATGAAAGATTTTCTGCATGAATAAAAGAGGCATTCACCAAATATTTTTTCTTGAAAGTATGATTTCCTCCCCCTCCAAATTCAATAATGCAGACCAGGAACTTCTTTGTGTGTGTGGCTTTTTTTGAGACAAGGTCTTGCTATGTGGTTCAGGCTGGCCTTGAACTCACTATGTAGCACAGACCTGGCCTCCTACCTTGGTCTCCCAGGTGCAGGGATTACAGCTGTGCACCACTATGTGCAGGTCAGGAACTTCTAAGTAAGTCATTTTTATCCTGCCATGGGTTAATCTCAGTGACATGTAAAATTGAAATAAATTAATTTCATTAACAACTTTTCATGATGAAAGGTAATATACAGCATACTAATATATGTAGTCTTTTGTAGGAATTTCTGGTACCATCTGAGAATTGTACTAACTCTGGTCCTAAAAACCTGTTTTAATTATGGAGATCTGCAAATAAACAAGATGATATACAATACCAGGGAGTTTATACTCAACCCTTGAAACACATGACTTCATCTATTTGGGTCCAAATGTAGGTTACACCCAAAAATACAAGATGTGAACTTACTCAGACTTTCATAAATTGTTTTATAATACTCATGTTGATAATTATAGTATTTATTATGAAGTTCTTACTTGTAATGTAGCCAGCTTTGTGTATTTATCTACCCATTCATAAGTAGTGAATAAAATGCTATGTGTGGAGCACAGACAAGGGTGGATGAAAGATAACAAAATGTAAGACAAAATATTTATTATCCACTAAATTATAACCTTTCTTGGGACAAGGGCATGGACTATGAAAATCAGACACACTACACAGTAGCATAGGAATTATAAGACTCAAGTGAAAATAAGTCAGAGAAGGGTTATGTTGGTACTATCATGGTGGTTAGTACAAACTTCATGGAAGGTTTGAGCCAGGAGAGGCAGCATTTATAAGTGTGAAAGGACAAAAAGAAAGGCAATTCAACCTGGAACTTTATAAACAAATTCCTGCAATCAGAAATGCTCATATTATATCTCAAAGGCAGAGAGTAAGATAGGCTTGGATGGAGTGAAGGGTTGGGTCATTCTGGCAGGTGAGTGTGGGTGGTGCCAAGTTGTGGCACAGCTGGAAGACCGGGATAAGGAGTATGGATGACAGAGTCACAAGAGGTTTGTGAGAGGTCTGCAAGGAGGATGCTCATAGTGGCTCAGGAGACCATTCAACATAGAGAAGCAGGGAAAACACAGAGGAAAAAGGAAACAGCTGAAAGAAGTTTACTGGGGCCTGGGTGAACACACATACTGAAAAGGAGGAGGTGGCAAAGATATGGGAGCAAAGACAGATTTGTGCCTACCTCACTGTTCTCTCCCTCTCCTACTGCCTCCTTCACATCCTTGCTAAAATCCCTGTAAACACTAATCTCAAAACTCCCTCCCTAATCCTCTTCATATCCCACTGTGTTCTGATTAATCTTTTTTAAAGAGTAGGTCTGATCTTAACTGCTACTGAAAAACAAAAACAAAATCCCACAGACTTAGCGGTTCCCCACTGCTTTACCAAAATAAGTATGAACCTCTTCACTGGCAATGAAGACTATTTGCAACAGGGTCCCAGGCTGCCTTTCCAGCTCTAACAGCCTAATCATATATTCATCTACCCAACCCGTACTGACTGAGAGCCTACTGTGTGCTTTGGCAGGGTCCTAGCCCCCAGGAAGCCTAGGGTCTAGTTCTACAGCTTGATCATGATGGCAACTTTACAACTCCAGCCAATTAACAACCCCCAAGGACTTTGCGTGCATATATACATACATACATACATATATATTTTTAAGTAGTCTTTCATTCCACTTTGCACAATTACTATGAAAGCAAGTATTGTATCTTTTTTTTTTCAGTACTGAGGATTGAGCCTAGACACACTACCATTGAGCTACATCCCCAGCTACAGAAGTATTGTTTTCTTTTGTGACTATTTGTGAGCTATAGCTACATTCTTTTCTGAGACTAGGTCTTGCTAAATTGACTAGGCTGGCCTTGAACCTGCAATCCTTCTGCCTCTGCTGTTTGAGTAGCTGGGATTTGAGTACATGTGTGCCACTGTACCTGGCTAGTACTGTATCTTAATCATTTTTATTCAGGAAATATTTGTAGAAATAAATTGACCTGGGAGACAAAACAGAAGTAAAAGCAAAAGGTTATCAACCCAATATTTTTCTGATTTCTCACTGTTTAAAACATGGTACCTGAGTTTGCTTGGTGGTTTCAACCCCCCAGTGGAGGCACTCAGTAGTCTGGTGCTCCCAAAGCCCAGGGAGGGGGGTCTGCTCAGTGACTCCAGTGAAGGACTCTTTCGGAGATAAGGGTCTGGCTTCAGGTCCTCAGTTCTCCCCTTCAGAAGATCTGTAGCAAAGACATAGTCACCTATTCCCAAAGAGGAGAAATTTGACTGGTCTTAATACTTTATTCTTTTTTTTTCTTTCTGGTATCAGGGATCAAACTCGGGACCTTGCGCTTGCAAGGCAGGCGGTGAAACCACTGAGCTAAATCCCCAGCCAATACTTTATTCTTAAGTATAATATAATGTTCATTTTATTTCCAAGTACAAACGCGCCTGCGCATATGTGTGTGTGTGTGCGCATGTATATGTATTTTCCTGGAATTGGTAATAAAAATAAGGACATGGTATTTTCTAAAGATTCTTCAGGAGGACCAATTACTGTATATAATTTACTGGACCTAATGTCAAATCAATACCTTGTTTAAAATTATGAATTTCAAGGTGGCTTTATTGGAGCCAAGTATGTGCCCTTCTAAAAGGTTTGTGCAACTATCCAGTTCAAATACCCACAAACCCAGCACTGCTCGCAATTTTGTTTTTATCAGTGGACAGCAGAAAGAGTACAGAGCTGGCAGGAAAATGCCACATGATTAACAGGTCATAGGCAGCAGCGGACAAAAAGCTGAGAAAAAAGAATGGTAACTATTTTATAAGAGAAAAAGCCTTACAATAACAGGGATTGGCTTGGTAAAAACATATGCAAAAATAACTCTCAAAGCCTTTTTTATTATTGTTGTTGTTACAGTCTGAGTCAAACAGATAATGAAATGGGCTGAATCCTCCAACTATTTCTTTTTTTCTCTCTCTTTTTTATTTTTGGTACTTGGGGATTCAATCCAGGGACTTCACACTGAGCTATATCCCAGGGCTTTTTAATTTTTTTATTTTGAGATAAGGTTTTGCTAAGTCACTAAGTTGCCCAGCCTGGGCTCAAACTTGCAATCCTCCTTCCTCAACCTCCCAGAGTACTGGTATTACAGGCATGTGCTACCATGCCTGGCTTCCATTTATTTCTTAAAGGACCACAGAAGTAGAGAACAGGAGAAATTTTTCAAGATTGTCTGGTTTAGACTGCTAGAAGACACTGTAACTCAGAGAATTAAGTAACTAGTTCAAAGATATATGACAGGCCAGCAACCAGCTGGAGCCCATGGTGGCCTCTTAAGGACTCACAAATAGTCACAAAAGAAAACAATACTTCTATAGCACATAGTCACCAATTATGGGTAGTGAAGTCGGGAGTGAGGCCAATTAGCTAAATAGCAGAGAAAAACAGTGTTTACATCACTAAAGAGAACAACAAAAACAGCACATTAATTCTTGTTCCTGCAGCTTCCGATGACCTCAATGTTGACAAGCAACTGCTGGAAATGGTTGGAAGCAAACAATTTTCACTGTGTAATCCTTTCTTTATTACAGTAAATAGAATCATTCTACTAGACAGGTGCCTGGTAGGGGGTAGGAAAAGGAAGGATATCAATGAGCCACTTATTCCACAGTAAGCTGTGGTCTCAACTGTGATATTAATCTTGTCAATCAAAATAATGGTTTCTTTAGACAACAGAACTTTGAAGCTAATGAGACAGACAGAAGAGATTACAAATACTATGATCCAAAGCTTACCTACTGAATACACTTAGAAAATGTTAAGACGATAAATTCTATGTTATGCTCATTTGCCATCCTGACAATCCTGGGGCCCTTAAGAATGATAGTAAATCTACTCTGTTTGTGCTCTATAAATGGAACAACAAAACCTGGATGACATACATCTGTTTACAATATGGTTTACTGAATATTTTTTGTTTGTTGTTTTTTTTGGTACCGGGGATCAAACTCAGAACCTTGCACTTGCAAGGCAGGCATGGTGCCACTGAACTAAATCCCCAGCCCAGTTTACTGAATATTTTAAACCTTCTGTTGAGACCTACTACTTAGCAAAAAAAAAAAAAAAAAAAAAAGAGGGGGGGGGTTCTTCCAAAAGATTACTGCCCATTGACAATGTACCTGGTCACCCAAGAGATCTGATGGAGAGGTACAGTGAGATAAGCGTTGCTTTTCAGGCCTGCCAACATCTATTTTGCAGCCCATGGATTAAGGAGTATTCTGACTTTCAAGTCTCATTATTCATAAAATATATTTTGTATGGTTACTGCTATCACACCTCGTAATTCCTCTCATAGATGTAAACACAGTAAATCGAAAACTTTCTGAGAGAGATTCACCATTCTTGAAGATATTAAGAACATTCAAGATTCATACAAGGAGGTAAAAATATTCATAGATGACTTTGAGAGATTCAAGACTTCAGTAGTGAAGTTAAGCAGAAGTGACAGAAATAGCAAGAGATGAGAGGGGGAGCCAGAAGATGTGACTCAACTGCTGTTGTATCATTATAAAACTTTAACAGATGAGGATTATTTCCTATGGATGAGTAAAGAGAATGATTTCTGGAGATGGAATTTACTCCTGGTGAAAATGCTGTGAACAATGTTGAAATTATGACAAGGATTTAGAATATTACATAAGCTTAAGTTGATAAAGCAGTAGTTTTTAGAAGATTGGCTCCAATTTTACTCAAATTTTATTGTGGGTAAAATGTTGTCAAACAGCATCACATGCTACAGAGAAAATTTTCATGTAAGGAAGAGTTAATCAATGTGATAAATTCCACTGTTTTTTTTCCCTGGTACCAGGGATCAAACTCAGGACCTTGTGCTTGTGAGGCAGGCACAGTGCCACTGAGCTAAATCCCCAGGCCCAAAATCCCACTGTTTTAAGGAACTGCCAGAGCCATGCCAAACTTCAGCAATTACCACCTGATCAGTCAGCAGCCATCAACATGGAGGAGACCCTCCACCAACAAAAAGATTATGACTTTGCTAAAGGCTGAGATGATTGTTAGCATTTTTTTTAGCAATAAAGTATTTTAATTAGGTTATATATACATATTTTTGAGACAATGTTATTGCATATGTAACCAACTACAGGACAGTATAACTTTTATATGCACTAGAAAATAAAAAAGTCTATAACTCACTTCAGTGTGCTCTTAGCTCTATTATAGTGGGCTAGAACCAAACCTGCGATATCTCTGAGGAATGCTTGCATTGTGGATAACCTTAACTAATCCTGTTTTAGGGCAGTTGAGAATATTATTCTTTTTGTTCTGGGAGTATGAACTGGCAAATACTTCTAAAAATGCCCACCACTCACCAGGTTGGGGGTTTTTTTGGGTTTTTTTTGGTACCGGGGATCTAACTCAGGACCTTGTGCTTACAAAGCAGGAATGGTGCCACTGAGCTAAATCCCCAGGCTCAGGTTGGGTATTAAGTGCTTTAAATGTGTTATCTTAGTCAAACAATCCTATGAGGTAGATATTTCTATTTTGGAGATCAGGAAACCAGAGCACATCAAAGTCAAGGTAGACTGTCAGTGGCAGTGCAGAGTTAAGCCCAAGCAACCCTACCTTTCTGTCCCTCTTTTATTTTTTTATTTTTCCGATACAGGGTATCGAACTCAGGGCCTTGCACTTGCGAGGCAGGTGCAGTGCCAATGAGCTAAATCCCCAGCCCTGTCCCTCTTCTATCTTTATTTTTTTCTTTTTGGTACCGGGGATTGAACTTGGGACCTTGTGCTTGCAAGGCAGGTGGCAGAACTACTGAGCTAAATCCCCATCCTGGTTCTATGAATTTTTAAAAACACAGTATAACAGGGGCTGGGGATTTAGCTCAGTGGTTCCACTGCCTGCCTCGCAAGCGCAAGGTCCCGAGTTCGATCCCCGGAACCAAAAAAAAAAAAAAAAAAAAAAAAAAATATATATATATATATATATATATATATATATATATATATAGTGTAACAGGAAGAAAACTACATCCAAAGACAGTGCTATCTTAAAAGAGGTATGTTTTAAGAATTGTAGAAGCAATAAATTCAAAATTATATTTTTTTATATATGTTTTTCTTAAAAGTTTTAAAGATTTGACATTCTCTTGAGACTCGGTTTATTAAAAAAAAGTTTGGCATTTCTCTCTCATCTATGCACATCAAGTGCAGCTAATAAGAGATACTTTTTCTCTGGTGGCTGCACAGCTGGATCTAAAGTTCACAATGTATATACTTAAGGGTTGAAATCAGTTGGAATAAATGCTACCAATTATTTTTCTAAGTTCAGTTTCATGAAAAGTCAACCTCACAAAAAACAGGTCAAAAATAATTCATGTTTTGTTTTTTTTTTAAAGTAATTCATGTTTAAGTGTTTAAGGTAACCCACCTGAGAGGGGGAGGTCTGGGATATCCAAGCGCTGAGTCATCCCTTTGCTGGTTGGCCGAAGGCTGCTGTAAGTTGAATGCCTCTATCAAGACAAAGGGCACAGGAGCAGGGGTGAGCTCGCAACATCAAAACATCAAAACCAGCATAACATGAGTGAGTGAGTGAGTGAGTGAGTGTGTGTGTGTGTGTGTGAGAGTGAGAGAGAGAGAGAGAACAGTTCTTCAGCACATCAGAATCACCACAGGGAACTTTCAAAATAACTTAATTATTTGAATAGATAATAGATGCAATCAGTGCAATCCTCAAATGAAAAAGGGCAAATAGTGAAAAGAAAGTATATCCTTTTCACTTCTGTCACCCATTTCTTTTTCCCAGAGGTAATATTAGCTTTGTGAATATCCTCTCTGGAATATACATTCAAGGATATGCGTATAAAAACTAGTCTCTTTTTTTAATGGCTGACTAGTTATAAGAAAAGATGTCCAACATCACTCATCAGGGACATGCAAATCAAAACCACAATGAGTTATCACTTCATTAGCATTACGAAGGCCATTATAAATGACTAAAATCATGCCTATAATCCAAGCACTTGGGAGGCTGAGGCAAGAGGATCACCAGGAATTGGAGGCCAGCCTGTGCTTGTGGTGAGCTCAAAGCCAGCCCGAATTACAGTGAGACCCTGTATCAAAAGAAAAAACAACGAAAACAACAAAACCCAGAAAATAACAAGTGTTCATAAAGACGTGGAGAAATTATAACCTTTGTACCCTGCTTATGGCAAGAAAAAATGGTGTAGTGTTGCTATGGAAAACAGTATAAAAGTTCCTCAAAGAATTATAAATAGAACTACCACATGACCCAGCAATCCTACTTTGGGGTAATTTATCCAAAATCAGGATCTTAAAGAGATATTTCCACATTTGTGCTTATTTCAGCATTATTCACAATACTCAAGATATGGCAACAACTGAAATGCTCAGCCACAGAGAATGGCAAGCTGTGTAGAGTTTTAGTCATACAAATCAAGAAAGTGCTAGAGCACTGCTATATAAGACCATGCCTATTGTTAACAATATTGTATTGTGCACTTAAAATATTTGTTAAAAGTGCAGATTCTCAAGCATGCACAAAGCCCTGGGTTTGATTCCCAGCACCATCAAAAAAAAAAGTGGGGAGGAATGTCATGTTATGTTTTTTATTCTGTACCATCATTAAAAAAACCTAAGTTTTAAAAAGATGCAAATGTTATCACACCATTAAACTGTGTACCATTTAAGCTTAAGTTATAGAATTTGTAATACATTTTTTCTTTATAGAGTGGTTTTCTGCTGTAATTCTCCATCTTGTCATTTTTTTTGCTTAAATGTATTAATCTCAGCTTTTAAAAAATTCTCTAACAATATCAGTAGCTGGATCTCGTGTCTTTAAAATTTTTTTTATTAGTAGATGTGCATAGTACATGTACCTAACACATCTTAATTCTTTTTTTTCATCCCCTTTCCCTTTCCTCCCTCCCCTCTCCATCTTGATCCACTTGCATTTTAAATAATATTTTTATTAAGTCAGGCAAGGTGGTGCACACCTGTAATCCCAGTACTCAGGAGGCTGAGGCAGGATGATTGCCATGAGTTTGAGGCCAGCCTAGGCTACACAGTGAGTCCAAGGCCAGCCTGAACTACATAGAGAGACTCTGTCTCAACTACCCCCCTCCAAATTTTTTTTATTAAAATATTGTGGGGTTTTTGGGTATATGTTTATAGTATATAATGTTTACAACATTGTGTAGAGCTGGTATATGTATATAACACATCTCAATGCCTTTTTTTCACCCCCAATCCCTTCCCTCCCTCCTCCCTCTTTCTGTTTCTCTCTCTCTCTCTCTCTCTCTCTCTCTTTGGGTACTGGGATTGAACTCAGGACCTTGCGCTTGCCAGGCAGGTGCAGCACCACTGAGCTAAATCCCTGGCCATCTCCTTCCATCTCTTAATCCCCTTCGCCTCTGAGAAAGATCTCTCTACTTCCTATTATCTGCCTTTTATTTTGTTCGCTCTCTCTTTTTTTTTTTTTTACTTTGGGTTTCTCATATAAGAGGAACAATGTGATATTTAAGCTTGTGTGTGATTTATTTCACTTAACATTATGGTCTCAAGGTGCATTCATTTTCCCACAAATGACACAAATTTATCATTTTTTATGGCACAGAAGGACAGTACTTCATTGTGAATAAATACCACATTGTCTTTGTCCATTCTTCTGCTGATGGACATATAGGCCTGAAGATTTAGCTATTATGAATTGTGCCGCTATAAACATGGGTATGCATGTATCACTATAATCTTGGTTTTTAGTCATCCGGTGTATCTACTTGTATGCCTGTCATTTTTTAATTGACTGCATGACTATGTATTTAAAAACTGTAGATGCAAGTTGAGGTTTAGAGGATATAATCATCCTCCAGCATATTTACTTGCAGAAGGCAATTAAAATAAGGGAAGATCACCTAAATCTAAACCTATATTTCTATGAATTTTAACACTGAACAAATATAAAGACTTCTTTAAGATATTAAAGGAAAATATTTTAATAGAAATATATTTTAAGGGGACACAAAAACACTTCAAGTCATAAAACAAAACACTGAACAAAGAAACATTAAATGGCTCTTCATTGAAAAACAACTACAAAGAGTTAAAAAGATAACAAATAGTAGCAATATGTATGAAAAGAAATGTTCAGAAGCACAAGGCATCAGGATGTGTTGTAAATTGGGAAAAGACTAACATTGCAAAATAAAACTGGGGAAAGCACATGTAGCCACACACAAAAGATACATAATAATGACCTATACACATATAAAAAAATGTTTAACTTTACCAATGAACAAAAGAGCAAGGTATCACATTGTTCATTAACTCAAACCCTCAAAATTTACAGAAGGTTTCAAAATTCTGGGAAAAATCACTTTATATAATGCAAGTGGGAATGAAGTAAGAGATTAGGGCAAAGAAAAAAATGACTGAGCAAGTTGGTATGCCCTGTCAATCATGTGCAGAACACATGTACAAAACACAGAATCTGCAGCACTACACACAGGACCAATCAGAAAGTTCTATCTTCAATTCTTCATTGACATCTGGTGAGAAACTTAAGTGGGCCTTAGCTAGGACAGCTTAAA
Source organism: Heterocephalus glaber (assembly GCF_053883595.1). Lineage (NCBI taxonomy): Eukaryota > Metazoa > Chordata > Mammalia > Rodentia > Bathyergidae > Heterocephalus > Heterocephalus glaber. The sequence goes on along the minus strand of NW_028258352.1, from coordinate 274,904 downwards.
TTGAAGTGAGTTTTCAATAGGACAACTGTCCCAAATGCCTTGTTTGCATGGGACAGAGGCAATCTAGGAATTGGAGATACAAAAGACCCTGTCATTACTCCTTGTGGCTGCTATGAGTTTGCTCACTGGCCTCCTCTCACTCTACAGTGTTTTTTTGTTTGTTTGTTTGTTTGTTTTTCTGAGACAGGGTCTCACTATTTAGTTCAGGCTGGCCTTGAACTCACTATGTAGCTCAGGCTGGCCTCAAATTCACGGTGATCCTCCTGCCTCAGCCTCCCGAGTGCTGGGATTACAGCCACGCACCATCATGCCCATCTAGAGTGACTTCTTTTCCACTTTCAATAAATGTAAATCCTTGTTACCATTTCTGAAAAGATTGTCCAGTTCTTTGTTTAGGAAACCAAGAACTTGGAAAGAATCACTTCTGGACCCAAAAGCCAAATTGAAGGGTAATGTGTCAAGCTTTTCCATGTACCAAGACAGGGCAAATCCATTTCCTTTCCAAGTAATCCATTTTCCATTTCTAGGAATCAATTTCTAGCAGATCTTAGGACTGGCTTACTCAACTCCACTGTAGTTCCTTTGTATGGTAACTTACTGAATTAAAAGCGATTGGAAAGTTAAAGAGTATATTTTCCACACTCCCTTAAAGCTTGGTTCAACAAGTAACCCACCTTCTGTCAACAGATCCATTCTCAGAAGATCTGGAAGGTGCAAGGGAGGGTAACTACCCTTCTTCAGCTTTTGCTGGCAAGAACAGTTGGGCAGACATTTGCTTTTATGTGGCAGTGGAACAGAGGTGTCTCCTCCCATAGTTTTATGGGTGTTACAAGGCAGGACACGGGGCATTTGTTTTGCTGACACATGTGTGGTCCTGACACCAAATGTAGATCTTGACAGAAGTAGAAGCCCTAGGCAAGCACTTGGGAAAAGGCTCTGATTCTGGCAGAAATAATAGCTCCTTTAATGAGCCATCTTGAGATGTTCTGAGAGCCTTTTTGAAAGGCTCAGTTAGCCTTCTTTCTCCTTCATCCCTTCTAGTACCAAAACCTCTGTATTAAATTCTTTTCTACTTAATCTGTAAGAGTAATTTCGAATATTTGCAAATATATCCTGATACATTCTTCTATGGAAATATTTCCCTAAGAGGTTAAAAAATTGTGTGAGGATTTTCACTGTATTGTTGTTACTGTAAGTTAAATTGAAAACAATCTAAATGTCCATAGAAGAGCCTCTAAACAAATCACTGCATATGATGTATCCTTTAAAAGTTATTTCCGACCCCAGCAAGCACAGAGGAGGTGAGCCTCTCCTAGCACACAACAGAAGGCTTCTGGGCTGCCTTACCACCCCCACAAGCACAGAGGAGGTAGAAGCAACTCCCCCCACCCCCGCCCTGCCGGTCCAAATGAGAAGACATATGAACAAGTCTCAAAACCAGACTCCCAGATCACCTACAGCAACCCCAAACGGAAATGAGATGGAACACTCTGATAATCAACCACATGGACTCCCTGAACTAGCAACAAAAGATATGGAAAAAATGAAATCAGAAATAATTTCTTGGATAACAGCAGAGATTGTGCTCATAGTGCAAGACATGATTAATAAATCTAGAGAGGAGCTGAGGAACATGATGGAATCCCAAAATACAAAACAAATGGAATCCATAAAATAGATGCCAACAGATTTCCAGGAGATTAAAAATTCCATTGGAAGTCTATGCAGCCGAATGAGTCAATGTGAGGACAGAATTTCAGATATAGAAGATAAGATTGAGATTAGTGAACAGGACAAGAAAAACTGCTTTAAAATTGTAAGGGACCACAAGAAATCAATCCAGCAGCTGCTAGACGATGCAAAGAAGAGTAACATAAGACTGATTGGAGTCAATGAAGAAACAGGAGGGAGTGCAGATGACATAAAAAAAGTCCACAGAAGTGATGGCAGAAAACTTCCCAAGGAGGGAAAGAACTTGACATACAGATAAGTGAGGCATATAGGACTCCAAATAGCCTTGATCAAAAAAAATCTACACATAGGCATATAATTGTTAAGATTCCAGAAACTCAACAGAAGAACAAAATTCTACAAGCAGTGAGAGAAAAGAAACAAATCACATACAAAGGAAAGCCCATCAGAATCACAGCAGACTTCTCAAGGCAAGAAGAGCTTGGAGTGATGTATTTCAAGCCCTAAAAGAAAACAGCCTCCAACCCAGATTGATGTACCCTGGAAAATTATCTTTCAAAACTAATGGAGAAATAAGACACTTTTATGATAAAGAGCACCTTAGGGACTTCATGAATACCAAACCAGCACTCCAAAAAATTTTAGACAATATCCTAGGAAAAGACAATGAGGATCACAACCCCAGGAAGCCTAGCAGAATGAATCCGTAGGGTGCAACAAGAAATTAAACACAAAGGGGGAGAATCCAACAAAAAGAAAAAGTCATGACAATGATAAGTCAATATGTATGAGTTATAACCATCAATGTTAATGGTCTCAATTCACCAAAAGAAATAGACTGGCAGAATGGGTCAAGAAGCAAGATCCAACAATATGCTGCATACAAGAAATACATTTAATTCAAAAAGAAATTCATAGTCTGCAAGTTAAAGGGTGGAAAACAATACTCCATGTGAGAGGAACCTGAAAAAAAAAGGAGGAGTAGTGATCCTCTTTGCAGATCAAGTGGATTTCAAATGAAAATCTAAAACAGCCTGGTCCCAAGAATTTCAGATAAGGGACACTTGACTTGTATGTACAAATCTATAGTCAACATGTGTTTTCATTCCTCTCAAGTAAAAACTTAAGAACAGGACTGTTGGTTCTTAATAGTAATAAAAGAAATTTCTATATTGTTTTCCAAAATGGTTTTATCATTTTACATTCACATTAGCAGTATTAGGAAGTTCTACATGGTTCACACCTAAGCTGACATCTGTTCTTTTAAAACTTTCAACTCCATCTCCCTAATGAGTGTATAATTCAATCTTGATATTGTACTGATTAGTATTTTTCTGATTCTAGTGTTGCCCACCTTTCCTTGTGCTGTACTGGCTATCATCTTCTTGTGTCTACTTTTTAATTGGGTTGTCTATTAATGAGCTGTAAGAGTTCTTTATATATTCTGGTCATAGGTTATATTCATTATAGATATCGTCTCTTTAAGGACTACTTTTCATTTTCTTAACGTCATTTAAAGTTCTAAATTTTGATGGAATCTCATTTATCAATTTTTTTCTTTTATACAACATGTTTTTTATAGCCTAGGAAATTCTTGCCTACCCTAAATTCATAAACATTTTCCCTTATAATTTCTTCTTAAAGTTTTATAGTTTCAGCCAGGGATTTAGCTCAGTGGTTTCGCCGCCTGCTGCACAAGCGCAAGGACCCGAGTTCAATCCCCGGTACCAAAAAAAAAAAAAAAAAGAAATAGACAATAAAGTTTTATAGTTTTAGTCTTTCATATTTAGCTTCATAGATCCTTTCAAGTTATTTTTACGTATGGAAATAAAGGGTTGAAGTTAACTTTTTACATACGGATACCAGGTATTCTAGTGCCATTTGCTGAAAACACTACCTTTTCCTCTGCTCTTTAATTGATTTTATGTTTTATAAAATGTTACTGTTAAAATAATCTTTCAAAACTCAGTGGACCATATATGTGTGGTTCTATTTCTAGATTCTCTGTTTTATTCCAATGATCTGTATGTCTTTCCTTACACCAACACTCCCTTGATTACTACAGCTTTAGAGGAAGTCTTAAAATTAGGTACTAAATGTCTTCCAACACTGTTTTTTTTTTCTTTTTACTTTTCTAGGTCCTTTGTACTTCTACATAACTTTTTTTTTTTTTTGGTACCAGGGATTGAACTCGGGTCCTTGCGCTTGTGCAGCAGGCGGCAAAACTACTGAGCTAAATTCCCGGCCCTACATAACTTTTAATTTTCAATATCCAACTCTTCATTTATAGCAAGTATACATAGACCTGCAATTTTATATATACCTTGTGTTTTCTAATCCTGCTAAATTCAATCACAAGTTCCAGGGGCTCCTAGAGATTTCTTAGTATTTTCTCTGTAGATGATCATTTCATCTACATATAAAGATTTTACTTCTACCTTGCCAATCTTATCCTAATTGTGTCATTTTATTGCCTGAATATTTTGGTTTAGACCTATGTTTCAAAGTTTAATGGACAGATGAAAAGTAGGCATATCTGCCCTTGTTCCCCACCTTAGGGAGAAAGCATTGTATCTTCTCCATTCATATAAGGCGTTTTTGCTGGAAGTATGGACTACATGTCTTTGATCTGTTGAGAAGGTTCTGTTCTCCTTCTAGTCTCCTGATAGCTTTTACCATGAACAGCTGTAGAATTTAATCCAATACGTTTTCTCCAACTACTGACAGGATCATATGGCTTTCTCCTTTCCTCTGTTAAAATGACTTTTGGGGGTAGATCTTCCAATGCTGAACCAACACTGTCATCCCTATAATAAAACCACTTTCTACATATTGCCAGATCTGACTTCTAATAGTTTGTTCTATTAAACAAATTTCTATCTATGTTCATACTTTTTTCTTCTATTATCTTTATCCAGTTTTAGGATTAGCACAATGTTGATTTCCTAAAATGAGGGGAGAAGTGTTCCTTCTTTTTTCTGCTTTAATTGTTTGATATAATTTATCAGTTAAAATGTATATGAGCCTGCTGTTGTCATATAGGTAGGTTTTCAAGCTAGGAATATACTTTCTTTAATAGGTGCTATTCAAATTTTATATTTCCTCCAGAGTTAGTTTCATTAATTTGTCTTCCAAGGTACTTCTTAGAAGTTGTCAAATTTATTTCAAAAAAGATTTTTGTAATATGCTTTCTATATCCTTTTAAATTCTGTAAAACCTGTGGCAATGTCTTCTAGATCTTGATATTATAATTTTAAAAATGTTTAATTGATATTGTATAATAGGAAGAAAAGGTCTAAAGGAGTAGGGGAAGTGGGAGGGCTAGGGGAAAGGAAAGAAGGGGAAAAAAATATGAGAAAAGGAAAAAAAGTGAAACAAAGTCTTTGCAAATAGGGAAGGGTGGAGGGGCTGAAGGGAGGGCAGGGGAAAGGGAAAAAAATAAGAACCAAGATACTCATGTAAAGGTACAAGATCCCAATGATGAATGTAACTGTATTTTATACCTAAAATGTACCAATAAACTTAATGGGAAAAAAAGTTATTTGTGATAGACTGACATTAAAGATATCTCTGACATATTCTTTCATTCAGTCAACAAGTATTTATTGAGGTTCTACTATGATATGACTATATCTCCTAGCCAGTGTTCTAGATCCAATATCCAACAGCAAGCAAAATATCAAAATCTAGCCTCATAGAGTCTATCTACATGCCATCATTAAAGTGAAATGAGAATCTGAATAATGTGTAAGCTAATTTATAAAATTCTTCCCCCAATACAAGTGTAAAGTACATCTAGAAAGATATATAGCAAGCCACAAAAGTGATTATTGCTGGGGCTTTTCTAATACCTGCATGGGAGACACAGCAGCGGCTGGAGTGGTCCTCACTGGTATTCCACTTAGAGGACTTCTGGGGGCCTTATGGATGGAAATATTCTGTCCAGTTCCACCTGCCAAGAAAAGAGATTGGTGGAGGGGTTATATATATACATATACACATACACATACATGCACATGGGTTTTAGTTCAAAGTTGCTTGCAAAGAATAATTCTTGATTTGTTGCTACTTTTTGGTGACTTAAATATCCGATGATGTTTAGCATAACATTTACTCTATTAGCCTTTTCTCTTCTGGACTAGAGCTGGATTGGGGAAAAGAGGGGAGGAGTTAGCCAAGTGAGGGGTGGGCTTAGGTATAAGATAAGCAAAGAAAAAGAATGCATATGTAATGCGGTTACTCTGGAGGGAAGTAACAGCAAAGTTCTCCCCAAAGATATTACTGTGGATTCATTTCCTATCTGCACAGGCTGGGTAACTGAGTCTTCCTTTCAACATGAGTAAACAAATCTTAATCTATTTTAGGTGCAAACTAACACAGACAACTAAGTACATTTGAGGATTAGTTATTATTCTAGTTTTCAAATACAATGCATACTTTTTGTAGTTGAGAGACCAGAGATGTTGTTATTGTGGAGAGATGTACATTCTGTTTTTTCTATTTGCTATATCTGTGTGTGTGAAAGTATGGGTACATTTTTCTTATATATGTAAGGTAAGTCTGACTAAAAGGAAACTGAGTCAGACAGACTATTCCATAAAAAGCAGAGAACATACAAGATCAGGAGTAACAGATCAATACAGGAGCTCACACACAAGACTAGGCAGAAAAGTCAAACAGTACATTGCAAGGTTTGGATGGCTGAGGGTGTCAACAAGAGGGCCAAATGCACAGATGTGATGCCTTGTTTCCTAGGAGATAAGGGCTCTGGCCTACCTTGCTAATTTTTAAGAGATGAAAAAAGGGTAAACAGTATTTACTTGTATGTAATGGGTATAAGAGTCAAAAATAGGAAGATGGAGAGGGAGGTACTGGAGTTAGGGAGAAGAGGGAAAAGAAGAGGCCGTATCTGTATTATCCAAGAGACAGACTTCCCACTGTGACTCACTCACTGGAGCCTCTGTCCAGCTCTTGCACCCAGTGGCTGCATGAGGCCTGATCTGAAAGAGCCTTGTGGTTGTATCAATGTGGGGCCAGTGTGGTGCTGAAACAGGACTGAAACATCAGGCCAGCATTTGAATATGGAGCTTTGCTTATGGAAAAAAGTGATTAAATACCTGGGCGTCCCAAGTCAAAAGACTTGATCAGTGACTTAACAGTGGTTGCAGACTCTGAAGGTGCTGGAGACGTTCTGTTGACATAGACACCATGCCACCGGCCAGCAGTGTTGACCTCTAAGGGCTCAGGCTCTTCATTCACAGGTCTGCACAGTAAAGAGCATATCAGATTGAAAAGGTGGAGCAGGTGCGTGTGTGTATGTGTTGTTTGCGGTGGTGGTGGTAGGGTAAGAAATGCAGATGTAAACAGAACCGATATGGAGAAAATATACAAAGCTGAAAAGAAAATCCTAAATTTAAAATTCTAATCAGCTTTGCATCTTTAGGAAATAATGTAGCTACTGTTCTGTTTTCAAAAAAGCTGTTTTCTTAGGAAGTTGCATGCAATAACATGTTTATATGTAGAATACCTTGATATTAGCTCTAAATAAAAATGAGTCTACTCTGCGAATGAGTCTACTCTGCGAATGTTAAAAAATGTTATTTATCATAACCTACTAACTAGCTTGCTAAATATGTATGATAAATACGGTGGATACAATGGATCGGCTGATTGACATGGAACATAATCTGATGTAGGAAAGATGGATTCTTAGCACTCTCCTGCAGCTAGGCTTTCACATGTGATTTAGGTGGGCACCAATCAGAAAGACCTGGGGTGGGACCTGAGTCATGGGGAGAGATAGGGTACAGGGCATTCATTCACTATGTTGATGCAGAGACAGGATGCGTCTGATGCTGACAACTGTGGTTGTAGCTTTCCAACTGGGCAGGTACTGTCTCAACTTTAAGGCTCTTATCATGGTGGAGGCAGCAGGTCCCCTTGTGTCCAGTTCTGTGCTGTGACTTCAAAAAGCCATTTCTAGAAGCTCAGGCTACAGTCTGTTTCTTCAGCCCTCCCAACAATTCTGCAGTCCACTCAATAACGTTTTGCCTAAACTAATTAAAGTGTAATCCATTTTATACAACAGAGTCTTGCCTAGTACAGTTTGCCTTCTAGGACTAAGAATGGTAATTCTGCACGTGGTGAAATGTACTTTCAACTAAATTTTCTGGTGTTTTTTGTGTGGTGTCTAAATTCCAGCACAAACTCGAGTTTTTAAAGACAGATCATGTGATTCAATCCTTTCATGCGTGGCTTCCTCATCTAGGGAACATGTCATTTAATCTCTTTGTGAATAAGCCAAGACAAGAACTCTCAACCTTCTGATTGCTAAGTAACTGCTCTTTTTATTATATCATATTACCACAGCTGTTCTGGAAGATGACTTATTTATGAGAATGGCTCAAATAGAATACTTCTGGCAGCTATTTCAGTAAGGTCAGTGGAAGTTTAAAATATTTATTTCCTGATCTTTTTGAAATTAATCTAGCTACTCTTGAGTGTCTACAGTTGAAGAAATTTGCCCTTAATTCTCTCAGCTTTCTTCTGTTGCTCTGCAATCAACACAAACAGAATAAATTTAAGTGAAGCAAAATTTAAAATAAACTACTCAGCTTTACACTCCTGACTCCATAGCTCTTTCTTCTAAGTGGAAAAAAATCAACAAATTGAAAAATCAGAAGAAACTATAAGGCATTTCTGAAACTAGGTGGTTGGGTTTTTTAAAAGCTTTTTTGAAGGTTTATTGACAGGAGTTGGGGTTTTGCACCCCCTTTGTATTGCACATTACAGAATCAGACAGTGAGCTGGGCGTAATGGTACAACCTGTAATCCCAGCTACTTGGGAGGCTAAGAGATCACTTGAGCCCAGGAGCTCAAGGCCAGCCTGAGCAACACAGTGAGACCTTTATCTCAACTTAAAAAGAAAAACAACAGATGATGAAAATGTAGAAAAATAATGAAATGAAATCAAGTCCAAAACAACAACAAAAAAACTATTTCTGTGCCAGTTATTCTCAGGAAAGTCATGAACAAAGAAAGGAGACCACCTTCTTATGTGTCCCGCTAAATGACTTGGTACCAAAGGGCCTCCGAAAGATCATTTTTATAAACTAATTTAAATTTTATCCTTGTTAATTTAATAATAGAGGATCCTACATGCTAAGGTGTTCCTTTTAGTTATTTAAGTTTCTCTGTGACTCAAAACATTAACTGATAAATAGGAAGACTAATTTAGACTTCGCAAGAAAATAGCAAGACTACAAAAATTAATTTCTAGGACTCCTGCCTTCAGACATCTGAAGATAATATTTCAATTCATCACTCAGTTGCTTAGCTAGAACAGTAAGAGTCAGGATGAGGTAACTATGTTTTATAATTTAAACATATATATGTATATGTCTGCAATTACTTTTTCTTTTAAATTTTTCATTTAATTCATTGCTTTTATTTCTGGTTAGAGTCTTCAAGTAGTGTTGATTTTCTATAGCATTCACTTCATCAAGATGCTATTTGTGCTAGCCTATGGTGGAACATTCCTATAATCCCAGCTACTGGGGAGGCTGAGGCAGGAGGATCACAAGTTCAGGGATAGCCTGGACAGTTTAGCAAGACCATGTCTCAGAATGGGGTGGGAGGCACAATAGGTCATGAGAGAGCATTTGCCTAGCATGTGAGAAGCCCTAGGTTTAATCCTCAGTACAGGAGATAGGAGACGATGATACTTATCATCTATTTTGATTCAAGTACAGGTAGGCTCTTGTACAAGATGATTTCTAAAGTATTCACTGGTTATCTCTACTTAGGAAACATTTCACTGTATCACTGCTACCCTCATAACTGGTAGATTTTTATGTATCAAGAGGACTGGGTAACCCCATGCTTATAACTGCTGGGCTCTTGAACAATGGAATGAAGCCCAGCTCCAGGTCTCTTCCAGGGTCACTGATGTTACTTCCTTTAACTTCCCTCTACCCATCGAGGTACTGAATTTTGTTCCTTTTATATCCTGCTTCTGTGCCTTTGCTCATTCTATGCCTTTACCAGGAATGTAATTTTTTCAGAATACTATACACAAAATAAATCAAAGTTTATCATTTTACTGTGAATAAATATGAAACATTCTGCCTCTTAGGTGTCAAAGAGTATCTTCTGAATCTCACTTCTAAATTTCAATACTAGACTATACATACTAACATGGTAAGATGGCAATTTGAACACAAACATCTTAATTTCCAAATCCCAACAAAAAGAATCAAAGAGCAAAAAATTCTTGGATCATCAATGGAAACTAGAGAAGGGTACCATCTATAGGGTACAGGCTTTGAAGAATTTCTGCTACATAGAAAGTAAGTGGGAGGTTAGGGTGGAAGGAAAATACTAAGGTTATGTTCCACAGTTTCCTTTCCCTAATGTCTCCTCTATGTTAGAGGGCCAGGGATAGAGAGAAGAATGAAGGCAGAGAGCATGCAGCATATCTCTGCAAAGGATCCAAGGAGCCTGGGGCTGGGTCATTCAGGCACAAAGGGCAGGAACAACAAGAAGTCAGAAAGAGCCACAGAATGTACCTAAGGCGAACAATGGATTGAAGAAAAGCAGACCCAGGAAGCTGGCTCCTGTGTTCCAATTTCTTCTGCTAACCATCTACTCCTGCTATACTCTATCTGAACTTTAGTTTACCTTAAAGAACCTTCCCACTAGTTTAAGAGAAAATTCGAAGCATCAGCAGGCAAAGAGGATATAACTAAGCAAAACCTAGATATTTATCTTGGGCAAATGACCAGCCTTGACATACTTTGATCTATTTAACCAAGAATCAGTAAATGAGTAAAAGCATGCCCTGATATTAAAAAAAACTTTTTAAAATTTTGATCTATGAAAATATTTCATAACATAAAATGAGAAGAGTAATGACATTCAAGAGAGAACAAGCATTGGTAAATTAATGACAAGAAACAGACACTTGATATAATCTACTTATAAAATTCAATAAAATATGAAAAAATAGATGAAAGACAATTTAACATGAAAAGCTAAATTTAAAAAATAATATAGGCAATATAATAATACCATTAAAATATTTTGAAGCAGAACTAACTAAAAAGAACAAAAAAAGAAGTATATTTGGGAAGGTCTCTCTGAATATAGATAAAATAAACAATGAAAAGGAGTTGATAATAAATGATGCTGGCCTGAATGGCTACCCACTTGGATGAAAAAAGAACCACATCTCACATTACAAAGGCAGATCAAATGTCTGGGAGTGTCTGTGTGCACATGTGTGTCAAACAGATAAAATCCAATAGATGGTTTCATAATATTGGGGGAGGGAAAGCCTTGAACAAAAACAAAAGCTCTTGAAAACAATAAAGGAAAATACAAACAGATCACATTATATAAGGCTGGGGGTGTAGTTCAGTGGTACAGCATTTGCCTCACATGGACAAAGATCTCAATCTCCAGCACTGAAAAATAAATATTCTATATAACAATATAAAAATTCCAATGATAAAAGCAAAATATTAACAACATACTGGGATCAGAAATACTGACTTATACACTGGTAAGAAAAAAATAATCAGCTCAGTAAAAAAAATAGGCAAAAGTGCTAATAAATTAGCAATTCTTGTAAGACGAGGTCCGTGTATTCAGGGTGGTATGGCCATATGGACTACCAATTCTTGTAAGAGAAAATGCAAATGGCTAGTAAACAGATAAAAATATGTGCATCCATGCACATTAAGTGCTAATGAGATAGTATTTTATTTTTTTGCTTGTTACTGGCAAAAATAACATTAATAATATCACAGCTACTAAAGCTAAGTAAGTGGGCACTTTCACCAAGAGTAACATCACAACCCTAAGGTAAGTAATCTGGCAACATCTATTAAAATAAAAACATGCATATTCTCAAATGTATCAACCATAGTTTTAGGAACTCATCCTATAAAAACAAAAACAGGCCGGGGATTTAGCTCAGTGGTTTCACTGGTTCGATCCCTGGTACCAAAAAAAACAAAACAAAACAAAACAACAAAGGGACTAGGAGGGTAGCTCAGTAGTAGAGTGTGTGCTTAGCATACTTGGGGCCCTGGGTTCAATCCTCAACACCAAAAAATGACTAATTAAACTAATACAAACACAACTATATAAGGCAATGTTAATATGCATTATTACAATCTCATTATCAATAAAGGAAGAAAAATTAAGGTAATATATGAATATGCTTGGGTACACTGCAGAATACTACACAGCTGTCAAAATGACTTAAGATTTGTACATACTGACCTGGAAAAATACCTGTGACACATCAAGTGAAACATCAAAGTGCAGAGTATCATATAAAATACACTCCCTTGTCTATAAATGATGTAAAAATAAGTTCTCTATATATTTATGTAAATCTTCCTACATCTTCATTTTATGACTTACAAACCCTAAATATAATTTCATAATCAAGAAAAATCCAATATATTACATTACTAATGTCTTGTTTCAAAATTCAAACCAGACAATTTCAGGCTTCAAATTCTTATACTATTGTTTTCTGATTCCCTAGAGCAGTGATGGCAAACCTCTTCAGAGACTGAGTAGCCAAACTGCAACCCAAAACCCACTTATTTATCACAAAATACCAACACTGCAATTAAATCTGAATGCTGAGGTTTTAGTTTAGAAAAAACTCTACATTAACATTTTCTGTCTTAAAAGAACAACAAATAACACGTGTGTCATAGATTCACCACCATTGCTCTACAGGTTTTTGCTTTGTGCAAAATTAGCATTTTTATTCCATGCCCCCATTCTAATAATGAAATCATTAAACAGTTACATTTATATTCCTTATCAACCTCCTCGTAACAACTTCTATTTAAAGTCCAGCATGTTCTGATTTCATAATTCTAGTTATTTGATGTGACTTTAAAGTTTTCAAACTAGGACCTGGGATGTAGCCCAGTGGTAGAGTGCTTGCCTAAGCACACACCAAGGCCTCGGGTACAATCTCCAGCTAACCCTCCAAAAAAAGTTCTAAAACCGTATCAGGGAAAAACTGACAACAGAAGAACATAAAAGTCCTGCAGAAACATAGCCAGTGTTTAAAAACCAAACAACACACTCTTCTAAATAATAACATATTTATTTAGCACTTCATAAATGCTTACATATAAAAATATTCAACAATACCCAGAGCAAAGACAGATCAAAATATAAGGGTTAACATAGCTGTGCATTTTAAGTTGAGGTTGCATTTTTCTTATTGTCTAGATTAGAAAACACTCAGCAAGTTCATTTTAAGTCATTCTAAGAATTTTCAACCTGAGGTAATGATTTCCCAGAACATGAGGGTAATTCCAGCGAGTACCTAATTTTCTTTATAAAGAAGTATCAACATCTCTTCTTTCTCATGCCAAGTTAAATTTTTCTGGTAAGCCTGTGTACTCAATTTGATTTCTTCCTGAGCTTAAAGAGCATTCTTAATCCTAATTTTCCTTTTTATTATGTAGCTAACAGCCCTATGCTATCTATACTGCAAGATGCTCCTCACATGAGAAATGTAGGAGGTTTTTCACTGGTAGAGTCTGCTGAATTGGATACAGATCTTCACAAACATATGTACTACCCAAAAGTTTAGTCATACTTTAAATTCCAGATCACTCTGAGTTGTCCCCTTCTGCATTAAAAGTCTTTTAAGTTTCCAGTCTAGGTTTTATTCATGAGGCTTTTGTTGTAAGTTATCCTTCATTAGTTTTCAGTTAGGTTTCAATTAGCACTGTCATTGTGTATATTCATCTGGCTAACCACATTTTTTATTCTCAACCAAATATCTATGTTTAGCCAAACAAAGATTCTGGAAATCAAACGAAAGCTTAGTGGCAGTTTGTTTCAAATGAGGTAATAAAGTGAGACCTCAGCTTACACAGGCTCAAGCAAGACTTGATATAAGGGAGAACTTTCTAAAATTCTTCAGTATAAGGCATCATGCAGATGGCTTCTTATTTTGCCTTAAGCAGTGTCAATTCCAAGATTACCAGATCCTACATTCAAAAAAGCGCATGAAAATAAATACCAAAAAGCAGAACCTATGTATGAGCTGCATTCACCACCACTTGGGAGTTTGCTAAGCCACTATTCTCTAAGAACATGAAATATTTTTTCAAAGACTTGTATTTTATCTTTCCAGAACTTCATTTTATTCTCCAAAAGCAGAGACTGCTGAATCTTCTTAAGGAGAGGAAAAAAAAAAAAAAAGAGGGAAGATTTATCTTTGATCATGCATGAGTTGATTCTGAAAATGTAGAAAAAAGTAAAGAGGCTTGATTGCAATGTGCACTGTTTGGAACAGTGAATGGTATAGGAGACAACTGGGCTCTTTTATATAAAATGGTAATTTCTCCTCTACAGATTCCCCCTTTCATATAGAAATGGCTGTAGTTTCCAATCATGGCAAGGGCTGGGCTGTATTTCTTCCACCAAAAGCTCTGCTAGCTGACAGAGACCACGGAGCTGTGAAGATAGAAATGGGAGGGAAGGCTGGTAAAGGAGTTATGCAAGGCAACACAATTTTTGATTACAATACAAGAATTAATAACTTGTACTGTCCCACAAGGAAAAGCTAACTGGTCTTCATTCCTACTATTGCAAATTTTTGTAAGTCAAAGGTTTCCAGACAGAAAATGTGAAAGACTTCAAAATGCCATTACTAGGCTCCTTTTACCAGAACTTTTCCAACAAATAACTGTATTGGTAAAGGACAGATAACCAGGATGAACATAGGCTCCCTGTCATTTATAGAGAGGTTTGTGTTTCCCTGTACTATCCACGACAAACTCTCTACTCCACAAAAACCCTAAGAGTAAAAATCCAATAATGGGGTGGAGGATGTGCCTTGGTGGTATAAAGCATGCCTAGTATGTGCAAGGCCCTGGATTTAATCCCAATACTGCAAAACAAAACACAACACAACAAAAAAATAAGACAGCCCTTCAGAATTATAGACTAGGGCCAGGGATGCAGCTTAGTGGTAGAAATGATAGAGCACTTACCCAACATGTATAAGGCCCTGGGTTCCATCCCCAGTATTGGGCAAAAAAAGTAGAATTATAAACTATATATTTAATGTCATAGCTGTAAATTTAAACTATAAAAAATAGTATGTGAATGAACTGATTATGTGTGCTTAAAAGGATTTCCACAGTAAAGGTCAAATGAAATGCCAGAGGCCCTGATGGTTAAGTGCTAAGGGAAGGTCTGTTTGAAACTGCTTAGGAATCCCTATGGGAACTGGCCCATCCATCCATCAGGGTCAGGGATTTGGCATCACAGGGAGTTGGGAAAGACATCTTAGTGACCCAAGAATATATACCTGCAACTTACACACTTCCCTTACAGCAGCAGCTATGGAACACTTGCTGAGCGGCTGTGAAACACTAGCATTCTAAGAACTACACAGAGGGAGCACAGGCACACATGAGGGACATTACCGCATGATGTGGATGTGCATGTGTGAGTTAAAAGCCAGCTCCTGCAGAATCTGTGTGTGACAGGGCACCATGTTCCTCATTTGAGTGGGAACAATACAAAATTGGTGTGTGGTACAGGCTAAACATATGTAAACCTGAGATATTCTATCTTGGATGCTAATGCTGTTGATTAGGAACACATGTACATTGTTTTCAATGACCTTCCTTTTTTAAGATGTCTTCCATGGATGTTCGTTGGTGTAACATGATAGACACAGCAAATCAACCTAAAAACAAGGCATTTAATGCTTCAGGACAAGGAAAAAAATGCACAGATCATTCCCTGCCAATGTTTGCGAAGTCTGTGTCATGTACTGCTCATCAATGTTTTGGAGTCACCACACTTAGCTAGTGAGCTGCCTGTGTGCTCTCTGTACCACCTAGGGCCCAGGGCTCAACTTTTCAGAAAAAAGATCTAATAGCTCTTTCTTTTCTTTTCTTCATTAATTTATTCATCCATTCATTTTTTTTTTTCCTAGTGCTGGGGACTGAGGCCAGGGTCTTGCAAATGCTAGGCAAGTGCTCTACCACTGAGCTACAATCCCAGCCCCAGAAATGTTTCAATTTCAATGAATGGTTTGCATTTCAACACTTTCCTCTTAATTATTCAAAATGGGGAAAAGCCAGGATTGAGAAATTATTCATTATCCTTTTGTCCATTAATTTATACATCCAGGCCCGTAAACATGCACACACACACGCACACACACACATATACACACACACTAGTTGTTCAAACTTCTGGGAAAGAGCAGGCCAATAAGCCACAGGTAAAATTCAAAGATGTTATTATGTTCATCTTTGAAGCTCAAAAGATTGCTCCAAATAGATGGCAGGGCTGGATTTCTGACTCTCCCACTAGAGAATGGACAGGTGACCAACTAGTCTCAGAGAGTATGACTTAAAGGGACCTTGAAATACTATCTACTCATTGCACTTCATTTAACAGAGGATGGAGCCAGGCCTGGGATGGGGACATTACAGAATGGACGAAACAATGAGTCTACAGTTTTATTTCTCTACTTATATTAACATCAATTATTCTGAATCTAAAATAAAAATATCAGCCAAGCATGGTGGTGCATGCCTGCAGTCCAGCTACTTGGGTTGTTGAGGAAGGAGAATCAGCTGAGTTTATGACCAGTCTGGGCAACATAGTGAGACTCCATCCCAAAATAAATAAAACTTTTAAATCCTTGAAAATATAATAGGGCTGCAGACCATTAATGAGTTAGATAATATCTCACTTTGTTCTAGTTATTAACTTCTCAGTAACAAATGTGAATGTATTCTCCTACCCAGGCTCTTCATTCGCTCATCTATCAGCCTGACTCTAATAATTCCCTCAAAACCCCATCTATGCAAAATGAGAATATCAACCAGTTAACCCCATGGCAATGTGAAGGTGCTTTCCAGATGCTCTTACCTTCTCTCAGTTGTGCTTGGAAGACCTCATCAGAGAAGGTTCTGCAAGTTCTTTGGCTGTGGCTGAACCAAGAACGACTTTTGAGTTATGAGATGACCATCAAGGGTCAAATCAAGTGTCAGTCAAGAACTCGTTCAGCCAAGATGGAAACACTAGGTTGCTGCAGGAACTTTTTGAGGGTGGGAGTTGGTTTCCACTCTTGCTCATGTGGTAGGATCAGGAGGCAGCTAGGCCATCAGTAATTTTCAAATAGTCAATTCTTTAGAAAGTGTAACTTGCCAGAGAAGTTCAAGATCAGACAAGAAACCATTACCAGCAATTGTCTGATGTCCTGCCAAATTTGACAACAGACATTTTGATATCTAATGGTTTTCAGAAATATGCCATGTTCTGATTTGTGTCAATTCTAAAGTTTTGAAAGATTTTGTGACACAGAATTAAACTGCTAGATTTGGGAGGTAGGTTTAAAAAAATCCCTAGAAAATTAAAAGAGAAACATTTTGTGCTGTTGTTGATTTTTAATGAAATTTCTCCTAAATTGGAAGGTGTAGAATGTAGTATACAAAGCCCTCAAACTATCAGGACCCACGTTGAAATCTGTTATTATATTAGAGCTCAAATCTGCATCTAAGAACCTATGTAAGTAATGCAACATCTCATACAATAGCCTATTTAGGGCCACCACAAAAACTTATCTTTATTGTCTTCAAAATAACTACATAGGATGCAGTGCAACTTATGACTTGTTCCTTTTCCAAAGACACACAATGTAGAAGCAAGACAAGTGACAAAAGCAGACAAAAGCAAACTAGAATGACCTCACAATCATCTCAATATAAGTACTATGATACCCTGTTTTCCAATTCTCCTGCCTTCATTTAAAATTTACTTCCTTTGGTGGCCTGAAAAGAGTCTGAAAGTGTGACTGTAAGTTAATGATCCTGATTTTTAAAGAATGAATTGTGGAACTGGCTACAGTAATCCTTCTCTAGAGTCCATTTTATATAAAAGTCATAAAGGGACATGGAATTAATTGGCATAGGTTTGGTGGGAAAATCAAAACAGAATTTTGAGAAGAAATCTATTCTCAATATCATGAAATCATGATCATAGAACACCAGATCCCAAGGCTCAGTACCAAGCCAATGAACAACCCTTCTGATCCTGGAAAACACATAAAGATTAGGGTAAACTGTACAGACTAACATGCAAGACTTGCTAAATCTGATTTTAAAAGGCTGTATTTCATATTTGAAAGTCATTTAAAAATTCAAAAAAGTTTTCTAACATCCCAAAATTTCAAAGTTAAAGATATCAATTCTTGTCTAAGGAAAGATAATATTGTACTAGTGAAAGCTTAAAATACTGCTTATAGTCTCTGTAAACTCTACTTAAATTTTCTTTTTTCTTTTTTTTGGTACCAGGGATCGAACTTGGGTCCTTGTGCTTGTGAGGCAGGTGGCGGAACCACTGAGCTAAATCTCCGGCCTGTTTTTTTTTTTGGTTTTTTTTTTCTACTTCAATTTTAAATAATTCACTTTGAGCTCGCCTTAGTAATACCTTCCTGTTAGCAATTCCTGGTTGATCAGTAAAGCCTTTGGTCTGTGTGACCCCCATTCTAACAACTGAAGGGAAAGGCAGACATCAGTTAGATGTCTGTTTTCTACACTCATCCTTTTTTTTCAGTACTGGAGATCGAACTCGGGACCTTGCCCTCGCAAGGCAGGCGGTGGAACCACTGAGCTAAATCCCTGGCCCACTCATCCTTTTTAATAAAGTAGGTCATGTCAAGACCTTTTTGAAATAGCTCATGGGAATTGTCAGTAAGGAATGAGCCTTTTATCTGGTGGCAGTTCCCCTTGAGTCTAGCTCTTCCCACTGCATGAGAACTAAGCAAGTTAGCCTTTCAGCGTGTATCTCTCTACACAAGTATTATAATTTAATGGGTATCCTAGATATTACTTATATTCTTTAAAGCTAAAAGGATATTTGGCTAGAACTTTTTCTATACATTCAAGTAAAGACTTTTTTTCAACATCTTATGGTACAGAATGGCAGTGACTGAGCCCTGAATGGAATGTTCTGAGTTGTGTAGTAGTGGTCATGGAATTAGATTAATTCTAGAAAAGAAATAATAGAAACTGACATAGAGAGACAGAAAAGTGACCCAGCCCTCCTCATGCACAGTGATTAAGTAAGAAGCCAAGCACTGTCCAGGTGCCCTTTAGACTCATGGCTCCACCCGTGACCCACCTGCTGTGGCCCTGCATGTCCCCTAGCTCCTTCTGTAGCCTGGCATTCTTCTCCTCCTCTTCCAACAGCCTCCTCTTCACAGTGCGTAGCTCCTGCTGGGCTTCACATTTGATGTCATTGGCCACCACCACTGCAGTCTGTAGGTCTGCCTGGAACCGCCTCCATTCCTCAGTCTCCTCCTGAAAACGCCAGAGTCCATACCTGTGTCAGATGCCTGCTGGGGCCTCATCTATACAGACACTGTAGAATTCCCTTATCAATCTCTGAGAAAGAATGGCCAGCAGTGAGGCCCTACTTTAAATGGTGTCTTGCTACTAGGAAGAGGCACAAGTGGAAATTCCACTATCCTATGAGCATTTTCCATTCTAAAACTGAACAACTGCTTTACTTTTACTTCCTGACAATAAGAATATATGATTGGAGGTCACATCATGGAAATACTCCAAGAGAAAGCAGGCTGGAGAGCAATTGGTGTTATTCCCATTTTTCCAGAGCTAAGATGGAAATATGTACAGTGAGACGATAGAGGAGACCTGCCCATAGCTGCACCCCACACACCTTTATCTGTTTTGTCAGGGTCTTTAGCTGCCGTTCCAGGTCTGACTTCTGCTCTTCCAGCTTGATCACACTGCCTAGAAGTAAACAATTCAGACAGGAGTTGGAAAAGTGGAAGAAGGTAAGCTGAGTAGCAAAGGGGCAGCGCCAGAGGACACAAAAGGCTTGCAAATCCACACCTTCTACTAAAATTTCACTTTTTAGTGTCCTGCAAGCAGGAAGCTGGAAGCAAGTGGTTCTTCTAAGACAGGGAATGGGATGACATGGGAAATAAGTGTGCTTATTCAGGATATATCGTTAGAAATCGAGGTGTATGATCACATAGCACTATGGGAAGAGACCTCAGCAGCCACTCATACATTTGAGCTGAGCTTCCCTGGTGCTCTTCACACACCACTATCCTGAATGGCCTTCACTGAGGAAGGCAGAAGGCTTTTGAATAATAGAGAATATGACTGGTCATTATTTCTATGATTTTGAAACCCATGTCTAGGGCACGATTCTTAACCTCAGTTAAACCTCAAAAGTATGTATGGTGTTTTTCAAAAGCTCAGAAGTGCAAGTTGCAGCTCAGGATCTATGGGTTCATAGTCTGCAAGGGCAGACGGAATATATTTTAATAGCTCCACAGGTGGCTCAACTGTACTCCCTAATGAAAAACAAGTCCTATCCCTACTTCACCCTGTTTCCAATTCTCTCCATATCACTATCAGAGACTTTTAAATTTAAATCTCATCATATCAGTCACCTAGTAAAAATTTCTAAATGGTTTCTCTAACCTAGAGTAGTAGTTGTCTTTTAAGTATGTGAGTCAGAATCACCAGGTTTTTAAAAATCCACAAGTCAGGTCTTACCCCAGCAGTTCTAGATCAGGGCCTGGGCCCTGAGAGTTTGTGTTTGGAGTCAAATGCCACAGAATAAGAAAACCCTCCTTCACTTCTTTGTATTGTTCTGCTTCTTTTGAGGATCTTTTAGGAAGGAGTGATTAGTCTAGAGCTGGATGTGAGTGTCTTCTGATTCTCCTTAACAAATATATCTTTTTTTTTTTTTTTTGGTACTGGGGATCGAACTTGGGATCTTGCGCTTGCCAGGCAGGTGGCAGAACCACTGAGCTAAATCCCCGTCCCACTAACAAATATACCTTAATATCCCTTGCAGAAGTTTAAAAGCTTCTCAAAAAACGGTCTTCGTTATTTTCAGTCTCTGATATATTATGATATAATCACTGGAGAGTGGGCCTGAAATTTGTTTTGGACATTAATTATACACTGGTTTGCTTGGTGTGTCTGGGCTGACTTTTAAGGATTTAAGGATAACACAATCATATTCTCAATATCAATATCTCACAAAAACAAAAACAAAACAAAAGACTTTATTATTTTCAAAGCTGGTGCTGTGTTCAGAATTACACGCTGACAAAGATGTCTAGGTTTTTAATTATATCAACAAGTGCGACTTAAGCCTGGGTGACAGTGAGTACTGATGCTCTACAGTTGTACACATTGCACTTAATGAACAATGGAACAGGCACCAGCACTGACCTGACCAAATTAAGTACAGAACACACAGTCCATTCTCATTATTCATGGTAGCTTTATAAATTCTTTTTTTGGTATCGGGGATCGAACTCAGGACCTTGCACTTTCAGGGCAGGCGGCGGAACCACTGAGCTAAATCCCTGGCCCAGCTTTATAACTTCTTATAATTAAGGAATACTGAACTATTGCTCCTAGGGGAAATATAATGTTAGGTTCCTGTGAGCTTCTGGGTGTCAGAACATTTTTCATTAACTGACATGCCGTTTGTGTTTTACACATTCATTTGCCAATGTTGTGATAAAATAAGCCAGTATCATCAATATGAGAAACCTCTTCCCTTTTCTTTGTTAACACTGAGCAAGTATTTTAAAAATTCTTGCCAGGATAGTGGCACACTACAGTAATCCCAGAACTCAGGAGGCTGAGGTAGGAGGATCTCGGCAAGTTTAAGGCCAGCCTGGACTGCCTAGTGAGACCCCATCTCAAAACAAACAAACAAAAACAAAACTACATCCTCCTGATCTTCAGAATTTTTTGCCCATATTTTTAACTTTTCGCAAGTCTTATAGGCATGTAATGAGGTTGAACATTTTCCTGACCCTGGGCAAAGTGAAATTTCTTTGGTTTTGGCATTGCAACAGTGCTGTCTACTACAGCTTATTGGCTTTCATCCCCTGAATTCACAAATTTACTCCCTTTCTCATCTTTTCCATAGCTTTATCATTTATTATAGATACTACTTTAGCAGGCTTATGCTCAAATTGGAGAATTTCCTTTTCCTTTCTCTGAATGTATTGTGTTGCTGACTCAGTAACACTGAGCTCATGCCCAACAGCACAGGTCTGAACTAAGCTTATCTAACATTATACATAATATACTATGCTAAAATATATTACTCCTTTCTTGTACTTGGGAACAGTAGATAGCACTTTAGTATTCCACTTATGGAATACCATTTCCAACAGCACAATCACCAAAGGTAGCAGAAAAGCACTGAAAACACAGTAGTAAGTGGACTGTGAAAAGGACACTTGTATACAGTATCACAACTGAGACAAGAAGGCAGAAGTCTCTCAGTTTGATCCCAGGTGAGAATATAAGCGCTGGATGACTCTAACTTTTTACCTTTCTGCATGTCCAAAAATAACCATGAAACTGCTGTAGTACTGGTTAGGAGATATAAATAAATTTTAGTAAGTGAATACAGAATCTATGAATAATGAGTATTGACTGTATATGTTAGGGAACTTCTCAGGTAACAACTATTTTTAGTAATAGCTAGTACTGTTAAAAGCTTTATGTATTAGTTCTTTTGTTATGGAAGCAAAATACATTAGATGTGATCATTTGATAAGGCTTATTTGAACAAAAGAGGCAATGTTTAATGTCTTTCTCTTTTCAAAGCAAACTAAATTCACAAATAAGTCATATTGATCCTTTTTCAGTAACGAAGTGGCCAACATCTGTAAGTTACCTGATATCCCACCATCAATGGGACATGTGCTAAAAATGTTTTTCTCCCTTTAGATCAAGGGGACACATTGTTCATTCTAAACATCTACCCATCATCAGACTCAAAAGACAACACATCCAAACTTGACGACTGCAGTAAACAATTTGTTCTGAATAACCTGCTCACACCCTATACTATTCTTAAGGGAAAGTCCTATGAACTCTCATACAGTCACAACTGAACTTCAAGTGGATCCAGTTGTTTAGAGACAGGGGCAGCAGTGTGGCTGTCACATGAGACATATCTAATACATCCGGAATATACCTGTTCTTTTTCACAGTTACCCCATGCTGCTGACTCATAGTCATCAACTTTCCTTTTCTATCATCCAGTTTTCCAGAGTAATTTAAGAGAGTAACAATTGTTTCTTAACAGCCATTCTTCCTGGGAGATTATACCACACTCAAAAGAAAAGCTCTTCTAAACCCCAACCAATACATATCCTTGGAACAACCCTTTGGCTGTTCCACTGCCCACTGCCACTGGTTCCTTTAGCTCCTAGTCACACCTGTCATATGTTTCATGCAGGCATGCCTTCACTTACTCTCTAGCTCACTAATGAGCTGATTGTTGTGTAACTTGACAGCCCGGTGCTGTTCCACCTGATCTTCCAATTCAAATATGGTTTCTTTCATGTCTTTAATCTCTGCATCACTCTCTGATGCTTTCTCTTGTAGTTTTAGGCTGGTTCTGCTCAGCTGTTCTGCTTGATGATCACATATCTCCTTCAGGTAAGAATAATCTTTTTCCATCTGGAAGAAAAGAAATGTTCCACAGTTAGTTTAAAAATGAAAAAGTTCCCCACAAATCAGTATCCAGGGTCCTTGATGCAAAGGCAAAGGATGCTCCAGGCATGTGCTAGTCCTTACATTCTTGAGAAGTCCTATGGCGTGAGAAACAGCCCAGCCTAAAGGTGTTCAGAGAAACATGACATTCGTGTCTAAATGGCTGCTTTTGTGCCCCTTATATAAGCAGAAAGAAAGCTGCCTGTACTTAAATGCCCTTCTTTCCCATTCTGGAGAGAAAAGTGCTTCCACGGGAGGCCCTGGGGCTACGCTGACAGGAGGACTGCCTGCTGTGGGTGCCAGTAGTGCATCCCCTGTGGAGTAAGCGCCCTCTGCTTGTGAGACACGAACAACACTCCTGAAAACTGACTCATCAGTAAACTGCTGAATCTCAGCCTCAAGATACTCAAGGCTGCAGTGTTTCTTTGGATGAATAAAACACAAGTGTGATGGAGATCAAAGAACATAGAAATGTGCATGCACCAGAAACACAGACGTAGCACAGAACAGTTGTTTCGCCCATTCAATTGTCAATTTTACATATTTTAATAATTAACAGAAAAACACTCAAAATAATGAGATAACCATTCAGCCAGACTTAAAAAAAAATTAAATTTTCCACGTTTGCTAAATATTTCTACTTCAATAAGATTTGTTAATGCCTGAACTTTTCCTATCTCAGAGAGTAATAAGCACCATCCTAAAATTGGTGTATGGTCATTCCCTGAAAGGTTTTCCACTTTTACTATACGTGTATATGCCTATGATAATGCATAGAATTGTCCTGGATATTTTTAAACTTTTGCACAAATCATATATTATGGTTTGCAGCACACTATATTATATTGCAGCAGAAGATTAATATGTTTTTGTTCTGTAATAGACAATGTTTACTGTGCTCTTGTAACTTTTTTTTTTCTTTTGGTACCAGGGATCGAACTCAGGACCTTCCGCTTGCACTTGCGAGGCAGGTGCTGGAACCACTGCGCTAAATCACTGGCCCTCTTGTAACTTTTTAACTGTTTTCTTTTTTTTTTTTTTGGTACCGGGGATCGAACTTGGGTCCTTGCGCTTGCACAGCAGGCGGCAAAACCACTGAGCTAAATCCCCGGCCCATCTGTTCTTGATATGTATCCATACTGACATGAGTTACACTAGGTCACTGTTTTCATTGCTGCATATTAGTATTTCACTGTCTGAATGTACTAATTATTCCATTAGTGTCAACACTGCAATCAGCATCACTGCTCCTTTTCTAGTCTTTTAATTAAGGTTACTAAATAGCTGTATGTTTATCAAATAATATAATCTTGTTAGCTAAAAGATTTCTTTCTGAGCTTTAAAAAAATCTCTCTTTTACTTCATATGCAATCAAATTTTTTCCAATTGCACTTCATATGCAAAGCTTTCTAGCTGTGAACTCTATGGGGACAGGGACCTTGTCTGCTTTATTCACCACTGGATCCCCTGAGCCTGCATGATGTGACACAGAGGAGGCACTTAACGAGTATTTGATGAATGAATGAACAAACATTGGAAGACAGTACTGCAGTATTTTTCACTTGGAAAGCTGGAATGGAAGGAGGGAATTAATAAGAATAGAGAAACCAGTAAGGGAACCAACATGGGAACCAACATGAGAACCAACATAGCCAGGGTACACAGCCTGCATTAAGGGTCAGCATTTCTCTGTGAAACTTGTGCTTAAATTATAGAAGTATGTGGCTCAGGACTGTAACAAAATACATCACTGCAGGTTGTGGTCAAAAAGGGTTGAAAGCTGCTGAAATACATTAAAATGGTTAGGAGTGCAGACCTGAGTCAAGACTGCCAGGGTAAGTGTACTGTTAATAGTTCGAGGCTGCCTTTTTGTGTCACTGGCCTTTCTGCTGGCCAGTAATGAAAACTCATGATTACAAATTATACTATTAAACACCCAGCAATGTGATTTTGATGTTTTTTTTGCAGAGAAAAATCATTTTCATGTATTCTAAGCATTTTTCAGCTTTGAAAATTAACTTCTTCCAAAAGGGGCTGATGGGACTGCATTACAAATAGACTCAAAGGAACTTTCCAGGAACTCTAGGATTTCCTGGAGAGAGGACAGAGAAAGCCACTCCTGATGTGCTAACGATCATCAAAGGCAGATGGCAGCAGAGGCAGCTCTACAGCCCTCAGGGCAGGGATTCTAGGACCACACTCTGATCAGATGGGGCTAGATTCTTACTCAGCTAGTGTCACTACCTTCACCTTGGCATGTCAGATTCTGAACCTGTGGAAAAGATACTGTGATGGAGATAGAGATGTGGATCCAGGAAGTTGATTGAGAAGTGCTCTCAGGAGCCGCCCTGTGGAACAGCCAAGGAAGCAGTATCCTGCAGGAGAAGCCATAAGAAATGTTATCACACAAAGACCTGGGCTTACCCCTTGGCAGCTCAACACCTAGGATGCCCTTTAGTTTTGCCCCAGGTGGAAGCAAGGCCTGACCTTTATTCTTCCAACAGATGAGCCATGAGATGTGGCCATCCTGGGGAAGGCAGCTCTCTTCAGTAGAGTTAAGGCCTGCAGGGGGACCCCAACTGGGTAGTCAGTGACTACTACTCCCCGTCAGCTGGGGGAAGGAGGGTGTGTGTCAGTCCTGAGGAGTCTCTGCTTGTACTCCACCAATGCAGGTATTAGAGAACACTGGTGCCACACACATCTAGATTCTCCTCTCAAGGGTGTAAATACTGGAGATGGTGGCTTTATTAGGAGATAATTTGACTACAGCGAATAAAGATCTCTACACTCACATAGCTTTCTCAGTTGAGTATAATGAACAAGGGTACAAAAGAAATCAAGTTAGAGGTCAGCTAAGAACAAAGTCTCACTCGACCCAAACTAGCTTCAAGTCAGGTGTGGTGACACATACCTGGGATCCCTGGACTATAGAAGGCTGAGGCAAAAGGATCACAGATTTGAGCCCACCCTAGGCAACTTAGCAATTTAGTGAGAACTTGTCCAAAATACAAAATAAAAGATGGGCATGCTGGTACACATCTGTAATTCCAGCACTCGGGAGGCAGAGGCAGGAGGATCACTGTGAGTTTGAGGCCAGCCTAGGCTACATAATGAGTTCAAGGCCAGCCTGCACTACAAAGCAAGACCCTGTCTCAAAGAACAAAGAAATAAAAAGGAGATGGGGATGTAGCTCAGTGCAAAGGTCCCGGGTTCAATCCTTGGTACTAGAAAAAACAAAAAACAAAAAACAACAGATATGGCCAGACACAGCGAGGTCATTATAATAAATTCTGGGTAAATTCCAAAAACATTACAGTCATATAGATACTTGTGCTAGAGACCAGCAGAGGCAGGGCTGTGATGCTGCCAACAGGAAGATACCTGACTTGTGAAGTAAACTCTCCATCACCGCTTCTTGTGTAACAATGCTTTCATTTGCTTTTGTTTTGCTTTATTTTTTGCAGTGCTGGAAATTGAACCCAGGGTCTTGCACATGCTAGGCAAGCACTCTACAACTAAGCTGCATTCTTAGCCCACGTATGTCATTTTACTTGGCTTCTGTCTGAATTTGGTGATTATATTGTCCATTCAATAAAATTATCTTGAATATTAAAGTAAATATTAAATCATCTCTCAGGGCAGAGAATGGTGAAAGACATTAAGGATCCCCCCACACATAGACACACACATTCCAACAGTGCTTCCTCCTCCAAAACAGTTGAGATTCTTTGCAAACCTCAGAAAAGTCAAAAAATTACAGGGAGAACCTCCTGGCTGGACATATTTACTGCTCCTAAAAGGAATGGAGAGGCAAAGAGAAGCTGTATGCACAAGAACTGAAGTTTTTCCTGGCCTGAGAAGTACTTTTGACCTAGAAGCTGAGGGGCCTCAAGGATTTTGCCAGGCAGGTGCCAAAAACAGCTTTGATGAGGTCTGAACATTCTTCCTGGCTCCAACACTTCTCAAACTGTTCTAGGTCCTGTGTTCCCTCTCAGGGAACAGCATAATCACATATGCAACCACAAAAACTGAGGATCTGTGGGTGGACTAAAACGTCTCTTTACCACAAACCCCAACATCAAATCAGCTACCAAAGCAATGGAGCCTAACTCCTAACTGCTTAATATCTTAATGTCTTTCTAACCCTTGTCCTCCTTCCTCTTCAGTCCTTCATTCTTTTTCACCTAACTGTGGCCAAAGTAATCTTTCTCAATTGTAAAGGTGATTCTGCAACTCCTGGGTTTGAAATTCCTCAGACCAAAAGCACAAACAGTAACAAAGAACAGAACTTCATAAAATTAAAATTGAAAAAATAAATTGTGCCATAAAAGGCACTGTACGACAGTGAAAAGACAACTCACAGAATGGGAGAAAAGAGCTGGTCATGGTGGCACACGCCTGTAATCCCAGCACTCAGGAAGCTGGGGCAGGACTGCTGAGAGTTCAAGGCCAGCCTGAACTACACAGTGAGACCTTGTCTCCAAAAAAACAAAAAGAATGAGAGTAAATGTCTACAAATCATATCTCTGGTAAGGGATTTGTGTCCAGAATATATAAATAATTCTTACAACTCAATAAAAAGATAAGTAACAATTTAAGAAATGGGCAAAGGATTTAAAAGGGTATTTCTCTGAAGATATACAAATGGCAAGTAAGCCTAAGAAAAATGCTCAATACCATTGTTAATGGAAGATACTAATGGCATCATTAGGAAGCCACAAGGAGATGCCACTTCATATCCATTGGGATGGCTAAAACAAAAAAAAGGCAGTAACTGTGATGAGGATGTGGAGAAACTGGAATCCTCATACACTGCTGGTGAGAATGTAAGAGTATGGCCACTTTGAAAAACAGTTTGACTCTTCTTCCACAAGTTAAATATAGAACTACCACATCACCAGGAATTCCACTCCTAGACATATACCCAAGAGAAATGAAAATACATTCACACAAAAGCTTACACATAAACATTAATAGCAACCTCATTCATAATAGCCCCAAAGTGGACACAACCCAAGTGTTCATCAACTGATTAAACTGTGGTATATCCACACAATGGAATATTGGCCACTAAAAAGGGCAAAGTATTGACACATACTACAACATGGACAAACCTTAAAAGAACCTTGCTAAGAGAAGCCATGTAATATACATGGCTACAAAAGGATATGTAGTATATGATTCCATGAAATATCCAGAAGAGGGAAATCTACAGACACAAAATAAATTTGAGGTTGCCAGAGACTGGGAAGAAAGTAACATCGGGGATAAGGTTTCTTTCTAGGGATGAAAAAAATGATGTAAAACTGGTTGTAGTAATGGTTGCACAACCATGTGAATATACTAAAAACCACTGCTTTGTACACTTTGGCTTTTGTTTTGAGACAGGGTCTTGCTATGTAATTCAGGCTGGGCTTGAACTCACTATGTAGCCCAGGCTGCCCTTGAACTTG
The DNA here is from genome assembly GCF_053883595.1 of Heterocephalus glaber. Taxonomy (NCBI): domain Eukaryota; kingdom Metazoa; phylum Chordata; class Mammalia; order Rodentia; family Bathyergidae; genus Heterocephalus; species Heterocephalus glaber. Next base: position 246,169 of record NW_028258352.1, on the reverse strand, counting down.
CGGGTAATTCTCCTGTCTCAGCCTCCCTAGCGGTGGGGTTATAGGCATGAGCCATCATGCATGGCAATGTTATTTTTAAAAATCCTTCCATGGCTCCTACTGACTTGAGGATGAAATTCAAATTGTTTGGCTGGCATATTCTCCTGTCCACTTCTAGGGATTCCCTACACATTTGGGCAATGATAAATTACACACAGGACTCTCACCAGAGACCATGTGTTCTGGCCTTAGGACTGTTTTCTTCCTGTGACATTCTCATCCTCACCCCACTCACACTGTTAACTAACCCCTAATTCCTTCAACATTCAGGTTAACAACTTCTTGATGATTCAAGTTTTTGCTGTGAATTTCTCTACCATATTATAATTTAGTAAAGTTCTCCTAGTTAACTAAGGCTTTGCTTTCTTCAAACCACAGGGCACTGACCTTAAGACCACAGTGTAACAGAGTCTTTAGATCTACTCTGAGTATTTTCCTGTCTCTTCTTTGCTTTCAGGTAAACAGGAAGCAGTATAAACTAGAGATTAAGAAGCACACTGAGGTGAGATCCAGCTTTGAACCCTGGCTTCATCAATTAATTAATTAGTCTAATAATTATTCTATGCCTCAGTCTGCTTAACTCTTCTTTTTGTTTTGTTTTTTTTTGGGTACCGGAGATCGAACTTGGGTCCTTGCGCTTGCGAGGCAGGCGGCAAAACCACTGAGCTAAATCCCCGGCCCTCAGTCGGCTTAACTCAAAAAAGATGACCGTATCTACAGTATACAGCTATGCTGATTAAACGATCCAAGGGCCCCAAGAGTGCCCAGCACATAAATAGCACTAAAATATTATTGTTAAAACATGATAAACTCTGTTTTTAACATACTGATATAATTATAGCAGTCTCTCTCCTAATTCTGTTGCATTGCCAAGGATTTGCTGATTACCTAATATATGGAAGAAACAGCCTTGTTAGTAATTATATAACATTATTATGTAGTATAAAATCAACAAACTTGGAATGACAGCTTGAGTAGCTGCCATGAGTAAGAATGTGTGTTGTTTTTATTTAGTATTTAGCCTGACAATGGCAAAATTTCTGCTTTATTCTTGGTCCTGTTGTGAATAAACACTGCTTATAGCCATATGGACATTATGGTCTAAATCTGAATCTCTCTCCCTCTTGCTCTCACCCCCCATCGACTTTTGGGGGGGGCGAGGTGTGAGACAGGGTCTCACTATGTTATTCAGGCTGGTCTTGAACTCAGTATGTAGCCCGGTCTGGCCTTGAACTCATGGCAATCCTCCTGCCTTAGCCTCCCAAGTGCTGGGATTACAGGCATGTGTCACCATGCTTGGCTTTTTTCCCCCTTTTCTGCTCTACTAAAGGAGGGGAAGATATACTAGTTTCTTTACATTTCTGCTATGGAAAAAAAATCTGACAGAAAATTCAAACAGGATAAAAATCTGCCCTTGGAAACTTAACAGGTGAACTGCAGAAGCAGGGCCCTGTGCTGGGAGGGTCATGGGCAGGAGCAGTGCCTTGCATAGGTCCTGAGATCATGTTCAAGGAAGGTGAGGGTAGGTATTAACAAGTCTAATGAGAAAAATGGGTACACCACAAAGGAAGTTGGTCAGGCAAGGAAACTCAGAAGAGGGGACAGCCAATGGCAGTCCCTGTAGGTCAGCCCCCTCTAGAGGAGCCACATGTAAGCACAGGGGCAGAGCAGAAGTCCTGTGGATCTGGTATCCCTGGGAAGACCACTTTTCCTCAAATCACACAATCATCTCCACCAAAACCTCACGTTCAGCTTCCACTCCTTTCAGTTTCTAGAGCACAGACTTGATGGAAGAAACCTGGCCACATGTGACTGTCAAGTGTTCTGGACCATCTGACTGTGATACGTCATGTGAAAAGGGGTATACAAACATTCTGGCTACATAGTTTAATCTCCCTGAGCTTCAGCTCCTGAGGCACACAGCCAGGGAGGCTGGGGCCTGTGGCAAATTTCCCTGCAGGCTTCTCCCTAAGCTGCCACCCCAACATGCCTCCTCTTTACTTTGGAAAAGCTGGAGAAGAGGCTCTGTCTACAGAAGTTCCCAACATGCCTCCTCTTTACTTTGGAAAAGCTGGAGAAGAGGCTCTGTCTACAGAAGTTCCCAACCTGCTTTCTCCCCAGGACTCTGCTCTACCAGAGAAAGTTGAAGTTTTGTGGCCAGAGTGGGGTAAATTATGTCTGAGTTGAAGATGACTGAAATTTTCACATCTTTGGCTAGGTAAACTTAATCAACTCTCATGCAGTACCAGTCCATCACTAGATTCCCCTCAACTCTATCAACAGATCTGCCAACAGTTTTGAGCACCTCTCAAGGTGCTGGGAAGGCAAAGGCTTTCCCACAGTAATCTTGGTTGATCTAGGACACTGATGTAATTTACTGAGAGAAGCTTGGAGAGTCTGCAGGACAGTGACCCAAGAGAACTGAATACCTCTCTAAAGAAGCATCCCAGTAGCTGAGACTGAAAGCTATATGAAGGAGTAGGCAAGAGGAAAATAGAGACTTTAAAAAAAAAACAAAACACCCCAAGGTAGGCAAGGATTTGGCCTGGCTTGGCCTGGGCAAGGAGAGAGGTGGAGGGGCTGAGGCAAGAGGTGCAAGAAGAGGCCAAGCTGTTTGGCTCTGGGCATCAACAAAGTGTATGATGTGATGGGAAATGGCTGAAGGAGTTACATGATTAGTAGATCACCATGAGTATTCTGTGAGGAAGAGTGAAGGCATGCAGTCCTGCTGGGTGGCTGGCAAATGATAAACACAGCTCACCCAAAAGTCACCACTGCCCTTCCTTCTTCCTATCAAAATCCAAATTCTGTTCAAGAATGAGGCTGTGATCTTGTGATTTCAAGAGATAGGATGAGAGTGTTGAGAGCATTTCTACATGTATTTGGGGGAAAAATCATTTCATAATTAAAGTGTGACTGTAACTGTCTAAGGCCCAATGTTGCCTTGCCCAGGAACCAGCTTTGGCATGTGGAAACAACTCCGTTTTGCCTCCCAATGGTCAGTGATGCTGTGGTGCTCAAAGGCAAGATTACATCAGCTGAAGACATCGTGCTTCTCTGAGAACCAAGTAATAATACAAAAAGAATGGTTTCACCTGGGGAGGGATGAATTCCTTATCATCAGCTAAACTCATCCCACCTACTGTCCTGGGAATGCTCTCCTTTCTGCCCTCATCAGCATGAGATTTGCATTGACATAGGAACACCGCAGCCCCCCAAGTCACCTGATATTCCCTCCAATTATTGTGTGTACCCAATAAATGATGGCTGGTATGGAGAGTCTTGGTCTTTGCCCACTCTGAGGCACTGACTTCCCGGGCCCCCATATACTCTGACATTATGCAAGTCTCTACTGTCTTTTTTCTTTAGCCCTTGCTGTCCCCCTTTTTAAGCAGTTGGAGGACTGATCAGCCTCCGATAAGGGAGTGAGCTTGTGACCAATTAGACATAAAAGGACAGCAGCTGGGAAGGCTCTGGGGCGGGGGGCGGGGGGGGGGATAGATTCTCCCCAATGTACTGAGAGATCTAAGGATAAAGGCTTTGCCTTAAGCCACCAACACGGGGGCCGAGATGTGTAGCTATCCTGCACCCTTGGCAGGAGGGCTGAGTGTCACAGAACTGCAGTTCCATAGCTGTGGGGTTCTAGAGCCTTTGGATCACTGCTGGGGGTTGCCTGCCTACCTCCTGCCCTGAGAATATGAGAGCAGAGTGAGCATTATTACCTGGCTTATATCATAGATAGTAGGGTTTTCTGTTTCTTTTCTGTATCACATGGGTATACTTTCCACTGGACTATTTAAACCAGGTTTTACAACTTCTTTTTTTTTTTTTTTTTTGGTACCGGGGATCGAACTCGGGTCCTTGCACTTGCAGGGGAGGCATCGGAACCACTGAGCTAAATCCCCGGCCCCTAAACCAGGTTTTAAATTCTCGTAGGTCCTTAGAGGCATCCTATTCTGAAGTCATGGTCACAGAATTATCTATTTGCCTCATCCTTCTCTCAAACTGTCCTTCCATCTTGGCCAGTGGCTGCTCTCATCAGTTTGTTCTCAGGACCAACACTGGTTACAGGCCAATCATTTCACCTTTACTAGTTCTCCCCTGAATACTGACATTTATAATCTTACTCCCCCATGAGTTTCTGTGGAAAGAATTAAGTTTCAAAGGATATCAACTATAAGCTTCAGCCTCGTGGGGGTAAAAAGTCAATATTTTTCTTTTAAAACTAGATTTCAATCTCAGTCAAGATACTCTAATTTGAAATCAAGATCCCAGACAAATGAAAAGGTAAAAGTCAAAAAAGTTAAGGCTGAGTTCAATGAGTGTGCACCTGTAGTCCCACTTCACAGGCTGAGAAGGAAAATCTCTTTTAGGATGTTCGAAGCCAGCCTGAACAACATTACCCCATCCCCTCCCCCAAAAAACTTAAACCTGGGTTGTTACAGACTGGAAAAACAAGAATCCCAAGCAAACTCAATGCTGCTTACTGGCAAGGGCATACATCTGGGTACCTTTATAGGTACCCATAGGAGGCTGTGGCTTTGCTATCTTGGAGAAATCAGGCCCTTCTTCAAAGCTATGCAAAAAAGGTGTTTTATAAGCTGCCAGCAAAATACTTGGAGTGGGGCTTGGGGGTGTAGCTCAGTGGTACAGCACTTGGCTAGCATGTGTGAGGCCCTGGGTTCAATCCCTGACACTGAAGGAAAAACAAAACTACCATACAATATCCATCAGAAAAGTCGAAAGGAATGGAGATATTGGCAAACTGATAGACAAAGAAATGAAAGGAAGAAAAAACCTACAAAACAGTCTTGCAATTACTATAAAAGTCCTACCACTTTTGTTTATTCTTTAAAAAAGAGACCCACTTTAAAGCTTCTCAAAGGCTCTTCTGAGTCCTTAAGTAACTTACCTGAACTAGGAAAGTACACAGATTTGCTAAATCTATGTAACTATTAGATCACTGGATGGGTTGGCATTGTTTTGCTACTTTGCAAATACAGTACATTAATTTGTTCTTTGATCATAATATTCACCTCTGCCAAGAATTAGAATGAAAGAGTGGGGTGCTCAAGGAAGAAAATGCTAATCACCAAGTAGTTTGCTGAGTGATGAAAACAGTCATGCTGACAACTACTTACAGCAGTTACATGTGAAGGTGCTGGCTAAAATGTTAAGTGAAACAACAACTGAAGAATCAGGATTTACCCTAGGAAAGCCATGATGAATTAATACTGGCTGGCCTTGGAAAATTTGTTCTTATAATTCACCTCAGTAACAAGTTAAAGGATAAAAAAAAATAAACAAATGAAGTTGACCTAAAACTGTCACTTCAGTAGACATGGAAAAAACCCCCATCTTCATCATGTGTTTAAAAACAAACAGGGCCAAGGATGTAGCTCAGTGGTGCACCACCTGCCTGGCAAGTGTGAGGCCCTGAGTTCAATTCCCAGTACCAAAAAAGAAAAAAGAAAAATAGAAAAACAAACAAGCTGGGCATGATGGTACACACTTGTAATTCTAGCACTCTGAAGGATGAGGCAGGAGGATTACACGTTTGAGTCTAACCTGGGCAATGTAGTGAGACCCTGTAGCAAAACTTCAAAAATTAAAAATGGCTGGGAATAGAGCTCAGTGTGAAGGACCTGGGCTCAATCCCAGTGCTGCAAAAAATAAAATTAAAGCCGGGGATTTAGCTCAGTGGTTCTGCCACCTGACTTGCAAGTGCAAGGATCCGAGTTCGATCCCCAGTACCAAAAAAAAAAAAAATTAAAATAAAAACAAGCAAACAAAACAAGATATTTATTAGCCAAATACCTGAATAACATAACAAAGGCTATATAACAAATGCCTCAAACAAACATATTTAATGAGGAAATGCTAAAGGCTTTCTTTTAAATAAGGTACAAGGCAGGGATCCACCCACCATCACACTTCTACTCAACACTGTACAGTGGAAAAGCTGAAAAGGTCCTGAGATCAGTCACTGGGCAAGTCAGAAGATTCAGTATAGCATTTTACATCCTTCATTATAGTTCTTGTTACAAAGTGTTCCGAATATCATTCAGGCATGGGTTCTCTTAAGTATCATCATTCGAATTCCTTGCTGGTGGATTAGCTGGTAGTCTGCAGTGGGGATATACAATAAGCTATTGTCTGTGCCTTGGGTCAGTATAATTTGTCAAGACCAATACTCAAATTGGAATCTGAAATGTAGTGGTAAAGGAAGAGGGGCCACGAGGAGGTGATTCCTTCAGTGCATTAAGGCATTCTCAAGAGAAGTTGTTGTTCTCAGAAGTCTGAATTAGTGGGCTTTAAAAGGAGCTTGTTAAAAAGTGAGCCTGGCATCTCCCCTCACTATCACACATGTTCCCTCTTTTGCATGTGGCAGCTTTTCTTTCTGCTTCCCCACAGTGAACTGAAGAAGTATGTGTCCTTCATCAGATGTGGCTGCCTGATTTTAGACTTTCCAGTTCCTAGAACTAAAATAAGCCTTTTTTCTTTATGTATTACCCAATTTCAGGTGTTTGTTAAAGGAACTGTGTTTGTTAAACAGAAAACTGACTAAGATTGTCTATTAGGAGGTCTGGTTAATATAAAAGGGCAAGATGATTAGAAGTTTACAAAGTTGCTGCTATTTCAGATCGATATCTCTGTGCACATAAGACAGTGCAATCATAGATCTGAAGTCTTGATATTTATAAGAGAAACTCTATGTGGCACTGTCGTTGGTTTCTCTTGAGGGAAACCGGAGACCCCAGAAAGCACCGACTTTTAAAGAAAGAAAAGGAGACAGCCTGGGGGACGAACAGCAGTTTAATTCCTCTGGGACTATTCAACAATCACAAAGGAAAGAAGCAAGGCTTTTATACACGTAGGAAAGCAGCTTAGTTATTCTGGCTATTGTCTTTCTGATTTTCACCTCTGATGATAACCAGTGACTTTAAGTGACTCACAAAAGCTACAGGAGAATTCACTAGTCCCCTGTTTCCATTCACCAATCCCGTACATCAAAGAGCACACTGCAGCCCTCTTCTTATCAGATAGTTATCAAGAGAGCAGGACAACTTTAGCCAAAAAATCAAGCCCACCGGCCCACCATAAACATCACAGATGTGCATAGTGAGTCGTATCTCTCTTACCACCCGTATCTCTCTTACCACCCGTAGAGTCATTGGGTCGCAGTCCTCTGATCCCAGAAAATGGTAAATAAGAAAACTAGGAAAACCTGTTTTTCTCCTGTGAGACTTTTACAAGGTCTCAAAGTTTTCTGGTATTCTTTTAACAAACAGATTTGTGGAATTTCCCAGAAATGACTTAATTCTCTTAGTTAACAAACTTCTTGTGATCTATTCTTACAACTAGATAGCTGAATTCTACCATTTCCCACATGGCACTATCAGTCACATCTTTTATCTCAGACTCTTACCTAACCACTGGCTTGAATCTTTTCATTCCACTGTATTTGATAATTCTAATTGGGAAGAAATAAGATGCAATATGTGAATAACAGTTTGATTTCATAATGTCTGTAACAGGTTGATTTTAAATGCATATGTTATGCCTTGTACTCTATGGAGAATACAAATACTTTTCCTCCAAATGAGATTAAGTTTATAGCAGAAAACTCTAGATATTATTGTCTTTATTTTGGTAAAGTTAAAAGAAAGGTCAAATCTACCTATAAATGTTTTCATTATCAACCAAGAAAGGATAAAGTTAAAAAATTTTACTCAAGAAATTAGGAAGAAAACCAAAAACATGTACAAAAAGAGGGGCAAAAGAATTAATGAAAGTAGAAATAAATTAATTAGAAATAGAGTAGACAGGGCCGGGGATTTAGCTCAGTGGTTTCGCCGCCTGCTGCGCAAGAGCAAAGATCCAAGTTCAATCCCCGGTACCAAAAAAAAAAGAGAGAGAGAGAAATTAAGAGTAGAATTTATAAACTAATCTAACCAGTTCATTGTATTCATGGAATGTGGCTGGATATACTCTGTTCTTCTGGACAGCAAGATTAAATATTATAATCCTGTCAATACAGGTTTGCATGCATACATAACCATGTGTAAAAATAAAAGAAAAATGTGAAAAGGCATATAGCAAATTGTGGGCAGTTTTTTCTCTAGGTGGTAAGAGTAAAGGTAATTTTTATTTCATTTTTTATACTTTTCTGTATTTACTAAATCTTATGCAATGACTATGATTTTACCAGAAAAAAATAAATTTTTTGGGGGGGGTAACAGGGATCGAACTCGGGTCCTTGTGCTTGTGAGGCAGGTGGCAAATAAATTCTTTTTTAAGATGCCATATTATTTCTCATTGACAATATATTTACTATAATGCCAATCAAAATACCAAAAAGAGATGAGAGATTGACAGAGGACTTCAAGATGCATCTGAGAGACTAGACATTTTGCAAAGGTGTCAGCAAAGAAGAATATTATTCTATTAGGTAATAATGCAAAGCTTCCTTTATCTACGTACAATGCAAAAGAGTTCCTACCTAGTAACAAGTAATGAAATTGCTTCTATACCTTCAAAAAAAATCTGTGGATTTAGAACACAGACAATGAAGAGAACTCCTAACACAATGTATCAATAAGGCTACCAGAAAGCTGACTGCAGAATCAGTGTACACAATGACCAATCTTTAAATGAAGCAATAAAGAAAAGTCTCCTTGTGGGGCATATGGCACAAGTTGCTTCTTGAAACAGTAACAATTCCTGAAATAAGGTGGAAAGATGCTTTTAATCTCCCTTTCCAGTAGACCTGCAAATCATACACCCAGAGCTTGGAGAAGACAAGAAAAGGAAGCCATCTCTTTGCACCTTCCTAGGACCTCTCAGTGAGGTAAGCAGAGTATTATACAATCACTATCAATCTTGGCTCACATAATGAAATTCCAGACCAATCAAAAGGTTATTAAAAATGAAAGAACTGATCATTTATTTGACCTTGAGCTGGGGAACGTGTTTCCAAGCTAAAAATGAAAGGAAATGATAAAACAGATTTGGATGACATAATTTAATATCAAGTGTTGGCAAGGGCTGAGGAAAACAAGCGCTCTCATGTACTGCTGGTGGGAACAAATTGGCATGATATTTCTGGAAGGCAATATGGCTGAATGTGTTGAAAGTCTTTAAATGTTTATGCTCTTTGACGCACTAAGTCAACGTCTAGGAATTTTTCCTAAAGAAATAATCAGATATTTATAACACTGAAAGATCTGAAAGAACACAGACATCCAACAATATATATATTTTCAACAACAAAGAACTAAGTGAATATAAAATAATTATATAATAAAATATTATCTGGCCTTTAAAAGGAGATTAAAGAGTATTTGATGGTGAGAATATGCTTAGAAAATAAATGCACCAAAAATTACTAACATGTACCAGGCTGGTTCTAAACTTTAATTTTTTTGTGGGGATTGAACCCAGGGCCTTGTGCATACCAGGCCATCACTATACCTCTGAACCATCCGTGGGTGTGAACATACACACACAAATACATATTTGGAAGAAAACACCAAAACAGTGGCTTGTTATTTCTTGGCAGAAAACCAGGATGATTTTAACTGTCTGTTACTAGCAGCTAAAAGAATACTGAAAGACCTGGATAATCCTTATTCAATCTTGTTCAAGGCTCAGTTCAGTTGCCACCTCTTTAGGACTCCTCTCTCCTGACTCCAATATTATACTTAGAATCCCTCCTTTGTACTATAGACTGGGCAAAAACTTCCTAGTATTCCTTTCTTATTTTCTGTGATGTTCAGACCCAAAACCACAGCCTCTACTCATGTGAGGCAAGCTCTCTGCTGAACTACACCCCGTCTTTTGATATTTCTCATCCCTGTATCATCCTGTCTGATATGATTTACTATAACACCAGTATTCTTTGAATTGCTCATTGCCAGAAATTTGAGTTTTTCCCTTTTAAATCCTCAGTGCCAATCTGTCTGGAATCTAAACAGGTCTTTGAGCTACAATGTTGGATTTATTAACGAAACTGAACAAATGATTTCCTCTGCTCTGCAAATTTAAAGGTCAAGGAGACAAACATTAACAAGGATGAACAAATATCAGTAAAACAATATCTCTTCTTACCTTAGCTAGCAGGCTTGAAATGTGTTTAATTTCACCATTTGCTTTTAGCAATTCTTGTCTGAGCTCAGTGCAAGAAAGTTCCAGCTGATCTTTCTCAGCTCTAGCTACTTTCAACATTTCCTGAAGTTCACAGTTCTCCGCTGTTTGCCCCAAGAAACTACTGGTCTCCATGGCTTTTTGTTTCTCACCTTCCAGGTGAGCCTTCAAAGACCCATTCTCCATCTTCAAGCCTTCCAAGGTAACTCTACATTCTTCCAAAGTTTTGGTCATCACATTATTATTACACCGTTCTAGTTCTAGGAAGCCATTCAGTTTTTCATTTTCTTCTTTCAGGTGCTTGATCATGTCCAAAGCTCCTTGGTTTTCTTCTTCAACCTTCCGTAAGCTACAGGTCAACTGCTGCTGAATGTTGAGCAGCTTTTCTCTTTCAAAGCGGCTTTTCTCAAGAATATCTGTGCATTTCTGCTCTAGCTCAAGGATTTTCCCTTCTTGGGCACTGGGCTCATCATTCTTCACTCGCTCTTGTAAAAGGTTTATCAGTTTCTCGTTTTCTTGACTTAGCTGCTCTGCCCTCTCTCGATGCTGGTGGAAGGACGTTTCTAAAATAGTTTTCTCATCCACTAGCTTCTCATTCTCAGCTGTCAGTTCCTGCACCATTTGTTGCTGATCTGATAACTCTTGTAGAGTGGCCTGTAGCTCCTCTGCAGTGCTGTGGTGATTCTCTTCCATCTTCTGTATCTTTTCTGTAAGGGAAGCAAGGGACAGCTCACTTGCATTGTTTGGAGAATTCCCAGTGGTTGAAAACTTGGAGTTCTTAAAAGGGTTGCTGGTGGAGGACAGGGGCCGAGACGGGGTATCAGTGATGATATGCTCAAAATCTGAGGCATCTGGTGACAAAGAAGCTTTGGTAACATCACTGCTTGAAGAACCGGATGTCCGTAACATATTTCCATATGTGTTTTTCTTATACTCATCAATTTCACTTGACAGTTCATTTCTGGTTGGGCTTCCAAAGCTTGACTCTTGAGTTATAGATGTTGGGCAGCTGCTATCACCAGTGTGACTTGCTGCCCCTTCTGAATTTGGTGAATCCTCAAGGTAAGTCAGTTTTTCCTTCAAGATCTGGTTATCTTCTTCTAGGTCAGCAAGCTCTTTCTGAAAGGTCTTGTTCTTCTCTTCAAGGGTTCTTATCAAAGGTTCTGTGTTTCCTGGTGGAACTGATGTTCCATCTGAACTTTGATCTGAAGCATCAGTCCCCTCGGTGCTCAGGGCCCTTCTTTCCTTGCATTTCTTTAGTTCGCTTCGAAGCCTGTTGATTTCATTATCTTTGGTTTTGGCTTCTGCTATAAGTTCCCGAACTCGGGATTCAAGCACAGCCTTCTCTCCTGCTTCGTTCTCTTGCTTTAGTTTTGTAGAAGTGGTCCTCAGGTGCTTAGTAGGGGTGTGAGTGCAGGAGGAAGTTGGACTGGACCCTGATTTCCTTGGGTTGGAGGGACCTCGTGCCACAGACCTCTCTCTTGAGACAGTTACTGAGAGTTCCCGGGGAGTTGGGATGCCTGTCCGTTTGGTTGTTGGAACAGCCACTAAAGACAGAAACAGGAAAAAAAAAAATGAGGGGGGAAAAAAGAGCAAGCGTTTTTGTAACAAAAGCCAAATGACTTCAAAACACATTGCACAGTAAATGGTATGACTGTCATCCTTCATCCATTTCCTACTCCTCTAGATAGTTACCCAGTTCCAATTGGAGTTTCTGTACCTTCTTCTACCACCCTATTCGTAGATGGGAAAGTGACTCCTAGCATGAGCTGCTCAGTAAGTACAATCCTAACCCCAGCCACAGTTGCTGTTCAAGGCTTGGCACATACCTACATTAAGTTCAGTGAACACAAGGAAAATTTCCAGGGAAGGCTGTAAACATCACTGGACATCAGTGAGAGAGCAGGTAGATATGGAAATGGTTGGCCACCACCTTGCCCTCATAGGAGGAAGGTGAGACTGCAGACGACAGGGTAGAAAGAAACCAAATTCTTAATGGTATTGTTGAGCTGCTAAGTCAAATCAACTGTGAATATTGGCCTACTGGTGGTCTTCCAGTATATACAAACAAATACATATGCTCATACATAAATCATCTTGAATGAGGGCTTTCTGCAACTTGTAATTTAATACAGGTGAACTGATAACATGGCAACTATACAGCCTTTTGACAAAATATATTTATTACGTATTTCTCAATAAAAACTTGTAGAAAACATCATTATCAACATATTTTGACTGAGCACAGGTTTAAGAAATCAAAAGAAGGAAAAAAAAAAAAAGAAATCAAAAGAAGGGCTAGGCATGTAGCTCAATAGTACAGCAGCACTTCCCTAGTATGTACAAGGCCTAGGTTCCAGCACTGAAAGAATTTCAAAAAAAAAGAGGAAAAGAAAGGAAAAAAAAAACCCTTAAGAAATCAGAAGATATAAACAATACTAAAATCAGACTGATCTGACCAAGTGTTCTATCACTTTTAACAAGTGGAAACCATGTGCTCATTTGTATGCATAGAAACAAAAATAAATGCGATAAAGGATGTATTATGTGTATCTATAGAACAGCTAAAAATGTTAAAGGAATTTATATGACAGAAATAATACAGAATTTAAAATTCATATAATGAGAAATGTAAGATGTATCTAATTTTAAAATGTTTTAATCCACACTACATTAAAGACAATACCAAAAAAAAATTAAGTGGTGAAAACCCAGACATCAATCTCCTTTATGTTCTGGAATTGAAGCTTACTTCTAAGGCTACAGGGAAATGAGAACTCTGAATCTAGTAACAAATGCAAGACATTTGATGAGTCCAGACTGATTGCTATAACTTGGGAAGGGATTGTCTCTGATAACAAAGGATTACAGAAGTGACCACCAATCTCTAGGTCTCTACAGTATAGGAAGTGAGTATGGGAGAATATAGATTCAGAATGGCTGCACCCTGGTGCTAATACAAATTTGGAGCCCAGCCTGACCCAGCTGCTCCAAACTCACTACCAAGATTGTGAGCAGACACGAGAGCTGCTACTCTAAAAGGCTGACTCAGCAATGATGGGGTATAGGCAGATAGCAGCATTGCTCAGCTTCTAGCATGGAGTCCTCCTGAAATCATCATATCATCAAGGCCAAGCTATCATTAATACAGAGAAACTACAGTTTGGGGGGGTTTTTTTGGTACCAGGGATCGAACTCAGGACCTTGTGCTTGTGAGCCAGGCATGGTGCCGCTGAGCTAAATCCCTGACCCCAGAAACTAGTTTTTAAATTAACTTTTCTAAATTAAGCTCCTGGGACACTGAGTACTATAACAGATTAAAAAAAAAACACCTCTAGGCATCCAGATGTCTCATTTATATCATATTAAATTTCTCAATGAAGAAATGATTTAATTATTCTTGTAAAATGAAGATTAAAAGCACTAAGCAATAAAATGTCTTAATAATGCCAATTCTCTAGAATGAAATCACCTTGGCAAGGACCCTTATAAAAACTGGAAGGTAATGAAGGTTTCACTGTAACTATGGTCCAACAGGAAACCCCAGGACTGATTATCACACCAGCATCTTCCATTCCTAAAATACCACTAAAATAGGGCTCTTCTCCCTCTTTCCCTACTTCTTCCCTTTTCTCCATTCCTTTCTTTCCCCCTCCCTCCATCCACTCCTCCTTTCCACTTTCAGTCATTTGTTGGTTTCAACGATGAGGAAAACTCAAATAGAACAGCATATCAACTTTGTCATATTTTTAGCTAGAGTTTAACTCCTTTTTTCTGCCAAATCTTACTCAGTCCTCCTAAATGCTACCTATGCCTTATCTACTCAGATTATTTTCTTAAACAGCAAATCACAGTTTATTTATGAAATATAACTCATTGTGTAACTACAGAATATTAAGTCTAGTTGTATTACATATGTTCTTTCTTTCTTTCTTTTTTTTTTTTGGTACTGGGGATCGAACTCGGGACCTTGCACTTTCAAGGTAGGTGACAGAACCACTGAGCTAAATCCCCGGCCCCATTACATATGTTCTTTAAAAAAAAAACTGTTGCTGTTTTCTAAAGGCTCTTCCCATTTCTGCATACATCATTTCAGAAAGTACAAGGAGCAGAGAGCACATTTAGAGAGCTGTTAAAATCATCATCTGACCACACCAAGACTGGTACCTGGCTGCTCTGGCAGTGAGAGACAGCCCAACATACCTGCTCTGGTTACTCAAGGAAAGAAGTAAAGTGGCCTGCATGATGTAATAAACTGGAAGGAGCCTACCCCCAGGAGTCTCCTTCAAATACAGACAGTCTCAATTTACAATGGGCTGACTTACAATAATGCAAAGGTGTAAATATAAAGCCATTCAGAAAAAAAAAATTTTTCTTCGGAGACAAGGTCTCGCTATGTGATTCAAGCTGGCCTTGAATTCACTACGTAGCCCAGGCTGGCCTTAAACTCTTGGTGATCCTCCTGTCACAGCCTCCTAGTGCTAGGATTGCAGGCATGTGCCACCATGCCTACTCAGAAAAATGTTGTTTTTCCCTTTTAGTGCAGGCTTCAATAAATCATAAATATTCAATACTATGTTATAAAATAGTCATTGTTTAGCTGAATTTTGCCCAGATCTAAGCTAACGTAAATATACTCAGTAAGTTTAAAGTGGGCTAGATTAAGCTATGTTCAAAAAATTATGTGTATCAAAGGCACTTTTAACTTAGTGTGTTTTCAACATATGATGGATGATCAGGACATACCCTATTGTAAGCTGAGGGACAGCATATCTGTCCTGTAAATTAAGTCTCTTTGCTAAGCAATACATCCTGAAGATGGTCACATCCCCTTATATAACACATCATATCAAGGTAACAGTGGGGATAGAGAGAGAACTAGGCCAGAAGAACAGGGGCTGGCTCAGTCAGCACCCGCATGTCTTCTACCCTCTTCCCAACCTCCTATTCACTGCCACCCAGAAGGCTGTCTGTTTGAATGCTGAGGTAAAAACAAGCTGCACCTCATAATTATGAAGAACAATACACTAAATGAAATGTTTAATATGTTACATTTTAAAATGCCAGTGAAAGTTATACTATGGTTTATCAACAGTATACTCCAAGTACTCCACAATGTATCCTCCCCCCAGGTGAAGAAGCCTTTGTTCTTGTTGGCATCTGTGTAACAGTCCAATGACCTGACCTATCTTCCGCCCATACAGACCATGATTTGGCCCAATCTTGTGTTTGCCTCCCTTTCTCACTGTGTGGCAGACATCTACAGAAAAATATTCTTGCTTTCCTCAACATCACCCAATTTTTGTTACTAGCACAATGAAAGTTGCCACTCAGAAGCCAGACGTCTCGTTCTCTTTTTTTATTATAACTATTTTCCTGGTGATTTTACTCAACCCTGTGATTGAGGTTACTCTCACCAACCCTTAAGGAAGACTCTGAAATTAACTCTTATATGGACCTCTTTTCAGAGCAATGGATCTGAAAATCAAGCTAAACAATTGAGAAGCATAACTAAATTATCACAAAAGCTTCTCAAACTACACAAAAGGGAAATGAAGACTAAAAAAAAACTGAACAAAATGTGCAAAGGGGTTCAGAAGCTATGAAAGGGAGAAGGCTAATTTTATAGGCCACTCAGGGAAGTTCTCACCAATGATAGGTTTGAGATTCATGGTAGCATGTACCATGAAAACAAGGTCAGGGCTGTACCACCGCTCCCAGCACTGAGGAGGTGAGCCACTCCGACGCCAGCAGCACTCCCCACTTCTTCGAAATGAGAAGACATGTAAACAAGCCTCAAAACCAGACTTTCAGATCACCTACATCAACCACAAAGGGAAATGAGATGAAACAATCTGATACTCAATCACAGGGACGCTCTGAACTGGAAATGAAAGAGGATCTGGAAAAAATGAAATCAGAAATAATTTCTCAGATAACAGCAGAGGTTGTGCTCATAGTGCAAGACTTGATTAATAAATCTAGAGAGGACACAGATAAAAAAAGAGAGGAGCTCAGGAACATGATGGAATCCCAACATAGGAAACAAATGGAATCCATAAAACACATGCAAACAGATTTCCAGGAGATTAAAAACTCCACTGAAAGTCTACGCAGCAGAATGAGCCAATGTGAGGACAGAATTTCAGATACAGAAGATAAGATTTCAATTAGAGACCGGGAAAATAAAAATTTCTTTAAAAATGTAACGGACCACAAGAAATCAATCCAGCAGCTGCTAGACAATGCAAAGAATAACATAAGACTGATCAGAGTCAATAAAGAAACAGGAGAGAGTGCAGATAACATAAAAAAACTGTTCACAGAAGTGATGGCAGAAAACTTCCCAAGCAGGGGAAAAGAACTTGAAATACAGGTAAGTGAGGCATATAGGACTCCAACTAGCCTTCATCAAAAACAATCTACACAAAGGCATATAATTGTTAAGATTCCAGAAACCCAACAGAAAAACAAAATTCTACAAGCAGTTACAGAAAAGAAACAAATCACATACAAAGGAAAGCCTATCAGAATCACAACAGACTTCTCAACACAAACCCTCAAGGCAAGAAGAGCTTGGAGTGACCTATTCCAAGCCCTAAAGGAAAACAGCCTCCAACACAGACTGATGTACCCTATAAAATTGATGGAGAAATAAGATACTTTCATGACAAAGAGCACCTTAGGAACTTCATGAATACCAAATCAGCACTCCAAAAAATTTTAGACAAAATCCTAGGAAATGATGAAGATCACAACCACAGGAAACCCAGCAGAATGAATCCATCAGGCATGACAAGAAATTAAACGTAAAAGAGGAGAATCCAACAAAAAGAAAAAGTGATGACAAGGATAAGTCAATACGTATCAGTCATAACCATCAATGTTAATGGTCTCAATTCACCAATCAAAAGAAATAGACTGGCAGAATAGGCCAAGAAGCAAAATTCAACAATATGCTACATACAAGAAACACACTTAATTCAAAAAGAAACTCATAGACTGAAAGTTAAAGGGTGGAAAACAATACTCCATGTGACAGGAACCTGAAAAAAAAGCAGGGGTCGCTATCCTCTTTGCAGATCAAGTGGATTTCAAACCAACACTGATTAAGTGAGACAAAGAAGGACACTACATCCTTGTAAAGGGAACAATCCAAGAGGAAGAGATAACAATCATAAATATATATGCACCAAACACTAGTTCACCCAACTATATAAAACAAATACTAACGGACATGAAAAATCATATAAGGATTAATACAATAGGAGTAGGGGATCTCAATATCCCACTGTCACAAGTAGATAGATCAATTAGAGAAAAAATAAACAATGAAATACTAGAACTCAATCAAATTCTTGAACAAATGAACTTAACAGATGTTTACAGAGTATTCCACCCCACAAAATCAGAATACACATTCTTTTCAGCTGCACATGAGTCATTATCCAAAATGGACCACCTACTCACTCATAGAACATGTTTAAGTGCAAAGGAACTGAAGTTATCCCCTGTATATTATCAGACCATAGAGAGATGAAATTGGAGATCAATAGCAAAAGAAACTGCAAGAATTTCATAAACACATGGAAACTGAACCACACAGTTCTGAATAACAAATGGGTCACAGAGGAAATTAAAGAAGAAAGTAGACGGTGCCTACCATTAAATGACAATGCCAATACAACATATTGAAATCTAAGGGACACAATGAAAGCAGTCTTATGGGGGAAATTCAGAGCAGTGAATACTCATATTAGGAAAACACAGTGAGCCAAATTAAACAAACTGATGCTGAACCTCAAGCTTCTACAAAAAGAAGAGCAAGACAAACCCAAAGCTCATATAAGGGAGGAAATTATAAAGATCAGAGCAGAAATCAATGCAATGGAGACTAAGAGAATGATACAAAAAATTCAATGAAGCCGAGTTGGTTCTTTGAAAGAATCAACAAAATCGACAAACCCTTACCCAACCTTACCAGAAAAAAAAAAAAAGGAAAGAAAAGGCCCAAATCCATGCAATTAGGAATGAAAAGGATGAAATTACAACACAACCACCAGAAATCCAGGGGATCATCAATACCTAATTCCAGAACCTATACGCCAATAAGATGGAAAACACAGAAGAAATGGACAGATTCCTGGATACATATGAATTACCAAAGTTGAACGAAGAAGACCTAAAAATTCTAAACAACCCAGTATCAATCAATGAAATTGAAAATGTAATTAAAAACTTACCAACTAAGAAAAGCCTGGTCCTGATGGCTTCACTGCTGAATTCTACAAGACATTTAGAGAGGAACTACTGCCACTACTGTTTACACTCTTCAATGAAATTAAAAGGGAAGCAATACTCCCAAATTAATTCCTGGAAGCAAGCATCACCTTGATCCCCAAAGCAGAGAAAGACCCAAATGAAAAAGAGAATCATAGGTCAATCTCATTAATGAACATAGATGCAAAAATCCTTAATAAGATACTGGCAAATAAGATGCAGAAGATCATCAACAAGATCATACATCCTGACCAAGTGGGATTCATCCCAGGGATGCAGGGATGGTTCAACATATGCAAATCAATAAATGCAATACACTATATCAACAGAACCGCAGACAAAAACCATATGGTCATCTCTATTAATGCAGAAAAATCATTTGACAAAATCCAACATGCATTTATGATAAAAACTCTACAAAAAACTGGAATATCAGATGGTCTACCTCAATCTGATAAAAGCTATCTATGAAAAACCAACAGCCAATATCATACTAAATGGTCAAAAACTGAAATCCTTCACACTAAAATCAGGAACTAGACAAGGATGTTCACTATCACCACTCCTGTTCAATATAGTTTTGGAAACATTAGCCACTGCAATTAGACAAGAGAAAGAAATAAAAGGAATAAAGATAGGAAATGAAGACGTCAAATTGTCATTATTTGCAGATGACATGATACTCTATACAGAAGACCCCAAGAATGCCACCAAAAGTCTTCTAGACTTAGTAACCAAATTCAGGAAAGTTGCTGGATACAAGATCAACACACAAAGTAATCAATAGCTTTCCTCTAGATGAAAAACAAACTCAGAGAGAAAAATAGGGCAAATAATTCCTTTGACAATAGCATCCAAAAAACTGAAATACCTAGGAATAAACCTAACAAAAGAAATCAAAGACCTCTTCTCTGAGGGCTGGGATTTAGCTCAGTGGTTTCATTGCCTGGTGCGCAAGCGTAAGGACCCGAGTTCGATCCCCAGTACTAAAAAAAAAAAAAAAAGACCTCTTCTCTGAAAACTATAGCACTCTGAAAAGAGAGACTGAAGATGATATCAGAAAATGGAAAGACATCCCTTGCTCCTGGATAGGAAGGATCAACATAGTGAAAATGGCCATACTTCCAAAACTGCTATATAGATTCAAGGCAATCTCAATCGAGATCCCAGAAGCATACTTCACAGACCTTGAGAAAACAATCTAAAAATTCATTTGGAACAAGAAGAGACCCAGAATAGCAAAAGAAATTCTAGGCAACAGAGACATGGCAGGGGGTATCACAATCCCCAGCTCGAAACTATACTACAAAGCTACTGTGATTATAAACAAAAAACAAACAAACAAACCCCAACATGATAATGGCAAAGAAACAGACCTGAGGACCAGTGGAACAGATTAGAAGATGCAGAAACAACCCCAGACACACTCAGCCACCTCATGTTTAACAAAGGAGCCGGACACCCTCACTGGAAGAAAGAACCTCTTTAATAAATGGTGCTGGAAAAATTGGGTTTCAAGTTTCCAACGATTAAAACTAGACCTATATCTCTCACCATGCACTCAACTAAAATCTAAATGGATTGAAGATCTAAATATCAAAACAGAAATGCTGAACTGGCTGGAAGAGAGTTTAGGAAGAACTCTTGAAGACAATGGTGTAGGAAAAGATTTTATGAATATAACCTCAGTTGCCCGTGAACTAGCACAATCAATGAACAAGTGGGATCTCTTCTTACTAAAATGTTTCTGCCCAGCAAGAGAAACCACTAACAGAGTGAAGAGACAACCCACAAAGTGGGAAAAAATTTTCACCTGCTGTTCCTTAGACAATAGTCTACTATCTAGAATCTATAAAGAATTTAAAAAATCAGACCTCCCAAATTTAAAGACCCAATCTAAAAATGGGCATCTGAAATGAAGAGACATTTCTCAGACAAAGAAGTAGAAGTAGCAAATAAACATATGAGAAAATGTTCAACATCACTGGTCATTCAAGAGATGCAAATGAAAACAATGCTTGAGATTCCACCTCACCCCAGAAAGAATGTCTGCTATCATGAAATCAACCAATAACAAATGCTGTCGGGGCTGTAGGGAAAGAGGAACCTGCTTCACTGCTGGTGGAAGTGCAGACTGGTGCAACCACTGTAGAAATCAGTATGGAGATACCTCAAAGAACTAGGACTGCAAGTCCCATTTGACCAAGCCATTCCCCTGCTGGGTATCTTCCCAAAAGAATTAAAAGAATCATACCACAGTGATATATGTGCACCCATGTTCACAGCAGCACAGTTTATAATAGCTAAAACTTGGAAGCAGCCCAATTGCCCATCAACTGGAGACTGGATAAAGAAAATATACTTTTTTAATAGAATGGAATATTACTCTGCCATAAAAAATGAGAAATTAGACATTTATAGCTAAATGGATGCACACTGAAGCAATACTCTTAAGTGAAATAAACAGTACATACATGTGTAAATACCAAATAGTTTCTCTAATGTGAGAAACTGAAAGTGTAAATAAGGACTAAAAGGTATAATAGATAATGTGAAATTAGAAAAAAAGGTGCAAAGGGGAAGGGGAAGTGGGAGGGGTAGGAGAAAGGAAAGAAGGTAATGGAATTAATATGAGAAAATGAAAAAACAGAAACAAAGTCTTTGTAAATAGGGAGGGATGGAGGAGTTGAAGGGAGGCAGGGAAAGAGGGAAAAAATATGAACCAAGAGAGAGTATTTAAAGGTGCAAATTTTCAATGATGAATGTCATTATATTGTATACTGGAAATGTACCAAGAAATAAACATAATTACAGAAAAAGCTCTAAAAATTTTTAAATGCTTGACAAACTAAATGATTCAATAGGAGAGATGAAATGCAAAACAAAGGAATTCTCCTAATGTGTAGAAGAAAATGACGAGATGGAAATAGAAAAGATAAAAGACACAAGGGTTAGCCCAGAAAATAACCACCAGTTAACAGAAGTTCCAGAAACAGACCAATGTAATAACAGCAGAGGAAATTATCAAAGAAGGAAGAGAATTCTCCAAAGTTGAAAAACATGACTTTCTAGAATGCATGTCAAACAAAATCATTGGGGGAAAAAAAATCCACAGAGATAAATATTTTATTATTTAATTTAATTTATTTATTTTAGTTATTTTTTAAAAAATTTTATTTATTTGGTACCGGGGAATCGAACGCCGGTCCTTGTGCTTGCGCAGCAGGCGGCGAAACCACTGAGCTAAATCCCCGGCCCCGAGATAAATTTTTTTAAAGCTTCAGAATACCAAAACTTTTTAACAGTTTGAGGATCGCTTCTCGGCCTTTTGGATAAGATAAAGTGTAACAGTTTGAGGAAAGGGTGCAGTCTGAGAATGAGATATACCATCATCATTTATTAGCAATACTGAATTCTAGAAGACAACAAATACCTTCAAAGTTCTGAGTAAAGAAATGATTTTCAACCTAGAATTCTATACCCAACTGAACTACAAATCAAGCACAGAGCTTAAAAAATACATTGTAGAAAAAAAAAATACATTGTAGCCCGGGGCTTTAGCTCAGTAGTACCACTCCTACCTCTCAAGCGCAAGGTCCTCAGTCTGATCCCCGGTACCGCAAAAAAATAAAAAAATTGTAAAGCACAAAAAGACTCAGAAAATTAAACGGCCAATACCCTAATGAAGTTATTTGAGGGTGTGCTTCAGCAAAAGAAGGGAGTAAACCAACAAGGAAGAGGGCAAGTGATACAGGAAGCAGGGGCTCCACCACATGAAACCAGCTAAAGGGAAGTCTCAAAATGATTCCCAAGAACAAGTCTGGAAAATATTTCTAGACTGGCTCAAGAGGA
The DNA here is from genome assembly GCF_053883595.1 of Heterocephalus glaber. Lineage (NCBI taxonomy): Eukaryota > Metazoa > Chordata > Mammalia > Rodentia > Bathyergidae > Heterocephalus > Heterocephalus glaber. Next base: position 223,852 of record NW_028258352.1, on the reverse strand, counting down.
AAAAGTGCCACAGAAGAGAAGTTTCCTCAAGAGAGCATCTGACTGGATGAAGAGTATGGAAAAATGAGATGGTGAAAAATAGACACAGTGAAAAAACAAGAAACTACATAAAAATAAGATGCGTAGGACAACAAATAAAACTAACACATGACTTCACTCTGCAGGGAAAAATAGATATGTAGTCACAATGACATCAATACCACTTAAACTGACCTGTACAAAGAAGGTGAAAGAATATTTTCTAGAACATTTGAACGTTATCATGCCTACAGGCAAAAAAGATGAAGTACAGATGAAAAAAATTGAAAGGTAGAGAAGGTAGGGTGGAGAAAGCTGGCAGAGAGGATAGTGGCAATAATACTCATCCTCACCTTACAGAGAGTTAAAGATAATACGTACGCATATAAAACAAGAAATGAAGGTGAAGTACCTTATAAAAGTGACAACAAATCAACTTATGACATAATATTTATGACATATTAAATGTTCTTCTATCATAGCACACATCAAAAACTACACAAATTTGAAAAAGCTAACAACAGCAATGTCAAGAGAACAAGACAAGCCACAGATTGGGGGAAAAAAGATATTTGCAAATAAAAGAGCTGATAAAGGATGATTATCTAAAAATGTATAAAGAACTCTTAAAACTCAACAATGAGAAAACAAACATAAAAATGGAAAAAAGATCTGAACATTTTTATCAAAGAAGAAATACAGATGGAAAATGAGCATATGAAAAGCTGTTCCATATCACATACCATTAAAGAATTCCAAATTAAAACAACAGTGAGACACCACTACATGCCAATTAGGATTGCTAAAATCCCAAACACAGACAACACCAAATCCTGGCAAGGATGTGGAATAATGGAAACTCTCATTTACTGCTGGTGGTACAGCCACTCTGGAAGACAGTTTGGTGGTTTCTTAAAAAAACTAGTACTTGTATTATCCAATTCAATAGTCACACTCCTTGGTATTAAACCAAATGAGCTGAAAACATTATATTCACAAAACAAATAAAAAACAGCACACTGACATTTACAGAAGCTTTACTCATAATTGTCAAAACCTGAAAGCAACTAAAAAGTCCTTCAGTAGGTGAACAGATAAACTCTGGTACATACACACAGTGGAATATTATTCATTACTAAAAGGAAATGAATTATCAAGCTGTTTATTCACTTTTCTGTCACTATAACAAATACCTAAGATAATCAATTTATAAAGAGAAAAGATTTATTTTGGCTCACAGTTCAGTCTATGATGAATCGGCCTTGTCACTTTTGACCTGTGGTAGCCCGACACAGAGGGAACACATGGCAGAGCAAACCTGTTTACCCTCTTGCTAGGAAAGCAACACAAAGAGAAAGAGGACATAGTCCAAAATCTCCTTGAAAAGCATGCCCTCAATGGCCTAAAAACCTCCAGCTATCTCTTAAAGTTTGCACCATCTCCCAATAGCACCAAGCTGGGGATCAAGCCTTTAACATATGGGCTTTTGGAGACATTTATCAAAATCAAAGCACAAGCAATGAAAAGACATAGAAGAACCTTAAGTGTGCATTACTAAGTGACAAGAACCAACCTGGAAAGGCTACTTTATACTGTTTGATTCCAACTATATGACATTCTGGAGAAGACAAAATTATGGAGACAAGCCAGGTACAGTGGCACACACTTGTAATCCCAGCACTATGGGAAGCTGAGGGAAGAGGACTGCAAGTTTGAGCCCAGCCTGGGGCACTCAGTGATTCAGCAAGACTCTGTCTCAAAATAAAAAACAAAAAGGGCTGACTACAAATGCCCACTACAAAGACACTGAGTTCAATAGCCACTATCACATACATACACACACACACACACACACACACACACAAATCTATCTATCTGTCTGTCTATCTGTCTATCTATCTATCTATCTATCTATCTATCTATCTATATCAATCAGTGGTTGCTAGGGGTTAGTAGGAAGGTGGGATAAACAGGCAGAACACAGAAAAATGTGGCCAGGGGCAGTAAAAAATACTCTGTATAATACTACAAGAGCATACTCATGTCATTCTTTTTTCCAAAACCACAAAATGTACACAATCGGGACTGAACCATAATGTAAACTATGGACTATGGGTAACAATGATGTACCACTGTAGATTCACTGATTATAACCACATATTTCAGTCTGGTGGGGAAATGGTGATAACGCGGAATGGTGTTTGGAGGCAGAAGGTTTAGTGGAACTCTGTGTTTTTGCTCAATTGTGCTGTGCTTAAAACTCATCTAAAAAATAAAGCGCATTTTTAAGACAGTGTAATCATAATCAAGTAGTTATCTTTGAGAAGATGGACAAGAAATGAGGAAGGGCAGGGCAGCAGTGGTTTTGCTTTTCATAAGCTCCTGTCTTAGTTCAATTTTTAGATCTGTGCACATGTTACTATGATTATAAAAATTAAGAAAAGGCAATGCAAATGTCTGTGAATACAGTATGAAAGCAGGCAATCAGCAGTATGTTAGTTTTATAGGTAATGATCCTTTGGACTTAGAACAAAGATTAAAAAAAAAAAATTGAAAAAGGCCAGGGATTTACCTCAGTGGTTCTGGCACCTGCCTTGCAAGCGCAAGGTCCCAAGTTCGATCCCCAGTACCAAAAAAAAAAAAAAAAAAAAGAACAAAGATAAAAAACTTTGAGGCAAGTCAGCAAGCAGATACTCTGCCATAAGGAAGGAAGGAAGTCTGCTATCACATCTTGGGGCCTTACCTTGACTATGCAGAAAGAAATTTTTCCATAGCTGGACTGCCCTTCAGGTAATCTCAATGCAGTGCTTTCTAGAGACTTATATAATCTCATATTAAAGTTAACAGAAATTCTTTGGAAATGAAAACAGGAAAAAAACCACAAAGGTCCTACACTCATCCAAATGAATGAAATTATTTACTCATATTGTTTCCTTTGTTAAAAGCCAACAGTAGAGTCAATGTTTAGAGATGGTTTTGAGAGAGACTCTGAGTCCAACCTGGTCTTGAACTTGCAATCCTCCTGCCTCAGCCTCCTGATTTTTTTCCAGAATGCCATATTAATTTTGCTCATACTCCCTTGCTTAGCAATTTGGGTTAGAATTTAAAGTTCTTGTATATCTACATCCTCCTTTCCCCCAAATATTCACACTGCACCATGACCAGCACTCCAGAATAAGGGGGACAATAAAGCTTCCAAACAAAAGACCCTTAACATTCAGAAGGGGGCTCTGGCCTGGAGAGGACACAGTGCCTGCTCTGTGTTGGGTTACAAGCAAGATATGGAGGACACAAAGATGCAGTGTTTGTAAATGAGATAATGGTATGGTCTGACCAGCTTCTCACAGCCAGCCCACACAGCAGGCTGCAGTTAGTCATCTCCAGAAGCAGAAATGCAAAATGGCTCTGGAAGGACAGCTCCCAGTGCGCAAAAGTTTGAAAAGTGCAAAGCAGGAAGAGACATCTAGTTTCCATTGAAATCAAAGTGGCCAGAGAATGCCTGGCCCCAGGATTCACTCTGCAGACAGCATTCACTTCCCTGCCCATTGTGTGGGCCAAATGAAATTCTCATTGCCCAGCTCGAGAGCTTGGCACCTCTGATCATAATTCTACCAGCATTGAGAAAATAAAGCCCACAGTCTCCAGGCAGCAAACACCAAGAATGAGGAATTGCTGAGGGTGGTGAGTCTCTAGCAAATAACGAGGTCTGTGTCTCCACAGGCAGCCCTGTTTCCAAGAGATGGAAAAAGCTCAATTTCCAGGTTTGTGAGGATCAATCCAAGTTACAGCAGCCTCTTCTAGATCAAAATGGACATAACTCTTGAAAAAGTCCACACTTGACTCACCGAGATCACTGAGAAATTTCCAAGTTCCACCATTAAAAGATAGTAAATTCATCTGAGAATTAAATGAGTTAGCCCACTGATTCCTATTTATTTCCATTAGCACTGGAATTTTTCAAAAATTTTGTGAGACAAGGTCTTGCTATGTAGTTCATTCAGCCTAGCCTTGTACTCACTATGCAGCCCTGGCTGGCCTAGAACTCATGGCAATCTTCCTGGCTCAGACTTGAGTGCTAGGATTACAGACATGCACCACCACATCCGTTTTTTTTTTTGAGTTTAAAAAAATGACTCATGGATCAAAATATTGAAAAAAAAAAAAGCTTTAAAGAATTGCCTACATTTCTTAACATTTACTATGCAAGAAATGATAACAGCACTTTATATCTGCTTACTGCTTTGGTATTATTTTTGTTGTTGTTGTTGGTTTTGTTTTGCAATTCTGGTGACCAAACTCAGGGCTCTGTGTGCTAAAGAAATGCTCTGCCACTGAGTTAAATCCCAAAACAGGGCTTTTGTTTTCACAGCATTATTACATCTTCATTTGAAGCTTACAAAAAGCAACTGGAGAAGTATTGTTATTGTTATTTGAGGCAAGATCTTGCTAAGTTGCCCAGGCTGGCCTTGAACTCCTAAGCCTGGGTGATCGACTGCCTCAATCTCCCAAACAGCTGGGCCTGTAGGAGGTCCTGTATCTGGCTTTTGTCAAAAAGTTTTATCATCATTATTTTACAGATAAGGAAACCAAAGGTCTGAGAGGCTTCAAAATTTTTCCCAAGGATTACACAGTAAGTTTTCTGGTACCTATGGAAAGTACAAAATGCTATTTCAGAACTGGAAAAAACAAAAATCATGCAGCCTAATTTTTCATATCAAGCAGTATCAATGGCATCCAACTTCTGCTGCCTGCTATTTATTAAACTCCCATGTTCTAGTTACCACTCAATATTTTCAGAAGAGAACTCAGCCTTAGACAAGGCCTTCCAGTGTTCAACAGCTCACACAGTTGGACAATCTTTCTTTATATGAAGCTGAATTCTGTCATTAACATGGCACACACTGGTTCCAGTTCTGAAACAATCTGGAACCACAAAGAACAAATTTACTGTCTCTTAAAAAATAAAAAATAGGGCCGGGGATTTAGCTCAGTGGTTCTGCTGCTTGCCTCGAAAGTGCAAGGACCCGAGTTCGATCCCCGGTACCAAAAAAAAAAAAAAAGGTGTATTAAAATATAAAAAAATTAAAAAATTCATTGCTTCTTTCATATGTTCTCCAAGTACCTGAGGGCAGATATGTTTTGTATTATCTCCTACTTCAAAACATTCCTAATTCTCTCTACCGGGTCTCATAGGACATGAGGCCCCACTCATTGGATTAACTGCCTAGAGATTTCTCATTTACCAAAGTCCCTCTGAAATATTATCCAGAATCTCAGATACACTGTGGATATGGTGTTTATGAGTTAGAAATCTTTGGTTAGGGGAAACAACAACATATATACATACAAGTAAAGCTTGCAATAATACAAAAAGAAAGTTTTGGCTGTCCCAACTGAAAGTCTAGTATCAGGTTAGCTTGAGTTCTACCTCAAGTTGGAAGATGTTCTCAGAGTCCATTTCTTTCCATTTCTTGCTCCTGCCCTCTTCCTCAGGTTCCCTTCATCAATAAGCTGACTGCCCACATGGCAGTGCTATGGCTCTGGCATCTCTAAGCCTCACATCATATCCCTCAAATTTAGTAAACAGAGGTAATGGTCTCCTAGAAACCTCAACAAACATCTCTCCAAATCTCATTCTGATTGGCTCTGAGCCATCCTTGAATCACTGAGGCCAAGGTTTTAGTACTGATCCACTGCAACTGGGAAATTGATGAGTTACCCAAGGAGAATTCCTGGGAGAAGAGGGAAGTAAAAGCTGGGAAGTCAAACAGCAAGTGTTCAAGTATGGTCTGATCAATGCTGAGTCAGTTCACTGGTACAGTAAACTAGTACATAGTAATACAGCAGCTAGAAATGGTACGCTAGACCTCTCCTTATTGGTGGGGCATACAGAGCATCTTAGTGGGTGTCTGAAACTACAAGGTATTGAACCCTGTATATGCTGTTTTTCCCTCTATATACATTCCAAGAAAGAGTTTAATTTTAAAATTATGCACAGTAAGATATGAAGGTTAATAATAAAATAGAACAATTATGACAAAATGTTGTAATAAAACTTATTGAATGTGGTCTCTCAAAGTTTATTATACTGTACTCTTTTTTCTTATCGTGATGTCAGATGATACAATGTCTATGCTTTGGGATAAAGTAAAGTGAACGATGGAAACTATGACAGTGTTAGGCTGTTTTAAGCCTAACATTGAGGGTTACTTGAACATAAGCATTTTGATACCTCTGTGGTTAATCTTATAACCAAGATGTATATACTAAGATTAATGGGTGAGTAGTTTAGCTGGCATAGATACACTGAGAAAAACAATGGTTCATGTTCATGCCAAGATCAAGTGAGACAGTAGGAAATGTCATAATGCTACTCAGAATGGCAAGCAGAGTATCTGAAACCATGGAAAGCAAAACTGTGAGCGGCAGGGGGGTTTGGGGGCTACTATACAGTAAAACAGTTGAAAACAAGCCCCAAAAAGCTTTAGGCCCAAGAAGGTAATATTATGCAACAATTAAAAAAGAAATTGCATAAATTGCTTAGCATAAATTCAGTATGCAGAACACTTAAAAGACAATGTTAACATGGGGGAAAATAACCACAGGATAACAAGTTTTAAGACTACTGCAACTGCCACTGGGCAAGCATTTCTGGATGTAATGAGTAGGTAGGCTCTTCAGGAATAGACTTATCACATTTATGTTGCTATTTACTAAATCCCAGAGTTCAGTTACCATTATTTCAGAACAAGTTTCCCCATAACTTCACAGCTTAACAGAAGTTTGTGGGTTACGAACTTGGGGAAAGCTTGGCTAAGCTGGCCTCTCTCAGATGCTCTCAGGTGGTTGTAGTTCCATGTTGGCTGGGGCTATAGTCATGTGAAGATGTGAAAGGGGTGGATGTGCCAGCTAGCTCACTCACTCAGTGTCAGATGAGACCAGCATGGTGGTCTCACAGTGGTGACTCATTACAGAAAGACTCAGGGCTCCAGAGGCAAGTGCTCTTGCACACCAGTAAGAGCTGCGTGGCCTTTCATGGTCTCAGTCACATAAGTCGCTTCCCTCTGTTCAGTTGGGGTACCTTTGGGCCTGCCTAGATTCCAGAGGCACATCCCTGATGAAAGTTGTGAGCTCACATTGCAGAAGAGCATGTGGGGTGGCAGTTACAGCCATTTCTGAAAAATACAGTCTGTCATATCTGAGCAGGCTAACAGGAAAGATCTTATCTCACGAAGGCATTCATTATGCGCCTTTATTTCCTAGATTGGTGTTTGCATCACTGGAGTGCCCAACCATGGAATGTGAAATCTACTGCCAACTATGCAATTCCAAAGACATAGTAAAGACCACTGTCAAGTCCTCTCCTTGGTAAGTACAGGACTCTTGATGTACTGCACTTTCTAGATTTAGCTGGTCCTATTTCTTCACTCTAGTGCAAAGGAGACAAAGGCACAAGTAAATATTTTGTTACTTCACCATGTCCTTCAAAATCAAGCTAAGGCTGATGAAATATGTTCAGCAATGACTTTTCCTCTATTTTTTACTTTATTAATATTTCAAATTTTAAAAACTACAAAACTAATTCTTTGTTACATATATTAACTCATTTAAAACCCTATGCAGTAGGTACTATTTTTATACCATACATAGTTTACTAAGGAGGAAACTGAGGCACAGCTGGGTCAGATAACTTGTCTGGGTTCCACATCCCAAGCTGGAATTCAAGCCCAGGAAATGCAGGCTGTAAAGTTCACACTCTTAATTACTAAACTCCCTACCCCCTGCATACAGAAAAAACACATGCTCTTTCTAAACATGAAATAACCAAAAACCTGTATTAGGCTGCAATGACCACTATGAACAGCCTTGAAAGAATGTGTTCTTCCAAGACTGTTATGTTGATACAAACATGCCTGGTCTTGTACAGGATCACAGCATACAGTACACATATAGAACATTAAGTTGTAAACATTCCTTTCTGAACTCTGATTGTCGAGCGCCGGGGATTTAACTCAGTGGTTTTGCCACTTGCCTCACAAGAGCAAGGATCTGAGTTCGATACCTGGTACCAAAAAAAAAAAAAGAATTGTAAACTCTGTTTTGTCCCTTGAGAATACAGTTTATGTTACAGCCTTCTAGAAGACTGTAAACAGACCTAACTTGTTATTAAATAATATAAAATTTTACTAAGAATGATGTACCATAACTTATTCAAACTATTCCTACTGAAGGACATTCAGACTGTTCCTAGACTTGGGCCACTACAAAAAAAAGTACTGCAATTAGCAAATTTTTCCTCCATTCACTACATGTACATGTACTGGTGCTTTTATTTCTAGAGGTCAGAAACTCTAGATTCCTGAAAAACAACACATATTTTTCAATCTCAACAGCGACTGCCAGATTGCTTTCCAAAAAAAGATTGCAATAATCCACAGGACACTGGAAATTTACAAGAGTAACTGTCCTCTCTACCTTTACCAAAGCAGAAAGTTATTTCTTTTGATGAAAAATGGTTTCCTTTGTCTTGCATTGTTATGATTATGATTAATGTCAAATACCTCTGATTTTTTTTCGTTCCCTCCACTTTTTTGGCCATCTGAATTGCTCACCATCTTATTATATTAACTTCCACCATCATCCCTTTCGGCATTTAGGCTTTTCTTTTTTATAGGTGTCTTTCATATACTCAGGATATTTTATAGTATTTCCCTCAGAAAGTTACATACTCAAATACTTATACCTAGTATTTCTTCTCTTTATTTTTAACTGACACATTAAAAATGTATATACCGGTTAGGTGTGGTGGTGCACACCTGTAATCCCAGCACTGGGGAAGCTGAGGCAGAAGAAATGCTGTGAGTTCAAGGACAGCCTGGGCTACCGAGTGAGTTCAAGGCCAGTCTGAACTGTATTAACCACTTATGTAACTATGAGAGACTATTACAAGGAATAAATATTAAATTTGTTTTAAATTTCTTTGTCTCTCTTTGTAAACCAACTGTCTAGTGGCCTCTATAAAACCCTAAAATTAAAACAGATTGAGATTAAATGTATCTTTCCTAAATAATACTGTTATTCAGAAAAGACATTTTCTGTAAAATCTGAATACAAGGAACCTCCTTTTGTTCTAAGAAAAACTCTGGAGGAAATTAGTCTCATGTCCAGGCTACCTGGGAAGGATTGATAATTTTATAATATTAAATCTGCACACCCTGGATCACTAGGTAGTGTTTTCATTATCTCAGGTCTTATTTCAGGAATCACAGTGCAATTAATACTTTTCACCTTACATTCTGTAACTTTCTACTCAAAATTATTCTTAGCTATCTTGCGGCATTTGTTAACTGCACTTTTTTCATTTTCCGATGCTTACCAGTTATTCCTAGTACAGGCTGAGAATCACTAATTCAAACCTCTTAAAAGATCCAAAATCTTGGGCTGGGGATTCAGCTCAGTGGCATCACACCTGCCTCGCAAGTGCAAGGTCCAGAGTTCGATCCCCGGTACCAAAAAACAAACAAAACAAAATCCATTTAAGATTTTGGATTTTTTTTTTTGGTATTGGGGATCGAACTCGGGACCTTGGACTTGCGAGGCAGGTGGCAGAACCACTGAGCTAAATCCCCAGCCCTCTTAAATGGATTTTGGATGAAGGATGCTCAACCCAGACTGCTCACGCTTTCCAAAATCTGAAAGGTGAAACAATTCTGATTCCAAGCATTTTAGAAAAATGATACTCAATTTGTATAGAAAAAGCTATTGTTCTCTTTCTTTTTACACATACACACACTTAGAAAATCTTAGGTCAAATTTATTTTTTTCAATATTTAATTTTAAAAAAGGTTTTTGTCTTATTGCCCTAAAACCAAAACAGCAAGGCATGGTGGTGCACACCTGTGATTCCAGCACTTGGGAGGCTGAGGCAGGATTGCTGCAAGTTTGAGACCACCCTGGGCTACACAGTACATCTGAGGCCAGCCTGAACTACACAGTGAGACCCTGTCTCAAAAATAAATAAATTAAATAAATAAATAAATAAATAAATAAATAAACGCCAGGGATTTACCTCAGTGGAGCTGCGGCTGCCTCACAAGCCCTGAGTTCGATCCCGGTGACGGAAGGAAGGAAGGAAAGAAGGAAGGAAGGAGAGAGAAAGGAAAAAATGCAAAAATAAATAAAAATTTAAAAACTCAAAACAATGTTAAATAATAGCAATAATACTTCAGGTTTTATATTTTTCTAGGAACAATTTTGAGAGAAAATTGCCAATTTCTTTCCGATTTTCAAAAGTATTATTACAGAATTAATTTTTTATTTCTTTCACACCTCTAACCAATAGACCTTTATTTTTAATATTTCTCCTCTATTTTTGTAACTTTGGAAAATAGTATTTTGTTTTATTTCTCTACCATTTTGTCTTCTATTTTATTCAAGATTTACCACTATTCATTTATTTTTCCTTTCTTGTTCTTTCACAAGTTTTGTAAATTGAAGATTTCACTCATATTTTCAGTCTTTTTCTTATACTAATAAAAGCATCTATAATTACACATTTTCTGACAATACTCTAGTTCTATTCTACAGATTTTTCTACAAAACTCTACTTTCTATTTATTGCTATACAATTTATAATTTGTTTTGTCTTCTTTTAGTGCAGATTGTCTCAACTCAAAGGTAGTTTTTAAAAAATATAATTATCTTTTTTCTTGGTACCTAATTTCAATGGGTTACAATATTAAGATTGGATATAAAATAATTTTTATATTTTAGCGTTTTCTGTAACAAAGTACATGATTAACTTCTGTAAGCCCTCCCTATACCTAGGTGAAAAATATGTGTACTCCTTGCTCCATAAACTTATTGAGTATAATGTTATAACCTCATATTTTTGCTTTTTTGATTTGTTTCAGAGATTGAAAATTAACAGCCTGCAAGCCAGGTATATTTTGTCAGGCTGGGAAAGTACTTTAAAATGCATGAACCTCAATGGCTTTAGGCAAGGCACACCCCATCCAATTCACTGTGCCATACCCATCACGGAGCTGTCTTCTGCTCCCTAACTCAGATTCATGCTATCCCAACCTCTGTGGGCATCCAAGCTAACAATGTATCTTACTTGATAAGCCAAATTAGAAAAGACATCTAATTAACATCTGGTACACGCCGGGGATTTAGCTCAATGTGGCTCCGCCGCGAAAGCATGAGGTCCCAAATTTGATCCCAGGTACCAAAAAAAAGTCAGTAACATCTGGTACAATACGTTTTTAAATTAATTCTCTTATGCCTAATTTTTTCCATATATATTTTGCTTCAGAAAAGTTAAAAGACAGTAAACATATTTTCAGTTTTATCAGAATATAGTATCCTTTTCTGTCCTGTTCAGTACTTTTGGTTTTTTTGGTACTGGGGATTGAACTCGGGTCCTTGTGCTTGCAAAGCAGGCAGCGGAACCGCTGAGCTAAATCCCCCCCGCCACTCTGTTCAGTGCTTTTGTTCTTGCATTCCACTTTGTCTGATGCTAACATAACTGTTTATTGATTTTTAATAAATAAATTTAGATTAAGAATGTTTATTGTGGTGCTCTTTATTTGGCTTTGTTGCTTCCAACTGTTTAAATTTTGTTTTATTGTCTGTTAACTCTTGTTTTATCTTTTTTTCCTTCCCTAACTTTTACTGCTTTGGTATTGTTTCTTTATTCCTTTCTCATTTGTTTAGCTCTTGTCATCGTCATCATTCTCAATATGTTATTTTGGGAATACAGCTGAGTATCCCTTATTTGAAATGCTTGGAACCAGAACTGTTTCAGATTTCAGGGATTTTTGGATTTTGACATGTTTTCATAGACTTTACAGATTGAGTATACCCAATACAAAAATCTGAAATCTGGAAGGCTCCAATTTTCTGATTTTTAGATAAGAGATACGCAAACTATACTTTTTTTCCTATTATGATAGTAATTATCTACCATTCCTAACAGTATTAACCAAACTTTTACCAAAGTTAAATTACTGTGCCTCTAAATTACTCAACAACAAAAAGAGCTTTTTAAAGAAATTTTACAACTGAATGCTTGGATAATTTCCATCCCTAGTCCTGAATTTTACTGAGATAGCTTAGATTTTTTTTTTAGTTCCAGGCTATTTCTTTAATTTTCCAACAGTGGAAGTCTTCTCAAAAATCATCACTTTTCACCTACATTATGAATTCTCAGCCACATTAACATCCTCCACTTGTGTATACAATATACATAATTAATGTAATGTTTTCTGCTGTAAGATTCACTGCTCACCACTGTTTCTTATATTAATCTTCCTCTATCTTCCCATTTCTACCAGTATCTAATTACCAGTATCTAATTGTGTTTGATTATTTGTTCAAATAGGTGATACATAAATCTTTCCGATCTAAAATTATCCTGTTTTGATTTGATTGATATCTTGGCAGAGTATATGATATTTGATATTCTTTCTGACTGCCTAGCTTTTGATCCTTTCTTTTCTGTTTGGGGGTTTCTCCCACCCCTGCACTAGTCTTAGTTGAAGGTAGGGTTAATCTCCCATTAAATACACTAAAATGTAAGCTCTTAGTTTCCTCAGTGCTCACTTGCAGCTAGGAAGGTCTCTGACCTTGCCATTATTTACTCTTGTCCTAGACTTTGATTTAGAAACTACTACTACAAAACAAGGACTATGATGGAAACATCATGACAGCAACGGTGATTGCAACAGAATCATGATCCTAGCAAATATGGTCAAGGTGCTCTCTGTGGATGTCAGTGTCAGCTGTGTGTGGCATAAACTACATTGTCTATGCCCAGAAACACTCAGTAGTGTACGGCCTGGGCTAGCTCTAGGTGAAATCTACAGCACTGCTGCTGCCTGCACAGCCTCCCAGTTTAGTTCTCTAGCCTTTTAGACAATTCTACCTCCTTTTAAAAGCCAGGCACTGGGCCAGGGATTTAGTTCAGGGGATTTAGTTCAGTGGTTTCAACACCTGCTGCGCAAGCACAAGGACCTGAGTTCCATCCCAGGTTTCAAAAAAAAAAAAAGCCAGGCACTGTGGCTCACAATCTACAGAAGAGTACATGTGGTCATGACTCTAATCTATGGTTGCCATCTATCTGGCTGCCATAATAACAGTATCACAGACTGTGGCTGGGTGTCATGTTGCACACCTATAATCCAAGGGTGGCAAGTTCAAGCCCAACCTGGGCAACTCAGCAAGAACCTGTCTGAAAAAAAAAGTCTGAGCAACAAAGGCCTTCTGGTTTAATCCCTAGTACAAAAAAAAAAAAATCTTTAAAATTTTATTTTTCTTCTCAACCAAGTAAGTTTTTATTCTCTACAAGTCAGAACTCAGGCTAATATGGCTGGTTACAGCAGATTTATATTATAATTCTTAGAGTCACTAGTCCCTACAGACTCTATTCCAGCTTCTAGCATTATGCAGCATATGGGAATCCCAAGCCATAGTAATTTTTCTCAAAATTTACCTATCTTCCCCTACTCTCAAAATGAAAACCGCTATTTCTTTATTAATATGGGTTTGGTTCTCACCATCCAAACAAATCCTCACATAGAGGAACACATAGAGCTCTGGAGTGAATGAACCATCTGGGGCAGCACTTCTATCTGTCCCCACATCTCTGAGAATAATTAGAGAAGCAACCCTACCCCAAGGAAATAGTTAAAATCATAAACACAGATTTATGCATTAGTATTATTTAAAAGAGAAAAATTCTGGACCTAATAATAGAAGGATCAAATAAATTATGATAATATATACAACATAGTATTACAGAGATGCTAAGAATATTTGGGAATATTAAATTATATGAACAAATGTTATGATACACTGTTAATTTGAGAAATGAAGTTATAGTATGGCTTCAACTGTATAAAAGTGTGTTTGTGTGCATATGTGTATATATGTGTGTATTACAAATATATAATGGAAGTATACACAGAAATGTCAACAGTCACTATCTCTGAATGGCAGGATTATGAATGACCAGACAAAAAACATTAAAAAGCCCACTGAAGCAACTTCACTGGTCCCGCTCTCTTCACAGGATGAATTCCAAATCTATTAGGATGGCATACCACAGTAATAATCTACAAATTTATGTGCCTATCACCCTTTCAAAATGAACCCTGTGCTCTGGAAACACCAAAGATCTAATCAGCCCTCAAAACTGCTGTATTCTTTCACAAATTCATTTCTTAGTAAGTGCTGTTTCCTCTCACCCTTCGTATGTGCCACTTCACCCTTTAAGATTCATCCCAAGTGTCCCTCTTCCATGAGTCTTTCCCAACAACCCCAGGAATCGATCATTGCTCCCGAGTTCCACAAAGACATGTGGAACTGTCTTACGGTGCCACTGTGGAAGCCCCACATGCACAGTGCCACAATCGGGTTTACAGATCTTCCTCCCTTTGGTAGACTAGGTAATGGCTTCCCAATGGTGTCCACATCCCAATCCCTGACACCTGTGAATATGCTACTTTGTATGGCAAAAGGATTTTGTGGATGTGATTGATGATTGTGAGATGGAGAGATTACCCTGGATTACTCGGTGGGCTCAACAAAAATCACTGGGGCCTTATATCAGGAAAGCAGGAGAATTAAAGAAAAAGGAGATGTGACAATAGTTGGAGGTAGGTACTCTGAAGACTGAGGAAGGAGCCACAGGTCAACGAATGAATATGGTTTTCAGAGGCTGGAAAAGGCAAAGAAAGGATGTTTCCCTGAAGCTTCCAGAGGGAATGTGGTGATTTTAGATTTCTAACCTATTGAAATACCAAAGAATAAATGTGTCTGAAGCCACTAAATTTGGAAATGTTGCAGCAGCAATAGGACATCAATACACTCCCTTACTATCTCAAGCACCCCTTAGGGCAGGCAAAGGAAAGGGCTGAAGCAGGAGAAAGCATTGTGTCAACACTTGGTGAGAACTGAAATGTTGCCTATATCAAGGAAAATGACTGAAAAGATGTAGGAAAATGAGAGAAAGCAGAAGGAAGGGGATAACATTTATCAAAACTAAGATTTATTAACAATTCAAAAAAAGATTTATTAACATTTACTGAGAATCTACTAACTTACATTATTGTAGAAAAACCCCTATAAAGAAATATTATTGTCCCACCTTTACAGAGCATGAAAATGAAACAAGAAATCGAGAAACTTGCCTATGATCCCACAGCTACGTAAACAGGGAAGATAGAATCCAGGAATTCTGGCTCCAGAACCCATGCTTTTAACTAATAAAAAGAAAATGCTTAAACATGGAAGGATTTGCAGGAATTTGTGTATTTATATAAGCCAAAGAGGATGAATATAATTTAAATCAGATTTAATTTATTTTTAAAATGCTCTTGATTCAAAGTGCAATGTGGTTCTGTTATCTAATCTAATTCACATGTAGATTCAAATCCCATGACATGATATAGAAGGGTAAGTTCAAAGCCGGGGAATGATGTATTGGGGCTGCTCCTTTATGTGCATCCAACCCACCCTCCCATCCTCAGCCTGCAGAGGACTGGAGAATACTTCTTGCAGCATAGACCTGCCTGGACACTGGTGACACTAATGAGAAGCCCGAGGAACCGCAAAGCATCCTGACATTGGTGCTCCTACTGGTCAGGACTGCTGATAGGAGAGGAGAGGTGACAAAGCCAGGCAGTAGCACTTAATCCCCAGGAGCAAAGCAGTCATGCTAACAAAATACTCAGCACAGCTATATGGTAAACATTTCTTTGAAAGTCTTTCCTCCATATTTTCAATAAAATTTGAAAGGAAAAGACATTAATTAAAAGAAAAAATATCCTGTAATCCCAACATTCTGGGGGCTGAGGCCTGAGGATTCCAAGTACAAGAACAATCTAGGTAATTTAGGGGGATCCTGTCCAAAAAAATGTGACCTCAGGAAAGGCTGCTTTCACATACAATACAGTTTGAATCTGGAATGTCCCCCAAAGGTCCATGTGTTTAAAGGCTCCCCAGCCTGACTACTGGGAAGTGGTGGAACCATTAAGAGATAGGACTTGCTGGGGATTTAGCTCAGTGGCACCGTGCCTGACTTGCAAGTGCAAGGTCCTGAGTTTGATCCCTGGTACCAAAAAAAAAAGAAGATTCAGTCATAGTTCTAAAAGAATAATGAAATGAAAAAATTTTTTTAAAGATTTAAGAGGCATGGATGAAGGCAGAAAAGATCAAATATAAGTATAATAGGAACCACAAAAAAGGAAAAATAATGGGAGATTAAAGAAAGTGTTAAAAGAGGCAAAAAACACCAGGCAAAAGGTAATTAAAAAGGAATCACATTAAGATGTTTTCTCAAATGTCTGAATTCTAAGTACTGTGCTGGCTTAGAGCCAATGTTCTCTGAGTGGAGGAGGTGAGTTTTGATGGTACCAGAGCTAGGAGCCTAGGAATGACTAGATCCTGCCTGTGGGCCTGTCTGCCCTTCCTAGGGCTACAGACTGCAGTTACTAAGCCCACAGAGAGGTGAGGAGTGGTGAACAAGTCACACTGAAGATGACAGAGCACTTTCTTGACAACTGGCCAGAGCTCTCCTCCAAGAGCTGAGTTGAAGAAAACTTAGGGGTGGTGGGTATATAAGAAGGCCTTTGAGAGGCCTCTGACCCCTCCACTTGGCACTCTGCAGGGGAGGCCACAACCTGGCCTCCTCACTCTGGTACAGGAACAAAGGAGGTTAGGAAGAGGACCTGATCCAGATGTAGTTCAGGGAAACAGGCCCCAGCGAAGTCCACAGCAAGGAGTGGTAGAGAATGAGTCAGCTGGCTGAGTGTGGGTGGAACCTTCAGTCAGCCATACAGCCAACTCCCTAAGAGTGAACTTTTTAAGGAAGAAAATACTGGCTCAATGTTTGTTTTCAGGATATCAGAATGCCCCCTTTGGTCTGTTCATAAAGGAAATGATGGGAAGGACTCCTGGAAAAGGTAGAATTTCCAGATAGCACTCCCAACTCCCTGCCTTTGGCTAAGCGGGGAGAGGGAGAGGTTCTGACTACCTGGTCTCAATTTAGGACACTGCAAAGAACCATCCTAGTTTGAATTCCCCTTAGGACTGATAGAGGCCATTGTGGCACTTGTATCTCATTTCAGCCCAACAGGCTTCCTTCATCCTAAGTCTCAAGGCCTATTTCTCTAGAAAGCAATGAGGACTATCAATTATTACCTTGTTATATATATTAATTTAAATCTTTTATTTAAAAATCATCTTTATTTTAATGAAAATTAAATTTCCATATTAGCCTTTTTCATTTTTTAAATTTTGATTTATTTTTTGCAGTACTAGGGATTGAACCCAAGGCCTTGCACAGACCCCCAGCTCTTACTAATTCAGGGGTCAAAAATTCAACTGTTTATAGAGCCAGGCAGGCAAATAAGCATCTGTGAAGGGCAAAGTAAGGAACTAAGGGAGGAGTAGGTAAGGGAGGGGTAGGAACTGTGATACACGGAGAACTTAGGCTCAATAAAATATTCTCATTCAAAAAAAAAAAATATTCTCATTCAAAAAACTTTAATGTCCTCTATGAGACAAATGAACGTTGCCAACTTGTGTCCTCTGGTCCACCCTTTTAAAAGATATAATCAGCATACATAAAATTTTACACTCAGTTTTGTTCATTTATCTTTATAGCCAATATTTGGGTATAATTCTGACAGCTACAGTTTTAAATGGCAGTGGGCATATTACCCAATGAATCTAATCACCATAATTACTTAAACTATTCTTTTGTTTAGAAAGCTAAATGCTGGGAGGTGACCTAGCAATGTTTATAATAATATTAGATAAAAGTGTTTATTAAATGTTTCCTGGGCCAGGGATTTAGCTCAGCAGTTCTGCTGCCCTCCCAAGTGCAAGGTCCTGAGTTCCCATCCCCGGTACCAAAAAAAAAAAAAACACCACCAACAACAAAAATGTCTCCCTTAGTCATTTATGAGCCTAGATTAATTTCTTTAAATTTAGCTCTTAAGCACTGCTCCTGATACACAATAAGCATGGTAGTTTTATAAATAAAAAGTGACCATGCTCTTTCAAAGATAATACAAGCATCTTAATATTATGCAAATGTTTTAAACTCTGGGGAGAAACTTCTTGGGAGTAATGATTAAAGCTGACCATTTCACCTAAATATGAAATAAAACAGAAACTTTTAGGTCAGCTAACAGTCTGCATTCTTCTCATGCCAGGGCAAAGGCTAGACTTGTATTTTAGTTATTGTTTCCCTTTGTTTCCCAGACTCAGGCAGCCTTATTTGGAAGTTTCCCTTTCTGGCTTACAACTTCAAAAAAAATAATACTGTGGGACTGCATAACCTTTGTTCCTTTTCTCCAGCCCCATTGTGATTAAATGTGAGTTAATAGATAAAGATGCTTGTTAGTTTTGGGACACTAGATAAAAATCTGTAACAGACCTAAAGTCCCAAAGTAAACTACTCAACTCCTTGTTTGCCCGGAACTGATGTTCCAGACACCACAATCTATAGAACAAGCTGCAAATGTCTGCTGACCATCAATACGTGACAGTCGACCACTAACCTTTGTCCCCTTTTCTTTAATTCTATATGTTAACTTCCCCCTCAACCCCCTATAAAAGCAGCCTCGGACTCTGAGCCAGTTGCCTCTCTAAGCTATTTTGCTTTGGGAGTGCCATCTGGCCAGACTAATAAAGGTCTGTTTTACTTTCCAACTTGTCCGGTGTGTTCCTTCCCGGGTGTTCTTCGCTGCAGTCAGCTCCTTGGAGCGTTTGGTAAGGCCAACGGTCTTACAATACTCTGTGGCAATGCAAAATACTTTATACTGTGGACTGTCCAAGTCATACAACAGAATCATATACTTCTAAAAGAGGGTCTTCATGGAAGTAAATGTAACTCAGGTCCTCATTTTACCAACATGAAAATCCATCAAGGTCAAGAAAAAGGAGTATCTCTGAACCCAGGGGTTTGTTAATAGTCCAACCTACTGCCTAGAAAAAACTGGGTTTGTTTATTCAATGTCATCTATTTATAATCAAGCCTTACCAAATCTCCCCCTCTTTTTGTCCTTTTCAAGATAATCCACACGGTCTCATTTCTTAATCACTCAACTCTGATTCTCACAGTCTTGAAGGATAAACACAATGCTACAATCACACTGATTAGCCTTGAGCTCTCTCTTTCCTCCTCTTCCCTTAAACGGATTCCCTCCCCTTGCCTTCTTCACATTCCAGTCTACACCAGGCCACTTTTACCCTCTCAATTGGCACTAGTCCTCTCAGGCTGAAAGAAGAATTTCCCTAAGTATTTCTCACTATTTCTGGGTGAGCCCAACTGTGCCCTGGGGGTATACAACAGCTCCTGTAAAGAAGGAAACTAGCTCCTCAGGGACAAGGGGGCGGAGGAAGTGACACTCCCTAGACTCTAGGGAGTGACATCAGGGTTGAGAGCTGAAAGGCTGAGAAATAGGATGAAATAATTTATCTTCCAAATTGGGACATATCTGAGAGTAAAACTAATAGGAGTAATCAACCCAGAAAAGGTTTTCAATGGGACTCTCCTGGGGAAAACTGGGACAATGGTCAGCCTGTGGAGAAGTCAGCAATAAAACATTATGAGGAAAAGCGCAAGTTCTCCAAGACAAGAAGGAGCCAGGTGTTGGTGTGATTCCAGGTACTGAGCGGGGAGGCCTGAACATCTGTGGGCAGGGGAATGGCACCTGCCAACTCAGCTACCAGAAAGAATGCCAAACCAAGAACAGAAAGAGATCCCCAGGAAAGCTAAAGAATGTTTGTCCTGTGATGGGAAAGGGAAGCTTACAATACTCTAAATTAGACTATTCTGTATCCAAAAAGGTTAGCATAAGGTTCTGGCTATCAAAATTTACTATACAGAAGAGGTCTTTTTGGTTTTTGTTTTGTTTTTGATACTAAGGATTGAATCCAGGGCCATGTGCATGCTAAGCAAGCACTCTGCCACTGAGCTACATCCTCATCTCTTTATAAATATGTATTTTTTGAGACAAGATCTTGCTACTTTGAAAAAGGATCTCATTAAGTTGCCCAGGCTGGGCTTCACCTTTTGATCCTACTGCCTCAGTCTCTTGAGTAGCTGGAAGTACAGGTGTGTGTGCCACCAGAAACAGCTCAGAAATGGTCATTTTAATGTACAGTTCATGTTAAAATTTAATCATTGCTCCAATTACTATTACAACTTAATTTTAATTCTCTCTTCTTTCTTATTCTTTTACAATTACTGACTCATAATCCCTACCAAAGCATAAAGCACAAGAGTAGAATGCCACAGAAAATTAGGATGTCAAGGAAGTTGTGAGAGATACACATGGAAATAAACACAAAAGCAAACAAAATACATACACACAAACACAGAGACATAACTCTTCCACACACACTTTGTTTAACTGCAAGAGACTGTTTCACTACATTTTGGGTCCAGTTTTTAAGCACATAATTCCATGTAACTTTGTTACACTGTCATGTTCTCAGATTGAGGACACAAGACTATAACTACAGACAGATAATTTTCATAATAGTTTTATAACCACTATGAATAGGCTCTTTATCTGTCTATAGATCAGAAGGTTAGAGGGTTGATAATTTGACCTTCCAAGATTTCTTTTCCTAATTTGGCTGCTGATGCAAGAGAGAAAAGCAGGACTCATTAGAGAAAGGAGATGAATTCTTTGGCAGATAAAACAAAGGGGATTTTCAAGGGCTTTGGAGGTTGTTGGCATCGCTTGCTTATTGGATAGTTTCTGGTCATAATTTATGACTTTACTTTTCCAGGTTTAATAAGCCCTAATCTTAACACTTACCCACAGTAACATTTAATTTGGGACAAACAGTTGGAAATGAGGAGAAGTTTAAGGAAAAAAGATTAATTTTTCTACACTAACAGGGCAGGGCATTTTCTTTTAAAAGAAAATGAGAAAAAAAAAGGATAGAGGTAAAAGAATATATATGAAGAGATAATAAATTATGAAAATTCAAGGAAACGGGAATCCTAGGACAGAGAGGAAGGGAAAGAGCAAGCAGGCATGTACCCTGTACCAACCCCCCAGGGAGTCCCCTTGGTTTAGGATCATTGGTTTATCTTTGCAGTGGTATGGAATGAGAAAAAGCTCTTTTGTGCACAAGTTTTTTTGAAGTTTATAACATTAAAAGACTTAATCCCAATTTTAAACATTTGGCCAACCGCATTAATTTTGAATTATCAAAACCGACTTTCTCCTTAGAATTCAAAAATGTACTGCAAATAAAGAGGGACAGCTACCATCAGTTCATCAGAACACTATATAATGCTTTCCTATATAGGCCTCTGCAGAGTGAGCGAGTATAAAGGCAACAAAGACAAGTATTCAATATTCATGTGAAAGTGCATGCTGGAGTTGAACTTCACCAAAGGACCCTGGATGGCTGAATGGGAAGCTGGTGGTCAAAAAAGATGAAGTCCTAGCAAAGTCTTCATAAGGATACACAGAGCCCTACAAACTTCACACTGCTTCTATGGCAGGCATTACATGGGCCGTTCTGATTTGACTGAAGCCATAAAACATTTTTTGAAACGTAAAACAATTCAACAGACTAGAAATATCCAGGCAACATACTCAAGAGGTGAAATCCAAACTCTTCTCTGTTAGGATATTTAAACATATAAAAATATAAAATCATAGAATGTTAAATTTAACAGGAAACTAACCTTCCCCACACTGTTTTCAACATAAGGCAACAAAGTACAATAAAAACATGTTAATTCTCCTTTCATGTTAAAAATTAATATGTTAAGTAATTTAAAAATTTTCCAAAGAGAGGATTTACAAAAAATCTCATTTAACATTCATTATGCAGTAAACATTTTCAAGTCCATCAAGCCATTATTTGTGTTTGTGTGTGTGTGTGTGTGTGTGTGTGTGTGTGTGTGTGAGAGAGAGACACAGAGAGAGAGCGAGAGGGAGGGAGAGAAAGAGTTGTATATGTGGGTGTTGCTGGGGATCAAACTCAGACTTAAACAGGTATATTTAACATATCACTGAGCTACACTCAGCCCCTATTTCTGATTTTAAAAACCATAACATATGAAAGATAATTCTTCCATATAACAGAAGACATCTATTTCATCTCTAACATGTATGCCTCTGAGTAGAAAGTTTATAGTTTATCACAAAGCCCTCACGTTTCTTATTTCTCCCCCAGGTTTTGTACATTTGGCTTATTCTGTGAATGTGACCTTTATACTTCCATTTTATTTCTAGCTATTACTAACAAACTCCCCCCACCCCCAGTACTGGGGACTGAACCCAGCGCTTTGCACTGAGCCACACCCCCAGCCTTTTTTTGTTGTTGTTTTGAGACAGGGTCTCACTAAGTCACTAAATTACCCAGGCTGGGCTTGAACTTATGAGTCTCCTGCCTCAGCCTCCCAGAGTGTTGGGATTACAGGCATGCACCACCACACCTAGTCAAAAAACCCTATTATATGCATACATGCATATATGCATGCATGCATATACATGCATACTCATAAATTTATGAGTATATATTTTTTTCAAGTTGGTTGCCTAAATGGAGTTTCATTAATTCTAAAAGATTTTCAGTAGATCTCTATGTCTAGACTAACAAGAGAATTATAACACCTACAAATAATGCTATGTCATCTCATTTTAAATATTATTTTCAAAAGATCTGCATTCCAGCAATGAGTCAGGAGTTTTTTAACTAATAGTATAATATTTTTTTAAATAAAGCTTGATTAAATGTGGTTATATTTAGTTAGGGCTTGTACTCCTACACTAGTAAGAATGTGCTACTGCTTTCTTAGTGCTTTTTAAAAATTTTTAGCTATGGGGCAGGGAATTTAGCTCAGTGGTTTCACCGCCTGCTGCGCAAGCACAAGGACCCAAGTTTGATCCCCGGTACCCTCCCCCGCAAAAAATTTTAGCTACTTCTGAAAGGCTTGGTTATGAGTAGTATTACTAGTATTAAGTTTTCCTTTTGTCAAAACAAATTGGAATACTTTCAATATTTTCTGTTTTTGGAATAATTTTCAAGTTTCTTTTATTTGATTATCACTCTTACAATTCTGGCTATTTATGACTCATCTGTCCTATTATGTGTTTAACATTTTCCTGCATAAATTTAATATCACTTGTTTTTTCTTTAACTTAATATGGTCCTAAGCAGACATAGATTTGATGTGCTAGTTATAATTTTTCTAATACTTTTAATTATTAAAACAACAAATGATTGGGGCCGGGGATTTAGCTCAGTGGTTTCGCCACCTGCTGTTCGATCCCTGGGACCAAAAAAAAAAAACAACCAAAAACCAACAACAAATAATCATTTGTATATACCTTAAATTACTACCTGTACTCTCTGAAATAAAACAATCTTTAGGAAGCCATACAATTTTAAATAGCACAAAAATTATACTTTCCTTTTATTTGTTTGTTTTTGGCACCAGGGATCAAACTCAGGTCCTTCCGCTTGTGAGGCAGGCGGTGGAACTATTGAGCTAAATCCCTGGCCCCTACTTTCCTTTTATTTGAAAAATTATCATTAAGCCATCTGGGTTCAGCATTATTTTGTAGCTATTTTCTTAAGTCACTTTGCAATGTCTTCTAAGATTATTTTTCTGTTCAACTGTTTCAATTCTCTAAGAATTGATTTTGCTATTTCTGTTTTCCTAGCAATATCCAATTTTATCAGAATCTTCTTTTCTATTCTACTTTTATGAAAATCTCCATCTATTCTTTCATGGGTAATGTGGGGCATTTGGTCTGGGTGTTTTTTTTTTAACTATACCTTTATCTGCTTCATCATTTCAACAAAGAACCTACATGCACATTTTTCGGTTCTAGTGGGATCTGTTGTTCTTTCATATTTATTTGACAAATATTAACTATGTGCCATCCATGGGTCAGATGCTGAGGAAAGAGAAGAGTATAGACAAAGTAACAATTTATTGCATTAATTTCTGCCCTTCTTAAAAACTGTTTTCCTAGATTTCTTTTGCTATTTTCCAATGTTCTGTTAGCACTTCATTTATTTTTTAGTTTTACTTTTTTGACAATAAAAATTTTCAGGAGAACAAATTTGCTTATTACTTGTAATGATATTAGTATCATAATTTTTTTTCTACTGATCCATAATTATAGTTTTCGGTTCCTACCCAAATCAAAACCCCCAAATGGAAATTTTAAAGTTTTAAATGGAAGTTTTAACATATTCAATCTTATTATTTATAGTTTTATAGCATTATGATCACTGAGCAATCAGTTACAATTTCCCTTAAAAGACTGGCACGAGCTGCGGAATTTGTGGCTCTGGCGAGATTGAAATCATGGCAGGTCCAGAAGGCAACGCCCAGTACCAGTTCACTGGCATCAAAAAATATTTCAACTCTTACACTCTCACAGGTAGAATGAATTGTGTACTGGCCACATATGGAGGCGTTGCTCTGACGATCTTGTATTTCAAGTTAAGGTCTAAAAAAACAAAAACGCCAGCTGTGAAAGCAACATTAAGTGTGTTGGGAATCAAACCCAGGGCATTGTGCATGCTAGGATTTTACAGTATTTGATTTCATCTGTGAAGTTCCTGCGCCTGGAAGAGCTGTCACTCATCATGTAATACTGAGTTTGTACAATAAATTATGAACCTGGAAAAAAAAAAAAAAGACTGGCATGAGGTTTTCTTTCTGACTATAGAATAGATCATTGCTTTAACCATTCCATGAATACACTGAAGTTAAGACACAGGTTAAATTCTCCTACTTTACTTGTGAGTTTTCTCAGGAATTTCTAATACATTTTACTTTTGTTACTTCCAGGATTTTGCTATTTAGTGTATGGGATTTGTGATTGCTACTTTTTCTCTTGGATCATACGTTCACCATATAAAAAGTCTCCCTCTCCTTTGAGGTACTACTCTGTGGTGTGTGTTTGTGTCTTTAACTGATTGCTTCTATTCTTTCAGTAGAATGACCCTGTAAGTTAGACAAAGGTAGAAGAGATACTCACAATTAAATCACATTTGTTTTAACTATAAGACACTGCCTTAAAATGCAGAAAATACCAAAAAGCAGGCAGGTCTTTATTAAGTCAAAAGTCTTTGGAGTTAGGTGGGAAAATATTCACATATTTCAAGTGCAAAAAAACAGTGCAAAGCCTAATGAAGTGGTATGAACATTTGAGGGCAGGTGTCTTGGGCTCCTATTAGAAACCACAAGAATTAAGTAAAATACAACTTAAATCTAAGGTATATGGTATTATGACCCTTACCTTGTTTAAGTTTTGAAGTTCATGCTAGAGAGAGTACAAAGAATCTGAACTCAGAAATCTATACTTAGAAGAAAAAGAAATCTGTACTAAGGCAAACTATCAATAAAGGGCAAGGGCAAATACAGCCTTCAGATGAAGGCTGAGAAAATTTATCATGCACAGATTACCTCAGCATATGCTCAAACCAACTATGTTCAAGATCACATTCAACCACAGCAGAAGGGGCTGAAGTTGCGATCTGAATTCTGAGCCTCATCTTTGCTCCTGCCAGAGATCTCTGCTGGTTGAAAACCTTAGCAAACGATGAGAGCAAAGCCAAAACTTATATGGGAATTAATTCCAATATTATTTGGAATAAAACATTCATACAAACATCTTTTAATCATACAAAGATTAGAACAAGTAGAAAAAATTTAAAGAATTAAGCAAAGAATAATAGTCTGTCTTATTAAGAAGTGGTGGGTTGGGCTGGGGATTTACCTCAGCAGCACTGCACCAGCCTTGCAAGCACAAGGTCCTGAGTTCAATCCCCGGTACAAAAACAAAAAAGAAGAAGTACCTGCACTTTAGAATTCTATTTTTAATGTTTAAATAAACTGGACCTATTAAAGAGTTACAGATCAACCCTGTGATTCCAATACAAAATGTGTAACTAAATATTAATTTGTTATTTTAATTTGAAAGTAGGCAACTATAGATACACACATGTAAAAAGAGAATGTATATATTTTGGAATATATAAAAGGACTTAATCACTATGTTTATTATAATAATTATTAAAGTTATAAGACTTAAAAAATTGAGCTTAGGCTTTAACAAAAGAGTAAACATATTAAGTCAATAAATAATTTAAATGTTTAAAATTTTAGTGAAGTTTATAAACTGAGTCTGAATATTAATAAAAAGATCTCCTTAGCCAGGAATTTAGCTCAGTGGTTCTGCCGCCTGCCTCGCAAGCACAAGGTCCTGAGTTCGATCCCCAGTAACAACAACAACAAAAAAAGATCTCCTTAGAAAGTTATTATTTAAACTTTACTAGATTTATAAAAAGAATAAGATGATATTGAACTCTAAAGCTTAAAGAACTAGCATTTTTATTATCCACTTTGCCTTAATTTTTAAAATCAAGTAAAGGCTGAAAACATTTTTTTGTAAACTAAGTATCTGATTTTCTGTCTTAACCTACAGGAAAAAGGCTCTTTTTTTTAATGGACAGTTTAATCCAGTCAATTTATTACAGTAACATATTTAATATTACTGATCTTTTAAAAACTGTATTATCATTTATATAAACATTTCCATCTTAAATAAAAAGTATACATTTTCTAAAGTATGTCTCCTATAACACTCTGAAATTCTTCTATGGAATAAAATACAGTATATTTGAGAAAAATGCACACCACATTCTCCTGTTAGTGAATATTATAAAAACTCTGATGAGCCGGGGATTTAGCTCAGTGGCACTGCACCCGCCTTGTAAGCGCAAGGTCCTGAGTTCAATCCCCACTACCCCCAAAAAACCAAAAAACTCTGATGAGTCTTTGAAATAAAAAACTAATGAAAAAAGAAGCCATTAACACCTCTGAAGGGAAATCTACTCCTTTCCCTTCTACCCAACTTAATCCCATACTACTAACTGCTATGAATAAAACAGAATGCAGAACCAAAAATGTTTTTAAATTAGAGAATACAGTTGATGAAATGTTTAAAAGTCAATAGGAAAACAAGAAAATGGTTAATACGGAAATTTTAGAATACACAAAGGTTTGACAATATACAGGATCATACAGAAAATACTCCAGCCAAAACAGAGGGGAAAAAAGAAGAAAAGAAAATAATCCAAGAACTAGTGAGTGAGCTGACCAGAAAGGACTAGAAAGCAACCAGTTCAAGTTAAAAGCATTAAGTCGAAGCTTCAGAATAGTAGCAGCTAAAGTTTATTGGGCATTTTCTGTGTGTTAGTCTAACCCTTCATATGTTTTAATCTATGAATCACAACAATCCTATGAGGTAGGTTTTACTGCTATCCCCCTTTCTAGATAAAGAGCCTCAAAGAACTAAATGTTTTGCCTAAAGCCTCACAGGAGGAAGTGGCCAAACTGAGATCTGAACAGGCAGCCTAACTCCAGAGCTTACACTCAACCACCAAGCTTTGTCTTTAAAACATTTATTTTTTAATAAATTCCAGGGCTAGGGATATAGCTCAGTGGTAATGTGTGTGCTTAGCATAGAAGCCCTGGGTTTGATTCCCAGCATGCCCCATGGCCCATCCCAAGAAAAAGAAAGTCCTTATAACAATTGGTAAAATAAAGAAGCTGGATAACAGGATAAAAGCATGTAAGTATATTAAAATCATTTTTGCTTTGTTTTTGAGACAGGGTCTCTTGATGTAGTCCTAGCCCAGGCTGGTCTCAAACTCACAGTCTTCCTGCCTGAGCCTTCCAAATGCTGGGATTACAGGCATGGGCCACCATGTCAAACTTTTATTTTTGTTGGGGTTTTTTTGTCTTTGGAGAAGGGTCTCTCCATCTAGTTTAGGCGGGTCATGAATTCACTATGTAATAGCCCAGCTTGGCCCTAAATTTGAGACAATCCTCTTGCCTCAGCCTCCTGAGTGCTGAGATTACAGGCAAGTGCTGGGATTAGAGGGGTCCACCACCATAAATGGCTCAAATTCATGTTAAAAGTAAGCAATTAAAATACCGTACCAACTCCTTTCTACTATCCTTACTCCTTCAATTTTTTAAGTAATATTACTCACAGGATCAGCCAACTTAAGCAATGTAAGAACTTAATACCTTCTCCACAAACCTAAACACACTACTCAATTCTCCAGTAAATAAACATCAGGATCCTAATATTTTAAATGACATTGTTCTTCAAATTTTAGAATCAACCTATAAACAATGCACAGACTTAATAATGTTCATTAAGTAACAGAATGCAAATGTTCTCTGACTGAGAAGTAGACTAAGAATCAGGAGGGAAATGTGCTGAGTGAAGGGCATTAGAAATTGAGGGGTATTATATCCTCACACACCTAGGGCAAAACCAAGGAATTGTCTAAAGTTAGTTAAGGAATACAGACAGTAAATAATAGATGATTTCCTTAGAATTTTAATATTTGGTGGAGGATGCTGAGGATTGAATTCAGCATGCACCAAGCCCATGCTCTATTACTAAGCTACTAAAAATTTCATAGAGCAAAGCTGAAAGAACTTTACTGTATGAACTCTGTATACCCACTACCTACGTGTATTATACCATCTGTACTATTATATTAACAATGTATTTAGAAAATTTGTGTATGACTTAACAGAAATGGGGCATGAAAAGAATACACAGTATGGAAAGGCATTAATTCCTTGACTTTCACAGAATTAGTGAAAAGCCCTGAAAACTAGGAAGTCAAGAAACAATAAAGCATATGCAGAATTATAGAGATAGCAAGCATGACTTTGAAATACATAAAAAAATAAGAAGGAGCAATGTAAATATAGCAAAATGTTATTTGTAGAATCCAGGTGCTGGTATATGTGCTTATTTACACAAATCTTTTAACTTTTCAAATTAAAATTTTTGCAATGAAATATCAACAGAAATGTGGATGAGAATGATCATCATATCTGGAAAGAGACTGCCAGTGTTTGCCATCCATGCTGTTCCATTTGACACAACACAGAGACACTTCCCAGTCCTCTGGTGTCCTGCATGACTAGGTCTGGCCTGTGGAATGTGGTAGAAATGGTGTGCCCCTCTTCCAGGCCCAACTACTAAAACTTCCTTCACACATTCTCCTCTATCGACTTCAGGCAGATCCACAGCAACCAGAGAGCCACATGCCGAAAGTGAGCATCCATCTGCCTGAGTCTTTATAACCATCATAACGTCCCTGATGGACCCCAACTCAAAGGAGATTGTGACATGAAGGAGAAATAAACTTATACTATCTTAAATGGCTACTGTGTGGGTTCATCTGAACCCACAGCTGGCATTAATTATAAGTAACACAAGAGTGCAACCCAAGGGGCTACTGGTTTTCATTTGTATTCATTTTTCAAATACATATATACAAATTTAAAACAAGCAGTAAGCAAACATTAGGTAGTAGTGGGACTGGGGAAAGTCTTCTAAGCTCATTTTCTAAGGCCTCTTTAGGTACTGGGTACCTTTGCATGATTATAAAAAGGCAAAACTGCAAACTGGCAGCCTTCCCCTGAAGTGATACAGCCCAGCTGGTCCAACTCAACCCTTTACCCAGATGCCTTTGAACAATACTCAACTACATAACCATGCCCAGTAGCCTTCCTGGAAAAGGCAGGTACTGACAACCTGTTGGAAATTGAGGGGCTATTAAGGGGAAATAAGAGATAAGGACATTAATATACTCCTCCTCTGATTCTAGCTTTCCTTACATGTGCGCTTTTTCATGTCTTTTGCTGGATTCATTTGCTGGATTCACTCTTACCCATCCTTTCAAAACCACTATAACTCACAATGACCCAACTAAGAAGATCACAGTAACGAAAAGAGTGCCACCGAAGAGGAACTTTGTTGTCATCACAGCAAATTCTAGGACTGGAATAAAAGTAGCAGCTAAAAGCCTGCCTCCAGCCTGACAGTGAGGAGTTTCCATCTAGAAGAGATGGCACAAAAGAGAGGGAGATTTTTTTTTCTCTCTCTTAGAAATGGAATCTCACTAAGTTGCCCAGGCTGGTCTTGAAATCCTCAACTCAAGGAATCTTGCCACAGCCTTCCAAGTAGTTGGAACTATAGCCTGTGCCAACAGCCCATAAGCTTCATTTACCCTTTAAACAGACCCTTCTTGTCCAATTATCTGAGGTCTTATGACAGCTAGCCATGAAAGTGTACCACTAGGATCTCTAATCCAGAAAGAACTGGCTATTGGGCTGGAAGGACTGCAGTTAGTTGACAACCTTCAGCTCTGAGCACCACCAAGACCCCACTGGGGTTTTGAGCTTGAAGGCAAATTTTTCCCAGGCAGTCTCTAATCACTGACTGCCCACAGTAGGGGGACACTGTATGGGCATTTCTGCCCAACATGGGTCTCCTGTAATGGACAGCCTTTGCTTTGAAGTGCCCCAGTTTGCTGGCCAAGACTTCAAGAGGTCTGCATCATTGTCTGAGCTTCCACCTTTCCTTCACAGATGTTGGATCTGCATCACAGTTTGAAGCCTTTCCTTGACCAATTCTACCTCATTCTGCTTTAGTCTTTCTTGAGTATTAATCCCTAATAAACCTCATGGATCTTAATTCTGAGCTTCTGCTCACAAAAGCTCAGGATAATATAGAAACGGGTGTGGCATTCACACTTGGGTGTTGCTCTCAGTTGGCCTAGTCTCCTTTCTATTTTGCCTTTATCACTCCCACTCGTTTTTGGTCTCTTGCTTGGTGTACTTATTCAAATTCTAGTCCAATGTACCAACAACTGCTAGTGGGAGATAGCCACTCTGTCCCAGTCCCCCAATATAGCAGAGTAAAAACACACTCATCTCTAACAAAACTACTTTCCAGAATCTCAGACAAATCCTACATCATTTCATCACAACACTAAGACTAGTTAAAATTATTTTTAGACCGAGGCCGAGGCAGAAGGATTGCAAGTTCAAGGTCAGCCTGAACTACATATTGAGACTCAAAAAACAAACAAAAATCAAAAAACAAGAAATTATCTCTTCAGCCAAAAGTCTTTATCAAGATTTCTTAATTAAAAAAAGATTTCTTAATCAAGTATCTTTACTTACAACAAATTCTGCACAAGGATTTTGAATTAAAGATTTATCCCTATATAATCTATGCGTTAACCACATCCCTAACATTTTTCTTCACAGCGCTCTGGAGCGCCTGTCAAAGTTTTCGATCTTGGCTGTTGTACAAGTCCAATGCGCCTCAATGCCAGGGAGGCACCCATGTCTACCACCCCAAGGATATAGCCAAGACATGTAGCTCCAAGACTGGAAATGCTAAACCAGGCACGGTGGTGCATGCCTTGTAATCCCAGCACTCGGGAGGCTGAGGCAGGAGGATCACTAAGAGTTGGAGGCCAGCTTGAGCTACATAGCAAGCTCAGGGCCAGCCTGAATTACAAAGGGAGACCCTACCTCAAAAAACCAAAACAAAACAAAACAAAAAATACTGGAAATGTGAAGAGCCATGTACTGAGACTAAAGCAACCACGATTTTAATTATAGCACTGTTCCTAATTCAAGGGATACGTCATTCAGAAAAGTTGCTTTATCCTAGTGCCTTAATTTCCTCATTCAACTTAAAAACTACTCTGAAAAAGATTTAAGTTCTGGCGGAGCTGTCACCAAAGGACGCCAACATTAAGTCAACCATCTCTTTCTAATCAGCCAAGATGCCATTTTAGAGACTTAATTAAATCCCATTTACTTCACGTGACAGTACAGAAATGGTTTGTTTTTAAACGCAACCTGTGGTTATCAGCATCTAAATCTGTGCGGGAGTCCTGGATGACGGCCCTGAAAATGAAAACTAGAGCCCAACTGTCTCTCCACCAAGCTCACTTCATTTCTGAGGAGATAAAAATTTGATAAACTGGAGAAATTTCTGGCATCCGAGAATAGGATTATTTTGGGTAACATTATTTTGGGTAAGAAACAGTCACAATCAAGCCCTGGGTCTGAGTGTGAGTAACAAATCAGCTGATGGGTCACCATCTTCCGAAGGACTCCAGAAAATGTGATATGCAAATGATGCGCTGCAAAACGGACAATGAGCCAGAAAAGCACTGCCCAGTCACTTTTCGTCGCAAATGCCCAGAAAGTCTGCGAGAACTGCCTAGACTGCACAGGAGACCCTGTCCCCGCGGCAGATGAGAGGGCCCAGTGGGGTTTCACGGTTTCACGGTGACGCCAGGACAGAGCCTCCCGAGCCCCTCCGCGGGCCCGGCCTGTGAGCTCCTTCCCGCCCCACTGGCTGCGTCCATGGCTTCCAGGTACATCTTTATAGCGAGTGGCATTTCCTGGTCGCGGAGCAAGCAAAGGTAATCCCACACCCCTATTAACGCCCTCCAAGGCAAGAAACATTCGCCGGGAACTTCAGCTTTCCACTCGCCCCGCTCC
This sequence comes from Heterocephalus glaber, assembly GCF_053883595.1. Taxonomy (NCBI): domain Eukaryota; kingdom Metazoa; phylum Chordata; class Mammalia; order Rodentia; family Bathyergidae; genus Heterocephalus; species Heterocephalus glaber. The sequence continues at coordinate 191,421 of NW_028258352.1, read as the reverse complement.
GCGGGCCGCCCGCCCGGAGGAGGGTGGGGGAGGGGCGCCCAGCAAGGAGGGGGCGCAGTGTGACCCTCGCAACCGCACAGACCTGGCTCAGGATCTTCCGGACGTCCCGAGTGGTTGCCCATGCTCGGCCGACTCGGGTAGCAGCCAGCTGGTCGGCCTCCGACAAGGCGTCCACGGTGCCGCAGCTCGCACCGGCACCGGCGGTCAAGGCAGCTGCGTCCGCGGGTCCGCTCCAGTCAAAGAAAGGGCCGGGCGCCTTCCACTTCTCGGCCGCGGCCATCGGAGCGCTCCTCGCGCCTGCAGGCGGGCCCCACCCCCTCATCTGCATGAGGCCCGCCCACCTCGCCTCCAAACTGCCCTCCTGGCGCGGCCCGCCCCCTCATCGGCATCCGGCCTGACCAAGGCGACCCGCCCTGCTCAACACCTCCAGGCTCATTGGTAGCCCCGCCCACTTCATCTGCATACCACTAGCCCACCTTACCAGCGTATCATTCCAGGGTATTCAAAGGGCCCCTCCTTTGAGTGGGAGGGACGCCCCGCACTGGCTGACCGACTTCTGGCGTCTTCGCCCGCCCACGCTGAGAACTGCAGCTGGATAAGGTAGGCTGGAAAAACCCCGCTGCAGGGAGGCCTAAGCCAAGTGCCACTAGAAAGGCAGATTTATGCCTGTGAAATTAGATATATTAGGATAAGAAAAACCTTGAGTTGGCACAGGGCAGATGCTTAATAAAAATTTTTTAGATGGGTGATTGAATGAACGAACGAACAACTCTTGAGGGCAAAGTATAAAGTGTAAACAACAAAACCTAAAAAAAAAAAAAGAAAGAAAATGCTGACAAAAACTTGCCCACAATCCAAGATAAAGACTATCGCCAGTAATAAAAATGCATGCCAATCTTAAGTAAAAACTGTTTTGATGCTGTCATAAATGACTGATTTATGGAATTCGCCTGAGTGACTTACAGTGAAAACACTTCCAACTAAATCGTCTAGTGACAATGTTTAGAACCAGTAAAAAGCATTAGTAGAATGATTATCTCATGCATCACTGAACACCATAGTCCATTTCGGTCTCATCTTTCCTGACCATCAACATTTTAGAACACTGTTGATCACTCTCAGTGTTTCAAAACAATATGTATTCACAGCAGGCCTGGTGGTGTACACCTAGAATCCCAGCACTCTGGGAGGCTGAGGCAGAAGGATGGAAAGTTTTGGAGTCATATCTAGGCGACTTGGCAAAACTTTGTCTCAAAATAAAATAAATAATAAAAAGGGCTGGGGATGTACAGTAGTTCAATGTGAAAGCCCTAGGTTCAAACCCCTGACCGCCTCTTCCCAGTTCCCTTTGTAGAGTCCTCATCTCTATGACCTCTAGACCCTAGAGTACCTAAAGCCTAACTATTTACCTTCTTTATCTTCTTGAGCTTTTATTTCCCACCTTATGGCTTTTAAATACCAACTGTGTATCTTCAGCCTAGTCCCCTCTTCTTAAAACCAGCCTCATCCAAGTGCTTTCTTGATACTTCCTCTTAACAACTCCACTCAGACATCTTAGTAACCATCTCCAATTTAACCAGAGCAAAAATGAACTTTTGATTTTCATCCATAGAATTATGTCTCCTATATCTTCTTCATTTCCTTTCTTTGACTCAGGCCAAAGACCTCAATTCCTTTCATGTACCATACCTGTTTCATGTGCAGTCTGTATATATCCTAAACATCACCTGGACTCAGTATTTTTCACCTTTTCCACTGCTACTCTCAGTCCAAGTCATTATCATCTCCTGCCAGGATTACTGTAACTGTTTCCTAACCAGTCTCCCGTCTCTTACTCCTGCCTCTTTATATTCTATCTTCCATATAACAGCAAGAGTGATACTTCTGAAACCTAGCTCAAATTGTACCACACTTCCACTTACACTGCTCTATTTCTATATCATGTGGGGCAAAGTCAGTCAGTAGCCTCCAAGTCCCTGAATAACTTCCCCTTCCCACTCCCTGAATTCACCTGCCCTGTCTCACATTGGTCCTGCTACATCAGCCTCCTTGCTATTCCTCACTAAGCCAAGAATGCTTCCACTGAGGATCTCTGCACTTGCTCTTCCCTCTCCCTGGAACAATCTTCCCAGGTACCCAAGTCACATAGACAGGATGGCTCACTGTCACTTTCTAGATCTCTCTATTTGAACGATATCCTATTTAGAGAGGCTTGTCTCTTCACACCACATTATATCATAAACCAGACCCTTAACACACACATTTCTCTGCTTTGCTGACCTCCACGACACATTATCATTTAGTACAGTAGTCCCTCTTACCCACAGGGGATATGTTCCAAGACTCCCAGTGTTTACGTGGAACCAGACAGTACTGAACCCTACATATACCATTTTTTTCTTAGAGATACTGACCTATGGTAAAGTTTAATTTATAAATTGGGCACAGAGATTAATAACAATGACTTACTGTAGATTTTAACAACCTCAGTATGTGATTTTTTTTTTCTTGAGAACTTTGACCTTTTCATTTAAAAAAAAAAAAGCACTTTTTGACATCTCTTTGGCATATCTGTCTTTCCAGCATCACTAGTCTTGCACTTTTGGACCATTATTAAGTAAAATAAGGATGACTTTAATACAAGCCTTGTGACACTGTTACAGTTAGTCTGACAGGCAAGATGGCTACTAACTGGGGCCAGGGATTTAGCTCAGTGGTTCTGCTGCCTGCCTCGAAAGCACAATGTCCCGGGTTAGATCCCTGGTAACAAAAAAAAAAAAAAAAAAAAGATGGCTACTAAGTGACTAATGGGTGAATATATACACTCTGTAGATGTGTTGGACAAAGGGATACCTCACATCCTGGGCTTGAAATTTCATCATGCTACACAGAATGTTATACAAATTAAAATTTATGAATTTTTAATATCTAGAATTTTCCATTTGATATTTTCAGACTGGTTGAGCATGGGTAACTGAAACCATAAAAAATTAAATTGTGGGTAATAGAGGTTACTGTATACAACCTGTGTACTAATTATTATCCCTCCACTACATTGTAAGCTTCATGAAAGTAGGAATCAGTGAATGAATGAATGAATGAACAAAGGAATGGATAGGTTGTACATATATGAATCAGCCTTTAATTATACATTACTTCTTTTTTAGTGTAGTACCATGCTTTGTTTTCTCCAACAAAATTACTCAGATAGGCATCAGAGTTTTATTTCTGTAATTTACCAAACCTAGCAAATATCTGAATACACAGAATAAAATGGACTAAAGAAAATAAATTGAAGAAGTCAATATTAGAACAGAAATGTGTATGAGATCATGCCAAAAATGTGATGAGCCCATGAAAGTTGGTTGACTTCCCCAAGTATTTCCAGAGTAACAAGTAAAACCTGAGTTCCTGAAGATTATAAAAGTGACATAATTTCAATTTGCAGAAGTTACATACTTATCCACAGAGTTTGGAAATTGATCAGTCATTTTATTAATTCTGTAAAATATTAACCTATTAATACGTCTACAAAAACTGGACAACTGGACAACTGAACTCCTACATCTAAAATGCCAAATCATTCCTGCATATGTCATGTCCTTAACATGGTTCAGTATTGCCTCTCTCTTGTCTTTGTGGCCTTCATCTCTCACAAGGGTGGCTGCATCAGCATCCCACCTCACTTAGTGCTTCTAGTCTTCCTTCTACTCAAATTGGTCCTACTCCTTTTTAAAAATCCAAACCCAGCCTTATCACACTTCTATTTAAAAGTTCTCTATGGCTCCCCTCTACCTTTAGGATAAAGTCCCAAGTTCTTAAACTTGGCAAGTCCCAAGCTACATAATCTTGAGATTTACCTCTACCATGACATTTATAGTCTCATCTTTCAAAGAGTTCCATATTCTTCTACTTTATACTCCAGCAACATTAAGCCAGTAGTAGTTTCCAGAATATACCCTATTGTCTTAGGCCTCTATGCTTTTATAACTTGGTGCCTGATAAATGCCCAGTTATCTAGAATTCCATCCTCCTATTCTCAAATTCATCCGTTGAAGCCCTAATGCAAAATGTGATGGAGGTAGGGTCTTTGGGAATTAAGGTTAAATGAAAACATAACAGTGAGACTCAAATCAGAACTGGTGGCCTTAAAAGACCCTCTCCCTTGGGCCAGGGATTTAGCTCAGTGGCATTGCACCTGCCTCTTAAGTGCAAGGTCCTGAGTTCCATCCCTGGTACCAAAAAAAAAAAAAAAAAAAAAGACCCTCTCCCTCTCCCCTCTTCTTCCCTGCTCTTCTCTCCTCCCTCCCTATCTCATGTGAGGACACAGTGAGAAGGTGACCCCTTCTGTAATAAGTTAGGAAGATGGCCCTCTCCAGAAGCAGACCATGCTGCCATTCTGATCTCAGACTTCTCCCCTCAAGAATTGTGAGAAACAAATTTCTGTTGTGTAAGCCACTCAGAATGCAGTATTTGGGTATGGCTGCCCAAGCACACTATTATTTTTTATATTCTTGCTCAGGCATCACCCTGTCCAGTCAGCTTGCCCATCCCAGGCAGAATTAAACTCTCTCTCCTTCATGGTACTTCTTTCTGTACCTTGTAAAGTGCTTGCATTTCCCCACATAACTACACTATTTTAACCATGCTTCCTTATGAGAATTTTTTAAATGCCATAACATTACATTTTTAAGACGTGGTTACAAGCTGGACATGGCAGCACAACCCTGTAGTTTTGGCTACTTGGGAGTCTGAGGCAAGAGGAATGCCCAGGGGTTCAAGGCCATAGCTCAAGACCAGCAGAGAAAGACTTCATCTCAAAAGAGGAGGGGGTGTGCTTACAATAAAATGAAAACTCCCAGAAGTAGATTTAAAATAATTCATTTTGAACATTTTCAAGTTCATAGAAAAGTGTGGAGACAACGGTACAATGAACAGTGTTATATGCCCATCACCTACATTTGCCAATTATAAACATTTTACTACATTTGCTTTTGATCTCTATCCCCTTCCAGTTTTCTTTTGGTTTAATAATTTGAAAGTATATTGCAGACAGCATGACACTTCACTCTTAAATATTTCCAATATACTCTCCTATGATACTTTCCTACAATGTCTTATCATACCTAAAAATACAGTATTTTCAAAATATTATATGGTATATAGTCCACGTCCAAATTTCCTGGTCTCCAAAATGACTTTTACATACCAAAAAAACCCCAAACAAAACAAAAGCCACCAGGATCTAATTAATGTTAAACACTGTTTGACAAAGATATGTCTTTTTTTGTGTGGTACCAGGGATTGAACTCAGAACCTTGAGCTTGTGAGGCAGGCATGGCACCACTAAGCTAAATCCCCGGCCCAAAGACATGTCTTGGCATGACCTTCATTGATAACTTCAGAAAAGATCTAAAGATAGACTTAAAAAGAGATAAAGAAATTTAACACACTTATATAATTATTCCAGGGAGGCATGACCTCACAATTTTAAGTAGTAGATATCACTGTAAACATATCTCAAAGATAACTTCTTTCTCTCTTCTTCTCTCTCTTCTTCTCCTCCTCCCTTCCCTTCCCCCTTCCCCCCTTCCCTTCCCCTTTCTCACTCTCTCTCTCTCTTTCTTTCTTCTCTTTGATTTTTTTTCTCACTACCAGGAATGAAACCCAGGGCCTTGCACATGCTAGGCAAGTGCACCACTACTAAGCTATATCTATAACCCAAAGGTCACTTTAAAAAGCAATACAGTGACTAGTCAGATTATACAAGGCAGTCATACATAGTAGACAAATGAGAAACTGTTATAAGAATAGGATATAATTTCCAGTAGAATCAAAAAAGCTTATCTTGAGCAACAGAAAGAAATGGAGCTTGTATTCTCCAGAACTGGTGTTAAATAAACTCAGAAATGGCTGTAATGATGATGGTGATGCTGATGTCAAAGATGTCTGTGATGCCTATAAAAAAGAACCAACTAGGGCTGGGGATTTAGTTCAGTGGTTTCACCACCTGCTGCCCAAGCGCAAGAACCAGAGTTCGATCCCCAGTACTGGGAAAAAAAAAAAAAAAGAACCAACTGGGCTGGGGATTTAGCTCAGTCGTTTCGCCGCCTGCTGCACAAGCACAAGTACCCAAGTTCGATCCTCAGTACCAAAAAATAAATAAATAAAAATAAATAAATAAATAAATAAATAAATAAAAAAGAACCAACAGGGCAGGGATGTATAGCTCAGCAGTAGAGCAATTGCCTAGAATGTGTGAGACCCTTGGTTTGATTCCTAGCACTGCAAAAAGAAAAAAGAAGAAAAAAAGCAGCAATTGATTCTAAATCACTCTATTTTATGTGTTGTATAATTCTAAATGTAAAGGCATAACTAAATTGATAAATTAGACATTAAATTATATACAGAGTCTCCCCAAAAATGGATACACACTTCAGGAAAAGAAAAATAGTATGATATTGTAGGGCGTGGTGGTGCACACCTGTAATCCCAGCACTTGAGAGGCTGAGACAAAGGATCACTGCGAGTTTGAGGCTAGTTTAGGCTACATAGTGAGTTCAAGGCCAGTCTGAACTACAGAGCGAGATCTCATCTCAAAAAAAAAAAAAAAAGACCAGAAAAAAAGTAGTATGATGTTTTTTTCAACAGATGGTGGTACCCTCATATGGGGGACCCTAGAGGATGTTGTATACTGCAGAAAACTCACTACACTGCTGGTCCTTAGAGAAGAAATTGAAAATGCATGTGCAGCAATCTCAATGACCAAAGTTACCCATGCAGCAGTTTGCTGTACTAATAAAATGCCTGGAAGCTAATGGCTACCACTTTGAGCACCTCTTGTAATTGCAGAGGCCAAAGGTAACTTGTATGAATCTCATGATAAATTTAGTATTAAAATATTTATACAAGTTTTTATTTTCCTACTGTGTATACATTTTGGGGGCAGACTTTATATTTTCTAGTTCATCTATAGCAGTGGTGGTAAACCTATGGCATGCATGTTACTGTGTTTTTCTTTTAAGACCAAAGATGTTAATGTATGAGGTTTTTTTTTTTCCTCAACTAAAACCTCAGTATTTAGGTTTAATGGTAATACTGGCCATTTGCAACACATAAGTGGGTTTTGGGCTGCAGTTTGGCAATCAGTGTCCAAAAGGTTCACCATCACTGATCTATAGTCTAAGGAAGACAAAAAGGGTTGTTAGGAATGTTCTTTGAATATCTGATCCCCTGATATTCAGACATATAGAATAAAATCAAATGTACATGGTTTGTTTTCATTAAAAAATTCCGTATTAGGGGCCAGGGGTGTAGCTCCAGTAGTAACATATGTGCTTAGCATAGGCAAGAGCCTGAGTTCAAACCCCAGCCAACAACAGACACAGAAACACACACACATGCACACGCACACTCATACAAGCTCTATATAATGCTATCCATATTAGTATACACAAAAATAAATTTGGACGTGTATATAATAATTAAGAACAACTATGTCCAAAAATAGAATTATAAAACATTTTCATTTTCTAATAACAAGCATCTCTGATGCCTTAACAATAAACATACTTTACTTTTATGATCACACGAAAGTATATATGCTTAAGTCCAGCAATTCTTCTAGGAATTTATTCAAAAGAAATAATTATAAATACACATAAATATCTAGCTTTCAAGATAATTCTTAACCTTTATTAAAAAATAATTACATGCCAATTTTAATCCTGACAAAAATTCAACAGGACAGAACTATTTTTTAACCCAGATTAAAGATTAAGAAATGACCAAGATGGGGCTGGAGAGGTAGCTCAGTGGCACCATGCCTGCCTGGCAAGCATGAGGTCTTAAGTTCAATCCCTGGTACCCCCCCCCCCCGCAAAAAAAAAAGAAAAAGAAAAAGAAAATGACCAAGAGGGTAAGTAACTCACCTAAGGTTACTTATCTGTAAAGTGGCAGAGCCAGGATTTGAAGCAGTATCTAAAGTCTCCAAATCCACCCTCAGGTTTGGTGGTCCACTAGGAGGACTCATTGTACTCAACATAGTTATACTCATAGTTCTGATGTATTACAGCAAAAGGATACAAAAAGCAGAAAAAGCCCATGGGACAAAGTCCAAAGGACATCAGGCACAAGCTTCCAAGAATTTTCTCCTAGTGGAGCCATTTGAGTTAATTCTCCCAGAAATGAGCTTGAACAACACGTAGGAAAGCTCACAAAACCTCAGTGCTCAGAGTTTTTACTGGGAGCTGATTACATAGGCCCCTTGTGCCTAGCACATTCCATATTCCAGACTCCTGGAAGGAAAGCAGGTGTTCAGCATAAACCACAATGTTTGCACACACAGTTTAAGCACAATGAGCCACTCTACTATAGCATGAATCTGGAATGTTCCCCAAAGGCCCACGTGTTAAAGTCTTACTCCCAGCATGGCACTATTGCGAAGTGGTGGAAATCTTTAAGAAGTGGGACTCAGTGGGAGGTGTTAGGTAATTTAACTGAGGATGTGCCCTTGAAGGGGATCGTGAGACACTGGCCTCTTTCTCTTTCTCTCTTTTGCATCCTGGCCATGAGGTAAATGGTTTTGAGACACAGTTCTACCATGACATGCTGTCCAGCCATAGGCCCAAAAGCAATGGGGCTGAGACTGAAATGTTCAAAAGAGAGGTAAAATACCACCTCCTCCCTCCACCTCTTTGAGATAGGATCTTGCTATGACCTCCAACTGGCCTTGAATTCACAATCCTCCTACTGAGTCACCTTAGTAGCTAGGATTACAGGTCTGCATCACTGCACCTTGCTAATTTGTGCTCTTAGCAACTATCATTGCTTCCTGTTTGTAATAGCAAAATGTTGGAAACCCCTTTAATACTCAACACAAAGGTCATAGTGAAATATATTGTAATACAGCTACACAATGGCTTCTATGAAGTCTCTAAATGCCTCAGACATATTAAGTTATAAAGCAGAAATATATCTATATTAAGAATATAATACTTATTTATATATGGTACTAGAGATTGAACCCAGGGTCTCCTCACTAAACTATATCTCCAGGCCTTTAAAAAAATTTTTTTTAAATTTTTTTTAAATTTTGAGACAGAGCCTCACAAAGTTACCAAGTTGTCCAGACTGGTCTTGAACCTTCAGAGTGCAGGTATTACAAGCATGTAGCACCACACCCTGGAAGAAAATAATTCTTAATGTTTATATACAAAACAAAAAAGACACTTCAGTTAACTGTGGAAATGTCACATCCAGGATGTAAAAGAACACATGAAATCCAAGTAGCCATTTAAAGTAAATGCTTAATTTAGCCAGAAATTATTTACAAGTATAAGTCACTGATGTAGATTTATGGGTTTTAAGAGTAAAGCTTATAGCTCTCAGGAGAAGTGAAATTATGATTACCAATAAATTGTATGTAATTACATTCAATTAAAAAAAACTATGTGTACATATACTCAGATAAGCAGGAAAGGGCTTGGAAAATTATACTTTAAGGAAGGATAATAATGTCCTTAATATAAGAGAAAACATTTATCACTGTTTCAGTTAGACTGGAAGAATAAGTTTTAGGGACTGACTGCTTTGCATAGCTACAATAGTTGATAATAATGTAATGTATATCTCAAAATTACTAAATGTAGATTTTTAATATTCTCATCCTAAAACTAAAAGGTGAAGCTGGGCATGGTGGCACATGCCTATAATCCCAGCACTTGGGAGGCTGAGACAGGCAGATGTGAGTTCGAGGCCAACCTAAGCTACATAATGGGTTCAAGGCCAGCTTCAACTACATAGCAAGACCCTGTCTCAAAAAAGCCACCATAGGGCTGGGGATTTAGCTCAGTGGTTTCACTGCCTGCTGTGCAAGCGCAAGGACCCAAGGACCAGAGTTCAATCCCTGGTACCAAAAACAAAAAACAAAAAAAGCCACACATACACACCAAAAAAAAAACAAAACAAAACAAAGTGAGGTGATGGACATGTTAATTAACTTGATTGAACAATTCTAAAAGTTATACATAAATCAAAATATCACATTGAAAAAAAATCACATTGTACACCATAAATATATAATTATTTGTTAATTAAAAAGTGAATCAATTTAAAAACCAAACCACAATTCCACTGTCTCAACTAAAAAATTTAACAGTAATTTCAGAGTTCAAAATTTGATTTGTGCCAATATTTTTAAAAATCATGACCACATAACTTTCAGAATGGCAAAAAATCAAAATAATGACAATATTCATGCCTTCCTCGACATTCTTGAACATTTTGTTTTTGGGTGCTGAGGATCAAACCCAGGGTCCCTTTTATTTTGTCACAGAATGTAGTATACTTTTTCAGTGTTAAAGTCCAGCTGAATCAGATAGGAACTGACCTAGCAGCCATTGTTTTTCTCTTGTTACAGGTAAAAGACTGAGGTCCAGAGAGATTAAGCTATCTTGCCCAGGGTTATGTAGATCAAAAGCAGGGAGTTGGAATTTAATTCAAGCCTGTTGCTTCCAAAGCACTAACTCTGTCCACATTATACTGCTTTGGCTCCAGGAGAAACAGAACATAGAATCTTCAAAGAGAAGTCAATATTTCAGAACTGAGAGAAAACAAATAGTATCTTAACAATAGGTAATTATAAACTGTGAACTATCTTTAAGGAAAAAAGTCTTGAAATTCTTCTTAAATTAGAAAGAACATGTTTTCACCCTCAATGGGGATTAATTTAAATATGAATGACAACACTACACTATAAATGACAGAAGATTGATATGATTGGTGCATAAAACCATACACAAAGGCAAAGGGCTTAGCTCAGTGCTACAGCACATGCTTGACATACACAAGGCTCTGGGTTCCATCCCCAGCATCAATCAATCAATCAATCAATCAGTGAACAAACCAGATACAAAAAAATCCCCTGTACTAGTCTTAGCCACAGACTCAGACTCTGTAAGTGGTCCTGTTTAGGTCTTGTCAGTCTGGTACACAAGGTAGAAAATTGTCACTGGCCTTCAGGTTTTGAAGTACACGTTACATGTAAAGGAAAAGTCTAGGCTGAATTCCTGCCTGTATGTATTTTGTGTATCCCATCTTTCCCTAGACTTTACAAGTCTGAGGGTCCAAACAGGGCCATGTTAACAATTTATAGTGGTATTTTTCTGTAATTTCTAGTCATTTATTTCTATAACTTGACCATTCCTGCTGCAAAGTTTCTGCAATTATTTACAGGAATCCCAGGATGTCACCTTTTCTCAAAAGCAAGAACTCTCAAACTTGCTCTTTATTTTTTTGGTACCGGGGATCGAACTCGGGTCCTTGTGCTTGTGCAGCAGGTGGCAAAACCACCGAGCTAAATCCCCGGCCCATGAACTCTCAATGAACTTATAGCAGGTGCTCTTTATATCATCACTTATTCCAAACCCCTGACAAGCTCAGCTGCAAGAGTCCAGCCTTCCAATCCAGTCTAGTCCAGTGCATGAAGAGCCTTCCCCTCTTGCCTCTGCTCCCCATTCTCCCATGGTGGGCCCCTCCACCACCAACTGTGCCATCCACTCAACACTTCTGGTGCCAATAGCACCCATACCTCTGGTGGCTGGATCTTGCCCCTGCTACAGGCTTCTTCTCCAGGACAACCATGTCTGGCTTGAATTCCCACTGTAACCAAGGCCACCTTCTCCAACCTGGAAATATCATAACAATATTTGTCCTGATAGTGGTATCACTGCTGAGAGAGATCTTTAGAAAGACAATCACCATGGTTTAACTGACTGCTTCCAAGAGGGGGTGATTTGGATAACTTTTTAAATTTCTTCTTTGTACTTTCCCTCTTTTTCCTATTACTCCCATTAAAATTTGTTAATTTTGGTAAAATATACATAAAATCTACCATCTTAATCATTTAAAAATTTACCATTCTGTGAAATTCACATTGTTGTACAGACACCATCACCATTTATCTTTTCATACTGCAAAATTCAAACTACTTTGTACCCATTAAACTGTAGCTCTACAGCCACTCTCACTAGCCCCTGGCAACTACTGTTCTATCCTCCCTCAATAAGAATTTTACTACTCTAGTCCATAGGACTAGAATGTGTCTGGCTTATTTCACTCTGTATAATGCTTTTTTGTTTGTTTGGATTTTGCTTTGTTTTTTAGTCCATACCATTCCAAACCTATCTTACCAAATCTAAATCCCTGGCCCCTGTTTTGTTTTTTGAGAAGAGTCTCACTATGTAATTTGTGATGGCCTTGAACTCATCTATCCTCCTGCTTCAGCCTTCCGAATGTTGGGATTACAGGTGTCACCATGCCCCTCAGCATAATGTCTTTAAATTTTATCCATGTGGTAGCATGTGTTAGAATTTCCTTCTTTTTAAGGTTGCATAATGTATCACATTTTTGTTTATCCATCTGTTACTAGACACCTGGACTGCTTCCACCTTTTAGCTATTGCAAATGGTGTTACTACAAAGATGGGTGCACATGTATCTCTTAGAATCCCTGCTTTTGGTTCTTTTGGGTATATACTCAGACATGAAAATGCTGGGTCATATACATTTTTAAAAAGACATTTCTTTGTTTTGTACCCTTCAAGCTATCAAGCATGAATTGCTTTATAAAAACAATGTCATTTTCTTTACCAAAAATTGGTAATTATTTATTACCAAAAAAATCATTAAGTGGCTTTACATGCACTATGCTAAATACCAGATTTTCCATGCCTTAGAGAGATTTAGATTCCTTTATTGAGTAAATAATGTTCAGTATCTGTTTTGTACATGACATTATTCAAGTTTTCCATATTCTGAGGGGGAAAAAAGTTCAACTTTCTTAATAAGCCAAAGGCCAACTTGCTAAACAAGGACTCAGTTCACAAAGAGAACCAAGAGAAATTTGAACATGAGGAGAAAGAGTAAAAGAGACGGTAAAAAGGCCAAGTAATTGAATCAGATGCAAAATTGCTTAGGTAAATAGCACACACATTGGTCTAGAAAACACTCCCATTGTGAAAAAGTAGCAAAAAAAATTCTAGGGAGGAGGCTTTATAAGAATAAAAAGCAGATTAGCCAGGGATTTAGCTCAGTGGTTCTGGTGCCTGTCTTGCAAGTACAAAGGTCCTGAGTTCGATCCCCAGTACCAAAAGAAAAAAAAAAAAGCAGATTAGTGGTTGCCTGGAGCTGGTAATAGAAACAGTGACTAGAAACCAAAGGAGGGAGATATTCAGGGGGCAAGAAAAATGTTTTAAAACTCCTTTATGGTGACAGTTGTAATTTGGTCAATTTATTTAAAATAGTTGGATTGCATATTTTAAATGGGTGAACTTTATGACATGTAAATCATTCTTCAATAAAGCTGATTTTTTTTAAAGTCCAGAGAGATAAGTGCATGAGCCTTGGAGATGCTGTATTATTTCCAAACTCAAAAGAGCCCTGTCCTCCCTCTGAATCAATTAGCATGACTGAAGCCTGGGGGTCCCTTGCTGCTAGGAATAAAGGATAGAAAGACTCAGGCTTTGAAGAAGAGAAGATAAGGGGGAAAGTGAGGCATCACCCTTGCCCAGGAAGTACTTGCTTACTGAACTGGGTTCAGTTCAAAGCAACTGAAGATTATTAGGCAGGAAGAAGGAGGACAAGGCTAGATATGGTGAGCATCTTAACAGAAATATACATGTGGTGCTACAAAAGATTTTAAAAGGGAAAAGTACTCCCTGTTGTGAGTTGCTCCAGAAAGGCCTTTTGAAGGAGGTGCTATTTATGAGCTGGTCCCTTCATGGAGAATATTAATGTCTGCAATGACAGGAGGGCATGGGGAGACAGGGACTTGGCATGGACCTCCTGGCTGGACATGTGCATCCTGGACTAGCAAGGCCAGCAGTAGGGCCTGTGAACAAAAGGTTGATTGTGAAAAGATCACAATCAAAGTGCCAACAGGAATCACATGGCTGCAGTGGAATCACATGAATCGGGCACAAGGTTGTCCTTAGCGCTTTACCTAATTAGAAGAGGCTTGAAGGTTGTTGAGTAGGGCAGTGGGATGATGAAAGCTATCACTGAGAAAGATATTCTGGTAACACAGAAGTTCTCTCTTATACACTCTCCACCTAACATTTTACAGATAAGCAATTCACTGAAATAGCCAGTGTACTTCATGTAAGACAAACTGACTGATACCCTTTGCAAGATGAATATTTCTGCCTAGCAGGTTCCTCTCTAACACACCTGTGCACTTCTGCTTCCACCACTGAGTTGTTTGTGTACTAAATCAGGTTTATATGCTCCCAAACCTGTTTGGGCTAGTTGTATTTTATTTATATAAGTTAATTATTACATAAACCAATGAAATATGACTAAAGAGGAAGACAGGGAGAGAGGGAGCAAGGGAGGGAGCGGGGAGAGAAAGGGGGGGGGCATTCTTCAAAAGCGACATTGAAAGGTTTGAGAAGCCTCAATGGAGGTGAGTTACAAGTGGCTGCAGTAACTATAAAAGATTAAGAAAAAAATCTGTAAACATGTAAGAAGATTCTGCATGCAATCTTAAGTATGTTGTTGCTCATGTTTTTTAAAAAAACCCTAAAAGTAGAAATCACAGAAGATGGATTCCCAGTGTGGAAGGATGTTTAAGGAACTCCAATCAGCAGGCCCACTCTAAGAAAATACACTGGCCCTATAACTGGATGAGTGGATATTTGCATGCTTTAGGTGAAAATAGAATGTTTAAAATATGAATGTTTCTTTAGGATTCCTGATTTAACAATTTTTTTTCCAATTAATTGGCCCAAAATGGTCCCAGTCACACAGGGTAAGAGAGTGAGCATTCACCAGTATTAACTACCAGCTCAAATCAGGAAGCTGCTATGCTTTAGGTAAGGCACTCTGTGTTGGGTAGAGTCTGGGGAACCCAAAGGAAATAAAAATAAAATGGACAGATGTGCCTGCTTAATACAATTACGTGAAGGAAAATGAAACTAGTAAAGATAACACCAAAATTTATCTTCTGGGTGACAAAAAATGTCACTTTAGCTAGAGTAAATTCTGATGGCAGAGGAAGTAGTTAAGCAGCTCTGCAACAGGAATGTTTAGTTTAGACATGCTGAGAACATAATGTATAATCCATGAGAATAGAGACTTCAGTGGTTAGTTGCTACATCCCTTGTGACCAGAAAGATGCCTGGAACACAGTAGACACTAAATATTTATTGAATGAATACACATGCCAAACATTCATGAGATATTTTCAGTAACAGTTGCAGAAGTGTTTCTCAACTATAGGCACCAGAGATGCAGGTTTGGGAGTCATCAAGGACCTTGTCCATTTTATAAACCTAGGGTCTGGACTAGTGTCTCCTACATGGAAGGATACTAGACAGAACACCCAAGAATATGTCTTCAACCTGAAAGTCAACACCTTCAGGGTTAGAAAGGACTTTAATGAAGATTTTCTAAGTCTGTCACACGACAGTGGCACCATGAACAATTTGTTCAGTTCAGAATGAAGACTGCTCTAGACATAATATGAATTCTTTACTTCTAAAACAGTGGTGCCTTGGTTCACAAACTTAATTCATTCCATGATTCTGGGGAAGATGGCCACCGTCAACGTCTGTCACCAGATGCCGAGGGCACTGAAGGGAAGCAAAATTTTGCCAAATGCTTCAGTTTGTGAACTGAATTATTCACAAACAGAACCATTCATGAACTGAGGCACCACTGTACATTTATTTTTGAGTTCCTGGAATTACTAGAACATTCCTTCATATAATAAGTCAAAACTTGGTCCTGATTTTACTGCCCAGAACCAAAACAAAGAGTTTAATTTTGACCAAAAAGGAACTGTTGAAAAAACGCAAGTGATGGTGTTAGTCACTTTTCTCATTGCTGAGACAAAATACCTGACACCCAAAATTAAAAGGGGAAAGGTTTATTTAGCTCACAGTTAGTAGAGGCTTCAGTCCATAATCAGCTGGCTCCAAGGTAGGGTGGCATATGACAGAGGAGCAACAGTTCATGGCAGACTGAAGATAGCAAAGCAGCAAGGGAACCTTAACTGTATCTTTCTGACCTTTTTATCTTATCCAGACTACTGGAACTAGGACAGTGCCAAGCCAATCAGTATTATTGGTTTAGTAATCACACACCCTTAATCCCAGCATCACACACTCTAGATTCAGCCATCTCTGAAAAAGCCATCTATGACTGCATGAGGCTTTGGGGGGACATCTACACCCAAACCATAACAGATAATAACTTTTGTGTATGTGTGTTTTGTTGTTGTTTTTGGTTGGGGGAGTTGTTTGTTTGAGTCTGGGTCTGACTATGTAGCCCAGGATGGCCTCAAACTCATGGTGATCCTCCTGCCTCAGCCTCCTGAGTGCTAGGATTACAGTCATGTGCCACCATACCCGCCAAGTGATGGTAGAAAAAAAAAAACCATGTCAGGGCTGGGGATTTAGCTCAGTGATTTCGCCTGCTGCCCAAGTGCAAGGACCCCAGTTCAATCCCCAGTACCAAAAAAATAAACCATGTCATTTTAAGAAAGCAAAGCTTCATGAATGTTCACAGCAGCTTTATTTATCATTGACAAAACTTGGAAGCCACTGAGATTTTCTTCAGTAAGTGAATGGATAAACTATGGTACTTCCAGACAAGGAAGTATTACCCAGTCCTAAACAGAAATGAGCTATCAAACCATTAGAAGATATAGAGTAATCTTAAATGCATACTACTAAATGAAAGAAACCAATCTGAGAAGACTACATAATATATGATTCCAACTATATGGCATTCTGGTAAAGGCAAAACCATGGAGACAGAAAGTTCAGTTGGTTGTTGCCAGGTGTTAGAGGAAGGGAAGGGTAAATAGGTAGAGCACAGAGAATTTTTAGGGTAGTAAAACTACTTTGTATACTACAACAATGGACATACATCATTCCAAATTGATCCAAACTCACACTATGTACAACACCAGAAGTGAACCCTAATATTAATTATGGACTTTTGGTGATGTCTTAGTTACTTTTTCATTGCTGGGACAAAATATCTAACACCCACAAGTTAGAAGAGGAAAGGTATATTTTAACTCACAGTTTGTACAGCTTTCAGTCTGTAATCACCTGGCACCAAGGCAGGGAAGCATGGCAGAAGGGCATGGGCAGAGGAAAAACAGTCCATGGTGTGGCAGGCAGGAGGCAGCAGCAGTGAGCTTTCCTTTCCCTTTTATTGGATCCAGTCTACAAGCCTATTGGATAGTGCCACCCACACCCAGGGTGGGCTTTTCTATTATCCACATCCAAAACTATGCTAAACTAATCAGTGGACTGATTTAGTTATTACATACCCTTAATCCATATTCAGACACCCTAAATCCAGCCACCTCCAAAAAGCACTACCTATGAGCACTACCTGTGAAGCTTTAGGGGGATATCAAGACACAAGCCATAACACAAGTGATAATTATGTGTTGATCCAAGTCCATTGATTATAACAAATGTGCCACTGGGGGACACTGGTAAAGGGGGAGACTATGGAAAGGAAGGAGGCATGTGTGATCTCTCTACTTGCCTCTCAGTTTTGCTGTGAGCCTAAAACTTCTCTAAAATAATAAAGACCTTAAAACAATTTTTTAAAGAAAAAGAGAAAAAAAGAAAGAAAACAAAACTTGAAGAGTCCGAGCAAGATACCCTAGAGTCTAAGGCTGGTACATTTTTAAAATTTTGTTTTTGCCATATTCTTCTGTGCGTGGGGGGGGGGGGTGTGTGGTTTTTTTGAGACAGGGTCTCACTATGTAGTTCAGGCTGGCCTTGAACTCACTATGTAGCACTGGACGGCCTTGAACTCCTGGGGATCCTCCTGAATGCTGGAATTACAGGCATGCACCACCACGACTGACTATAGTTTTTGCCGTATTCCTAACTAGGAGATTCTCTTAAAGAAGACAGTTTAATGGGGAAATCACATTTTATTTTAAAAATCTACATTTCTAGTTCCACTCTTGGTTCTTCATACAGTTGTACCTCAGTATTGGAGGAGACCTGGCTCCAAGATCCCCTGTAGATACAAAATCCTCTGCTGCCCAAGTATCTTACATATAATGGCATAGTATTTGTATATAGCCTATGCATACCCTCCTGTATATTTTAGATCATTTCTAGATTACTTGAAATTCCAAATATAAATGGTATGCAAATAGTTTTTATATTGATATTGTATTGTTTAGGGAATCATGACAAGAAAAGTAATCTGTACATGTTCAGTACATGCACAGTTTTTTTTCCTGAATATTTTCAATCTGAGGTTGGTTGGATCCACAGATGCAAAACTTGCCAGTGTGGAAGGTCGACTGTGTCATTTCATTTAATTAACTCTTTGAGACAGGTGTGATAAACTCCATCTTACAGGTAAAGAAACAAGCCCAAAGAGGCCAAGCAGCTTGTTCCAAATCACACATGACAGAGGCAAGAACATTTTCAGGATCATGTAACTAATTATGAAGAAAAAAGAGTTTCCTTGAGAAGCCAGGGCAAGTGTACAGGCTATTCTTGATGTGCTCAGGTATACACGAGTGCATGTGTAAAAACTGAAAATGGGCCACATAGCCTTGGATGAATAGAAGACTGGGAAAAACCTATAAGGAAATGGTCTGGGAAAATAATACTAAGAAGGAGCTAGGGTGGATTATAATGGTAAGGGCAAAAGCCACCTTGATACTCTCTCAGCTTTGATTTTATTTCTGTCTCCTTTTAGGCATATATACCCCAAAAGTTCTTTTTCCTGCAAAGTGTAGATCAAGCCTTAGCAAGAGGAAACTAAAGTCCAAGGAAATCATCAAAGAGCTTAAACTTCCTGGCCTAGGGAAATTCATCCTCAAACACTGAAATAACCTGTGAATGTGGTTATGAACTGCTATTAATAACCACTGAGAAATGATGAAACAAGTGCCAGAGGGAAACCAAAATGAGGAGGCTCTTCATGGCACGTTATAAATGATGTCCAAAGCATACTTTTTTTTTTGCCCCAAAGACAAGTTCTCGCTACATTGCCCAGGCTGGTCTCAAACTCATAGGCTCAAGTGATCCACCCACCTCAGCCTTCTGAGTGCTGGGACTACAGGCATACCACTGCACCTGGCTTTCCAAAATACACTCTTAAGACAAAAAGCACCCATGCAGAATGTGTCCATGTGTACTACCATTCATGTACAGAAAGAAAAGAGGACGTATGTTTGCTTCCATACACAATGAATAAACTCTAGAAAGATACCACTGCCTAGTATTGGTGCCCTGAATGGCTAGGCGAAGGAGCAGAAACTAAACATTTTACTATGACCCTCTACATTTTGAACGATGTGAATTTTATTACCTATTTAAACAATAAAAATTTTAAAATGTTTACTTGCTAAAAGACAAAGAGTTATATAACTAAAAACAAGGTTTGTTGTTTGTGGTGCTGTGGATGAACTCTGGGCCTCAAGCATACTAGGCAAGCACTCTACCACTGAGCTATATCCCCAAAATGAGGAGAGATTTTTAAAGGAATGGCTTATAAGGAGGCCTAGTGATTACCAGGAGTCAGTATGGATAAAACACAAAAAAGCACCACGAATAAAGCCAAAGCCTTTCTCCAAGGCCCTTCTAGCAGGCTTTTGTTTTGAAGTCCACAGACTTGACTACTTACAGTAACAGTACAGTGATAGTTGTGATGGATTAATTTGCTTAAGATCACACATCCAGGATGTGCTGAGCGAATGAAACTATGCCTATGCCCTCCCTTTTCCTATAGTCCATTTTTCCTATACTCTTATTGTTCCATTGACTGTACAAGTCTTCTGTTCCTCTGACATCAAACCCACATATAGTTCCTAAAATAATACATAGATTGTCAATGCATGTTGATTTAATTTATTAAAAACCTCATAGCTTAATGTTCCAAAATGAATTCTCACAGCATAAAATCAACTCTTCTGGGCTATCATTTGTGATTGATCAATAAAGACATATATCCCATCAAACAGTATTTAGAAAATTCCAGCAAGATTCCATTGCAGGAGAGATAGGTTATCAACAACACATACTTCAATTCTGACCATCTATATACTATAATTTACTTAGGGAAAGTACTTTCCATGGTATTAAAACTAATTTTTGAAGTAGAAATCAATACAGAAAAAAGACAATTCAGTGGCAAGCTCAGTAATCCAAACAAACTCTCAGCAACACAAAACACAACACTGAGAATCCAGTGTGTCAGCAGCCAGGAAAAGCAGCATAAGAGATCTGATCATGTTTTCCATTGAGGGACTCGAACATTTCAGAAGGTCACAGCCCAGTTCAAGGGCTGGAACTTTAATATTCCATGAATTCAGTGGAAAGACCTCCAGTTTCCCTTGCACCCAATGTGATAATTATGCAGAACCAGAAAAACGGAACCTTTTTCTGGAACATAAAGCTTGTTATACCATGGGATCCCACAATCTCTCCCTTTTCTCTTCTTCCATAGTGAAGCCTGAGGTACTGGCACATTGTTCTGACCATGAAACAGCTCCATTGAAGGAACAATATTCATGATCACTCTCTTAGAAAAACTAATAAATTAATGGAAGAAGCAAATTTAGAAGAAGCAAATCTAATTCAAAGACTTTAGTTATAATGTTCTAACAGGACAGACAGTCACATTGGAAAACATCTTGCCATCTGTCTTCTGTGATGTAGTCATATAGAGCTTGAGGTTTTACAATGACCCCTGGCATATTCATTCACAATGCATCATCTACATTTCAGATAGTAGACAGTAATTAGTTACTATCATAATCCGTCACTGATCATATGATCTCTATCCCTGAAATTTATTACTGTACTATGACTCCAGCACTTTCCCTGGAGCTTACTGTACTCATACTCTAGCACACATCGCAGCCCTTACTCTAACACACCCCAGCTCTCACTGTATTATTACTGCAACACATCCCCTAGCCTTTACTGTATTATTACTCCAGTGCATCATCCAGCCCTTACTGTATTACTACTCCAGCACATCCCCCGAGTCTTACTGTATTATTACTCCAGGACTTTCCCCCAGCCCTTACTGTATTACTTTAGCACATCCCAGCACTTATGTACTACTGCTAGAGCACATCCAAATCCTTTATTATTATTAGAGCACATCCAATCTTCTTTTCTGCCATAAATATCACTTGATTTAAGTGAACTGAAAACTAATACCAATGCTGTGGTTTTTATTTAACACTGTAGTAGGAGAGTAACGTATAATTGTTTTAAGAGTAATAAAGGAGAAAACATGCTGGGCATGGTGGCATACACCTGTAATCCCAGCACTTGGGAGGCTGAGGTAAGAGGATCACTGTGAGTTCCAGGCCAGCCTAGGTTACACAGTAAGTTCAAGGCCAGTTTGAACTACATATTGAAACCCTGTTTCAAAAAAAATAAATAAATAAAGGAGAAAACAATATTGAATTCTATTGGAGTGTTCAGCTATATTATATTTATTTAACATAATGACTGGGTTGACTTTATAATATTGAATCTTTGTTCCCTTCTAATTTCCAAAGTAGACTTAAAAAGTTTTAGTACTAGAAAAAGTTGTGTATTCCATTAATAACTGACTTTTCATCTTGTCATCATGAATAAGATTTCCTTCTTTCCTCTGGCTTCTAAGAAACTATGACTCTCCAATATGTGCTTCTAGCTTAACTTTCTATTTTTCTTCATTTCCTCACTTACTGTATTTTTATATTCTTGCATGTACCTCTGGAACACTTCTCAGATTCTTTCCTATAGTAAGAAACACTTATAAAAAATGTGCAAGTCCCCTTGCTTTTCTTAATAAATGTTTCACAAAATGTCCTCTCAATTACCTGTTTGATTAAAATAAACCTAGCTGATGGGTATGCTGGGTGTTTATAAGTCCCTTTCTGCATGCTAAAGCTCTAGGAAGTGGCACAGTGACCCTGCAGAAGCAGAGGACCTATGCAGGCCTGCAGTCAACTGAGAGCACTACACACCTTCCCTCGGCCTTTCCAAATGTCAGCATTTCCAGAATGAGAAGTCACTTTCTCATCACCAGAGGCAAGAGATCTGGGTTTTTGATAATGCAAACTAGAATAACACATTTAATTGGCTTAAAATATATGATAGTAAGAAAGCTTCCACTTGGGTTAAAGGTGTAGCTCAGTGGTAGAGTGTGAATCTAGCATGCATGAAGTCCTGCAAAAAAAAAAAAAAAAAAAGGAAAAGAAGAAAGCTCCTGAGCCTGTCTTTCCCTCCCTTCTCCAGGTGGAGGGGCAGCATGGTAGTTGAGTACAGGCAGTACAAGGAGGTCAGAGAACCATGAAGAGGCATAGGGTAGTGGGCCTGAGGCTGAAGGGTGGAGGCAGCAGGTAGGAGAACGACTGTAACTGACTGCATGAAGCACCTAGGCAAATAAACTGAAGATAAAGAGAGCCATGTTTCTTACTCCCAAAGATGATAGTTATAGAGAAAGGGGTTAAAGTTCGAAAGAATTCTGAAATGTTGGATTGAAATTGGACAGTAATTTCATAATATATACATGCTATAATAATGTTGTATTTTAATATATTTATAAAACATAAGTAGAATGGTTATATATTTATATTATTGTGTAATGTGTAAATATGCCATATGATTATATATAATTTATAAGTATACATATGTAATGTGTTATATATGTGTATATACAGTAAAACTTATAATCAATTACTATTATGAATAACATCTGGGCCCCAGGGGAACATTTCAATTCTCTTTTCTTTCTCCTTGAAACCTGAAGGACTATGTCCGGATGCTGTGAAGGTCTGTGAGTTGTATTGCCGCCCACTCTGGAATGGAGCCTAATTTGGAGAGCAGAGTGCAAAGCTGGGAAACAACTTCCTAAGAAACAATGACAAGTAATTTTAATTTGTTAAATTGGTCTCAGATAAGACAAATACAACAGATTTTTCCACTTGGCCAGAGGTGCAGAGCATTTATTAAGTCTATTTTCTTTCTCATCTTCTCATCCCAACAAATGCTTCTAGAATATTCACAAATCCCCCTGCAGTATCTGCAACAGCTGCCAGGGTGACTGAGGAATATTTTGCAACCTAAGCAATTGTTATTACTCTCAAAGTTATATATATGCAAATCTAGACATAACATGAGTCAAGGGTAATTTTGGGGAAAAATATCCTAATGAGGTAGAGGTAAAGCCTAAACACTGGGCAAGATGGTCTGCAAAACAAGACAAGTAGGTTCTTTCTCTTTTTAACTGCCATAATTCCTAAGTGGGAGATTCTATTAAAAAATATAGTTTAAAGGGAAGAAATACATTTTATTAAAATACCTACATTTCAGGTTCTACTATAGGTACTTAGATATTTCATTTTGTTTAATTCACACAATTCTATGATAAAGATCGGCTTCATTTTATAGACAAGGAAATAATATAGATAAGAGCAGAAATTAATGAAGTTGAAAACAAAAACAATAAATATTAATAAAACAAAATGCTAGTCCTTTAAAAGAAAGAGAGGTACCTGAAGACTGGTTGTGGTAATGAGGCCCAAGGGTACACCTAGGAAGCATCTAATAAATGTGTTGGTTTCTGATCAATGCCCCACTGGAAAGTGTGTTGTCCATCATACTAAGACAGTGAAGAGAGAGACTTCAAAATAAGAAGGAAGTGGCAAGTGGCACTTTCTCCCTGAGCCCTGACTCACTGCATGGGAAGGGCAATTCAAACCTTCAGATGCACCGAGACCACTGGCAACCCCAGAAGCCTCCAAAGAGAAGTGCATCAGTGGAACAGAGCAGTGGACACATCAGACTGCAGTGGCTGGCTGTATTTGATGCTATCGCTGTTGCTGATTATACTACTTTAGCCAAGGTGACATAGTTGTTCTAATCCTTTATTCTTCCTTGTGTGCCAAGACTGAGATTGCCTAAGGGTCATAAATACTACTATAGGCCAGTGCCAAAGAACCGGAGGATAGGCCAAATATGCAGTAACTTCTCATCCCCAAGAAATTGAAGAGATAGGATCTTGCAACAGACTCAAAACCTCAAAGCCAGCTACACCTGGAAGACATCCTAAGGGTTCTAAAACCTAATAATAAAGCTACATGCCATAAGGAATTTACAAGCATTAACTTGGGAATTAAACTAAAAAAGAAAAAAGAATGAGAAGACACTTAAGCAAGATGCAGCTCCAAACCTCCAGCTCACAAAAGGTAAACTCAGGGGGCAACAAGGTAGAACAGTTCAAAACTGTGGTAACAGTGGAAGTAACAAAGCAGATGAATGAGGCTTTAAAAAAATCGAAGCAGAAATAGTTTCTCAGATAAGTACAGAGATGGTGACTATAATGAAAGACATGGTTAGTGATTCTAAAGCAGATACAGATTTTTTAAAAATAGAGGAGCTTTGGAAAATGATGGAAACCATGAATGCCCAACACAGGAAAGAAATGGAATCCATGAAACAGATTCAAATACATATCTAGGAGTTTGAAAATTCCACTGAAGGTATATGCAGCAGAATGAGCCACTGTGAGAATAGAATATCAGATATAGAAGATAGGATTGCAGTTAGTGACCATGAAAAAAACACTTCTTAAAAATAGCCAGGACCATGAAAAATCAATCAAACAGGTGCTAGATGATTCAAAGAAAAATAACGTAGGATTGATGGGAGTCAATAAAAAGCAGGAGATAGTGCAAACAACATAAAAACCTGTTCACAGAAGTAATGGCAGAAATACTCACCAAGAAGGGAAAAAGAATTTGACATAGAGACAAGTGAGGCATATAGACTCCAATTATCTATGATCAAAAACACCAAGACACAAAATAGTCAAGATTCCAGAAATTCAACACAAGAGCAGCATATTAAAAGCTGTTAGAGAAAAGAAACAAATCACCTATAAAGGAAAGCCCATCAGATTCATGGCAGACTTATCAACACAAACCCTCAGGTCAAGGAAAGCTTGGAGTGAAGTATTTCAAGCCCCAAAAGAAAAGAACCTCCAACCCAGATTGATGTACCCCACAAAACTATCTTTCAAAATTGATGGAGAAATAAGATACTTCTATGACAAAGAATACCTGAAGAAATTCATGACCATTAAACTAGCACTCCAAAATGTACTGAAGGACATTCTAGAAAGACGTAAGAGGACTACAACTCCATGAGCCTCAACAGAATGAATCCACCAGATAAGGCAAGCAATTAAACAGAGGGGACAAAAAAGGGAACCAACAAGAGGAAAATAACACGATAAGGATAAGTCAATACATATCAGTTACAACCATTGATGTAAATGTTCTCAATTCACCAATCAAAAGAAACAGACTGGCAGGCTGGGGATTTAGCTCAGTGGTTCCGGTGCCTGCCTTGCAAGTGCAAGGTCCTGAGTTTGATCCCTGGTACAAAAGAAAAAAAAAAAGGAAAGAAACAGACTGGCAGAATGAATCAAGAAGCAAGATCCAACAATATGCTGCATATAAGAAACACATTTAATTCAAACAGAAATTCATAGACTGAAAGCCAGAGGATGGAAAATAATACTCCATGAGACAGGAAACCAAAACAAGAAGAAAAAGTGGATTTCAAGCCAAGACTTATTAATAGAGATAAAGAAGGTCACTGAATCCTTGTAAAGGGAAGAGGAAGAGATAGCAATCATAAATATATATGCACCAAATATCAGCACACCTAACTATATACAACAAATATTAAAGAACATGAAAAATCAATTAAGCACTAATACAGTTGTAATGGGAGACCTCAATACGCCACTCTCACAAATAGATCACAAATAGACAAAAAATCAACAACAAAAAAAAGCAGAACTGAACAAACTTATGAACAAATGGACTTAGTAAATATCTACAGAGTGTTGCACCCTTCAACATCAGAATACACATTCTTCTCAGCTGCACATGGGACATTCTCCAAAATAGACCACATTCTAGCTCATAGAACATGCTTAAGTAAATGCAAAGGAACTGAAATTATCCCATGCATATTATCATATCATTGTGCAAAGAAATTAGAAGTCAATGACAAAAGAAACCACAAGAATTTAAAAACACATGGAAATTTAAAAACACCCTCCTGAATAACTTATGGGTCACAGATTAAATTAAAAAAGAAATTAGACACTTTCTACAATTAAATTATAATGCCAATACAACATACCAGAACTTATGGGATGCAATGAAAGCAGTCTTATGAGGGAAATTTATAGTGGTGAATTCCCATACCAGAAAAACAGAATGAGCTCAAACAACCTAACATTGAATCTCAAACTTCTAGAAATAGAAGAGCAAGTCAAGCCCAAAGCTCATATGAGGGAGGAAATTATAAAGATCAGAGCAGAAATTAATGCAACGGAGACTAAGAAAACAATACAAAGAATCGATGAAAAGAGTTGGTTCTTTGAAAGATTAAATAAAATTGACAAACTCTTAGCCAACCTTATCAAAAAAAAAGGAAAGACTCAAATCTATGCAGTTAGGAATGAAAAGGGTGAAATCACATTCTGCAGAAATTCAGCAACTCATCAATACCTACTTGGAGAATCTCTGTTCTAATAAGATGGAAAACAGAGAAGAAATGGACAGATTCTTAGATACATATAGATACAAAGCTGAGTCAAAAATATATAAAATTTCTAAATAAACCAGTACCAGTCAATGCAATTGAAGATGTAATGAAAAACCTACTAACAAAGAAAATCCCAGGCCCTGATGGATTCACTGCTAAATTCTACAAGAAATTTAGAGAAGACCTAATGCTGCTACTTCTCAAATTCTTTAATGAAACTGAAAAAGAAGCAATACTCCCAAATTCATTCCTGGAAGCAAGCACTGTACCAAAACCAGAGAAGGACCCAATCAGAAAAGAGAACTACAGGCCAATCTCCCTAATGAATATATATGCAAAAATCCTCTCAATAAGATACTGGCAAACAGAATGTAGCAAATCATCAAGGATATTATACACTCTGACCAAGTAGGATTCATCCTAGGGATGCTGGGATGGTTCAACACACACAAATCAATAAATGTAATACACTTTATTAACAGCCAAGGACAAAATCTGTATGATCACCTCAATAGATGCAGAAAAAGCATTCATGATAAAAACCCTACAGAAAATTAGAATAGATGGTCCTTATCTCAATCTGATAAAAGCCATCTATGACAAACCAACTGCCATAATCATACTAAATGGACAAAACCTAAAAGCTTTCACTCTAATATCAGGAACAAGACAAGGATGTCCACTGTCACCACTCTTGTTCAATATAGTTGTGGAAACATTAGCCATAGCAATTAGATGAGAAAGAAATAAAAAGAATAAGGATAGGAAAGGAAGAAGTTAAATTATCATTATTTCTGGATGACATAATACTCTACATAGAAGACCCTAAAAACTCCACCAAAGACTTTAAGATTTAATAACCAAATTCAGTAGCATATCTTGATATCAAGTCAACACTCAAAAATCTAGCATTTCTGTACACAAATAACAAACTCACTGAGAGAGAAATTAGGGAAACAACACCTTTCACAATAGCATCCAAAATAATGAAATACCTAGGAATCTATCTAATGAAGGAATTAAAAAACTCTACGTTGAAAACTACAGTACTCTGAAAAAAAGAGATCAAAGAGGATATCAGAAAATGTAAAGAGATCCCTTATTCTTGGGTAGGAAGAACCAATATAGTGAAAATGGCATACTTCCAAAATTGCTATACAGATTTAATGCAAGCCCAATGAAAATTCCAATAGCATATCTCACAAAATCAGAGAAAACAATCCTAAAGAACTAGACTACCAAAAGCAATTCTGGGAAAGCCAGGGGACATCACAATCCCTGACTTGAAATTATACTACAAAGCTACCATGACAAAAACATCATGGTACTGGGAGGAAATTAAAAAGATCAGAGCAGAGGGCCAGGGATTTAGCTCAGCAGCATAGTGCCTGTGTGGCAAGCTTGAGGTCCTGAGTTTGATCCCTGGTACAAGAAAAGAAAAGAAAGAAAGAGAGAGAGAAAGAAAGAAAGAAAGAAAGAAAGAAAGAAAGAAAGAAAGAAAGAAAAAGAAAGAAAAGGAAAGGAAAGAAAGAAAAGAAAGAAAGGGCTGGGGATTTAGCTCAGTGGTTCTGCTGCCTGCCTCGCAAGCTCAAGGTCCCAAGTTCAATCCCCAGTACCAAAAATAAATACATAAATAAATAAAGATCAGAGCAGAATTCAATGCAATGGAGACTAAGAGAACTATACAAAAAAATCAATGAAGCAAAGAGTTGGTTCTTCAAAAGAATAAACAAAATTGACAAACCCTTAGCCAACCTTACCAGAAAAAAAAAAGGAAAGAAAAGGCCCAAATCCATGCAATTAGGAATGAAAAGGATGAAATTACAACACAACCACCAGAAATCCAGGGGATCATCAATACCTAATTCCAGAACCTATACACCAATAAGATGGACAACACAGAAGAAATGGACAGATTCCTAGATACATATGAATTACCAAAGTTGAATGAAGATCTAAAAATTCTAAACAACCCAATATCAATCAATGAAATTGAAAACGTAATTAAAAACTTACCAACTAAGAACAGCCTGGGTCTGATGGCTTCACTGCCGAATTCTACAAGACACTTAGAGAGGAACTACTGCCACTACTGTTTAACCTCTTCAGTGAAATTGAAAGGGAAGCAATACTTCCAAATTCATTCCTGGAAGCAAGCATCATCTTGATCCAAAAGCAGAGAAAGACCCAACTGAAAAAGAGAACTATAGGCCAATCTCACTAGTAAACATAGATGCAAAAATCCTCAATAAGATACTGGCAAATGAATGCAGAAGATCATCAAGATCATACACCCTGACCAAGTGGGATTCATCCCAGGGATGCAGGGATGGCTCAACATAGTAGAGCCCAGGACAAAAACCATATGATCATCTCAATAGACGCCGAAAAAGTGCTTGACAAAATCCAACACCCATACATGATAAAAACCCTACAGAAAATTGGAATAGACAGTCTTCTATCTCAAAATCTGATAAAATCCATTGTCGGGAGCAATGCTACATAATTTCAGGGAAAAATCATTTGATTAGCCTAGTTCTCCTGCCTACAGCCCAGCTATGGAATTCCGAGACATAATTGCATTTTGGCCTCCGGTCACAACTGAGACCTCAATGATCCGGTGATGCTGTGATTCTCCAGGACAAGAAACATCCTGGGAGCTGAAAACACCCTGGGAGGAACAAAACATCCACTCAGTTCCTCATTGTTCTTGGACCTTTACCATCTTGTTTATGCGGATGTACTGAACTCTCTGCAAGCCATTTGTTACCTTTGTTTCTCCCGAAGTACTGAATAAAAGGTGCAGTAAGCTGGGGGCTTTTGTCTTTGCTGCCCTGAGCAGCACTGATCAGACCCAAAGCTCAGCTTCTTCTCAGTCTCATTTTTGTACCTTTCCTGTAATTCGCCGTGTGCTGCCGTGGCTTGCAGGAGACCCGGACTCACTGCAGGGGTTCTGGTAACGTCCCCTTCCCCTGTTCCCTACAATCCATCTATAAAAAACCAACAGCTAACATCATACTAAATGGTCAAAAATTGAAATCCTTCACCACTCCTGTTCAATATAGTTCTGGAAACATTAGCTGCAGCAATTAGACAAGAGAAAGAAATAAAAGGAATAAAGATCGGAAATAAGTTAAATTATTATTTGCAGATGACATGATACTCTATATAGAAGACCCCAAGAACTCCACCAAAAGTCTTCTAGATTTAGTAACCAAATTCAGAGGAGTAGCTGGATACAAGGTCAACACACAAAAATCAATAGCCTTTTTCTACATGAACAACAGACTCAGGGAAAGAGGAACTGAAGAAACAACTCCCTTCACAATAGCATCCAAAAAACTGAAATACCTAGGAATCAACCTAACGAAAGAAATCAAAGACTTCTACTCTGAAAACCACAGCACTTTGAAAAAAGCAATTGAAGACAATATCAGAAAATGGAAAGATATCCCTTGCTCCTGGGTAGGAAGAACCAATATAGTGAAAATAGTCATACTTCCAAAACTGCTCTATAGATTCAACGCAATCCCAATTGAAATGTCAACAGCATACTTCACAGACCTGAGAAAATAATCCAAAAATTCATTTGGAGCCAGAAGAGACCTAGAATAGCAAAAGCAATTCTAGGCAACAAAGACAAGGTGGGGGTATCACAATCCCCAACTTGAAACTATGCTACAAAGCTACTGTGATAAAAACAGCATGGTACTGGCAAAGAAACAGACCTGACGACCAGTGGAACAGATTAGAAGAAGCAGGAACAACTCCAGACGTATTCAGTCACCTCCTCTTTCACAAAGGAGCCAAACACCTTCACTGGAGGAAAGACAGCCTCTTTAATTAACGGTGCTGGAAAAATTAGGTTTTAACTTGCCAAAGATTAAAACTAGACCTATATCTCTCACTGTGCACTAAACTAAAATCAAAATGGATCAAAGATCTAAACATTAAAACAGAAACACTAAACCAGCTGGAAGTGAAGTTAGGTAGAACTCTTGAAGACACTGGTATTGGAAAAGATTTCAGAAAAAAAACCTCAGTCACACATGAACTAGCACAAAAACTCAACAAGTGGGATCTCACCTTATTAAAAAGCTTCTTCACAGCAAGAGAAACCACTAAGAGTGAAGAGACAACCTACAATGTGGGAAAAATTTTTTTACCAGCTATTCCTCAGACAAAGGTCTACTATCTAAAATATATAAAGAACTTTTTAAAAAAATCAGACCTCCCAAATTTAAAGACCCAGTCCAAAAATGGGCATCTGAAATGAACAGACATTTCTCAGACAAAGAAGTAGAAACAGCAAATAAACATGTGAAAAATGTTCAACATCACTGGTCATTCAAGAGATGCAAATGAAAACAACGCTGAGATTGCACCTCACACCAGAAAGAATGGCTGCTATCAAGAAATTAATCAATAGGGCCGGGGATTTAGCTCAGTGGTTTTGCCGCCTGCTGTGCAAGCACAAGGACCCGAGTTCCATCCCCGGTACCAAAAACAACAACAACAACATCAACAAAAATAAATAAAATGACTTGTTTCTACTCAGAAAAAAAAAGAAAGAAATTAATCAATAACAAATTGCTGTTGGGGCTGTGAGGAAAAAGGAACCCTTCTCCACTGTTGGTGGGAGTATAGATTGGTGCAATCACCAGACTGTGGAAATCAGTATGGAGATACCTAAAAAAAACTAGGATTAAAGGTCCCATTTGATCCAGCTATTCCCGTGCTGGGTTTTGAAGCACACCACAATGATATATGTGCACCCATGTTTACAGTGGCAATTTGTAATAGCTAAATCTTGGAAACAGCCCAATTGCCCATCAACTGGGCACTAGATAAAGAAGATGTGGGGTTTTTTTATTGTTATAGTTTCTAGTTTATTATGAAAAGATTCTTCAGTATATACATAAGAACCAAAAATAGCAGTTTACCAATTCCACCTTCCCAACACACACATACACACACACACACATACACACACACAGGCATATCAACAATATCAGTGTTCCTTTGCAGTACCTAGAAAAACTGTCTCCCCTCCCCCCAGACAAATGGCTAGCTGCAAGACTGCAGAAGAGGATCAATCTATGTATCTTGTATTTACATATTTTGAGGCAGTGTGATAAATCTCTTTCAACATAATAGTCTATTCATTTAAAAGTCGTATGACTAGATTCCTTCCCCCATGGCTAAGAAAGAATCTTGTTTTTTCCTCACTTGCAGGTGAGGATACTGAGATTCCAAAATCAGAAAGCCAGGACTAACTACGATCCAGGTCAGTGGCTCTACTTTACCAGCAACACACATATCAGAATTACTGGTTTTTAAATCTACACTTGTAAAACCCTAATGTGAAGGTCTAAGTATAGTCCAGGTGTATCTTTAAAAGAGGACCACTTGTTTTTGTTTTTTTTTTTTGTATTGGGGATCGAACTCGGGTCCTTGTGCTTGTGAGGCAGGCGACGGGACCACTGGGCTAAATCCCCAGCCCAAACCAAAACGTGCAAAAGAGGACCACTTGTGACCACAGCTACAAATAATATTGAATGCTCAGTATTGATGAGCAAGAGGTTACATCATTCCTCCCCCCCCACCACCACCATTTTTAATGGCTACATAAAACCAGGCACATAGTTCACTTTTATTAATAACCAAGTGGGTACTATATTCACAGTGCCCAATGTTCACTTTAAAACTTCATGTGGAGTGCTGGCGGCAATGTTCCTTTATGCATTAAATCCCACACTGTGCTTCATGAAATAGTTTGTAATAGAAATAACTCACCATAATCCCCCTCTGCCATGAGATAAGTAGCTTGGTCTGCCAAGTATTGATGAAGAGAAGAAAGGGCAGTAAATCAGTGAACCAAAATCTTACGGTAGAGATAACCAAGTATAATTACCATACCCAAAGGAAAACTGGCCCATCTCCATCTGTAATTAGACTAGCATGAACACCACCTAATCATGTTACAACAGAAATCATCACTCAACATCAGTCCTTAGAAGTCACAATTAGTTGGGTCAAAGTTATTTTTCCTTGCAAAACAAAAGTGGCAGTGTATACAACTTGTCCTTCACCAAGGCTATATGGAAGAAACCTGAATTAACAATAGAGAACAAAAGATTTACATGATTGATTTGGGTGCCACAGACATTGAAATAACTATTCCTGTTGGTTACCAGAAATTATTCTCCCCACAACAAAAATAGATTTAGAGCGTGATAAAGTTAAGTCAAAGATCTTTTTCTCAACAGCTCAGCCAATTCTTCCCTGATGTGCTGTATAGAAACCTCATCTCTTTTCAGCTCTGCTTGCTTCAGTGCTTCCTGGTAGATCTCTTTTGCTTGTGTGTATTGTTCTCTGTGTACCAAAATTGCAGCTAGATTACTGAGTACCATGTGCAGCTCAGGATGATTTATCTGTCTTGCCAGATCTAGTGCTCTTTGCATATAAACATAGGCCTCATCAAAGTGGCCCTGTGCATCCAAGGTAGTAGCCAGGTCATTCATCAACACAACTGTCTGTGGGTGTCTTTCTTCTTGTATTTCTTCAGAAATCTGCAGAGCTTTTTCCTACATCCATTATGCCTGTGATGGCTGTTTGGAAAATAGAAAGTATCGTGCACAGGCATCTAGGCACATGCCCAGGAGGAGGTGGGTAATAGCTTTTTGTTCCACTCACATAACATCTTCTGCTAACTCCTTTTCTCTTTCAATTTTTTCCTCTAGAGTTGAAATGCAGAATTCATAGCCAGCAAGAGCAAATTCTTATCTATTCTGAGCAGCATAGATACTGTCCAGCTTCAGGGAGATTTCAATTATTGCACTGTCTACCTGCTTCATACCCCCTCCAAGCAGGTAACTCACTGTTGCTTTAAAAAGTTGTTCCAGGCCCGGGGATTTAGCTCAGTGGTTTCGCCGCCTGCCATGCAAGCGCAAGTACCAGAGTTCATCCCTGGTACCAAAAAAAAAAAGTTGTTCCGTATTTTCAAGCTGACTTTGTCTAAATGCTAAGCTGGCCATCAAATCTTAAGTGTAAGTGATGGCCTTCTTGTTATCAGTCTGATAGGCAAGGCGAAGGGCATCATGCAAAATTAGCTTGGCCTCTTCTGGCTCATCTTTCATGATGCTCACCTTGGCTCATTTCAGCAGCTGGATGATAGCCTCGGCCTCATCCGCTGTGTCCTCGGTGGCGGCCCCACTTGCTCCCTGCCGCTCCTCTCCATCTGCTGCAGCAGGCCTCGAGAACCAGGCCAGCTCTGCCAACAGTGGTAGTAGGCCCAGGCTGGCCTTGTGGCGCAACTCGGGCTCCTGGCAACCAACACCTCGAGCTCCTGGCTTTCAGCGGCCCCGGGAGCAAGCGCGCACGCGCGGAGCAACCCCGGCAACACCGCCCCGCGGCCACAGAAGGCCTCGCCCCAGCGTCTGACTCGAGGCGGAACATGCTCCAGCGGCATTCTATGCGCACTGCAGGCCTGGCTGGATTCCAGGACGTCCCAGCCCTCTGCGCAGAGCCATGGTCGGATCCGTCAGATCGTGATGTCTAGATGTGGGTTTTTTAATAAAATGGAGTACTACTCCGCCATAAAGAATGAGAAAACTAGAGAACATTTATAGCTAAATGGATACACACTGAGGTGATACTCTTAAGCGAAATAAATAGGACACGTGTAAATATGGAATAATTTCTCTGGTGTGAGAAACTCAAAGTGTAAATAAGGATCAAAATGTATAATAGATAATGTGAAATACAAAGAAAAGGTCCAAAGGGGAAGGGGAAGTGGGAGGTGTAGGAGAAAGGAAAGAAGGGAAAGGAACAAATATGAGATAAGGAAAAAACAGAAACAGAGTATTTGTAAATAGGACGGGGTGGAGGGGTTGAAGGGAGGACAAGGGAAAGGAAAAAAATAAGAACCAAGACATATGTAAAGGTGCAAATTCCCAGTGATGAATGTCATCATATTGTATACCTAAAATGTACCAATAAACTTAATAGAAAAAAATAAGGAGGGGAAGAGGGATTGAAGGAGGGATGGGAAAAAAAGAAGCAAGATATATCATGTACAAATTCCCTATGATGAATGTTATCATTATGTATATCTAAAATGTACCAAAAAATAATAAAATGTACCAGTACATTTTGTTTTGTTTTGTTTTGTTTTTAGACAGGGTCTTGCTATGTATTTCAGACTGGACTTGAACTGTGTAGCCCAGACTGGCCTCAAACTCGTGGTGATCCTCCTGCCTCAGCCTCTCAAGTGCTAGAATTACAGGCGTGCACCACCACACCTGGGCCCCCAGTGCTTCAAAAAAAATCATTAAAATTGACAAACCTCTAGCAAGACTGATCAAAGATAGGACACACAAGTTATCAGAATCAAGAGTGAAATGGAGACTATCACTACAGACCCTATAGACTCAAAAGGATAAAAGGGAATACCACAAGTAACTCTGTACATATAAAAGTGGGCAACTTAGAAGAAATGGACTGATTGAAAAATACAACTCAGTATTAAATACATAATATAAGCAGCCCTGTTAGAGATAATAAGACTATGAAAAGATGTTCAATATCAGCCACTGGGGAAATGCAAATTAAAATAATGACAATGAAATATCACTACTGTGGGACTGCATAACTCTGTAATCATAAAACTCCCCTAGCCCCAACTGTGATTGAATGTGAGTAAATAGATAAAGATGCTTGTTAGTTCTGGGACACTAGATAAGATCTGTATCAGCCATAAGGTCCCAAAGTAAATTACTCAACTCTTTGTTCGAAACTGATGTTCCGGACACCGCTATCTATAGAGCAATCTACAAACATCTGCTGACCATCAGTACATGTCAGCTGACCACTAACCTTTGTTCCTCTTCTGTAAATTTCACCTGTTAACTTCCCCTGCAACCCCCTATAAAAAGAGCCTTGGACTCTGGGCTAGTCGCCTCTCTAAGCTACTTTGCTTTGGGAGTGCCATCTGGCCAGACTAAGGTCTGTTTTACTTTCCAACTTGTCCAGTGTGTTCCTTCCCGGGTGTTCTTCGCTGCAGTCAGCTCCTTGGAGCGTTTGGTAAGGCCCTCGGTCTTACACTACATACCTGTATCAATGGCTAAAATAAAGAGAAAAAGGGCAACAACACCAAATGCTGGCAAGAATGTGGAGAAGCTCTATCAAACAGAGTTTAGTGGGTTTTTTTCTTTCTTTCCTTTCCTTTTTATCTTTTCTTTTCTCTTTTCTTTTCTTTCAAACAAGATCTCACTATGTAGTTC
This sequence comes from Heterocephalus glaber, assembly GCF_053883595.1. Taxonomy (NCBI): domain Eukaryota; kingdom Metazoa; phylum Chordata; class Mammalia; order Rodentia; family Bathyergidae; genus Heterocephalus; species Heterocephalus glaber. The sequence continues at coordinate 155,514 of NW_028258352.1, read as the reverse complement.
AGACTGGCCTTGAACTCACTATGTAGCCCACGGTGGCCTTAAACTCACAGCGATCCTCCTGCCTCCAATTCCTGAGTGCTGGGATTACAAGTGTGTGCCACCACACCTGGTTTAGTAATGTTTTTAAAAACTAAACATCCAATTACCATATTACCCAGCAGCTGCACTCCTGGGCATTTTTCTCACAGAAATTCTCCCACAAAGTGTTCTCTAAAACAAAATAAAACAAACAAAAAACTTACATAAACACCTATTGTAGCTTTATTCATTATTACAAAAAACTGGAAAAAACTTAGATTCAGTAAATGAACAGTTAAACTGTGGCATATTCGTATCATAAAAAGGAACAATATTTGACACATTTAATGACCTGTATGGATATGAGTGAAAAAAGCCAATTCCAAAAGCTTACATACTGTATAATTCCATTTACAGAATTTTTTTTTTGGTACTGAGGATAGAACTCAGGATCTTGCACTTACGAGGCAGGCAGTGGTACCACTGAGGTAAATCACCGGCCCCAGAACATTTTTGAAATAACAGAATTACAAAAATGGAAAACAAATCAGTGATGGCCAAATGTTAGAAGAGGATTTGAGAAGGGAAGTGGGTATGACTAAAAGGATTTCATGCGGAATCCTTGTGGTGATCCTGTAAGGTCACTGTACTATCATTTTGGAAAATGTTACAATGGGGGGGACTGGGTAAAGGGTACAAGGATCTATCTATATGTTATTTGTTACAATTGCATGTGAATCTACAGTAACTGCAAAATAAAAAAGGAAATGTTTAACTAAATTAATATACACATTGAATACATTTACATTGACTTTACATTTTCAGGAAAATTATACACTTTGCCATTATTATAATTACTACAATTATTGATCTTTAAGTTTAAAAATTACAAACTGATAGGAGAAAATACTGACATAGAACTAAAGAAAAAAACCTGAGAAGAAAAAATGATTGACCACCCAAAATTCACCCACTATGGATAAAAACAATAAAAATAAGCAAGAGAAGTTTTTTGTTTTGTTTTGTTGGTGACAGGGATTGAACTCAGGACCTTCCTAGGCAGGCACGGTGCTACTGAGCTAAATCCCTGGCCCTGAAAAAAAGTACTTTATCATGTATCCAACATAACAGGTCATCTGAAATCTCTGAAACTTGGTATCTTTTACTAGAATAATTAGTTACTGATCAGAAAAATGCAAGTAAACAGGAAACCCCCTTTTGTGTTCAAGCCTTATGCTATGTTACAGCACTCATGAAGGTAAAAAACTGTTCTTAGTTACCTAAGTGTACCATCTAACTGTTTTGCATAGAAACACAAACATGGTTTTACAGAGTATTTTTATTATACATTGAATTTTTAAGAATGCAATTAATGGCAGGGGATTTAGCTCAGTGGTTCTGGTGCCTGCCTCACAAGCGCAAGGTCCTGAGTTCGATCCCTGGTACCAAAAAAAAAAAAAAAAAAGACTGCAATTAACATTACCTCAAGGGGACACTGCTTTATTCTGTTTACAAGTTTACTCTGAAAAAAAAAATAATAATTTAAAGAAAAGTTTACTCTGAGTTGTCAGCATTTAAGAACCACCAATGTCAACAGTGCTCCAGTATCTGAATTCACAACACCATACTCAAGTCGGTCTCATTTGTAGCATTTATACTGACAGCCATATCCACCCACATATAGCCATACCTCCTAGTGGCGTCAGCCTCCCGCATTGATATGCTGAAACATGCTACTTTATTTTTCTTTCATTTTTCTCCTATATTATGTATTATATTATGTTCTCCTATATTTAAAATCATGTGTATGATTGATGAATATCATTTTAGGATACTGAATGTGCCTTACAAAATAATCATCATAAAAAAGGATACCTAGACCACAGGTTGAGACCTTTGCAAGGAGCTCTTCAGAAAGCATTCCAAGACTTCTTTCTCTTTGACTAGCCTTCAGGCATGGGAAGCAGCCAGGGCCAGCTGATAACAGCAACAATACAACTCACAGCCTTGGCTAACATCAAGGGCAGTCACACAGTGAGGGGAGGATAAATCTACCTTCAGGGTTCTACCAAGGGAACAACAAAACACAAAGAAAATAACAAAAGAAAAGGAAATTTGTTGAAACTGTACCTCAGGCTTTAATACCTTCTTCATTTTCACTCTAATATAAAACGTTTTCCTCTTTTCCTTTAATTGAGCATAAAAGACGTGACCTGATACCCACATGCTCTCCTGTTGAATTCCTCTCAATTTCCAAGGCTGCACACACATAAGCTTCCCTCTGTAAAGATGAATGATCATTTAAAAAATCACTAGCTCTACACGGAAAAATTTTGCAGTTCATAAAAGGGGACCCATATGAGAACTCCAAGTAAATATGTACCTATGAGACAAAGTTACTAAAAGAAACTGGAAATTTTAGAAAATCTCCAGTTTGCATGCTCACTGGAATTCAAGATGGTATAGTTATGAGAATAAGGCAATAAGTCACAAAGAATAAATAATCTGAAATCAGAGAAATTATAGGCAAAAGCTCAAGAATACAAAAGTTGAATTAAAGAAACATAAAAACAGTGCACATTAGATGGCAAACTTTAAAAAAAACAGAGAAGGCATGAAAGTGATTAAAAGAATAAAAGAGGCTATGTGACATGGAATATATACCCAGAGGACCAAATACATACCTAATTTAATATCTTGAAGGGACTCCAGGGTAAAAAGAGAAGCAACAATCAAAGTAATAATAGAATGCCTAGAAGGTATTTTAATAAAATCCATCATTCAATTCTAATAACAACCTAAGTAAAACAGAAAGAGTAAAAAACATTATCATTATCTCAAGCTGGCTTTCTGTCATATTTAATGGCAAAGAACCCCAAAAAGCATCCATAGGGCCGGGGATTTAGCTCAGTGGTTTTGCTGCCTGCTGCGCAAGCCGAAGGACCTGAGTTCGATCCCCTGTACAGAAAAAAAAAAAGCATCCACAGTAAGGTGAAAACAAGTCAAGGACATTACTAGTATTTAACTCAACTCAGGCCACACACAGAACAGCAGGAGCTAGAAATAAAAACCAACAACTGGAATGGAGGAGACAAAAGGCATTGTTCAATTGGAGAACACATGGGAATCAACTGAAACCTACTAATGCTAAGAGAGGATGGTGAGGGAGTGAGCCAGTCACAAATATGTGAAAATTACCTAATCAGAAAACACAATTAAGCTAGGCATGGTGCTCATGCCTGTAATCTCAGCACACTGGGAGGCTGCTGCAAAAGGGTCGAAAATTCAAGTCCAATGTAGCAACTTAGTGAGATCCTGTCTCAAAATAAAAAATAAAAAACTGTCTGGGGATGTAGCTCAGGGAAAAGGTCCTGGCTCAATTCCTGGTACCACAAAAAACACAAAGCAACAACAAAAAACATGAAACAATGAAGCTGAGAGCTGACACACATGTGTAGTCCCACCTACTCAGGAAGCTCAGGCAAGAGGACTGTTGGAGTCCAGGAGTGTGAGGCCATCCTGGGCACCATAGTAAGACTTCATCTCAAAACAAACAAACAAACAAACTGGGTGCAGTGGTGCAGACCTGGAATTCCAGCTACTTGGAAGGCTGAGACAGGAAGATTTCAACTTCAAGACCAAGCTGGGCAATTTAGCAACACCTTGTATCAAAATAAAAAGAGCTGAGGATGTAGCTCAGCAGTAAAGTGCCTCTGAGTTCAATTCCCAGTATGCAAAAACAAAATAAAACAAAATGAAAAACAATGAATATTTGCTTTGGCAGCACTAATACTAAAATTGGAATGATACAGAGAAGATTAGCATGGCCCTTGTTTGTGTAAGGATGGCATTCAAGTACCTTCTGTATTTGAAAAAATAAAAAATACAATGAATAAAGAATCCCATCCACAGTAGGAATAAAAACATAAAATGAAGGCACAAATGAGAAAGGAGAGGAGTGAGAGGGGGAGACAGTCAGAGAGACAGAGGCAGACAGAGATATTCTTGGGAGATGCAGGGAGAGCACCCACCTTTCTGCACCACAGGGTTCCAGGAGGACCAGTCTCAAACATCATTCCACCTGTGCCTATCAGAAAGCCAGAGGAAAACTTGGTCCCCCTCCAAGGCCCTACCTGAACTACATACTGCTAGGAAACATGAAGCCACAAGCCATGTGTAGCATGGACCTAAGAATGTAGCACTTTACACACTAAGACAAATTTGTAAAACTGTCACAGCTGAGTTTACTCTAGACACTGCTAAAGCACTTAAAGTGTGGTCCATCCATCACATGGAATATTATTCAGACTTCCAGAAGAAAGAAATTCTGACACATGCTCCAACATGAATGGACTTTAAGGACAGCACGGTAAGAGAAGTAAGCCAATCACAAATGCTGTATGGTCTCACATATATAGAATCTAAAACAGTCCAACTTGTAGAAACAGAAAGTAGAATGGTGGATCCTGGGATAATGGGGAGAAGGAAACAGGGAGCTGCCACTCAGGAGTATAGGCAAGCAAGATGAACTAGTCCTAGGGAGCCGCTGTACAACATTATACTGTGTTGCACACTTAAAGATGTGTTGGGGGTAGATCTTATGTCAAGTGTTCTTGTGACAATCTGAAAATAAACTAAGTGTAAAAACAGAAGGAAAATGAAAACACTAAATCTGAAATGTTATTTTAATCACAAAATTATTCATCAATAAATCCTTAATAATTATAAAACAACAACAACAACAAACTTATTGCTAACACTGATTTTGCAGCTTGTCATCTCCAAGCAAACTCAGACCCTTCATCTGTCCCACACCTTGGGTCTTCAGCAATTCCCCAGCCCAGTGGGGTGCCTGATGGAATCAGCATGTTCCTGCACTCAGCACACTCCTGGCCTGTGAGGGTCCCACCACTGTTTGTGCATGCCTGTCTGCCCTCCTCACATATTCTGAACCCACAGGCATAAGGTGGCCCAGGTGGTCCTCTTACCCCATCTCTTCCCTTCCCCACTGCCAAATGCACTCCATCCATCTCAAAGACTCCTATCGCAGCACCTGGCACTGTCTTCCCTCGTCTCTGTCATCTACTGGCCCAGCCCCAGTCTCTCAATTCCCTGACATTCCTGACCCACAGTGCTCCTCCTGAGAGGGCATCAGAGGAACTGACCCCCACCCTCTGGCCTCTCACTTAGAGGACCTTCAGCATCCCTTTTTTCTACTCTCTCCCCACACACGTCACCTGTCCCCTGATTTCTTCTCAGCCTATGTTCCCTAATCTGCAAGTCCTGGTCCCAATATTTACTAAGTGTGAATATGGTTCAGCTGGTTTAGTCTCTTTCTGCCTCAGTGTCTGATCTACAGAATGGAACATAATAATGATACTGTCTCACAGGCTTGCAGTAAAGACTAATGGAGACAATACTTATCAGATACTTAGAATAGTACTGTAGTTAGTACCTAGTGCACAAAGAATGTCACTCATTGGTAGTCATACTTCTATAGTAGGTGAAAATGGTGCAGAATAAAAACCAAGTCATTTCTAGCAGCAGAAAAAAGAATTCTGGAGTCAGGCCCTGGGTTTGAATTTGGGAACACTACCAAACCTACTGAGCCTCTTCATTCATACATTAGAGGGTGATGAGAATATTTACCTGCTGTGTTGGAGGAGTACCCACCTGCCTGGAATGAGCCCAGGATCATTTCCTTCCCAAGTCAGAGAAGACAGGCCCTACAGGTCAGAGTCTAAGGTATTGCCTGGGTAAGACATAAGTAACTGGAGAATGGATGGCTACTTGTGCTGGCAAGGGCACAGGCAATGCCTGGGAAGCAGACTTTTGACCTTGGAATCACAACTGCTTTGCCCTCATTGATAACAGATGTGTCTAAGATTCTGTGAGCATTAAAGCAGTGCCTAGTCAAGATAAAACTGGCCCTTAACATTTATTTCTATTTATTGAACTTTTAGAAAGCACTGACATCAGTTTAAAATGTTAAGTCCTACATGTGCTGTACATGGAGTCATCTAAATGGGCAATCTGCCCCCCTTTCCTTCTGCTGTTCATTCCACTGCAGCCCCACTGGCCTTCTTACTGCTCCTTGAATGTGTGGGACATGGGAAGGTGCACGGCCTTTGCTCCAGTGGTCAGCTCTGCTGACCCTTTCCCCAGCTGTCCACCTGGTTTAAGTTTCTCCTCTTCCCTGTCTTACTCAGGTAGCTCCATGAAGGATCTTTCTCCTGGACACTGATGGATCCCAAGCATACAGGACACTGATGTATGCCAAGCATACAGTAAGAACTCAAAAAATATTTGTTGAATCAATGAATAAATAGAAGAAGGGTCTGAAGTCAGGTATTTAAATCATTCTTCAGAGCCAAGACTCAGACCTAAAGGACAAATTTGGATTTTTGACAAGGGCTGCCACCTGGTGGTGGGATTTCTTTGCAGCTTTTGGAGTAGGGGGTTTCCATGGCCTCTGCCTTGATCCTGAGAAAAGCTGTTTATGGGGCATGTAGGTAACTTCTGCTACTACCTGCACAAAGGAAACACCCTAAACCTCCATCCTCTAAAGCCTACACCTATCAGGTAAGATGAGATCTACACAAAGGTCACCTCAGAGAGAAAAGGAAGAATAAGACCTGGCTGTAATTCAGATGTGTTAATAAGACTGATGACAAAGTGAAATAAATAGGACACATATGTGCAAATACCAAATAGTTTCTCTGGTGTGAGAAACTGCAAGAGTAAATGAGGATCAAACTGTATAACAGATAATGCAAAATAGGATAAAAAGGGGAAGTAGGGAGGGGGTGGGGGAAAGGAAAGAAGGGAAGGAAAAAATATGAGAAAAAAAGGAAAAAATAGAAACAAAGTTTTTGTAAATGGGAAAAATATGAGAAAAGAAGGATAAAATAGAAACAAAGTTTTTGTAAATGGGGGAGGAGGGGTAGAAGAGAAGGAAGGGGAATGAAGAAAAAACAAGAGCTAAAATGTATCATGTATAGGTACAAATTCCCAATGATGAATGTGATCATAATGTATATTTAAAATGTACCAATAAGCTTAATGGAATAAAAAAATGATGACAAAATTAGAAAGAATGGATCCTCAGTGTGGACACCTGGTGCAGGCATGGAAATACAGAGCCAAATTTGTTTGATCTTTCTGCAGTCAAGTTTGCTTCATTTGGGTAAAATACCTCATTCTTCTTAAGGCTGGAGTGAGAATGAAATGCAGTGACAGACCAGAGAGGCTGAGGCAGGGTGCCAGGTGGTTGGCTGCACACATAGCAGCTGCCCTTTTCTGACTTTTGTGCTGCTAGGTTTTGTTCTGGCTGAAGCAAAGTCTGGCAGAGCTTCTAAGAGACAACAAGGCCTGCACACAGGAGACCAGAATTGTCTTGAAACAAACAAAAAGGAAAGGCTTCTAGAAAGTGCATGCCTCCCAATTCAAGGGGTTCCAATGCCACCAGAGTTAATGGTAAGTTAGTGCTATGTGTAAATGTGAGGTGACAATATAATTATTATCGCCAAAAGATGGAACATTTCTTGCTTGCTTCTAGGTCTGAGGAATTCTCCTTAAGGACAGAGTAATTCCCAAAAAAGAATGTAGTACAGGCTGATTGTAGGTTGTACTACTGTAATTTCAAAATCACAGTATTGTAATTATACTCTCATGACAAAATCATTTTCAACATTAATACAATCAAATGAAGGAATGATAGATACTTGAGGTGATGGATGTGCCAATTACCCTCATCTGATTACACTTTATATACCTGAGCTGAAGTATCACTCTGTATTCTATAAATGTGTGCAGTTATTACGACAGTAAAAAATAAATGCATTAAGAGAAAAATTTATACACTCGAAAAATAATAGCATGTATGTATTAAAAAAAAAGTCCAAAAACTAAGACTTGAGAGCCATAAAAAGACTTCTGCCCCCTAAGCATCTATATGTAATTTATAATAACTTTCCCTTCAGAGTAAATTAACTACACATTGCCAGCATGTCCCTCATTTCCTTTGATTCCTTTCCTTCACAGCTGAACCCAGTAGAGAACTGCTTAAGTCCTATGACCCTCTATTGGGCGATGCTCTTTCTTTTTTTATACACACAAAGTAATTTCCATCTTTGTCTCAATTGTATTAATATTTTAAAACCTGAACTTATGGCCAGTACCAGCACTTTCATTTTCCTGTTTTCCGTTCATGTTGCTATAGTTGGATCTGGAATGTCTCCCCAAAGCCCACTTGTGGAAGATTTAGTCCCCAGAGCGTTGCTATTGGGAGGGGGTGGATGCTTTGAGAGGTAGGGCCTAAGTGAGAGGTAGTTAGGTCACTGAGGGGCATGTCACAAAGGGACCCCAGCCCCCTTTTAACTCTCTTTTGCTCCCTGGCTATGAAATGAGCAGTTTTGCTCAATCATGTTCTCCTTCTGTGATGTGCTGCTTCCTCATGAGCCCAAAACAGTGAGATCAACTGGTCTTAGACTGGAACCTTCAAAATCCTGAGCTGAAATAAACCTTTTATAGTTTTTTTTTTTTTTTAAAGGTCTGGGGATGTAGCTCAGTGGTAGTGTGCTTGCCTAGCATGCACAAGTCCACTGGTTTAATTCTCAGCATCCTCACACACTTTTTTCTTTATAAGTGGGCTATAAAGTATTTTGTTATAGTAACAGAAAGCCAAGACACATGTGGACAAAATGCAATCAAATATTCAAGTAACCACCCAAATACCACTATACTATTACAAAGGTTGCAGCACCCAAGCCAGAAATGTGCTGCATGCCACTGCTACTAACTACTGGTCCCAATAGACTGAAATTCACATGAATGAGGCAGTTTAGGGTATCATGACAGTGTACAAAAGTGTCAGCTATCCAGAAACTAGTACCAAATACTGAGTACTACCTGAATTTAAAAATAAAAATTCCAAGGCTGGTGGTAGTAGAGCATTTGCCTAGCATGTGTAAGGCCATGTTCCATCGGTACCATTGCAAAAAAGAAGGGGGAGAGTGGAAATGCAATTCCAAGTTTGACTCTATTAAGTCAAAGAATTTAAGTAAATTAATAGTGAATTTGAGTAACTAGGAGAATAACAATAGTGTCTTATATTCCGATAGCCCATTAAAGTTTGTATATATTCATAGAAATTTGTCTCAAGGACATCATTGTATAGGAGATATGTAGTTACTTCCTTCATTTGCTAAATAAGGAAGTAAGTGCCCCACAGGGTGTGGGGCTTGCCCACTTCACAGCCAGTATTAAGCCAAAATCTTCTGCTGGAATCCTGAATAAAGGAGCACATGCCATGAGCAAATGTTTCAACACCATATAGCTAAGAAACACCACAAAAAAAGATAAGAAGAGGAAGAATCTGGTGAAGGAAACAAAGAAGCTTAGGTTGTTAATCTGTTTTTAATTTTTTATAACAATCTATGTATATGTTAAATTTTTTTCAAACAGTACAAGGAAATCTAAAAGAAAAAGTCTTCCTCCATAACTTTCAATTCAGGTAACTCACCTTAAAGATAACCATTCTTACATCCTTATTTATTCTCCCATTTAAAAAAATTATGGTTTCAATATTTAATATAAACTTTTAAAATGAAAACAAATGAGATCATACTATATACACAATGTTGTTTTCCCTTAGTTATACTATGTTACTAATTATAGCATACACTTAATAGTATCTTCAAGATCTTTTCCTGCCATTACAGACAAATTTGTGCTCATATTCCTGGCTGCATACTATTCTACTAACGCAAAACCTCATTATTCAACCAAACCTGTACTGATAAATAGTTATGTTGTGTCCAGTATTTTACAGTTATAAATGATGATGCACCTGAGCATGGTGCTACACACTGGCAATTCAAGCACTTGGGAGGCGGAGGCAGGAGTATCACTGAGTTTGAGGCCAGCCTGGACTATATAATGAGTTCAAGACCAGCCTGGAATACATAGTGAGATCCTGCCCCCCGCAAAAAAACAAAAACAAAAAGCAATAATGGTGCATCTAAACAACTTGCTCATAAATAGTGCTTTTTCCTTTTTTTTTTGGTACTGGGGATCGACCTCGGGTCTTTGCGCTTGCGCAGCAGGTGACGAAACCACTGAGCTAAATCCCCGGCCCAATAGTGCTTTTTTCAAATACGTCAGTAATGTTAAATAATAAACAGCAGAGAGGCTAGGTATGTAGCTCAGTGGTAAAGCATAAGCAAGGTCCTGGATTCAATCCCTAACAAAAACAATAATTAAAAAAAATAAAGAAAATAATAAAGATATAAACAATAGAAATCCTTGGTAAAAGTTAAAACTTAGATCAATACTACAAAATTGTGCATCAACTATATGTGGTATGCCAGCTCCTTACACCCTTAGTAACACCAGCAATGATCTACTGTTTTGATTTTTTGCTAATCTGTTAGGGGAAACCATATATATAATGATTGCTCAGATTAATATTTCTTGAACCATATGTAAATGAGGCTTAGCCTCATCTCCTGTCTGTGTTCTTTTTATGTGAGCTACACTTTTTCTATTGTGTCCTTTTTCTTTTTCTAATGGATTGGTATAAATTTTTTGTAAATAAAGCCCTTTGTTACATGTATTGCAAATAATTTCCTCTTTTCACAAAGCAATTTTTATATTTATTTAACTACATTTTTCATCTTTCCCTTTATGACTTTTGTGTTTGTGCTTATTTAAGCCCAAGGCTAAGACTAAAAATTAATTCTCTGATGTTTTCTCTCTGTACTTTCATAGTTTCATACTTTATTATTTAAATCTTTACTCCATTTGAAATTTATTTTGGTGAGAGAAATGAAATAGGATTCCAGCTTTAGTTTTTCCTAAAGCTTTTATCAGTCTTTTTTTTATAGTGCTAAGGTTTGAACCCAGGACCTCAAAAATGCTAAGTATGTGCCTTACCACTGAGCTACATCTTTAGCCCCTCACTCATTTTTTTAAAAAAGGAATTATTTTTATTAGATTCTACCTGCACATGATTGTTTAAAGAAAAAAAAGCAAACAGTGCTAATGGCCACTTTGGTAAAAACACAGTTCCCAAACATCAGGACAATCACGTTCTTTGGATGGGTTTTATTTTGAGGATACTGAGCCCCGTGGCCATGTCAGCAGTTACCGCTTAGCACAGCAGCATACGTTCACCTTCAATACTTTTCCAGTCTGTCAGTCTTTTTCTACACGTAGAAGCTATCACAGAACTCTGTGAAAGTGGTTGCTAGGTCATAAATTTAAGCACAGAGTCTATGTAGCAATGAGTCATCAAAAATATTTGGCAAAATCTCAGGAAAATATAAAATGCATCAGCCTAATTTCCATTCCTTTCTATGGTTCAAAATGATCTTGACCTCCCAAGCAGCTTTCTGGAGCATCTCTGCATCAGTACTGGCCAGACATGCAATAGGCCTGACTCTAGTGAAAGCATACAAGTAAGCAGCTATGTTCCATCTGTTGTCTAGCATTTTGTCAAAGGAAAAAATACAGTCGTTCCTCTGGTTATGGGAAAAGTCATCATATTTGATAAAGCCATAAGCAACAGATACCTGAGCAGCTTTCAATTTCTCTGCAGTTAAGACCTTGTCTCTTTTTCCTTCTATTTGCCCATGGATCACTTTAGTCTTTCTTCCAGAAGTTCTATGAAGCACACTGTTCCACCTGAATAAGTTTTAAACTTCTTGTTTTCCCCTAGCACCACACCAAATCCAGCTTTGGACACTCGAGTTACTTTAGGATCACACCAACCCATCACACTTCAGCAGAAGCAAATACTGTGTTGAAGTACACAGACTGTCCACTGTCCACCACGTAATCCTATCTGCTTTTTCCTTAAGTAGTCCTTGTTTAATAGCAGCCAGGTCAGATGTATCATAGGTATAACCACCATCTGATTTCACTGTGGTCCACGGTATGGAATATACCCTGAACAAACACAATCTTTCTGCCATCATCCACTTGCATGAGTCTTTTATCTTCAAAATCTTTTTCTTTAAATTCTTTTATGACATCATTCACCCTGTCTTAATAGAGGGATTCTCCTCCCTGTTAGGGTTATGTCCAATGCATGATACATTTTATTAAACTTTTGTTGGGAGACATCACAGATAAGTGTCCAAGCTTGTGTAATAGCTGGATCTTTACTCTGGAGGAGAACAACACACTGTTATGCTCCTCTTCTTAGATTCCTTATAAAAGGCCCGAATATCCCCAGTATGTGGTGAAATTGTCAGATAATCTGAAAGTTTATCTTGCAGGTGAGTGATGAGCATGTCAAACTGGGTCCTACATGGTTTAACCCGAGCACATGGTATCCTGCAAATGTGAAGAGGCAGCACACATTCTCCTACGATAGTTGATTTGAGGTGGTCTACATGCATCTCTTTAGCTATGTTGCAAGAAGAAAAGTCAACTATAAGCTTTTTATTCTCTCCAATGGCAGGGAGCTGAACTCCATTCACCAGGAGATTGGTCAACCTTTCTGATACAAAATCCTTTCTTATGTGGACATTAGTGACACCAGGACCAGCAATTTCAACTCTTTCAATACATTCATTATTTGGCAGGTGTTTGGTAATGTTTTTGGCAATTTCTCTTGGATTTGCTTTCTGTTCTTTGGTTTTGAGCATCTGAGAAATGTCTATGGTACTATTACACTGTTAATCTCAAAATTTGGGCTGCTGACTTGACGTTACTATCAGAAGAGGATTTTCTAGGTCTGGATGTGCAGCTGTAATGGCACAACCAAAGACTTCTTGAAGGCAGCTATTAATATTAATAATATTTTTAGTTGGTCTGTTCTTTTCTGCCTGAAGACTCAAAGAATATTCAACTGATACTTTAATTTTAAATTTTCTTCTTGAAACAGCTGCAAATTGGGAGAAGCTTCCAAACAGCTATAGTTTTTCTTTTTTCTTTTTTTGGTACTGGGGATCAAACTCAGGACCTTGTGCTTGCGAGGCAGGCGGTAGAACCACTGAGCTAAATCCCCAGCCCTAGCTATAGTTTTTCAACTGGTCAATTTCAGCAGTCAGAGACCTAATCTCTTTTTCCTGCTGCAGCAGCCACACATGGAGCAGGGAGCCACCAACATGCCCATCCTCCTGTAAGTGCTTCCTCATTCATTGTTTTTGACCAAAGTATCCATCAATATAAAATGCCATCTTTACCCTGTACCCTAGACTTTCTCCAATATGGCACTGAGCTGTGTATGTCATAAGTTTCAATATGCTAGTGGTTAGTCCCCTGTTTACCAGTTTTCAGAATTTTCCTGGTTATTTAAAATATTTATTATTCTCTATTATGACTTCTCAGCAGTGGTACTACTGACAGTTTTGTGTTTTTTTTGTACCAGGGGTCAAACTCAGGACCTTGTGGTTTCAAGGCAGGTGGCAGATCCACTGAGCTAAATCTTGGCCCACTATTGACAGTTTGAGAGGAGTTAACTGTTGGGAAATGTGTGCGTTTAAGACGTTTAGCAGCACCTCTGCCCTCTATCCACTAGATGTCAGTATCACCTCCCAGATGTGACACCAAAAATGCCTTCATATACTGCCAACCCCTAGAAACAAAGGGGCCCCCAATAAGAAATGCTGTTTAGATAAACCCTAGTATCATTTTATCCATGTTTCCACCCCTGAGTTCTCACTTATATTTTCATTATAATGAAAATTAAATCATAGAATAATTTAGGCATCCCTATTATATTTAATATGTTACACTATCACATTTGTTATTATAGTTAATCTTCCCACCCCAAAACCATGTATTTTATCATTCCACTTATTTATGCTTTCTTTGAAGGACATAAACTTGTCCTCCAAAGGATTTTTAGATTTTTTAACTATATTGGCTCTTGAACTATTAAGTTTATTCCTATTCATGAACTATTAAGTTTATTCCTTTTCATGCTTTCATAAATGGGACTATTTCTTTCTTTTTTTGGTACTAGGGATTGAACTCAGGACCTTCTGCTTGTGAGGCAGGCAGCAGAACCACTAAGCTAAATCCCCAGCACAATGAGACTATGGCATTATTATCTTTTCTAACTAATAAGAAAGGTAGCTATTTATTTATTCTGAGATAGGGTCTCACTGTGTTTCCCAGGCTGGCCTCAAACTCCTCGGCTCACATAATCTTCCTCTCTTACCCTCCAAGAAGCTGGGATCCTAGGTGCACACCACTGCACCTGGCAGGATACATCTATTTTATGTCATGAAAGCAGTCTCTATACATTTAGAATTTACCAAATGTTTATTATTAAATCAGAAAGATTGCTAACTGTGAGACGTACATCTTCCATATCTATCATCTTCCATATCTATCGAGGTGACCATGTGGTTATTTTCCTTTGGGCTATTAATTCTGTATACTAGATTATATTCAGATTCCCTAACATTCATTCATTTTTGGGTGGCATAATTCCACTTGGTTGTGCTGTACACATCTGTCCTTTTAATTTCTTTTTAAATTCTATTTGCTAAGATTTTGATTTCACATTTTTGCATTAATATTTGAGAGTAAGGCTGCTCTGTCATTTTTTGGTAGTCCTTTATTTTTTGGAATCAGTTTTAGGCTGGCTTGATAAATATAAGCTGTACTTTCTCTCTTGTTGCTTTTGCTGTCTTCCACTGCCATGAACTGTTGTTGCCCCTCTGCCATCCTGCCTTGGAGCCAGTCAAATATGGACTGAAACCTCTACAAAGAGTAACCAAATAAACTCTTTCCCCTCTAACTTTGGGTGTCAGGTATTTTATGTGAGCAACAAGAGAAAAGTAACTAATACATCCATCTTACTCAGACAGTCACAGCCATCTATAGGATCTTTCTCAACTGGGAGTGGAGAGAAAGCATAGGAAGTCATTGTAACAATCCAGAAGAAAGGTGGCAATACAAACAATTCGATGGATAAGAGGAAATGAAGCTGATATAGTGGTGCATGCATGTAATTCTGGCATTTGGGAGGCTAAGGCAGAAGGATTAGAAGTTCAAGGCCAGTCTGGGCTACATAGCAAGTTTAAGGTCAATCCAAACTAATAAGACGCTCAAACAAAAACCAAGCAGATCGAGAGAAACTGAAACTGAATGGGTAGACACTATGACAATAAAAGGTAGCCATGTACTATGAGAATACAGCAAGGAACGCTGACATAGGCTGAATACCTGTCATGTTCAGTATGATGCTTATATGTGGACTACACTTACTCATTTAATTATTGGAATGATTCTGTGAGACAAGAAGTATCATTACCTCCATTTAAAAATGAAGAACAGGAGCCAAGGATGTAGTTCAGTGGCACTGTGCCTGCCTGGCAAGCACAAGGTCCTGAGTTTGATCCCCGGTACCAAAAAAATACCCCTAAAATGAAGAACAGATATTTAGAGAAATTAAGAAGGCTGCCCAAAGGCATAAAACTGATAAACAAAATGCTCGATTGGGACTCAGATTGAAGCTTGAGCCTGCACTTTCAAATACTGCAAAATAAATAACAAAATCACATCTACATTTTAAGCCATTAAAATGCTGAAACTTCAGAGTCAACAAACGCGTGCCTTGGCTTCTCTCTCCAGCACCCAGAGACATCTTACACCACACGGGGATTCAGGCGCAACTGGTCAGACTGGACACTGACACAACCCCTAAACCTGTGAACAGGGAAGCATAACTAGCATTCTAAGACTCTTTTGTGCAAACTAGAAAACTAGTCTCCTTTGTGCAAACTAGTTCATCTGGGTGGATGAACTACAAAATGGCACTGCTGCCTCCAGAAGCCAGCTAGAATTCAGCCCATTCATCAGCACCACCGCCACCCACCCCTCTCCCTGTGTGGACCTAGTGGACACAGGGCCCTCCTGGTGAACCTATTCCTAGATTCTTTCCTCTTGGTTTATTCTGTTGTTTCAAAAAATATTTTAAAATATATGCTAATTTGTTTCCTTTATACTACTAGTTTCTCTTTGTTCACTGAAAAGTAACTTTTGTCCTTTTATTTGTTTCCTTCTTCTTTGTAAGAGACTTTTTTGTCTTTGATTTGTACTCTGAATAACATTTTTGCCACCCTTTTAGATCATGACCCATAATGTATTAGCTACTGTTATCCTCTAGTTATTCTGTTATGAAATTTTGTTTGTTTTTCATAGAAGTAAAAAGAGTGTTCTTCATATATTTTTTATCAATATTTACTTGTATTACATTAAAATAAAAATAGAAATTTCTTTTATGCAAGAGATATATAGTTAAAATAAATTACAGTATTTATAATAAAGCAATTTACAAAGAAAGATTCTGAAAAACAAAAAAAGTTGTACTTTCATTTATTGTATTTTATTTTTGGGGGGGGGGTTGATACTGGGGATCGAATTCGGGTCCTTGGCACTTGCAGGGCAGGTGGCAGAACCACTGAGCTAAATCCCCAGCCCATTTATTGTATTTTAAAACCAAATGTGTATGTATATTTAGTATGAAATCCTCCTTAAAATGGTAAAACTATTATACAGAAACACCAGGCCACTCCCTTTACCTCCAAAAGCCACATATAACCTTCAAAGATTCAACTTTTTGAAAACTGAATACAGTAAATTAAAACATGCCTTCAGAAAAGTAGTGTGCAGTGTGATGTTTTATGACAAGAGCACAAAAATCTTAAGTATAGCAACATTCAACGCCATTATAGGTTAATGATGACCTATTTATTTTCCCATTTTAGACAATTGAACATTCTGTTGAAAGCTGCATTTTAACAGCGAGACCACAAAAAGCTCAGCTATCATATGTCCATGCACAAACACATTTCATACCAAGATGACCCTGGAACACACATCATGTTGCCTGGATCCCAAAAGGATTTCACACACATGGTAACGAGTAATTACCGCACTCCCTCCCCACTGGCTGTAAACTCCTTGTGGCAAGGACATTGCCTAAAACACTTCCTGGCATAGGGTAAGTGCTCAATAAATAAATGATGAAGGGAGGAATGTATGAATTGCTGATGTGCTTCCACATGGCCAAGATGAATAGCCACCTGGGTCCCTCCTACCTGCAGTGGTCCTCAGGCGGCTCTCGGTGAGCTCAGAGATGGCTCCAGCTGTTGAAGTCTTTTTCAGTCGCACCATCCCTGATGAGGATGTACTTCCAGACTTGTTGAGCATGTCCTCACTACTAGCTCTCTTGAGCTATGAGAGATGGTAGAGGGAAAGAGAGAAGATGAAGAGACACTTCTTCAATAATGAGTGCTGTGAATCAACAATGCATCCAAGCAGAACCATGAGCCCAGTGGTTTAGATACAGAAATGGGGCTCTGAGTAGCATAATTCTGTCAAATGAAAAAATGGAAAGCTAGACAAACCTGTTCCTTTTCACTATTAGGTCAGAGTATTATCTTCCCTGTTTCAAAGAACAGGGAAAGATTATTGTGCACTGTGCTACACTTCAAATACAGTTGTCTCTTCTACACGCAGGGGTTATATTCCAAGACTCCAGTTGATCCCTCAAACCTCAGACAGAACCAAACTCTCTCTATATTTCATTCTTACATAGATCTCAGCAACCTCAGCACATAGTTTTTTTATCTTTCCTTATTAAGTAGAAAACTTTCACCCTCTCACTTAAAGGAAGCACTATATAACATCATATCTGAATTGCTAGCCTCACTACTCTTGCACTTTGGTGCTGATATTATGTAAAATAATAGTTTTTTGAACTCATGCATGAAAATACCCCAACAGGTGATATGATGATACACACAGGTACTAAGTGGCCAATGGGTTGGACACATATACAGCAAATGAATATTATGGATAAAGGGCTAACTTTCATCTTAGACAGGGTGGCTCAAGATTTCATCACACAACTCAGAATGGCATGCCATTTAAAACTTATGAACAGATGATTTCTGGAATTTCCATTAAATACGTTTGAACCATGGCTAAATGAAAATGAATACAGATAAGAAGGGACTACTATAATGAGTGAAAGAACAATGTTTTCCTGGTGAAAAAAAAGAGGGGGACTTGATGAAAAAAGAAGTGTGAGGGTTATGGGTATTATATAGCCCAGTGGTAGAACATATGCCTAGCATGCATGATGCCCTGGGTTCAATCCCCAGTACCAGAAAAAGAAAAAGAAAAAGAAAAGAGAACTATAAAAAGCATAAAATCCAAGTAGGGAAATGAACAAACTACAGCCAGGAGCAGTGGTACACATCTGTAATCCCAGTTTCTTGGGAGGCTGAGGCAAGAGAATTGAGAATTTGAGGCCAGACTGGGCAATTTAGCAAGAACTTGTCTTAAAATAAAAAAGGTCCTGGGAAGGTTGCTCAGTGGGAAAACCCTGGATTCAAACCCCAGTACTGGGTAGGGTGAGGGTGGGATGCTTAATGATAAACACCTAAGTAAACAGAAACAGAGAAGGAGAAGCAATCTGAGTATCTACCATGTGCTCAACACCAAGCACTCTCTATATATCATTTCATATGGAAAATGTGTCCAAAGGCAAGAAAGAAACTTTCTTGGAGGCTGGAAAAACAATGCTAATGGGTGAGAGGAAGAAGGCAGAATCCCTCCACTCTTTTTTGCTTTCTTCCTTATCATGAAAAGGGTAAGAGAAACATTTATTGAAAGGTACTGAAGTCTGAAGACTCCTAAATGAGCTCATACTTTTGGCTCAGATAAACTATGTTTAACATTAATGAAAAAAACTGCAAATAAATTCTCTCAACCACTATTCAGTCTTCTTTAAAGAACACCACTGGAGAGAAACAGATCCAGAAGACTGGAGACAGGCCAATGTTCAGAGCCATCCTAACACCTCTGACATTTGGAGCAGACAGTCTGAAAAGGCCCTCAAATCAATGCAGACACAGGGCAGACAGCCCCTGTCCACCACAATGGCTGAAGGACCAAAGGCCCTGCTCCATCCTCCTTCACTGACTTTCCGAATACAGTATTGAGTTAGTAGTTTAAATATTTACAAATTTTTTTAAAATCCACTTTTGCATCATTTCAAGGAACTCATATAACCACACACTCCCTGAATGGCTTGAAGAAGAAATAAAAAACACCAATACCAAGTGTTGTGAGCTCAGCAGGAACTTGATGCTCTGCTCTTAGGAAGGGCTGGAACAACTGCTTTGAAAACTGGCAGTATGTACACTACAGCTAAATATTTTCACCCTATGCTTCACAGTTCCACTCCTTGGTCTGTACCCAAGAGAAGTAAGTACATAGATTTATCCAAAGAGTGTTATTCATAGCACCTTTATCTGTAACAGTGCTAAACCAGAACAACCCAAATATCCTCCAACAGAAAGACAAATTAAATAGTGATATAGTACATACTGGAAAGTACAAAGCAATTGGAAAAGAATTACTGATACACTAACAAATGAATAGATCTCATAAGTATTATGCGGAGTCAAAGAAATCAGATGCAGCTGAGAATCTACTTCCTAATTCCATTTACATGAAGTTCAAGAATCACAACACCAAACAATGGCGAAAAAGTCAGAACACCAGTTTGCTCTGGGTAAATTACATCTGAGAAGTATTCTGGGTACTAGAAGGTTCTACATTTACATTGGGTGGCAATCACACAAGTTTAGACTTACATAAGCATCCAATGAGCCATATAGCTAAAATTATGACCAGCGCATTTTGCAACTTATGGTATGCTTTATTAAAAAAAAGAAAAAGAGGGCTGGGGAAGTAGCCCAGGGATAGAATACTTGCATGAGGCCCTGGATTTGATTTCTTTCACTACAAAAAGAAAAAAAAGAGAAAGAAAAGAAAATGAGGGTAGAAGCTGTTTGCAAATTGCCTAACACCCTGGTTCCACTCCTGCAAAAGTAAACCCACTTGTTTTAATTTTTTAAAATTTTTATTTGGCAAAATAGGTCTTAGGGTTTACATTTAAAATGTCCTCCAAAGCCTCATTCACTTCCAGGTGGGGCTTTTGGGAGTGGCGGATCATGTGCGATACTGGATTAGTCCTCTGATTGGTTTAGCATGGTTCTGGGTGTGGCTGGATGGATTTACTGAAGACAGAAGCCCAAACCTGTGGCACCAACCAATAGGCTTGTAGCCTGGATGGACTACAAAGGGAAGGAAGACTGGCTGCCTACATGCCATGAACTCTTTTTCCTTTGCCACACTGCCCTGCCTTGAAGCCAGCTGACTGAGCTAAAATAAACCTTTCTTCCTTACTTGTGGGTGTTTGGTATTTTGTCCCACCAACTAGAAAATAACTAAGACAATAAGCATAACATAACACTTACCATTTTAACCACTTTAAATAAATAATTCAATAAAAGAACTAAAACAAATAAATAATTCAGTGGCATTAAATATACTCACAACAATCACCACCATCCATCTCAAGAAATTTTTAATTATTTCAAACTGAAACTCTACTCATTAAACAGCTCTCATTGCTTTAAAAAGAGGGATATTGTTAAAAGTCTTAGTATTACCCAAGCAATCATGCTTAAGGTTTTAAAACACATTATTGATTTTAAAAAATAATATTAAAAGGATACTTTGTGTGTACTTCCAGTTAGATGTCAACATGATTATATTTTCTGGACAACAGCATAGTCCCCTAGTTGAACAACCAGACAAATATAACATGAGTTGACACAGAAGTTGCATTATTGCCCTTCTTATAATGACTCTGTCATCTTTCTATCTCCCATCTCAGAGTGAAAAGCTCCCTTTGCACAAGCTTTCTAACATCTCAAACCATCCATCAAATTACCAGTATAGTATGTGTTCAATATTAAATGACCACAATTCATTAATGTCAGCAGCTTTTTCTCAATAGAAAAAAAAAAGTATTCACGTTGCCAAGAATCATGCCTGGGTGCCTCTCTAGTCCCCACAGGAAAATCAATTCTGATTTTAGGCTGAAAATTCCCAAGATGATACTGCAAATGAAAAGGGGAAACCACTGCAGTTAACAATTCTTAACACAATAGTTGACTGCTGTTCCCTTCTCTGATTATCTTATGCTGATTACTAAAATCAGTAAGTCTGACTTGAAGTGCAGAATTATAAAACTCTCCAGCAAAAGGGCAAGGGCTCAGTCTGCAACCAGAACAGGGATCCAACAAATGATGTCACTCCCATCAGGGCCAGAAGTAAAAGTGCCACGGCTTCCAGTTCCAGCCTCCACCCTGGCACTGTGCTGGGGCGCAGAGCTCTCCCTGCCCACTCTTCCATCAGGGGCTGGTTCCTGGAGGTGTGGAGTTGCAGTGAGACAACAGAGGACAGCTATTGGTAAGCAATGGGAAGACTCACTTTGGGCACTGTAGGATGGCCTGGCCCAGCAACAAAGGTGGCACCAGGGATCAAAAGAATAGCAACAGAAGCCCAGCCTGGGGAAATTAGTGACTTAGGAAGATCCTGTCTCAAAGTTACAAAAAGAATATATATTTCAACAGGGGTGGCAGAAGCAGCAGTGACCAGGATGAATGATCGGTGTTCTTCAGCACTAGACTCAGGACTGGACAGTCTACAAGTGGAAAAGCCGAGAATCCCTGCAAATAAACTCTAAGATACAGCACTTAAGAGTTTATTGTTTTGGAGGATAGGGAGGGAGCGGGGGACGCACAAGGGAGGGATAAGGCATCTCTATGTGCCAGGTTCCCAGCAAGCACACTGGAGGGAGGCAGCCCAAGGGGTAGTAAAGAGTGGGCTCTCAAGCTCTAGAGAAGATACCTCCCCTCCTGGCCACTATGCTAAGGCTGGATCCCCTGGCCTTTGATCTCTCTGTTTCTGTTCCACCACCCTGGACACTATTATTTATTTATTTGTTTATTTATTTGTTTATTTATTTATCCCATTTCTTTCTTTTTTAAAAAATATTTTATTGGCACATTTTAGGTATACAATATAATGACATTCATCATGGGAAATTTGCACCTTTACATAATCACTCTTGGTTCTTATTTTTCCCCCTTCCCCTGGCCTCCCTTCAACCCCGCCATCTCTCCCTATTTACAAAGACTGTTTCCATTTTTTCATTTTCTCATAATTCCATTCCCTTCTTTCCTTTCCCCTACCCCTCCCACTTCCCCTTTGCCCCTTTTCTTCCTATTTCACATTATCTATTATACCTTTTAGTCCTTATTTACACTTTCAGTTTCTCACACTAGAGAAACTATTCAGTATTTACACGTGTCCTGTTTATTTCACTTAAGAGTATCACCTCAGGGCTAGGGATTTAGCTCAGTGGTTTCGCTGCCTGCTGCGCAAACGCAAGGACCCAAGTTTGATCCCTGGTACCAAAAAAACCCCAAACAAACAAAGAGTATTGCCTCAATGTGCATCCATTTAGCTATAAATGTCTCTAATTTCTCATTTTCTATGGCTGAGTAGTACCCCACTTTATGGATACTATAATTTAGCTAAGTGTTTACTGAAAGCCTACTCTAGGGTGGGTGTGCAGTCTTAGTATATATAGTATCCAAGTATCCTTTGTCTAGAGTATGAATGTCAAAATGAATCAAGTGGGCCCTGCCTGCACAGAGTTAGCAACCTACAGGGGCCAATTCCTATACAACTCTGCAAAACACAATGCAGGCAGCAGGAGCTGCAGAAAAATAAAATGTTCCATAGGTACACAAGAGTAGGGGAGGCCCAAGACCACACAGAAGGGGTAATGATTAGATTTTTATCAGGCAGAAAGCATTATGGAGGGGGCAGGTGTAAGCCAGAGAGTAGAGAATAGGGAGTGGCAGCCACTTGTCCCAATAGTCCATGGAGAGAGCGCTTGGGTTCTCAGCTCCTCTACTGCCTGGTGATTCACACATATCTCAGTAGACGGTGGGGACACCCATACATATTAAACCAAGCAAGCAATGTGGCTGGTTTGTGATCTGCTTTGGAGAGCCACCTCTCTGAGCAGAGGAAGTAGGAGCATCAAGGTAAGGGAGAAGGTAATGGGTGGAGAGATCCAGCTAAGAGGAGGATGAGTTACAGCAAAGTGGAGTCTTTATTTTGAAGCTAAGAAAGATAAGCTTATGTCGAGGTTCGGGGGTAGAATTAAGAGTATAGGTAGGTGGAAAGGAGCCAAAGATGAGGGTTCAGCACAGCATGCACCTAGGAATTCTTCTAGGTCCTTTACTTGCATGTTCCTTCTCATTCCAACCACAATCCTATAATGCTGTATATCAGAACACATTAAGTAATTTGCTCAAGACTATATGGATGAGACAAGTTAGGATTTGAACCCAAGACTGTGTTTCTAAGGCCTATAATTTTCCTTTACACCACCAGGTTGAAAAGCAACAGGAGCCAGGAGCCAGGAGCCTCCTGGCCACCTCAGAGGGGAGGAAGGAAAGCCTTGTTATGTTGGTGTGGCAGCATAGTTTAATGGCCAAGGGTGCTAGATTGAAATCCAGACTATCTCATTGATCTTGACTGTGTCAGTAGCTGTGTGATCTTAGGCAAATTCTTCCACCTCTCTGTGTTCTGATATTTTTACCTACAAAATAGGTATAACAATGGTACTTACTTCACAATGGTATTTTGAGGATTAAAGGATTTAATCATGTGGTGTGCTTAGAACAATGTCTGACTCACAGTATACATTCAGTAAATGGCAGCTATAATAACCACTAATGAAATGTTATTTTTACTACTATTATCCTGTGAAAACATTCAAATTAAGGCAAGGATGAGAAAGGAATGTTTTTAGGAAAAAATTCAGGCAGTGCAATGGGGATACCAGAAGGCATGGCAGAACATCAAGTAAGTCATTAACCTCCCAGAACCCCAGCCTCTTCTGATAAATCCATTCATCAACAATATTGAGTAAAATGTACAATGTGCCGGCCTACATTGTACTAGGCACAAGCTGGTGTGCTAAGGTCTGGATATGCTCTGACTGTGTTCCCCAAGAGCCGTGTGTTAGAAACTTGGTCCCCAGTGTGGCAGTAAAAAGAGCTGACAGGATCTTTAAGAGGTAGGATCTAGTGGGAGGTCATTACAGTGTTGGTCCCTTCCTACTTTCAGGTTTCCTATCTCACATTTAATATCTCTCTCTCTCTCTCTCTCTCTCTCTCTCTCTCTCTCTCTCTCTCTCTCTCTCTCCCTTCCTGTCTTTCTATTTCATCTGTCTATATCTCTGTCTCTCTCTGACAAAAGCTTCCACAGTGCATAGCCATCCACCATGAGGTCCTCATGAGAGCCAGGCCAATGTTAGTGCTATGCCTTGAACTTCTAGAACTGTGAGGTTAAAAAGTCTTCTTTTCTTTATAAAGTTAGCCAGCCTCAGGTATTTCATTAAACTAATATAGCCAAGGATAATAGCTGCTTTATAGGGTATTATGAGAATTGGAAATTAAGTATTTAAAATATCTTAGCACAGGGCCCATGCTCCATGAATGATGGCTGCTCTTAAATGTATTGGTACATTATACATGTAATATTACATAGGTATGTATGTATTACATATACATGCAATGTTAGCTCAGAAATCCACTTCTGAGTTCCTTTTGCTAATGACACTCAACTCACTCTGTCTCTCTTTGGACTTTGGGACTCTACTCTATATTATGGATGGATCTGGTCCTGTCCTTCCCAGGTTAGGGTAAATAAGATGTGCTACAGGCCAATATGGTGCCACCTCCATACCAAGAGCATAGAGAGTTTGCACAATGGCAGAGCGAGCTTTCTTTTTTTCTTCTTTTTTTTTTTTTGGTGCTGAAATGAACCCAGGGCCTCATGCACACTAAGCAAGTGCTCTACTACTGAGCTGTCCCCTCAGGGAGACAGCTTTTTTTTCTTTTTTTGGTACTGGGGATCGAACTGAAGTCCTTACACTTTCGCAGCAGGCAGTGAAACCACTGAGCCAAATCCCCGGCCCCAAGACAGCTTTTAAAGGGATCACTTTATTCTTCTGCAATTCCAGGAAGAATTCCACGTGAGAAAGATTGATTGCTAAATTGGACAGGACACACAAATTTCAATATTGCATTATTTCTCCTATGTCAGAAGCCAGAAAGGTAAATAAGGAACCCAATGGAGGATAGATACTGGCATGTGGGAAGAACACGTTTAAATAGGAAGGGGGAAAAAGGAGCAGGGAAGGGAAGGGAAGGAAGGGAAAAAGAAAAAAAAAAGAGATTAGAAGGAAAAAAATGGAAACAAAGCTTTTGTAAATGAGAAGGAAAGAAGGGTTGAATGGAGGGGAGAGGAAAAGGAAAAAAAGAATTAAGATATATTATGCACAGGTACAAATTCCCTATGATGAATGTAATCATTATGTATGACAAATATGTACTAATAAAAATAAAGTTAATAAAAGACCACTTAGAAGCTTTGCCAGGAGCTAGAACATAAAGACTGCAAACTGATTCTACCTGTCCTTAGAAATAAACAGCTACTCATTCTATCACTATTTTTGGATACAATATCAAATAGGGAAAGCCACTAGTCTCAGTTACTAATTCATGTTTTTCTATTCATGGCTGCATTTTTGACTTTGCTTCCTGGTCACCCAATGCAGTTTCAGTACCACTCATCCTTTCTGGTTTGTTGCACAAGATCCCTATGAAGGTGTGTGCTTTGGTGTTGCTTTGATATGTTTAATAAGTATTTTCACTAACGGTTTCACTGATATTTAAGCTGCTGAGCACCTGCATATGGAAGCTCACAAAAGGAAAATGTTTAAATAGCTCATAGATTAAAGTAACTATAAAATTCTTCTCCATTCCACAAAGATGAAGGGGAAACCTAAAGCTCCAGAACTACCAGCCATACCATAATCCAGTTTTTACTGGTAGATGGTATGTTGTGGTCAGACATTGGTCCTCAAACACAAGCAGGCATCAGAACTTGGGGAAGAGTTTAAATACAGGTTGCTGGCTGTACCTCCCCTTAAATCCTCCTGCAACCTCCAAATTTCTGATTCCCTTGGTCTGAGGAAGGGCCCCCTTGCAGTTCTATCATGTTCCCAAGTAATCTTGATCTGCTAGACCAGGGACTATATTTTGAGAACCAAAGTTTTAGAGCAACACTGTCCCTATAAATAAATATGAACCATATATGTAATTTTATATCATCCAGTAGCCACCCCCAAAAGTAAACCAAACCACTATGATGAATGTGATCAATATGTATGACAAATATGTACTAATAAAAAAATGAAGTTCAAAAAAAATAAAAGCTGAAAAAGAAAAAAAGTACTAAAACTCTCAAAAAAGTAAACCAAAACAAGGCTGGGGATTTAGGTCAGTGGCACCATGCCTGCCTTGTAAATGCAAGGTCCTGAGTTTGATCCCTGGTACCAAAAAAAAAAAGTAAACCAAAGCACATAAAATTTTTTAAATATTTTTTTTCAATGAATATATGCAAAACATTATTAACATGCAATCAATATAAAATATAGTCATGCATCATTAAATGACATGATTAAGTCATGAAATACATTGTTAGGTAATTTTGTCATGTGACATCACAGATGGTTCTTCCACCAACCTAGATGGTACAGCCCACTACATACTGAGGGATATAGTCCATGTCTCTTAGGGTCATGATGAATAAAACAACACATGATTAAGACAAGTACAAGAGAAAAGGATACACTCAAGAGATGCAGTAAACATGGGACATACAAAGTTGCTGATAAGCAAACGTTTTTCTTTATAAGTAGAGAGTACAATTGAAAGTATAGAAAACATATAAGCCAGGAACACAGTCATTTATTATCACTATTAAATTTTACACACTGTACATAAATGCACATTCTTTTAATATAACTGGCAGCACAGTCACACAAATATGTTGCAAACCCATGAGTAATGCATGTCCTACAACATTATGACAACTATGACATCACTGGCCCATAGAGATTTTTCAGCTCCATTCTAACCTTATGGAACTACCATTGTATATGTGTCTGTCATTGACCAAAATGGCATTATGTGGCACATGACTGTGTATTAGTGAGGTATAATGTATTTTTTTGTACTAACTCTTCAAATCTAGAGTGTATTTTACACTTAGAGCACATTTCAACTTTGACTAGCAACATTTCAGGGCTTCACTGTCATCATATTTGGAACATTCAGTAAAAATGATCCCAGAAAACTAAAAGAGTTCCTGAGACTTATACAACATACCCATACTAAATGACTCCGCATTCCTTAGCCACAGTACACTCCTCTATAAGGACTCAGGGGACGGAATTAATATGAGAAAATGAAAAACTGGAAACAAAGTCTTTGTAAATAGGGAGGGAGGAAGGGGTTGAAGGGAGGGCAGGGAAAGGGGGAAAAAATAAGAACCAAGAGAGATTATATAAAGGTGCAAATTTCCAATGATGAATGTCATTAGGTATACAATAGTATACCTAAAATGTACCAATAAAATTCATTTAAAAAAAGGACTCAGGGGGTCACAACACAGAGCCCTGACCCCCTGGACAGGGTCACTATGTGACTCATGCCTAGCCAAAATGAGACCTGTCCCAGGTTTTTATTTGTCTGGCTTTTATTTTTATTTTCTTCTTTCTATACAAATTTATTAGGCACCTACTATGTGCCATGCACAGAGATAATCTGTACAACATAATAATCCACAAAGGAGCTCAGTCTGGCACAGGTGGACAATCAAGAAATCATCCAGCTCAAGTCTAAGAGGCCTGGGGGCTGTGAAGCTGTGGGCAGTGGGAGGCTTCCTTGAGGAGGCATCGGGAAAGGTGGGAAGACCTTTCTAAAGGTGATGGGCATCTAGGAAATGGGCCACAGGAGATCTGGAGCAGAGGGGATGGCCAGGTACCCACCACCATGCCTCGGGCTGCAGTGTGGGGACTGACCAGGGTGGGAGTGGGTTGAGCACTGGCTGCCTCAGGGTACTGGGCAGAAGACCATGCGCTCTCTCTCTCTCTCTGGTTTTTTCAACAGGATTTTGCTATGTAGTTCAGACTGCACTGAAATCACTATGTAGCCCAGGCAAGCCTTGCCTTAGGGAGAGTGCTGGGATTCTCCTCTTACACAGATCAACACAGGCCTAGCATGAAATGTGCAAAAAAGTGGCTACGCTTTCCAAAAGATGTAGGAGGTTCAGCATGCTGGCGACCTCGATTCATATGCATGTTGGAGGAGGCTGGGTGTCAGCATACAACAGAGAATTCAAAGGGCAGAGGCAATTAGAGATGAGCAACAGAGAGAGAAAGTCCTGGGCTGTTCCAGGTCCTGACCCATCCTCTCTGAGCTCCCATATTGAACCCTTGTGCACATAGTAACATGGAAACCTTAAGATCTTAATGTTCATTGTGCACTCAGTTGTCAGCATCCACAGATTTATACTCATAGGTTCAACCAACCTCTGACCAAAAATATTTTCTAAAATGCATCTGTTTTAAATATGTACAGACGTTTTTCTTGTCATTATTGCCTAAATAGTATAGTATAACAACTATGTATAAACATTTATATTGTATTAGATATTATAAATAACCTAGAGATTATTTGAAGTATATGAGAGGAGGTACATAGGTTATACACAAACACTGCACCACTTTATATAAGGGAGTTGAGCATCCATGGCTTTTGGTATCCATAAGGAGTCCTGAAACCAATCTTCTGTGAATAGTGAGGGACAAATGAATCTTTTGTTGGCTAAAGCAAGATCAAGCCAATGTTTCATGATTTGTGTGTCAGTTTTCCATCACTGAGACAAAGTACCTGACATACACAACTTTTTTTTTTTGTACTGGGGATTGAACTCTGGACCTCATGCTTGCCAGGCAGGGCACTGTGCAACTGAGCTATATCCCCAGTCCCCTGACATAAACAACTTAAGGTTTATTTTGGCTCACAGTTTCAGAGATCTTAGCCATGATGGCTCTATTGTTTCTGTGACTGTGGTGAGGCACAAACATCATGGCATAAGGGCACAGTAGAGGAAAGCTGCTCACCTCATGGCAGTCAGGAAGCAGAATGAGAAGGAAAGAGACAGAGAAGGAGGTGGGGACAGGAAACACCCTTCAAAGGCCCACTGATATCCTCCTCTGAGTGGGTCTCACCTCCCAACAACTTATTCAGCTATGAAATCATCAAAAGATGAATCCATTGAGGAGGTTAGCTCCCTCATGATACAGTTACTTCTCTAGGCCCATCTCTGAACATTGCTGCATTGGGGATTGAGTCCCCAGTACATGAGTCTTTGGGTAGACTATTTAAGCCATAACAATCTGCAATCTGACTCACAGTCCTGGGCTTTCTAAATGGCCACAATGGGGTGGCCTGTTGAAACCAGAGCACTCCAGGTGCCCTTATAATTTATGAGGAAGATTTACACCAACATCTCATCCTGTCTGGTTCCTATGTCTTCCTATGCTCCTGCAGCTCAGTCAGTATTTTAAGTTGAGGATTTAGTTCAACTTTTGGTGACTCATTTCAGTTTTTCTATTTTTAACCAGTTAAAATATATGTATTCATTTCCTATAAACTAAAGCAAATAGAGTAAAATATGGACTGTTGAGTCCAGGTGGCGGTATACTGCTGTGTTTTTCAACTGTGAGGTGGTATATTGCTGTGTTTTTCAACTGTGTAATTCAACTTCTCTCTCTGCTTGCAATTTTTCACAGTAAACTATTAGAGAAAGGAGATCTACTTGCTTTTCTGACCATCAGCATTTCCTCTTTTTCTTTTCTGTTCTCTGGATTCTTAATCTTCTTCCTCTACCAGAACCACAGGTGGAAAGGAGATGGTCAGAACAGAGGAGCAAGATGAAGGCCAGACAGAGGCAAGCATGGTTCAGAGTTCCTTCTGCTGCTCCTTCCCTTGATCCCTGGCATTCTCTTTCTCCAATCAAGCCATGAGAGCCAAGAATTAAAAAGTGGAGCAGGAAGCTCTAACATGAATACTTACTTTTCCCTGACAGTTTCCCTGGAGAGCATGTTTCCAAAACACCAACCTAGTGATGGTGGACATGACCAACATCTCATTTGCTTACAAAATACTCCTGCACTTCAGACCTTCCACCTCAGGCTGGTCTGACTGACTCGAAGCTCCCCTTTCACCACCAGACTGCCACTCCCAGTAAAACAGGAATTTGGGCATTCAATAAACACTGAGTGCCCAGCAGGTAGCAGGTACTTTTCTAAGTGCAAGGATTAGAACCATGGACAACAAAAACATAGTTCTTGTCCTCCTGATACTTACATTCCAGGCATGGGGGACAGACACTAAAGAAGTAGGAGTGTGTGTGTGTGTGTGTGTGTGTGTGTGTGTTGGTATAAAAGCTGAGAGGGAAACTAAGGGAGGATGAGGAGGGTGGATGGAGGTCGGGGCATTTTGGATAGTGGACAGGGATATCTCTGATAAGGTGCTAACCAGGCAGAGGGGACAGCCAACACAAATATGCCTGGCATGTCCAAGGGACAGTCATTAGTCACCAAGAAACCATGTGGCCAGAGCGTTGGGAGCCAGAGAACAGGGGAGTGTGACAACGTCCAAGAGGGAAGGGGTCAGGTCTTGAGGGTGTCACTGGCCACTTCACACTGAGTGAAGAGAGACAGCCCTAAAGGGTTTTTTGTTGTTGTTTTTTTGGTACTGGGGATCCAACTCGAGACCTTGCACTTGCGAGGCAGGTGGCTGAACCACTGAGGTAAATCCCTGGCCCAGCCCTAAAGGGTTTTAAGCAGAGAAGTGACAGGACTTATGTGTTAAAAGGACCACTCTGGGGCTGGGAATTTAGCTCAGTGGCACTGTGCCTGCCTCGCAAGTGCAAGGTCCTGAGTTGGATCCCTGGTACCAAAATTAAAAAATAAAATAAAATTAAATAAATAAAATAAAATAAAATAAAAAGGACCACTCTGGCTTCTGCTGAGAACAGAATGCAGAGTACCAGGACAAAAGCAGAGAGGTGGTTTGGGAAGGCAGGGTGAGGAAAGGTGGAGGCATGGAAGGCAGGTCACAGGGAGGCCACGGGAAATGGTTGCAACTGACCTGTTTGTTTTTTGGGTTTGTTTTGGTACCAGGGATTGAACTCGGGTCCTTGTGCTTGTGAGGCAGGTGTGATGCCACTGAGCTAAATCCCCAGCCCCCAACTGACATGTTTTTAAGGCAAAAGTGACAGCATTTCATTGAAAAGGAGGAAAGGAGCTGGGCATGGTGGCACATGCCTGTAATCCCTACACTCTTGGAGGCTGAGGCGAAAGGATCGATTGCAAGTTGAGCCCAGCCTGGACAACTTTTGAGACTTACTGAGGCCTGCCTCAAAATAATACACAAACAAATAAACAAGGCCTGGAATGTACCTCAGCGGTGGAGCACTCACATGTGCGAGATCCTGGGTTCAAGTCTCAGTATCACAGAAAAAAAAAAAGAAAAAGGGAAAGAAGAGAAGGAAGGGAAGGGAAGGGAAGAAAGAGAAGGAGCATTTAAGGATGATGCCTGGGGCTCTGACCTGAGCAACCAAAAGGATGGCATTCCCATTTATTAAAGGGCAAGACTCAGGAAGAGCAGGATTAGGAGTGAGGAAGATGGAAGGGAAGGAATCAGGGCCAGTTCTGAACAACTTACACTGTAGGCAGCATTTGGACATCCAAGGGGTCATGTCACAAAGGCAGTGGAAGGGGTCCTGGCTGGAAGTACAAAGGTAGACACTGTCCACATGTATATGAAAAGCCGGGAAAACAGACACTGTCACTTGAAAAAATGATAAGGACACTGCTGCCCCTCCAGGAGTGTGTTGGAAATGTGATGATACGTTTTTGGATGCTACCTAGATTGGACTGGTACTGATATGTAATGGGTGACAAGATGGCAAATCTAGATATCCTACAATGTACATAACAGTTTTTTCACAAAGAACTGATGCACACCCACATAATTTTCAAACTCTGCAAACATATACACAGGTGGAACACTATTTCCCCCAGTGCTGAGGGTTGATAGGCCATTCACAGAGTATATGTCTGGCCCATTTTAATTTCTTTCTTTTTGAAATTTTGAGACAGGATCTCACTAAGTCACTAAGTTGCCCAGACTGGACTCAAACCTGCAATACTCCTGCCTCAGCCTCCCAGAGTGCTGGGATTATAGGCATGTACCACCATACCTGGCTGGAACATCTTTTTTATGTCTAAAATGAAGGTACTGCTGCATACTTCAAAATATACACTGACCTTTCTAAGAATACACCATACTTAAGGGAAGACTACACTTTGCAAGAGCATTTACCACCTTACAGATAATCACATGTCACCAACAGGACAACCTGAGGCAGGCTGCACAGTCACAGTCATATCTATGGCACTCTCAGGAGCACCTTGAGTCCTTGCAGTCATGTTCAGGCATTGGCAGGTGGAAACACATGTCATTTAATGCTTTCCTTTTATTACAGAGTCAAGATCTCGCATTAATTTTCCAAATGTCTGTGTGTAGTAGGTAATATGGTCTGGATTTCATCTTAGGACAGCAAAGATATCAATGTGGCATGGAAAGAATGTTGGACATAAGGACGAATGTAGCCAGAAAAGAGATGAGTCTAAGCACTGTGCCTGGCCCACTTAACACTAGAGACCAAGGGGATGAGGAGGAGGGAGGAGAAAATGAGAAAAGATGGCATTCCCTGATGGGATGTTAATAATTAACAGTTTAATTAATTTACAGGGCAAGTGAGATGAGGATGGAGAAGACAACTAGATTATCAGGGACAAAAAAATAATGGGTGATGTGATCCCTATCCAAGCAGGTGCTGGGGTCTCCGCATAGTCCAGGGCAGAGGACCTTAACTACTGTGTTAAATATTTCATAAGATTTCCTTTCTTGACCCCAGAGCTTCCCCCATGGATCCCTGTTCCCTTAGATCAAGATATGCTGACTGTCTGGGGGCCCCTCCTCAAACCCTGAAAGGTCACTGGTTTGCTAACTGTCCCCTTCAATCCTGCCAACCCAGGGCCTTGAGGATACCCCTCAGCCCTGCCCTGGGCATCTCAGTCAATACCTTGCTGAGCCGGAACTCAAAAGCCAAGGAGGTTGAAGATTTGGAACTCTTCATGCCAGAAGCGGCTGCAGGGAGGGGCCGGGCTCGGTCAGAGCCATGAGTCCCCATTTTGGCGACTGGGCTCCAGGGCTTGGCTGCACTCCGCATGTTTGTCCTCAGGGGCTCTCTATCTGTAGAGGATTAGAAAAGGAAAATGTGTCCACATATCTTGAACCTGCTTAGTGACATCATCAGGCTTTACCTCCCTCTTCCATGCTCACCATTGCTATCAAAGAATGAACACTTACTGTACCTCAGTTTACTTTCTCTTTTGCAGTAATGGCGATAGAGCTCAGGAGTTGGTGTGTGTTAGACAAATGCTCTATCACTCATCTACACTCCCAAAGAGAATGAACGCTTATGATTTGGCTGAAAATAGAGTACTCTATCCCTAAGATGATACCTTTGTACCAATTTTACAGCTCTCAGACAGACTTTATCAAATTATTGAAATGTACAATATTATTGATATTCTGAAATTACTTTTGAGCAAAATAATAGCTCAGGGACACATAACAGTGTTATCACACACACACACACCTCACACTCATATAACTCAGGGCACCTTTAGGGTTGACAACAGGACAATCAACCTAGTTTTTAAATAGACATATAGAAATTACTTGAAAGTTTGATTTCACAGAAGTAGAAAATGACTCTTTTCTTCTTTTAGATACAAACAGGTATCATTCAAAAATTTAAAAAGCACATCTTAATTGATGAGACTCAACATTACATAGTAGAGTTAGTCTCCCAACTAAAATATGTTATGAAAGAAAAATTGTTCAAAGTAGTAGGATGCAACTAACGACCTCATACAGAGAAAGGGAGGGTGGCCTGGGTTTGCCATCAGTGACTATGGCTATTATTCCTGAGTGAGGAGTGGCCAGCCAGCCTTTTCCCTCTCTGAGCCTCTTTATTTTTTTGGTACTGGGGATCGAACTCAGGTCCTTGCCCTTGCACAGCAGGCGGTGAAACCACTGAGCTAAATCCCCAGCATCTGAGCCTCTTTTCTGTCAGCAACACAGCAGGACTGGATTAAATGTCTCATCCAGCTCCAACCCTACCTCTGCCTGTCCCCCTGGACTCTCATGGTCAAAGGTGTGACACAGGACACCCAAACTAGTCCATCTATTCAGGCGAGATTGGGCGCACTCAGGGTGGTATGGCTGTAGACCAGTCCATCTATTCAAAGAATACCAAAAATCCACTTTGAAAACATTCACAGGTGACCACTAATTTCATCAGCCACTCTCTCCAGGCACAGGGTCTAATTAACTCTCCTGGGGTGGTAGCTGGTGCTAAGCATCCTGGGACTCCTCTTCCTCATTGCATCACTACACATGCACCCAAGAGAAAGCCCCCAGGCAGCTCCCACAGCCTGGCTCAGGCTGCCACCACCTCGTCTTCCTGTCTCCTTTCCTGGCTGGAAGAAGCCATTTCAATTGAAATGATTTCAGCTCCTTCTCTAAGAGCTATCTAGTTCCTCTTCAAGTTTAAATAAAGGGATTAACAGGGGGCATATGTCCAAACGTCTACCTGGTACACTCTGTAGCCTGTGGTGGTGGCAGCTATGTGAATGTAGCTACTAATGAAAATATCCTTCTAAGGTCTTTACTATCTGGGGCTGGGGTTGTAGCTCAGTGGTAGAGCCCTCACCTAATGCTGTATGTGCAAGGCTCTGGGCTCCACCCCCCCCCCACACACACAAATGAAACTGAATTCATTTTTTAAAAGAAGAGTTTGTAATTTGTTTTCCATAGTGTTTCTGAGAAAAACCGCATATGATTTCAGCTCAGTGATTCATTCAGAACCTTATTAGTCTCAGTTTGCTTCCAGGTATCATGACTTTTAAAAATTTGGGATTAAAAAGAGCTTATTCCTCATGTATTTTACTGATGTTTAGCACTGATTATTTTTCTTTCTCAAGCCATAATTTTTTATTGCTGGTTTCCACAGCAACAGTGAAAGAATGCCTAGATTAAGACCTGTGCAAGCAACTAATTTCTTTAGAACTCCTTCCCAGTACAAAATGAAGTAACACATTAAAGAGAATCTGTGATGAATTTTACCAATGACTACGGAGGCAAACAATAACATGTCACTTTAACTCAGAGATGATTTAAATAAAATACATGTTTATGTCATGATTAGGAATACTCAGAAATGACTATTGTAAGGGCTTACTTTATGAAAACATAAAGTGATGGCTGCAACAAGCTCATATTTCCCAAAACCTTCCCAGGTTATCCCTAAAGTAAAATACCTTTTATTACTCCCCTAACTCCATAAAGATAAAAATATGAAGATATAAAACAAGAAGAAAAAGATGGACATTTTCCTTGCCCATCTTTTTCTTGACATTTCAGGATTCAAAACCAGAAAAAAGGAAAGAAAGAAAAGAGAAGGAAGGAAGGAGGGAGAAAGAGACAGAGAGAGGTAGAGAGAGAGACAGCCCATTTCAGTCAAAATTTAAAGATGGGGGGTGTATGCCTGTAATTCCAGCTACTTAGGAGGCTGAGGCAGGAGGAGTACAAGTTCAAGGTCAGCCTGGGTAACTTAGAGAAACCCTATCTCAGAGTAAAAAATAAAAGGGCTGCAATAGTTCAGTGTTCCTTGGCTTTAATTCCCAGTAAAACAGAGAGAGAGAGAGAGAGAGAGAGAGAGAGAGACACAAAGCAAAGATCTAAACTCCTCTCTTTAATCTCCCACAACAGATGTGATGATTTTTTTCTGGACAGTGCACCTGAACAACTGAATAACACTCAACCATTTTTCAAAGTCTGAAGTGCTACTTAAGTTCTGAGGTGAAAGTCGCTGGGTCACTTAATTTGTCACATCACTCCTCTTTCTCTATTGTCCCAGAACTTTCTGAATTCAATCACTTTGAGTTGTCTTCACTGAGCTCTTCTTATATGGATGCCTTCTGTTTCCTACACTGGTGTTTCTGAATGTCCTTCACTACTCTTCTCTCCTATGATTATTTCTTCCTGGACCAGCCTTCCTTTGTACCCAACTGCCAACCTTTGTACCTCCCTTCTGACCCCATCTTCTTTCAGAATTTACAATGTTCAATAATGAAATCACTAATGTCCTATTCACTAACCAGGAAGCGATCTCTACAAGTAGGGAAAGTGGCCAGGATGAGATGCCCAGAGGCAGTCCTTTGCCATCCACCATGGAGGAGTGGTGAGTTCTACAGGGCCAATGCAGAGGAGGGAATGCGAAATGGTATATGAGGAAGAGAGCTTCTCCCCATGCTCTGTCAGCTGCAATGACAGCCTTGCTTTCTGCTTCCCAGGATCCATGTCTGAGACCTTATTCAATATCATCTTGTCCTCTAGCACCAGCCCCACCCAATATCCTCTTAATTTCCTTGGGGTCTTCTGGAGATTACTCTCTCTCTCTCTCCTGGAACAGACCTAAAGAGAAGTGTGTCTTCTGAGCTGTTTTCCCGGGATGCACAGCCCATGTGGGCCCTGCCCTGTCTACTTGCAAGAAGGCCCCTGCTAGAAGGGGAGAAGGTGGTTCCTGGGCACACTCCCATCTGTTTGCAGGCTTCCACGCAACCTACTATCCACCTATAGCTTCCACTAACCTCCTCTCAGCCACCACCCTCCACTTGCCTGTCTGACACCGGGAACCAGTTAGTTATATAAACACTGCAGTGATGTGAAAGTAGATGCACAAGTCCACACTGAGCCTGTGAGACACTGCTAAATGTTCTGTATGGATGGTTTGTTAATCTTTACCATACCCTGAGGTAAGTGTCACTCCTTGCTGTAGTCTAATTGTTTCTGTCCCCTCCAATTTGTATGTTGAGACCCAATCTCCAAGGTGGTACTGTTGGGAAGTGGGCATCAGGGATATGATCAGGCTATAAGGGCAGGCTGAGGGAGCTTGTTTGACTGTTCCACCAAGTAGGGCCACAGGGAGTTTGCATCATCTATG
Organism: Heterocephalus glaber; assembly: GCF_053883595.1. NCBI lineage: Eukaryota > Metazoa > Chordata > Mammalia > Rodentia > Bathyergidae > Heterocephalus > Heterocephalus glaber. Next base: position 118,524 of record NW_028258352.1, on the reverse strand, counting down.
AACTAGAGAGCGAGCCCTCTCCAGATACCACCAAATCTGCCTGCACCTTGAGCTTTGAATTTTCAGCCTCCATAGCTGTGAGCAATAAGTTTCTATTGTTTATAAAGCACAACATTCATGTTGTTTCTCTTATAGCAGCCTGAAAGTACTAAGACGCTCTCATTTTAGAGATGCAGAAACTTTATATGTCTTAGGAGGATTAAATAACTTGCCCAAATCACACTATCTGGAGCCAAGATTCAAACCCAGTTTAAATTGGCTTCCAAACCTACATGGTTAAACACCAGGGGTAGACATGGCCTCCCTGAATAATCTTTACTCACATGGAAAGGCAGAGGGGTTGTGGATCAAATGCTCCTGGTCCAGAACCAGCACTACTTTTGATTGTGTGAGCTCAGACACTCTTTTTTGAATATTATGATTTTCAATATCTTCACCAAGAAGATGGCATTATAAATGGTGACTTCATAATAAATAAATAAATAAATAAATGGTGGCTTCACAAAACCATGAAGATTGAAGGAGAACAGGTTTCCCAAATGCTGGGCACACAGAAGGCTCTGAACAAATATGAGCTGCCTTCCAGAAAAAAAATCTGTTCATTGTGTTAAACAGAGGGCTTCTCTGTCTTATCAACTGGACAACACAGAGTGACAGGTTTTTGAAATTTTTTAAAATTAATTTTATTGGGGCCGGGGATTTAGCTCAGTGGTTCCGGCGCCTGCCTTGCAAGCACAAGGACCCAAGTTCGATCACCGGTACCAAAAAAAAAAAAAAAAATTAATGTTATTGGTACGTTTTAGGTATATAATATAATGATATTCATCATTGGAAATTTGCACCTTTACATAATCTCTCTTGGTTCTTGTTTTTCCCCCAGTCCCCTGCTCTCCCTTCAACCTCTCCACTCCTTCCTATTTACAAAGACTTTGTTTCATTTTCTCACATTAATTCCATTCTCTTCTTTCCTTTCCCCTACCCCTTCCACTTCCCCTTCGCCCCTTTACTTTCTATTTCACAGTATCTATTATACCTTTTAGTCCTTGTTTACACTTTCAGTTTCTCACACTAGAGAAACTATTCGGTATTTACACACATATGTCCTATTTATTTCACTTAAGGGTATCGCCTCAATGTGCATCCATTTAGCTATAAATGTCTCTAATTTCTCATTTTTTATGGCAGAGTAATATTCCATTTTATTAAAAAAATATATTTTCTTGATCCAGTCTCCAGTTGATGGGCAATTGGGCTGCTTCCAAGTTTTAGCTATTATCAACTGTGCTGCTGTGAACATGGGTGCACATATATCACTGTGGTATGATTCTTTTAATTCTTTTGGGAAGATACCCAGCAGGGGAATAGCTGGGTCAAATGGGACTTCCAGTCCTAGTTCTTTGAGGTTATCTCCATACTGATTTCTACAGTGGTTGCACCAGTCTACACTTCCACCAGCAGTGAAGCAGGTTCCTCTTTCCCTACAGCCCTGCCAGCATTTGTTATTGATTGATTTCACGATAGCAGACATTCTTTCTTGGGTGAGGTGGAATCTCAAGTTCTTTATAGATTCTAGATGGTAGACCATTGTCTAAGGAACAGCAGGTGAAAACATTTTCCCATTTTGTGGGTTTTCTCTTTACTCTTTTTGTGGTTTCTCTTGCTGGGCAGAAGCTTTTTAGTAAGAAGAAATCCCACTTGTTGATTGTTTGTACTTGTTCACGGGCAACTGAGGTTCTATTCATAAAATCTTTCCCTACACCAATGTCTTTAAGAGTTATGGGCTGGGGATTTAGCTCAGTGGTTCCGGCGCCTGCCTTGCAAGCACAAGGTCCCGAGTTTAATCCCTAGTACCAAAAAAAAAAAAAAGAGTTCTACCTAACCTCTGTTCCAGCCAGTTCAGTGTTTCTGTTTTTATATTTAGATCTTTAATCCACTTTGATTTTAGCTTAGTGCATGGTGAGAGATATAGGTCTAGATTTAATCTCTGGCAAGTTGAAACCCAATTTTTCCAGCACCATGTATTAAAGAGGTTATCTTTCCTCCAGTGAGGGTGTTTGGCTCCTTTGTCGAAGATGAGGTGGCTGAGTGTGTCTTGGGTTGTTTCTGCATCTTCTAATCTGTTCCACTGGTCCTCAGGTCTGTTTCTTTGCCAGTATCATGCTGTTTTTATCACAGTAGCTTTGTAGTATAGTTTCAAATTGGGGGTTGTGATACCCCCTGCCATGTCTCTGCTGCTTAGAATTGCTTTCGCTCTTCCAGGTCTCTTCTTGTTCCAAATGAATTTTGGGGTTGTTTTCTGAAGGTCTGTGAAGAATGCTGCTGGAATTTCAATTGGGATGGCATTGAATCTATAGAGCCATTTTGGAAGTATGGCCATTTTCACTAGGTTGATTCTTCCTACCCAGGAGCAAGAGATGTCTTTCCATTTTCTGATATCGTCTTCAATCTCTCTTTTCAGAGTGCTAATACTTTTCAAAGAAGAGGTCTTTGATTTCTTTCATTAGGTTGATTCCTAGTTATTTCAGTTTCTTGGATGCTATTGTCAAAGGAATTGTTTGCCCTATTTCTCTCTCAGTGACTCTGTTGTACATGTAGAGGAAAGCTATTGATTTTTGTGTGTTGACCTTGTATCTAGCTACTTTACTGAATTTGTTTATTAAGTCTAGAAGACTTTTGCTGGAGTTCTTGGGGTTTTCTATATAGAGTACCATGTCATCTGCAAATAATGACAATTTGACTTCTTCATTTCCTATCATTATTGATTTTCTTTCTCTTGTCTAATCGCTGTGCCTAATGTTTCCAAAACTATATTGAACAGGAGTGGTGATAGTGGACATCCTTGTCTAGTTCCTGATTTTAGTGTGAAGGATTTCAGTTTTTGACCATTTAGTATGGTATTGGCTGTTGGTTTTCATAGATGGCTTTTATTAGATTGAGGTAGAGACCGTCTATTGCAATTTTTTGTAGGGTTTTTATCATAAATCCGTGTTGGATTTTGTCAAATGCTTTTTCTGCATCTATTGAGATCTGTATCTGATGTCCTTGGCTCTACTGATGTAGTGTATTACATTGATTGATCTGGTATGTTGAACCATCCCTGCATCCCTGGGATGAATCCCACTTGGTAAGGGTGTATAATCTTCTTGATGATCTTCTGCATTCTATTTGCCAGTATCTTATTAAGGATTTTTGCATCTGTGTTCATTAGTGAGATTGGCCTATAGTTCTCTTTTTGGTTGGGTCTTTCTCTGCTTTGGGGATCAAGGTGATGCTGGCTTCCAGGAATGAATGTGGGAGTAGTGCTTCCCTTTCAATTTCATTGAAGAGTTTAAGCAGTAGTGGCAGTAGTTCCTCTCTAAACATCTTGTAGAATTCAGCAGTGAAGCCATCAGGACCCAGGCTTTTCTTAGTTGGTTAGGTTTTAATTACATTTTCAATTTCATTGATTGATAATGGGTCGTTCAGAATTTTTAGGTCTTCTTCATTCAACGTTGGTAATTCATGTGTATCTAGGAATCTGTCCATTTCTTCTGCGTTTTCCATCTTACTGGTGTATAGGTTCTCGAAGTACATATTGACGATCCTCTGGATTTCTGGTGGGTCCACTGTAATTTCATCCTTTTCATTCCTAATTGCATGGATGTGGGCCTTTTCTTTCCTTTTTCTGATAAGGTTGGCTAAGGGTTTGTCAATTTTGTTTATTCTTTCGAAGAATCAACTCTTGGCTTCATTGATTTTTTTGTATTGTTCTCTTAGTCTTCATTGCATTGATTTCTGCCCTGATCTTTATAATTTCCTCCTTTCTATGGGCTTTGGGTTTGTCCTGCTCTTCTTTTTCTAGAAGCTCGAGGTTCAGCATCAGGTTGTTTAATTGGGCTTGCTCTGTTTTCCTAATATGAGTATTCACTGCTATGAATTTCAATTGTAGAAACTGTCTGATTTCTTCTTTAATTTCCTCTTTGACCCATTGGTTATTCAGAAGGGTGCTGTTCAATTTCCATGTGTTTATGAAATTCTTGTGGTTTCTTTTGCTATTGCTATTGCTCTCCAATTTCATCATATTGTGTTCTGATAATATACAGGGGATAACTTCAATTCCTTTGCCCTTACTTAAACATGTTCTATGAGCGAGTATGTGGTCTATTTTGGAGAATGACCCGTGTGCGGCTGAAAAGAATGTGTATTCTGATTTGGTGAGGTGGAACACTCTGTAAACATCTGTTAAGTTCATTTGTTCAAGAGTTTGAGTTCTAGTATTCCATTACTTATTTTTTGTCTAGTTGATCTATCTATTTGTGACAATTAACATCCCCCACTACTATTGTATTAGTGCTTATTTGATTTTTCTTGTCTGTTAGTATTTGTTTTATATAGTTGGGCACACTAGTGTTTCGTGCATAGATATTTATGATTATCATCTCTTCCTCTTGGACTGCTCCCTTTACAAGGATGTAGTTAGTGTCTTTTGTCTCTCTTAATCAGTGTGGGTTTGAAATCCACTTGGTCTGCAAAGAGGATAGCTACTCCTGATTTTTTTTGGTTCCTGTCGCATGGATTACTGTTTTCCACCCTTTAACTTTCAGTCTATGAGTTTCTTTTTGAATTAAGTGTGTTTCTTGTATGCAGCATATTGTTGGATCTTGCTTCTTGATCCATTCTGCCAGTCTATTTCTTTTGATTGGTGAGATGAGGCTATTAACATTGATGGTTCTAACTGATACATACTGAGTTATCATTGTCATGACTTTTTCTTTTTGTTGGGTTCTCCCCCTTTACATTTAATTTCTTGTCGTGCCCAGTGGATTCATTCTGCTGGGCTTCCTGGGGTTGTGATACTCATTGTCTTTTCCTAGGATTTTGTCTAAAATTTTTTGGAGTGCTGGTTTGGTATTCATGAAGTTCTTAAAGTGCTCTTTGTCATGAAAGTATCTTATTTCAGCATGAATTCTGAAAGATAGTTTTGCAGGGTACATCAATCTGGCTTGGAGGTTGTTTTCCTTTAGGGCCTGAAATACATTGCTCCAAGCTCTTCTTGCCTTGAGGGTTTGCATTGAGAAGTCTGCTGTGATTCTGTTGGGCTTTCCTTTGTATGTGATTTGTTTCTTTTCTCTAACTGCTTGTACAACTTTGTTCTTCTGTTGGGTTTCTGGAATCTTAACAATTATATGCCTATGTGTAGATTTTTTTTTTTTTTTGATACCGGGGATCGAACTCGGGTTCTTGCGCAGCAGGTGGCAAAACCACTGAGCTAAATCCCTGGCAGTGTGTAGATTTTTTTTGATCAAGGCTAGTTGGAGTCCTATATGTCTCACTTATCTGTATGTCAAGTTCTTTTCTCCTGCTTGGGAAGTTTTCTGCCATCACTTCTGTGAACAATTTTTTTATGCCATCTGCACTCTCTCCTGTTTCTTCATTTACTCTGATCAGTCTTATATTATTCTTCTTTGCATCTTGTAGCAGCTGCTGGATTGATTTCTCACGGTCCCATACAATTTTAAAGAAATTTCTCTTTTCCTGGTGACTAATTGCAATCTTATCTTCTATATCTGAAATTCTGTCCTCACATTGACTCATTCTGCTGCATAGACTTTCAATGGAATTTTTAATCTCCTGGTAATCTGTTTGCATCTGTTTTATGGATTCCATTTGTTTTCTATGTTGGGGTTCCATCATGTTCTTTAGCTCCTCTAATTTTTTTCTGTGTCATCTCTAGATTTATTAATCATATCCTGCACTATGGGCACACTCTCTGCTGTTATGTGAGAAATTATTTCTGATTTCATTTTTTCCAGATCCTCTTTTGTTGCTAGTTCAGGGAGTCCAGGTGGTTGAGTATCAGAGTGTTCCATCTCGTTTCCCTTTGGGGTTGCTGTAGGTGATCTGGAAGTCTTGTTCTGAGACTTGTTTATGTGTCTTCTCATTTTGTCGGCGGGGGGGGGGTTGTCGCTGGCACCCACACAGCTCACCACCTCTGTGCTGGGAGTGGTGGTAGGTTCGCCGGGAAGCCTCCTACTCTGCACTGGGAGCTGTGGCATGTTGACCCAGAAGCCTCCTCTGCACTGGGAGCTGTGTAACTCATATGATTTTTCATGTCCATTAGTATTTGTTTTATATAGTTGGGCACACTAGTGTTTGGTGTATACATATTTATGACTGTCATCTCTTCCTCTTTGATTGTTCCCTTTACAAGGATGTAGTGTCCTTCTTTGTCTCAATCAGTGTGGGTTTGAAATTCACTGATCTTCAAAGAGGACAGCTACTCCTTTTCTTCGGGTTCCTGTCCCATGCAGTATTGTATTCCACCCTTTAACTTTCATTCTATGAGTTTCTTTTTGAATTAAGTGTTTTTCTTGTATGCAACATATTGTTGGATCTTGCTTCTTGAACCATTCTCCCAGTCTATTTCTTTTGATTGGTGAACTGAGACTGTTAATATTGATGGTTATAACTGATATGTATTGACTTATCATTGTCATGACATTTTCTTTTTGTTGATTCTCCCCCTTTGCATTTAAGTTCTTGTCATGCCCAACGGATTCATTCTGATGGGCTTCCTGGGTTTGTGATCCTCGTTGTCTTTTCCTAGGATATTGTCCAAAATTTTTTGGAGTGCTCATGAAGTTCCTCAGGTGCTTTTTGTCATAAAAGTATCTTATTACTCCATCAATTTTGAAAGATAGTTTTATAGGGTACATCAATCTGGGTTGGAGGCTGTTTTCCTTTAGGGCTTGAAATACATTGCTCCAAGCTCTTCTTGCCTTGAGGGTTTGCATTGAGATGTCTGCTGTGATTCTGATGGGCTTTCCTTTGTATGTGATTTGTTTCTTTTTTCTAACTGCTTATAGAATTTTGTTCTTCTGTTGAGTTTCTGGAATCTTAACAATTACATGCCTATGTGTAGATTTGTTTTGATCAAGGCTAGTTGGAGTCCTGTATGCCTCACTTATCTGTACGTCAAGTTCTTTTCCCCTGCTAGGGAACTTTTCTGCCATCACTTCTGTGAACAATTTTTTTATGTCATCTGCACTCCCTCCTGTTTCTTCATTGAGCCCAATCAGTCTTATGTTATTCTACTTTGCATCGTCTAGAAGCTGCCGGATTGATTTCTCATTGTCCCTTAGTATTTTAGAGCAATTTTTCATTTCCTGGTCACTAATTGCAATCTTATCTTCTATGTCTGAAATTCTGTCCTCACATTGGCTCATTCTGCTGCATAGGCTTTCAATGGAGTTTTAATCTCTTGGAAATCTGTTTGCACGTGTTTTATGGATTCCATTTGTTTCCTATGTTGGGATTTCATCATGTTCCTCAGCTCCTCTCTTTTTTTATCTGGGTCCTCTCTAGATTTATTAATCATGTGTCGCACTATGGGCACAATCTCTGCTGTTATTTGAGAAATTATTTCTGATTTCATTTTTTCCAGATCCTCTTTTGTTGCCAGTTCAAGGAGTCCAAGTGGTTGAGTTTCAGATTGTTCCATGTCATTTACCTTTTGGGTTGCTTTAGGTGATCTGGGAGTCTAGTTCTGAGACTTGTTTTTGTGTCTTCTCATTTCAACAGGGTGGGGTGGGGATGTGTGCTGCTGGTGCCCACTCCGTTCACCTCCTCTGAGCTGGGGGCAGTGGTATGGTTTCCCAGAAGGTTCACCTCAGTGACAGAGTAATTAAATATATGCAAACCAGGAGGCACACATACCAGACTTGAGGAAAGTATTCTTTTTGTATCCAGAATAGTGTATTTTTAATTGGAGATGTGAAAGGTGGAAAGTAGAGAGGGATATAAACACTGAAGGCAGGTACATTATAGTCATTAGAATTGGTTTTAACAAATCTGGGCTGCAAAAGATAAACACAGGTGGGAATACTGGCTGAGTAACAGTTTTCTTATGGATATGAATTAATATAAAATAAATAGATGGGCTCTGGCCAAGTACAAGACAGTGGAAAACAGGGTTTCTATTCCTAATTCTTAATTTCTCAAAACCTCATAAACATCATAAAAGATCAAATCAAGAAACTCATTGCAGGGCCAGGGATTTAGCTCAGTGGTACTGCTTCCTGGCTCACAAGCCCAAGGTCCTACGTTTGATTCCTGGTACCAAAGAAAAAAAAAGAAACTCATTACATCTAGAAACACATACCCAAGACAGGGTGAGAGGTGGAGAGGCGGGGACAGAAAGTGGGTCTTTTCAGGGGATTTTTTTCTTAAATTCTTTTCTTGGTACATTTTAGGTATACAATACATTTACATTTATCATTGGGAATGTGTACCTTTACATGATGTATCTTGGTTCCAGGGGTGTTTTCTTTAAAATTTCAAACATTTTATTTTCTTCCTAGGCTTCTTTAGTGCCCAAAATAGAATAAGACTTAGATTTAAACTATAACTCATAAATCATATATCATAAAGTAGAATAGACAAGGGATAGGTGGAAAGGGAGGAAAAGAGTGGAGGGGACAAGAATACAATGAGGAATACAGGAATACAATGAGGTGCTTGGGCACAGGGAAAGTCAGAGCCCATGCATCTATCTCCTACACCCTGAAAACATGTTGTTCTGCTACTGAATCACAGCCTTCACAGCCTGTGTTAGGGGTTATCTTGGGGCCTCTGCTTTATTTCCCTTTTAAGGCAAGAAAACTGGAAGGCGATTGGGGAACCATTCTGGCAGATCAAAAAATAATGACGAGTCTCGAGAGTGGGAGAGGGCATTCAGGTCTCAGCTGCAAGTACAATAAGCATTAGGAAGTGGAAAGCTAAAGCATTCAAGTCTGAGAACTAACAAAATAAGAATGTGCACATAGCACAATTACCATGGGACTCAGCAGGAAACAGAATGTAAGTGAACAACGTGTTGAAAATATCTAGCTAGAGCTTGTTAGAACATGTGTTGAGTATGTTTCTGACTTTTTCAATGGTAGTGGTTCTAAGCTCAGGGTGATTCTGCCCCCAAGGGCCATACTGCAAAATGTAGAGGCATTTGTGGTGCTCACACCTTGGGTGCTACTGGGTAGAAGCCAGAGATGCTGCTAGACATCTTGTAACCCAAAGGGCAGTCCCATGACAAAGAAGCAACTGGCCTAAAATGTCAGCAGTGCCAAGGATAAGACATCTGCTGTGGAGGAAGAAGGAGAGTTCTGTAATGCTGGTTCTTTACACAGGCACAGAAGGCACCTAGTGAATTTCCCACTTAATATGAAAATGGTAATGCTACAAATCTGGTTAGGAAGCAGCCAAGGGAATCCAGACATTAGAAGGGGCCACAGGAAATGCTTCAAAGATGAATATTTCCTGTGGTTTTCAGATAAAAAAAAGTCATGCCAATAGCTGAGATTCTTTCTTGGTAAGTAAGAAAAAGATTTCCATACAGCGTAAGAAGAAAAACTACAAACCAAAACTCACTGGTTGCAACTGCAGGTATCACTAGAAGAAAAGGAGAACCAAAACATGATGAAACAAAAACTTAATGGGAAAGAACATTTGTACATCATGAACCATACCACTTCATAATCTGGAGTAAGACATGGAGGTGGGGGCCCATCACAAATATGAAACAGATCATAGAGAGAGGCTTTAATAGAGCAGTCATATTGAGACCAAGTGCTCAGAATCACTGGTCAGCGACATCCTTCTGTCTCCAAAGCTGAACCAAGAAGCCAGCATTCCACAGAGCTAGATAGCCACTAACCAGTAGGTATTTCCTTACCTATCATGTGGCTTCACATCAAAAATTAAGAGTAGATGAGCTAAGGCAGTGGAAAAAGGAGACAGAACAAAATCCCAAACAAGTCTTTTCTTTGGAAAAAGTATACAAGGGTCTCTTACACAGTAATGAAGTAAGAATAAAAATTATAGTGTAGAAAGGAACCAGAAACTTAAAGTACCCTGAGCCATATTTTTGAAGTTCTGGGCATGTGATATATATAGGCCACTGCCTCTGCCTGTTTCTCCTGAGAAACTGAGGACAGCTGAGAAGAACCATTGACAAGGGTGTGGGCAGGGTTTGAAGAAGCAACAGGGAAGCTGGAAAAACCCTAGGACCAGGATTTATCTCACCCCAGGTCTGCAGGGAATAGGAGAGGAAGCAGTTGGAGACCAGAGGGAGCTGGACCAACATAAAGAAGTTGTGCTTTCAACAGAGAAATAATCACATATGGAGAATTGAGGGAGGCTGCTGGGGAAAGAAAGGCCTTGATGGCGGTGATTCTTCTGTCCTTCCAGGTGCCAGCCAGAGCTGCTTACTGGCTCAGGGAAGGCATGGAACACAGATCTGTTGCCTTCCCTGGCACAGAGCTGGTGGAGAGGCAAATAGAGGAAGCCCACAGTACCCACCCAGATCCTTTGCCCTGGCTCACTTCCATACCACCTTCCAAAGTAAACTCAAGTTTCTCTCTCTTAGAAAACCTTCCCTTAGTACAAGGTTTCCTAAGGGCTCCTTGACTGTCTATATACTCAGCTATCTGAGAGGGCTGCCTCACGGCACCTGCCTATCTATGGCCAGCCTCCGTGAAGAGCCCACAACAGACTCTCAGCAACCAGCTTTGCCCCTGACTTCCTTGTTTCTGTCATCACAGCTTTTCTCTTCTTCTCCTCAAAACCTCAGGAACATCTTGAACTCTGCCTTCAGGCTCCCATTTCTCAAATTCATAGCTGCCCAGTCAGGCAGTTCAGATTTCTGCAGTGTTTCTGGTGGGAGCGCTGCCTTTGCCCCAGCACAGACCTGCCCCTAATCCTCCCTGGAGCTCATCCCTCCATGTACTCCTGACAGACTTCTGAAGATTCAGTTAGGATTGGTTACTCTCTGCCACAAACCCTTCATTTTGTCTTATATTTAACCTTACATTTACCAACATCAACTATGAGCCAGGAACACTGTTCAGTATTTTTCTTCTCTCATGCTCCTGACAACCCTGTAAGGCAGTTGTTGTCATCCACATTTTCTAAATCAGCAACAATGAACTAAAGAAGTTTACTAACTTCCCAGTATATTCCCAGGCAGCATCAGTCCAGGTTGTGTGCCTAATCCTCAGCCTGCTGCTCTTCCTTATCCAGTCTTAGTTCTTTCAGGTTACTAAAACAAAATATATTAGACTGGGTAATTTAGAATTTATTGCCTACAGTTTTAGAGGCTGAGAAGTCCAAGACTAAGATCAAGGCACAAGCAGATTCAGTGTCTTGTGAGGGATCACTCTCCACTTAAAAGATGGGAACTTCTTGCTGCACCTCAGATGTGGGAGGGGCAAGAGAGCTACCTCAAATCTCTAAGAGCACTAATCCTATTCATGAAGACGAAACCCTCATGATTAACTCTGGCAAAGCCTCACCTCTTAATAGCATCACATCAGGTTTTGGGTTCCAACAGATTTATGTGGGACACCAACATTCAGACTATAGCACCCACCATTTTTTTTTTTTGGTACCGGGGATCGAACTCGGGTCCTTGTGTTTGCACAGCAGGCAGCAAAACCGCTGAGCTAAATCCCCGGCCCAACACCCACCATATTAAACAACTGCTCAACCATGGGCTCAGCCAAGCCATACTGATCCCTTGCCCTGTATTATCATCAAACTAGGCTCTTCTCTACAATTCCATAGAGCCTCATGGTTCTCATCTTGGGGCATTCACCCATTGAAGACCTTCCCTCTAGGAATGTTCTATTCCTCCTTCAAGATTCTAAGAGTTTCTTACAAGGTATTTCTGATACTCTTATCTCTAAACCTCCAGAAAACTCTGTAGTTCTCTCCTGGGATTGCGATGTCCACGATCACTGCTTGCTCCATCTAAGCCACCCCAACCCCTCATCTGGATCCATGGCATCCCCTAATCAGCCTCTGCCTCTGCTTTTGTCCCTGCTCCCTACTACATTTAATGCCCAACTGACAACCAGAGGAGTCTTCTAAAAAAACAAATCATGAATGGTCCACTTAAAAATCATAATAACAGACATATAGGCTAATGAAACACACACACGTGGGCATAAGGAAAAACAATGGGGAAAGGACCTTCTCTTCAACAAATTGTGCTGGGAAAACAGAATATTCATGTACAAAAGCATGAAATTGGTCTCCTATCTTACACCACACACAAAATCAACTCAAGAAGGACTGATTGTACAAAAAACCTGAAACTGTAAAACTCTTAGAAGAAAACAAAGGGGGAAAGCTTCACATACTGGCCTTGGCCATGGTTTTATGGATATACTAAAAGCACCCCCCTCAAAAAAAACCAGTGGAACTATAACAAACTAAAAAGATTCTATAGCAAAGGAAAAAATTAGCAGTGAAAAAGAAAGCCACAGAATAGGAGAGAATATTTGAAAACCATATACCTGATAAGGAGTTAATTTCTAAAATATGTAAGAAACTTCTACTTAATAGCAAATCATTAACATTAAAAATAGGCAAAGGACCTGAACATTTCTTCAAAGACAATATACATATTTCACCAGATATGTGAAAAAGTGTTCAATGTCACTAATCATCAGGAAAATATAAATCAAAACCACAATGAGATGTCACCTCATATGTGTTAGGATAGAGTGTTGGCAAGGATGTGGAGAAAGTATAACTCTTGTTTTTGTTTTTGTTGTTTTGGTACCAGGGATTGAACTCGGGTCCTTAGCCTGCGAGGCAGGCGGTGGAACCACTGAGCTAAATCCCCGGCCCGCAAAAGTATAACCCTTGCACAGTGTGGGAACATAAAATGGTGCAACCACTATGGAAAACAGTACGGCAGCTCCTTAAAATACTAAACATAAAACAAAATTATAAATAGAACTCCCGCTTGGCACAGTGGCACATGCTTTATGATCCCACCTATTCAGGAGGCCAAGGCAGGAGGATCACAAGTTCAAAGCTAGTCTGGGCAACATAACAAGACCTTGTCTCAAAATACAAAATAAAAAGGGCTGTGGGTATAGCTCAGTAATAGACCACCCCTGAGTTTAACTGCAAGTACCTAAAAAAGTACACACACACACACACACACACACACACAAAGGGACCACAAGGAAACTTTTGAAAGTGATAGATACACTCATTACTTTGACAATCATTATGGCAAAGGGTAGATGTTCAAATTCACCAAATTATATACATTAACTAGGTATAGTTTTTTGTTTGTTTTTGGTTTTTTTGGGTACTGGGGATCAAACTTGGGTCCTTGTGCTTGTGCAGCAGGCATAACTAGGTATAGTTTTAAAATAAACCAGTGGTATCTTCATAAAACTGTAAAACTTCATTTTATTTATGATGATCTAATTAAGTTTTTTAAATTATTTTTTAAGCTTCCAGGGGCATTGAGGGGTTTTTGTTGGTTTGTTTTGTTTTGTTTTGGTACTGGGGATCGAACTCTGGTCCTTGCGCTTGTGCAGCAGGCAGCGAAACCACCGAGCTAAATCCCCAGCCTGACACTGAGGGTTTTTACTCAGTGCCAGAGTACAGGCTTATCATGTGCAAGAACCTGGGTTCAATCCCTAGCACCAAAAAAAAAAACCAAACAAAAAGCTCCACAATCACATCACATCATTCCATTCATAAAAATAAAAATGAAAAGCCAAGCTTTTTGTCACGAGCCCTAAAGTCCACGATGTGCCACCTCAGCAAGTTGGCACCAACTGCTCCAACTCATTACACATATTTCAGTCACACAAGCAGCTTTCAGCTCCTTGAACGTGCTCAGCTAGTTTCCAATGAAGAGCTTTGCCTGTGCTGTTCTCTCTACCCAAGTGTTCCTCTGGCTCCTCACACAGTAGCTCTCTCCTCAGTCCTATCTCTCCTCAAGAGCACTTTCTCTGTGAGACTTTCTCTTCCCACTTTCTTGAGTAGATTTTCCATCTCACCCAAGAGCCCCCAGTTTATATCTTCAGGCCGTTTTATCACCAAACCAAGACTATTGCCATCACTGATTATCCATCATTATTTATCTGTCTTTGATTTTTCTCTCCATCACCATGGAAGGTTGGTTCTACAGTTTGGATCTGAAATGTCCCTAAAAGGCCTATGTCAAAGGCTTGGTCCCTGCCTGTGGTGCTCCTGGGAGGTGGTAGGACCTTTATGAGATGGGGCCCACTGAGAAAAAGGTCATTGGGGAGTGTGCCCTGAAGGGCATAGTGGGACCTTGGCCCCTTCTCTCTTTGCTTTCCAGCCACCATAAGGTGAGAAGATTCCTCCTTTAAGCCCTCCTGGCATGATAAACTGTGCTGCCACAGAACCAAAAGCAACAGGACTAAGTGACAATGGATGGAGACCACTGAAACTAAGAGCCAAAACAAACCTTTTCTATCATTAAGTTGATCATCTTGGTATTTTGTTACTGCAACTGAAAGCTAATTAATACAGTTGGTGACAGCAGGGCCTGGCCTCCCCTGTTCATCATAGTATTCCTGGCACACTGTAGATGCTCAACATATGTTAGTTAATGAATATTAGATCCTGCCTTTCACAGCAGACATGCATATAAGTGTCTCCCTGCTCCTGCCCCACCAAATCAGGGAGCTCCTAAAAGGCAGGCAGGTCCCTTCACAGAATGCTGCCAATATGAGGAACTCACCAAGAAGGTGTTAAATTAATGGGTAAATACAAAACAGAATTGAAAGCACTGGCAGTCCTTTTCTTATGTGACTTAATGTCACTAAATAATTGGAAAGTAAGATCCAGACATCTTTCAGGTTCATAACTCCATTCATTGATAAAGATATAGAGCCTTCCTGATTATTACTCAGACAACAAATATGTTGACATTTAATTATTTACATTATAAATTTAATCTCATTAATTTATAGTCATGCTTAAAAAACAGTTCCTAAAATTACTCAATACCAAGTCTCTAAAATTAACCTGCAGTTTCATCTAACTTCCTGAATTTATTTCTGAAGGATAACTTTCTAAATTTTTCATATCTATCCAGTTTTAGAGTCATGGTAAATAATACTTCATACTTTCATGGTTTAAGATTTAACCAGATAGATTTAATCAGATAGATCTTACTAGAAATATAATAAATTTATGTTAGTAAAGGCTTTGTAAAGTGTAAGCTGATGGTAACCACACATTTAGAGAACCAAGAATTTAAAGCATGGGCTCTGAGTACTTTCTTTTTTATCCAGCCTTTTCTGTTTCATTGTTCCTGAAACAGATGGGACAAGTGGCAAAGCCTATGAGGTCAGTGGCACTGCTTCTGAGGCAATAGCCAGTTCTGTCTCATTCTGTTCTATTTCCTCTTAGGAACAATGCAAGAACTGCAGGGCATGCTGCCCCCCCCCACCACCACCAAAAGCCCTGTGTCCTCTACCACCAGGCTTCTGTGCACTTGAACTACTGAAACCCAAGAGGGCAACAAACCCTGGCCCTCAGCACTGGGAAGCACAGATGCAAGAGAGGACTCCCAGTGATAAGAGCCCCACCCATGAGTGGAGAGGCCTGTCCCCTAACCACATCCATTGCCCTCCTCTTTGATCACTGGCCTCCTGACTACAGGAAGATAGCAGCAAGGAAGTAGCCACACAGCTCTGCAAAATCAGGAGAAGCAGCCCCCATATGCCACATGCTAGCTATATCATAAATGAGGCCCTGCAAGAGAAACCACGTCTCACAAGGGTCATTCCACAGGTCCCCTTACCAAAAAGTGCTTTAATTTAAGAAAAGGAGGAATGATGGAATCACCCTGCCCCCAAACCCGCTTCCAATTCAGTTTTTCCACCATCACGGAGGGAAATAAGCCCTCCAGCAATTGAGCTCAGGAGACCGGACTTTCTCTAATGACTCACTTTCCCTCCAATACTTTAATCACAACTAATCTCTCTTCCTTCTGAAAGATACATGCTCATCTCTACGAGCTCTTCTCCACTCATCCACATCCTAAGTCAGAGGTGGGGTATCCTCAGGATGCCAAGGAAGGGCTCACTTGACAAATGTGCAAGCTATCTCACCTGATTTCTGACTGTGTTTGTGTGTTGATAGAGACAACCAATTTAATAACAAAAGTAAATGTTGAGCTTGGCACAATCTAGAACATTAGCATACAGGAGGAAAAAATAAGGCTCGACTCTGGCTCATCTTGCTTCCTGCTCTAAGGTGGCAGTCTTCTCTTTTAACATGATACCATCAGAGTCATATGATCTCTGATAAATTCACAAAGGGACTCCCATTGAGTAGAAATGGGTTTTATACAATGACATTACTATATTCTGTAAAAGCACCTAAGTCATGCAAGCCTGAAGAGTTCAGAGTAGAGGGTCTCAACTGGACCCAACCATCTGTGACCTAGGTGTGTGAGGAAGCCAGTGGCAAGGGTCCAGCACTCTGTCTGCATGTCTGAGGAACTGAAGAGCCTCCCAGAAGAACTCTCACCCTAGGGAAAAACAGGCAGGTAGGACTAGGGCCATCAAGAAAACACTAAAATAGCTATTTCCTCAAGAAATTCTGAAGTCTCCTACTATATTCACTGTGCCTTCTGGGGCTTACTGAAGATTTGCCACTCTGACCCCTCAAAGTTACAAAATAACATAGAAGTGCCAGGGATTTAGCTCAGTGGTTCTGCGGCCTGCCTCACAAGTGCAAGGACCCGAGTTTGATCCCTGATACCTAAATAAATAAATAAAAATAAAAACAACATAGCAGTGACAGTGCCCAGAGTGGTAGAGGCAGCAGCCAGTCAGGGGCAGGTTTCCATCTGTGGCTCCAAAGCTGTGGAGAGGTATCTGCAGGATTGTGGGTAGTAGGCACAATGGCAGCAACCATGCCAGAAAATGTCCTGGTCAGGAACGGGAGGGAGAACCTGCATGGTGGCTGAGTCTGTTAATTAAATTCACTCCTTGGGACCACCAGGGAGAAATGAGGGGAAGATAGAACTCAGCTGGAGCTTCTGTAGGTGCACAGGATGCATAAACAAAATCTGGATTGCCTCTTCCTGGGATCTAACTCACATCTGCACTGTCACCGTGGGTACCCAGAGTCATGGGGGACACCTTCCCCACCCCCATTTAACAGGGAAGGTCCATACCCTCACACACATTGTGGGAATCTGCTATTGCTCTGAGCACTGAGAGAGTTCTGGATTTCTTTATTGTTAAAGGATTAAGTTAAATCACTGAATGCAGCTGATTTCTTTTTTGTTCTCACATTCCTGAAATTTTCTTTTCTAACCCACGGGCTTCAGCTATCTTCCTGTAGTGCCAACTGGCTAATGAAAGCAACTGCTGTACTTTGCAGGGTTAATTTATTCAGTGCCTGCAATATGCCCTATCTCTCCTCAGCATCAAATGCTTTTGGTATTGTGTTTTAAATATACACAAGAACCACAAAGATGAAGGATAATTTTGCAGGCTGCTCCTGGGATTACCTTGTTATGACACATTCACTGCACAGTCCTCAGGAGTAATTCTACAAGGAACAGCAAGTACTGCAACCACTATGTGATCTGCACCCTTGGTGAGGTACAGAAATAGTTATGTAACACCACCATGGCTGCTGCCCCTTAAGGATGGGCTCTTTATGACACAGACATGTCTTACTGTCGATGAAGAAAGAGTTGTCCCCTGCCCTTCAAAGATCAGGACATGAGCTATGCCACATAATCACCCCCTACTCCTCTTTGTTCTGGCATAAGGAAGATTGAGTGCTGCACACATGGCCCCTGCTCCCCTCTGCCTACTCCTACCAGCCACCTTGCACATAGGCAGACCCTCAGGCATAGCAAATGCCAAGCAGCTGCTAGGGTGCAATGATTTATCATCCAGCCTGCAAGCCTCCTCAAGGCCACTGCAAGCCCAAAACAACAGGCTTCCCAGGCCTGAGTCCTCCTGCCTACCTAACTCCTGCTGTCCTGTAGTCTCAATTCCTGGTCCCCTTCTCTGGGGAACAGCCCTGTTTTGACAACCACAGTGAGTGTCCACTGCACCCTGTATACAAATTCACCAGCATTCTTTATACAATAGGAATGTTCTATTCACTCATTTGTTCCCTACCCACCAACCTAGATGACCTGAGAGGAAGGACTCTATTTCATTTCTCTTTGGTTCTATGGGAGTGGGGTGGGGTGGTGTCTGATTCACATTAAATGTGAAAGGTGAATCCTGGACTTAAATGTAAGATCTAAGACTAGAAAACATCCAGCAGAGAACAGGACAAAATCTTTATGAGTTTGACTTAGGCAAAGGTTTCTTTGATACACTATAAAAACATGACCTACACAATAAATTTTAAAACTCATGAATTACAGTTCATCAAAATGTAAAACTTTTGGTCTTTAAAGACATTGTCCAAAAAAATGAAGATAAGCCAGAGACTGGAAGAGAATTTTCTGCATAAACCCAAAACTGTGAGGGAACTTGATTCATGAATTTATAAAGAACTAACCAAACCCAATAAAACACAAGTAAACTGGGCAGGGTGGCACAGGCCTATAATCCCAGCACTCAGAGGCTGAGGCAGAAGGACTGCTGCAAGTTGAAGGCCAGCCTGAACTACAGTGTGAAACCATTTCTCAAAAAACCTAAATAAATAAATAAATAAATAAAATAATCATAAGAGTAAGAAATGCACAATTCAATAAAAAATGGTTGAAGATTTAAACAAATGTTTCACCAAAGAAGATATGTGAATGGCAAATATGCACATGAAAAGATGCTTAACATCTTTAGTCATGGAGAAAATGCAAACAAACCACAAAGAAATATTACCATATATATTAATATAAATTTTTTTTTAAAAAATGAAGTGCTAGCAAGGATATGGAATAGCTAGAACTCTTAATACATTGCTGATAGAAATGGAAAATAGTGTGGCCATTTTGCAAAGCAGTGTAGCACTTTCTTAAAAATTTGAACATGTTCTTATACAACCCGGTAATACCACTTCTCATTATCCAAAAGAAATGAAAATTTGCATTCACACAAATGTCTGTAATGCTACCACTCATGGTACCTTGACTCATAACAGCAAAACCCAGAAACAACCCAACTACCTTCAATGATGAGTGGATAAACAAACTGCAAACTACTATTGAGCAATGAAAAGACTGGGGAATATATATGTATATATATGTCCTTTTTGTTTTGTTTGGGTTTTTGGTTTTTTGAGACAGAGTCTTACTAGGCAGTTCAGGCTGGCCTTGAACTCATTATGTAGCCCATGCTGGACTCAAACTCATGGTGATCCTCCTGCCTCAGCCTCCTGAGTGCTGGGATTACAGGGGTGCAGCACCAGAACTAGCTAAAATGGCTGGGGTTATATCTCTGTGGTACAGCTTTTGCTTACTTAACATATGTGATGACTTGGTTCAATTGTGAGCAGAGAGAGAGACAGAGAGAAAGGAAGAAGATGAAGATGGAGAAGACAAAGAAGAAGATGAAGGAGGAGGAGGAAGAGAAAGAGGAGGAGGAAAAAGAAAAGAAGGGGAAGAGGAAGAAAGGAAAGGAAAGAAAAGAAAGAAAAAAGAACCAATTGATAAAGGAGAAAATATTTGCAAACTATGCATCCCAAAAAGGATTAATATCCAGACTATATGAGAAACCCAAGCAACTAACTCAATAGCAAAAAGAAAAAAATCTGATTAAACAATGGGCAAAAATCCTGGATAGACATTTCTCAAGAGAAGACATGCAAATGGGTAACATATATATGAAAAACAGGCATCACTAATCATGAGGGAAATGTAAATCAAAACCTGTATGAGATAATACCTCACTCACATTAGAATATCTATTATGAAAAAGACAAAAGATTGGCATAGGAAAGGACTTTATGAACAAATCCTTAGTAGCACGGGAGCTAGCACAAAGAATCAACAACTGGGATCTCATCTTATTAAAAAGCTTGTGCACTACAAGAGAAACCACCAACGGAGCTAAGAGACAGCCTACAATGTGGGAAAACATTTTTAGCAGCTGTTCCTCAGACAAAGGACTACTATCTAGAATATATAAAGAACTCAAAAAAATCAGACCTCCCAAATTTAAAGACCCAATCCAAAAATGGGCATCTGAAATGAACAGACATTTCTCAGACAAAGAAGTAGAAATAGCAAATAAACATATGAAAAAATAATCAACATCACTGGTCATTCAAGAGATGCAAATGAAAACAATGCTGAGCTTTCACCTCATCCCAGAAAGAATGGCTGTTATCATAAAATTAACCAATAACAAATGCTGGTGGGGTTGTGAGGAGAAAGGAACACTTCTCCATTGTTGCTGGGAGTGCAAACTGCTGCAACCACTGTGGAAATCAATATGGAGATACCTCAAACAACTAGGACCGGAAGTCCCATTTGACCCAGCTATTCCTCTACTGGGTATCTTCCCAAAAGACTTAAAAGAATCACACCATGTTGATATATGCACACCCATGTTTATAGCGGCACAGTTTGTAATAGCTAAAACTTGGAAACAGCCCAAATGCCCATCAACTGGAGACTGGATAAAGATGTGGTGTTTTTTTTTTTTAAATAAAATGGAGTACTACTCAGCCATAAAGAATGAGAAACTAGGGGACTGGGATTTAGCTCAGTGGTTCTGCCACCTGCCTCAAAAGCACAAGGTCCTGAGTTCAATCCCCGATACCAAAAAAAAAAAAGTGACTGTTCCATTAAAAAAAAAGAATGAGAAACTAGAGACATTTATAGCTAAGTGGATGCACAGTGAGGCCATACTCTTAAGTGAAATAAATAGGTAAATAGCAAATAAATGCGTAAATACCAAATAGTTTCTCTGGTGTGAAAAACTAAAAGTGTAAATAAGAATCAAAATGTATAATTGATATTGTGAAATAGGAAGAAAACATCTAAAGGAGTAGGGGAAGTGGAAGGGATAGGGGAAAGGAAAGAAGGGAAAAGAAAAAATATGAGAAAAGGAAAAACAGGAAAACAAAGTCTTTGTAAATAGGGAAGGATGGAGGGGATAAAGGGAGGGCACGGGAATGGGGAAAAAGTAAGAACCAAGATGCATCATGCAAAGGTACAAGAGCCCAATGATGAATGTAATTGTATTGTATACCTAAAATGTACCAATAAACTTAATGGGAAAAAAAGACAAATGATAATAAGTGCAGACAAGGATATAAGAAAAGAAAACTTTTACATACTATTGGTGGGAATGTAAATTAGTATAGCCATTATGGAAAACAGTATGGAGATTTCTCAAAAAAAGTGAAAAACAGAACTACCATATGATCCAGAAATCCCACTATGAAATGAAATCATTATATCAAAGAGATATAGCAGGGTGACTACTCATGCTGCATTGTATAGTTCAAAATAGCCAGAAGAGAGGATTCTGAATGATCTTACCACAAAGAAAAGTCTTTGAGGTGATAACTATGCTTATTACCTTGAGTTGCTCATTACACAATGTACACATGGGCTGAAGCATCACTGTACTACACAATTATGTAAAATTATTAAGTGTCATAAACAGGGCTATATGTCCATCCAGTACTGGGATCTGGGGAGTTTCACCAACACTGTGCTGTACCAAGGACATGCCTACCCTGTGTGGGACCTGGACATCAGCCCGTACAGCCTGTATTTGCCAGTGGGTCCCATGACCACACCGCCAGGCTGTGGTCCTTCAATCGGACGTACCCACTGAGGATATATACAGGACACCTGAGAGATGTGGACTGTGTCAGATTCCACCCTAACTCTACTTAGCCACAGGCTCAACCAACAAGACTGTCCAGCTGTGGAACGCCCAGCAGGGGAACTCAGTGAGGCTCTTCACAGGCCACCATGGCCCTGTGCTCTCTCTGGCTTTCTGTCCCAATGGGAAGCATTTGGCATCTGCTGGTGAGGACCAGTGGTTAAAACTGTGGGACCTGGCCTCCGGAACCCCTTTTAAAGAGCTCAGAGGCCACACAGACAGCATCACCAGCCTCACCTTCAGCCCTGACAGTGGCCTAGTGGCCTCTGCCTCCATGGACAACTCAGTGTACGTCTGGGACCTCCGGAACACATGCGGTAGTGCGCCCGCAGATGGCTCCTCCAGTGAGCTCGTAGGTGTCTACACTGGGCAGATGAGCAGTGTACTGAGCGTGCAGTTCATGGCCTGCAACCTGCTTCTTGTGACTGGGATCACACAGGAGAATCAGGAACATTGATTCTTACCTTGGCTGGAATGGACTGGGCTGTGGTGAGAGGCCTCTGGCTGCAGCATGGACATGGACATGGTGAGCAAGTTACTGACAGACTGTGAAAGAGCCCTCCCCCGATGCAGCCTCGTTGTCATGGAACTCAGTCAGGGCCAGGGCATGGATCAATGATTCCTGGACTCAAGATGAGCACTAGGGTGCTCTGAGGTCAGTGGTATGTTCCTAGAGGACCCGTGGGACCCTAAGTGCAAGCACCTTCCCATTTTCATCTTGTCCTCCTGCCAGCATGCTTACTGAGGGCAGGTGCCAAGTGGCCTCCACAGCACCCCTAGACACTCTCAGTTGAGCCACCCTTGAGGAGGGAAGTGGGGAAAGAACTGGCAAAGGGAGGGATAATCCTTTTCCTGAATGGCAGAACCAGGATTTTTTATTATTGTTATTGTGATGATGATTATTATTGCAAAGAGGAAACCTAGCACTGGCAGAGGGGAACATCTCTGCTTTTATCTTCAGGTTTGACTCCTGGCATTGGCGTGATACTTGGAATTTTGAGCTTCAGGGAATTCAGAGATTTTGGTGGCACAGTGTATCAGGAGAAAGGGAAATCTTGGGTGCACGTTGAGCACAACAAACAGCATGTTTATGGAAGTTGGAGGGTGAGTTGACTGAGAACGCTGGGCTCTCTTGCAATTATGGTGGGAAAGATTCTTTCTTGGTGGCACTTGTATCAATAATTCTCTCCCCTGAAAAGAAAGATTATGGTAGGAGGGGCTGCAGCTTAGTGGTAGCACATTTGCCTAGCATGTGGGAGGCCCTGAGTTCAATCCCCAGTAGCATCAAAAAAAAAAAGATTATGGTTAATAATTTGGAGGGCTGGGAATATAGCTCAGTGGTACAGCATCTGCCTGACAAGTGCAAGTCTCTGAGTTCAATTCCCAGTACCAAAAAAAAAACCAGAATAATTTGGAGTAAGTCACAAGATAGAATTAGTATTAGATTTCAGAGTGACCGTTAACCAGAGGTTAGCATTTCCACTCTCTCTCCTGCAGTGAGCTCATTATGAGGTGAATCCTGAGTGCACATGCACATGTCAAACTGTGCCCTGAGGATAAAGCAAGTTCTAATGTATGGGGAAAGGATTAAATATTTCTGCTTTCCAAAAAATAAAAATAAGTAAATAAAAATAAATAAAGAGGGCTATGGATGTAACTCAGTGGTACAGCATGAGTTTAGCATGCATGAGGTTTGATCCTCAACACCATGAAATAAAAAATAAAATATTAAAATAAATAAAAATAAAATAAAACATTAAAATTAAAAAAGAATGAACTATTGCTATAGATGAATTTTAAATACATTGTGCTAAGTGAAAGAGGCCAAACTTACAGGCTACCTACTATACAAACAAATCATATTCATCCTTCAAAACCAAAGTTTATGGGGTTTTTGGGGTTTTTTTTTTGGTACTGGGGAACTCAGGTCCTTGTGCTTGCGCAACAAGCGGCAAAACCACTGAGCTAAATCCCCAGCCCAAAACCCAAGTTTAATATTGCTTCTTCTTTATAACCTTAACTGACTATCATTTCCTCATACATACAACACAATGAAATAATTTGACATGTCTCTAAATTCCAAGAATTTTATCCATTTTTTTACATTTATTGCCTTCTTTTGAATGACTGGGTATGCAAATATCATATTGCTCCAAATCAATTTGGCCATTGTAAGTGGCAAATCTGATTCACTTTTCCATTTAGGCACAGTATCTAGATCAATGTATGTATGGGAAGTGGTCAGAAACGTTGTTTGATGGGTGATGAAAAATTAAATGGCCAGGGTGATCTGCAGCAGATAAAGTTGGTGTGGTGAGCACTTAGAACAATATAGACCAAGAATTTAGACTTGATGGTCTTGTGGTGATATTTCAAATGAATGAATGAATACAAAAGGATAGAGATTAGCATTAAAAAGAAGTCCACTGGGCCGGGGATTTAGCTCAGTGGTTACACTGCCTGCCTTACAAGCTCAAGGTCCCAAGTTTGATCCCTGGTACCAAAAAACAAACAAAAAAAGAAGTCCACTAATGGGCTATGATGCATGTCACTGGAGGATACTTGAAGGATAAATAATATTTAAGTCAGACTCTTGTTGTGGGCCAAATTTTGTGCCTCCCTCATTTATATGTTGAAGTCCTGATCTCCAGTACTTCAAAATGTAACCATGATTGAAGAGATTTTGAAAGAGGTAATTAATGTACAATAAGTTCTTTAGGGTGGGCCCTAATTCAATATAATAAGAAATAATTCCATATAATAAGAGATTAGGATACTGACACACACAGATAGAAGACCATATGAGGACACGGCATGAAGATGCCCTCTGCCAGCAAAGGAGATAGTCCTCTGAGGAAATTAACCCTGCTGACAGCTGGATCTGGGACTTCTGGCTTCCAGTACAGTAAAAACAAAAACAAAAAATTCCTAGTGTTTAAGACACCCATTCTGTATTGTTATGGTAACCCTAGGAGACCAATGTAACTCTGGAGATAGGCAGAACATTGAGCTGTGAAAATTATAAGAATGAGCATTCTTGATGAGAAAGGCATACTCAAAAGCAGATGAGGGCCAATGACAAGGTGTAGACACAGGCAAGGAGCAACACCACGGTGTGGGCATTGGAGTGACTCAGCAATGGATGAGCACTGTAGGATGTAGTGCAAAACAGCCCTGGAAAAATGTTGTGGAGGTTCAGAGTGGCAGGTTAAGGAGTTAGGCTCTATCCTGTAGGCAAGAGTATCACTTCCCTGTGTGGTTGGTGGCAGCTCAGTACTATCTATGACAAAAGGAATGGGCCTGATAGCCAAGGTGGGCTGGAAGTTGGCTAGTGGCTGCTGCTGAAGCTGTGGTGTCAGGGCAGAGTGAGGGACACCTGTAGTGGCTTTGGGTGGGAAACTCAGAAACAGCATGGCTCTCACAAAAAGTTAAGAGAGTTGAGCAGAGCAATAAACATAACAGCCACCACCATCAGCTCTACCTCCAAGACAGATCCAAAATCCACCTGGATCATCTTTCCAGATGCAGCCACCACCCCCTAATTCACTTCTATCTTTCTGCTCACTCTTCTACCTCTGCCCAGCTAATTTTTTTCACACTAATGACAATGATCCCTTTAAAAGATAGATCAGATCCTATCACTCCTCTATTCAACATCCTCCAATGGGTTCTCATGTTCTTCAGAACAAAATCTAGCTCCCAATTCTGGCTCAAATGCATGCTCTTCACCTCCACCCCGGGACCTCTTCTCTTCATTCCCTCTGCCTTGCTGCACTGGGAGAGTAAATGTCAGGCCTGAGAGCAGTCATGGGAATTCACTTGTTTATACAATCAAATGTCTGAGGACTGTTTCATTCTTTTGTTTGCTCTACAAATGTGTCTGGACCACCTCCTGTATCTCAGGCACTGTGGCAGGCAACAAGGCACAGGAATGGGTAAAAACAAATCCCATCTCTCCCTACCTGGGGTTCAGGGTCCAGTGTAGAAAACTACCAATTAGCCACACGAATGTAAGAGCTCAATAGTGAAGATGCAAGAAGGGACATGGCCAAGCCAGAGAAGAAAAGGCTTCAGGTGACATCCTAGGGTAACAAGCATGAACTAGGTGAAAAGGGAGAGAAAATATCTACAGATAGAGGAAACAGCAAAGCAAGGGAACGAGACACTATGGCAGGAAAAGCAAGTCCATGGGGATTCATGTTCCTGCACTGCAAGACTGACACTGGGACTGGATCCTCACAAAGGGCTCTGTTGATCACCCCTCCACCTGCCCTAGACCCACCAGGTGAGCCCACCCCTCTTTTTTTGGCCAAGGAGATGCCCAAATCCCTCAGCAGTAAAGCTGCTACACTGCCTCTCTGTGGTCCTCCTCCATGCTGAGGTTGCCAGGAAGCACAGGTAAAGTCAGGAGAACCCCTTCACCAATGAGACCTCATCAAGAAGGAGACTTACCACAGATCCTCATAGGAGCTGGGTACCCTGGAGATCCTCAAGCCCCCAGGCTCAGAAACTTATTTACAATACTTGCCTCATGCACTTGTAATAGTACAAAATATATAAATGCCCTGCAGTCACTCCCTCTCTTATCTCTTTCCTGCAGTGTCCTTCCTGAATTCACTGACAACAGAATCATTTTCTGCTTGCTAAATATCAAACCTAATACATTTCTTTCCTCTCACATAAATGGCACCTCATATGATCAAAGCTACCCAGGATATCCATTTTAAACCATGTTAAAGAGCTCTGCTTTACAGGTTTTTACATTTTAAAAAATTTTGGCATAATTTCATTTTCATTGTTTCTCATTTACAGTAAATCAGAGCATTTACTTTTAAGATATGTTAATTGTGTGAGTAGATTTTAGGGAATTTAGTAAGCATTGGTAGTTGGCTATGGCAACAACTTGTGAAAAGAAGAATTAAGTGACTGAAATCTGGGAAACAATGGCCCGAGTGAAAGGAATTAAGGACTGGGAATAGAGGTACAAAGGAGGGGATAAAACAGGAGAGACAGAAGCTGTGGAATTATATAGGATGAGGTGAGAATTGACTGAATATGAGCAGGGGTCTCATTGAGCAGCCTCATAGAAAATGCTGACATCCCCTGCAAGCTTCTCAGGGCAGCCTGGTTTCCTTTTCTCCCTGGCCTCCCTTCTAAGGAGCCCTCTATATAACTCTCCAATATAGACCCCCTCCAAGGTAGCTGCATAGCCACAATCACAATCACAATGATTCATTACAGTGCTTACTGTCCCTTCTCCATAAGTGTGTAGGTCCCCCAGGCTGGCACATTCTCTCTCTCGCTCACCCTTGTCTCCCCAGGCCCTTGCACACTGCCTGGTCTGATGAGACTCTAGACAACTGCTGGGTGTACTGATGCTATGGTTTGGATATGATCTGAATATGTCACCCAAAGATTCATGTGCTAGAAGCTTGGCCCCCAGTGAGATGGTGTTGAGGTGGTAGAACTTTTAAGAGCTGGGGCTTTGTGGGAGGTGGCTCAGCAGTTGGGAGTGCCACCCTGGGAAGTAATGAATGTAGGTCTCATGGGATTCCAGTTAGTTCCTACAGGAAGGGGTTGTTACAAAAAGAGCAAATTGGCCCCTGACTTTCTCTGGCTTCCTATCTCACCATGTGCTCTCCCTCCCCCATGTGCTCCTACCACGATGCCATTTGCCAAGCTGTGACATAGCCAAGGAGGTCCCTCACCAAAGGCAGAACACAGAGAATACCTAATGTTTGATTTTCAGACTCCAAAACTGGGAGCTAAATAAATTTCTCCCCCCCCCTTTCTCTCTCTCTCTTTTGGTACTGGGGATCGAACTCAGGACCTTGCACTTACAAGGCAGGTGCGGTGTCACTGAGCTAAATCCTTGATCCAAATTTCTCTTTTTAAAATACTCAGTGTCAGGAATTCTGTCATAGTAGCAGAAAATGGACTAAGACACTGGACAAAGGGCTATTTTGAACCTTAGACAACACCTGTTAAAAATAGAGATAAGGAACAAAGGGCCAAAAGGCCAGCAGAACACAATGATACTAGGAATATCTATTAGCCTGGCAAGTGGGGACACCTCACAAAGCCTGAAAACAGGGCCAGGAGCTGGGAAGAGGTCAGCTTCCAACAATAAAATAGCTTTTCCTTCAAGCCTCTTGTGTTGAGTTTTCTCAACAAATTCTTTGCTTTTTCTCGTCATAAAACCTAAGTTAAAACTTTTATACACTGCCTCTGCCTCCTAAATGTTTCCTCTTCCTAAAATTTACATCTACCTACCCAATCCTGAGCTTCCACACTTGAGATCCTGCTCCCAAGAATCTCCTTTCCTTTAGGCCTGGAAAAGTGCCCTTTTCCTGATTTATTTTACAAAAATATACAAATACAGATCCATAAAAAATGTAAACACAGAAGTATATTTAACAAGACGAGAAAGTGATCTTGCCCTCATTCTACACCTTTTTCCAGAGGTGATGAAGTAAACAGCTTGACTTCACACATCCAGTACTCTTTAAAAATGGGTTTTTATGTGTTTACAAATAAAAATATGCTTGTGTACTTTAGGTCTGTTAACATAAATAACAAACTTGAACATAAATATGACTGTACCATATTTTCTTACTTAAAAATATACACAGTAGATTCTAAGACATATCAAAGGTATTCATATTTTATATTTTGATAGATTTTATAAATTTGCCATACAAAAAAGCTTTATTAATTTTTGTTTCTATCAATTGTGATTACCAATGCTCATCTCCATATGTCCTCTTTACATTGAATATTGTCTATGTTTTCAATTTTTTGCCAATCTGCTGCATGGGAAATGATATTTCACTAGCATTTGAACTTGCATTTCCATGATTACTACTGTGGTTGAATCAGCATTCTATTTCTCTGGGAATTGCCTCCTTATAACCTTTGCCCATTTTTGTTTATCTTTTTCTAATTGGCTTGTGGGAATTCTTCACTTTTTGTGGATAGCAATCTTTGAGAAATGTTTGTTGTGTGTACACAACAAAATTTTTGTGTCTGCCATTTGCCTATCTTTTAGTGTACCAAGTTTTTAATGTACATGAAGTCAAATATGTCATTGTTTCCTTTCATGGCTTAAGATAATCTTCCCTGCATACCAAGATTATATGAAAATTTTCTTAAGTCATATAAGGATAAATTATAAATTTGACTCACTGTATGTTATGTATATAAAATCATATATATTTGTACTTCAAATACTCTATACACATCTACATACATTACTTTTTCAACACATGTGTATGCCAATTCAGCTGTTATTTTGTCAACCTGAAAACATCACAGAACAGACACGAATACTATTCCCATTTTACAGGAAGTAAGACTAAGGGACAGAGAAGTTAATTAAGGCTGAACAATCTGTCTCCTGTGTGCAAGGTCCTATCCAACACCTTATTCTGACACATAATCATTACTTCACACAATTTATTCTGCCTATCGACACAAATTATCACAATGTGGTACCTTAAAAGCACAGAAATAGCTTCTATGAATAAAACGGGTAATCAAGTATATCATCTAACACACAAAAGTAGAATATATAAAGATGAAATTATAAAATATTAGAAAACAACAGAAATGCTCATATATGATGTTAAAAAGCAAGTTAGTATTATTTTTGCAAAGTCAGTTTAAATCTACTTTTTGTATCATCCACCAAAGTAAATATTAAAAGGAAATAAATCCCTTAAAAGAGAAGAACTTAGATCTCTAGACTAAGAAGAATCAGATAAAGGAGGGCGGATTTGACTGTAGAAAAATGTTAAGTGGATGCATGTTTTTTTAAAAATTCATTTTATTTAGTTAGTTAGTTAGGTGGTGCTAGGGGCTGAACCCAGAGCCTTGCACATGCTAGGCAAGCACTCTACCACTGAGCTACATTCCCAATCCTAAAAACTCATTTTTAAAAGGTAAACAATAGATTTGAAAAAATAACTGACAAAAATGTCAACTATATCTTATTATAAAACCATACAAATTAGCAAAAAAAGTGTTAAGATCCTTAAAAAAAGCAAGAAAGTATAAGCAAGCATGTGAAATGTTCAGCCTAACTACTTTAAAAAAATGCACAATTACAAAAAATAGGTTCTTTTTTACTTACTCTTTTTTCCCCCATGGTCCTGTCCATTAGTGGAGTAATGAAATTAAACTGGTATTCTCTCACACAGTGTAAATAGAAAGTAACTCCACAGCACATTCTGAGCATCATTAAAAAGTTCATGTCCAGGCTCAGAGTAGCTCAGTGGTATACGCCCTGGTCAGCATACATGAAGCCCTGAGTTCAATCCCCAAGTGCTCGAGTGCATACCACGCCCCCCCCCACATGCACATTACTTTATCCAGTATTCCCACATCTGCAAATCTACAGATATAACCCTAAAACATAAAGTTTGATGGCCAAAGATAGTTTCTAAAGTATTATTTATAATAGAAAGAAACAAAAACAGAAAACCAACCTTATTTTTAAGAACAAGGAATAGTTAATTTATGGGACAATCACTAAATAGAGCATTATACATCATTTAGAAGACTTATAAAACTATATAATAATATTTTTAAGATTCATGTGCTAGAAGATCTAGCTGTATTAAGTAGAAAGAAATATAGAAATTTTGACAGTTGTTTTAGGACATGGGTTTGAGTCACTGTTTTGTATAACTTCCAAACTTGCCGAAATGTTCTATCAGGAAGAGCTCTGCACTGAGGGTGGCCTGTGTTCCCATCCTGGTTGTACCACTCATCTGTCCACTCCACCTCCTATCTGACCTTGGGCAAGCTACACAACCACTCCATGCCTCTGTTTCCTCACCCATGAGATGAAAGCCACATAGGTAACTACCCCAAGGAGCCACTATCAGAATTAAGTAAAATAATACTTCTAGAAACCTTGATCACTATCCCTGTCCCTCAGTGAGTGCTCAAAAACATTATTTTTAATCATTTAAAAATTTTTAACATATTTGAAAAATAAAATTGAAATGAGTTAAAAAAATTTTTTTAAAAGACACTTTGCATGTAGTGCTGTATTTCAAATTCCAGAGTTTAGATGAAAGTTTGGTATGGTTTATTTTGTACTCCTCTGTTTATAGGGTTTCTCTGTTTAGACAGTACATGACATGTTAACTCACTTGGCAAAGGGAAGATTAAAGGAAGTGGAACATGGCTACCCTAAAAAAGGACCATGTAATGATACAGTCTACTGAATGGAGTTGTAAGGAAACAAAAAGAGCCATGTTAATAAGTACTATAGCAGAAACAGCAAATATATGCCTTTACCTTTGCTTTCTACTTAAAAGTTGGTGGGAGGGTGTCACATTTTTCAAGTAAACTTAAAACATGGGCTTCCTGCTTTACTGGCTAAATATTTTATTCTAATAAGAAATTAGTCAATGGAAGAGGGAACCAAAACCAAAAAACACTTAATTGCTGGAAAACACAGTAGTTAGGAAGAGATGTCAAAGTATCTTGAGCCTTTTGAGGGAATGTGGGGAATACTGTCCAAACAGAAACCATGTAACAGACAACTTCTGAGAAAAGCTGCTATCATTGTCATACCAGTGCTTTTAAATTCTGCCACGTGGGGCTTCTTAAGCATCTAATTTCAGACCTTTGCACAATGAATTGCCCTAATGTTGAACACTGGGACATTATCAGCCACTCTGCTAGATGACAGGACGCGCTCTACATGCCAATCTCCACGCTATTAAATAATTAGTACCCACAGAGAGAGAACTTCTTTTCCAAAGACCTTTACATATTAACTCTTAGTCAGCATGAATCATCCTCACTTTGCAGGATGAAAATGACAGTGAGGGTAGACTAGTTTTCAGGATATCAGAAGATGAGTTTCAAATTCATTCTCAGCCCCCACAACCCACAAGTATCATTAACTTATCCAGTCCCTCCACTAACAAAAGCATACACTGATGCTGCCTTAGTGACATCAGAGTCCACAGGGTCAGTTAGACACTGAAACTGACCTCGTCCCCCAGATAGAGCTATCTTCTAAGATTTTCCACCCCTGCCTGTAATAATAACCAACTATGTACTTAGTGCAAAGCCCTTTGCTTTTTGTGCTTCCTGGGAGCTGCTGACCTCTATCAGCAAGGCAGCCACACTATTCTGGGCTGGGTCCTGGCCTGGGAGGAAAACCACATCCCAGCAAGGCTTCACTCAGGAAGCAGGCGGGCTCTGCTCCCCATGCCTCTGCCTCTCCTTTTCCCTCTCTCTAGTGCTTACATATACACACACACACACAGTACAAAATCATTATTTTTGTCTAACTAGGTCCTGAATACTTAATTCATACTTCTCCAAAATCTAAGGATTTAAACAAGCAAATTGGCTAGCTTCTTGTTGATTGTGCCATGAGCCATCAAATAGGGGAAAAAAAACAAGACCCCAAAATACTGTCAGTCTGCCCTTCAGAAGTGGGTTTACTTACCTGAGGCTTAAGAGTCCAGCCTCTCCCACCCCACCCCATGGCTTCACAAGTGCCACAAGTTGTAGTGCTCTAGGTGTGGAGGGGAAGGCAGGTTACAACCAGAAAGTGAATTAAAACAGGCTGTTCTGAAAGCTGACTGAAAGGATCCCAGAGACAAGATTTGAATCACTGAGCCTTCAGTGATATGATGATTTCTTTTTTTTGGTCCTAAATAAGTATATTCATACTTAATTTTGAATCCAGAGAGTTCCCACATGGTATGGGCATCCTCAGAAAACCTAGGGTGCACAACCCCTGGTACTATAGACGGCCTATGGTAAAACCTAATGACTACGGAACTACTACAAATGGAATTTTAAATTCACATTAATATCTTCTGAATTTTCTAAATTCTATTACATTGTGTAATAAAATAATACAATTATATACAAATAATTTTAATGAAACAGTATATTCTTTACAAATATGTTGCAATTCTAACAAAAACCTTAATAGAATTACAAGTATGAACAAATTCCTTGTAAAATTATCCCGAAATTTATCTGGTAGAATCATTGATTCTGCTCTACAGAAGATTTACAATAATTGATTCTTCTCCATAGAAGAAAACATTTGAAAACACTGAAAGAGAATTTGACTGTCATATATTAAAATAGAATAGAAAAGTATAATAATTATAACAGCATGGTTTAGGAAGAGAAGGATGATCAATGGATCACAACAAAGCCATAGAAGAATTTAGATTATAATAATGATGATATTACTAATTTGAGGATGAAGAATGGATTGTTTCATTTTTAAAAATTGCACTCAGAAAACTGACTAAGCACTTGTCCAAAAATAGGCTCCCACTCATACTATTTACACAAATGAATTCTGAAGGAATACAGATGTAAGTGAAGAAAACAAGAAGTATATAAGGACAGAAGAAAATACAGAAGATAATATATTTGATTGAGGTAGGAAAGGTCTCATTGAGCCCACATACAAAGCCAGAATACCTAAATAGAAATCAGATATAACTATTTGAATGCCGCCTGCCTTGCAAGCGCAAGGACCCGAGTTCGATCCCTGGTACCAAAAAAAATCCCCAAAAAACCCCACAAAAAAAGATAAAAACTATTTGAAAATTTCAAACCTCTGAAAATTAATAAAAACCCACTATAAAAATATAAATGTCAGTGACAAGATGAGATAAATATCTGTGTATAACCTTTGGTTTAGTAATCCTATGTATCTAATGAACATACATAAAGGATTACACACCATGATCAAAGGCGATTTAATCCAGGAATTCAAGATTGTCCTAACAAAGGAGAATTAGTCAATGTAATACGCCATATTAGTAATATAAAAGACAAACCACGTGAACAATAGATCCAGAAAAAGAACGTGACAAAATTGAGCAAATTTTCATGATTAAAAAAAAAGAAACACTCAACAACTAGGAATAAAACGGAACTTCCTCAAACTGATAAAGGGTAATTACAAAACACTCACAACTGACATCATACTTAGTGATGAAAATCTTGAAAACTTTCCCCCAAGACCAGAAATAAGACAAAGATGTATCTACTCTCCCTACTTCTAGTCAACATTACACTGGAGGCTTTAGTTAAGGCAATTAGGTAAGAAAAACAAAGAGAAAGCATCCATTAGTATGAAAGTGAAACTGTATTAACAGATGCAGAATCTTGTATGTAGAAAATCTTAAGGAATCTACAACAAAAAATCCCTTAGAGCTAATAAGGAGCTCAACAAAATTGCAAAAAACAAGATCAACATACAAAAATCAATTATACTTTTATATATTTGCAATGAACAATTCAAATATATTAGAAAAATAATTATATTTACAATAGCATTAAAAATAACAGAATATTTAAATATAAACAAGAAAAAATGGAAGAGTTACAAACTAATAACTACACATCATTGAGAAACTGAATAAGTAAATGGACAGACATCCCATGTACTTTAAGTCTTTTAATATTAAAATGGAAACACTCCTCAAATTGATGCAGAAATTTACAAGCTAGTTCTATAACTCAAATGGAAATTCAAGGTCTTGGAATAGCCAAAAACATTTTGAAAATGAGGAACAAAGAAGATTTGAACTCCAAATTTCAAAACTTACTACAAAGCTGTAACAATCAACACTATGCAGTATTGGCAAGGAGCACCTATATAAATAAAAAGAAAAAAATAGAGCTCAGAAATGAACTCCTAACTTTAGAGGCAGTTGATTTTCAACATCAAGAAAGACCAAGATGATTCAATGTGGGAAGAATACTCTTTTCAACAAATGGTGCTGGGATAACTGGATGTCCTCATGCAAAAGAATGAAGTTAGACTCCTACCTCATATTGTATACAAAAATCACTTCAAAACATAAGAGCTAAAACAACAAAACTCTTAAAAATAGATGTTAAACTTCATGAACTTTTATTAGGCAATGTTTTCTTTGATGTGACATTAAAAAGCAGAAGTGACCAAAACCAAACTCGATAAAATGAACTTCACAAAAATTAATAACTTTTTGCTTCAAAGCACACTATCAACAAAGTGCACAGATAACTCACAGAATGGGAGAAAACATTTTCAAATCATATATTTAATAAGGCTCTATTAAGAATATATAGGGCTGGGGACTTAGCTCAGTGGTTCTGCTGCCTACTTCACAGGTGCAAGGTCCCAAGTTTGATCCCCAGTACCAAAAAAAAGAATATATAAAGATCTCTTACAACTCAATAAAAAAGGCAAATAACTCAACTAAAAAATGGGCAAATGATCTGAAAAGACATTTCTCCAAAGAGAATATACAAATGGCCAAAAAAAATAATGAAAAGATACTAAACATCATTAGACATTAAGAAAATCAATCATGGGCTAGAGATTTAGCTCAGTGGTTTCGCTGCCTGCCTCGCAAGTGCAAGGACCTGAGTTTGAACCCCGGTACCAAAAAAAAAAAAAGAGAATCAGTCATCAAGCATTATGCAAATCAAAGCCACAAGGAGACAGAAAACTTCAACAGCTGCTAGGATGGCTGTAGTCCAAAGGACAGACAGTATCAGTGTTGGCAAGAATGCAGAGAAACCGGAACTCTCAAACATTCCTTGTGGGAATGTAAAATGGTACCAACCCTGGTCAAAATAATTTGCGAGTTTCTCAAAAAGTTAAGCACATTTTATGATCCAGCAATTTCACTCCTCAGTATATATTCAAAATAATTGAAAAAAAAAAGTTTAAGTAGGGGCCAGGGATGTAGCTCACTGGTGCTGTGCCTGTCTTGCAAACTCAGGGTCCTGACTTGGATCCTGGGTACTACACACACAAAAAAAGTTTAAATAAAAGCCTGTGTACAAATGTTCATGGCAACACTATTCACAACAGATAGAAGCTTAGGGGAAAAATGTTCACTAAATAGATGAATGGGTAAACATAATGAATACATCCTTTCAATAGAATTTTAACATAAAAGTAAATTTTAAAAGGAATGAAGAGCCTTGAATATATTATGTTGGGCAAAGTAAGGCAGACATAAAGGGCTACATAGTATATGATTCCATTTACATGAAATGTCCAGAATAGACAAATTCAGAAAGAGGAAATCACCACTGGATGAAGGGAAGGGATTGAACAGGGAATGGTTGCTAACCACTCTAGCGTTGCTTTTTATTTTTTATTTATTTTTTGTTGGTTTTGGTTTTTGTTTTTTTGATACTGGAACTTGAACTCTGGGACTGGTGCTTGCCAGGCAGACACTATACTGCTGAGCTACATTCTAGGTCCTAGGGTTGCTTTTTGAGGTAATGAAAATATTTCAGAATTTAATAGACGTGATTGTCACACAACTTTGTGAATATACCAAAAAAAATCACTGCACTGTATTTTTTTTAAAAGTGTGAGTTGTGTGATATGTGAATCATGTCTCAGTTAAAAAATTGATATTGTGCTTGGAAACAGCCCAAATGCTTATCAACCAATGAACAGATAAAGAAGATGTGGTTTTTATATACAATGGAGTACTACTCTGCCATAAAAAAGGATAAGCTTGAGAAATTTCTAGGTAAATGGATGGACCTTGAGACCATACTCTTAAGTGAAATAAATCAGACACATATATTTAAATACTGCATTGTTTCTCTGATGTGAGAAATTGAAAGTGTAAATAAGGACCAAAATGTATAGTACATATTGAGAAATGAGAAGAACATATTCAAATGGGAAGGGCAACAAAGAAGGGGAGGGGGGAAAGGAAGAAAAGGACAAGAAAAAAGAGAATAGGAAGAAAAAAAATGAAAACAAAGCTTTTGTAAATAATGAGGGGAAGAGAAGTTGGAGGGGAATGGGAAAAAAAGAAGCAAGATGTACTGGTACAAATTCCCTATGATGAATGTTACCATTATGTACATCTAAAATATACCAATAAGTATTATGCATACCTATGATTCCAGCTACTAGGAAGGTTGAGACAGAAGGATCACAAATTTAAGGCCAGTTTGGGCAACTCAGCAAGACACAGTCTCAAAATAAAATAAAAAGAGGCTGAGATGTAGCTCAGTGGTACAGCATTTGCCAACCATGTGTGAGATCCTAGATTCAATCCCCAGTACCACAGAAAGGAAGGGAGGAAGAAAGAGGAGGAGGGAGGAAGGAAGAGACAGACGAAGGGAAGGGATTGATACTGTAAAATATTTGATGATGTAGAACAATGATGACGATATACTAGTTAGTAGAAAATACAAACTGTAAATGACGTGTGCAGTAAGTGTCCACATTTATATTTAGGCACAGAAAAAGACTACTGGAAACCATATGTATTTTTGGGGGGGTTACTGGGGATTGAACTCAGGACAGGCACAGCACCACTGAGCTCAATCCCCGGCCCTCCCATTCTTGATATATAGAGTGTCAGGGCCGGAGATTTAGCTCAGTGGTTCTGGTGCCTGCCTCACAAGCACAAGGTCCCGAGGAGTTCAATCCCTGGTACCAAAAAAAAAAAAAAAAAAAGAATGGGTGATGAGATAAGAAATTTCAATATTCCTTATGCTTTCAAAATTTTTCTATACCATCTACAATGAATGTGTAGCAGTTTTATAATTTTAAAAATTCTGCTTAAGCATAACAATAATGATGAGCTCTGATAGCACAAGACTCTTTGTAACTTCATGGCTTATACTGCAGAAAGCAAGTTTAATTCAACTGAAGAGCACTTTCTTAATTGTGGAAATCATTAAACTCTGGATGAGATTTCCTTTGCAAGGGCTCTAAAATTTTCCTCCTGTATTCCCTAAGAGCAGAGTAAGATGACTGACTACAGTAGCAAGTTGTGGTTTCCTTTTACATGGGGACTGGGCAGTGTTCATGTGACCAAGCCTCAGGCCAACTCTGCAGCTGAAGGAAACCTTTGCGTGGGCTAAGTTTAAGTGCCTCAGCAGGAAATCTCCAGCTATCAACAGAACAAGAATTTCCTAAAACCCAGACAAAAATCAAAGCTTTAAAAATGCTGTTTTGCTCTTGGAAAATAAATTTATCAATCCTAAAAATAACTAGAAAAAAGTCAAAAGATGAAAGTGACGCTAAGTTTCAAACAGATGTTTGCAAAGACTGACAGAGTAAGAATTCTTGGGACTCCTACATAACAGAAGAGTGATACCTAAGAGAATCTCTAATGCTTTAGGATGACTTCCAGGGGCCAGAAAACAAAAGTAAAATTTTTTCTGGGTTTCTAAGTGTCACCTAGCCAACAACAGGTCCAGTGTTTATTACTAGAAAATGGGTATAAATAGAAATTATTTATCTCATGGGTTAGCAGGTCATAATGAATAGACATACATTAAAATCTAAAAATTGACATAAGCATGGAGTATAGAAATATATTTGTGCTATTCAGCTTTCTGTTACTTAACAAAATACCTGAAATATTAATTTATAAAGGAAAAGGTTTACTTCGGCTCAAAGTTTTGGGGGTTTCAGTCCATGGTTGGTTGGTCCCATTGCTTTTGAGGCTGTGGTGAGGCAAGCAGGACATCATGGAGGGAAGGTGTGGTAGAGCAAAGCTGCTCACTTCATAGCCAGGATACTAAGATAGGATGAGCAAGGGGCTGGGGTCTCACTATTCCCATCAAGAGCACACCTTCAATGATTATAAGATCTTTCATGAGGTCCTAAGTTTTAAAGTTTCACCACTTAACAGCACAGTCAGGGGAACAAGGTCTTCAAGGTATATTAAGATCCAATCTATAGCAGTATTCCTCTTTTTTAAAAAAAAATCTATAAAGTACAACTGGAAATATTAATTCCTACTAAAAGGAATTTGACTTTTGTGTTAACCAATCTGTCTCTTTATGTGACTTTAATTTGTTCTAAAGCATAAAATTTCACTGTAAGAAATTACATAGAAAAAACTAATCACATAGGGAAGCATATCACACTAGGCAAGGGATGGTTAGTGAAGCTGGCTTTTTATGAGCTATGAGACAAGGTTCATCATGCCCTCCCTATGAAAATATAAAGGCAAGGCTCTTTTGGTAAATGCATGACTAGGAACAAGAAGTCTGTCAGCTCACAAGTCACAATGTGCCAATTTAAGCATTACCATAGTGTCAGGTGAATTCCTACACGAAGGTCATGTAGTGTGACCTGGAGAGGTCATGTAGGGATGAGGCATATCTGACTCCAGGGTAGGCCCTCCTGCTGCTCTCCCACCCCAGCACAGACCACCCTCTGCTTCTAGCACTATACACCTGCCACCCGCACTGTGCTTCCCTCCCAGGCAGCAGAGATTTGCATTTGTTTAATTAGCCAGGGATAGGAAAACAGCTACCTTTCTGGTGCCAAAGCAGATGTTAAACTAATTTCGGAAAAGAACAAGTACCCTGGATAGTCTAGAATGACTCAGCCCCAGTCCCCCACAGACAAATTCATCTCACTTACCATGTGCCCACAACTCCACTCTCCTGCCATCAAGATTGGGATGTGCAGCACCCTACCTGACTGCCAGCTGCTCCTCTTTCAGAAGTTCCACTACCGTACCCCCTCTGGGCCTGGCAATATGCTCCTATGAGGTAGCAGTGCCTGGCCCCTCCCTCTTCTCTGGTTCCTTCCCTCCCTTGCTGGTCTCACATGCCTCTCTGAGCCCGCAGATCATATCCTCCACCATTCTGGCTGTGCTCTGTCAGCCACTAACTGAGGACCGCCAACTCATTTTTTTGTTTCTGATCTAGGCCTCCAAATGGAAATGAAAGACTGACCTCCCTTGAGGCCATTTGGCCCTCAGTGTCTCTAAGAAGTTGATTTATTCATCTTTAACTGGCTTTTTTTTTTTTGGTACCAGAGATCGAACTCAGGATCTTGTGCTTGTGAGGCAGGCTGCGGAGCCATCTGAGCTAAATCCCTGGCCCCTAACTGGCTTTTCATCAAACTTCCAAAAGCATTTTTTCTAAGAATCTCTTGATTAACTTTAACTCACGGGAACTTGGGGTATCCTTAGAGGCTGTGATCACAGGTAAATCACTATTCTCCAATTCAGTCTTATTATAAATAAAGCTGATAATCTGCCCTCGTTCTGTCTGGTTCCCGACTGTTCTCTTATTTCATAATTGATTCTGAACTGTCTGTGTTTGTGGTTGGGAGAGGAATGATGTCCAAAATTTTTTTCCCAAATGCCAAATAACTGTATCTGAACCTTTGCTCTTTCCTTTTCTATGTGCAGGGAAGGGTCTTCCCTAAGCCCACAGAAATTAAGAAGAAGAGATTAATAAAATAAAGGCAGAAATTAATGAAATGGAAATCACTTTAAATAGTCTTGATTAATAAAACTAAAAGTTAGTGTTT
The DNA here is from genome assembly GCF_053883595.1 of Heterocephalus glaber. Taxonomy (NCBI): domain Eukaryota; kingdom Metazoa; phylum Chordata; class Mammalia; order Rodentia; family Bathyergidae; genus Heterocephalus; species Heterocephalus glaber. The sequence goes on along the minus strand of NW_028258352.1, from coordinate 78,573 downwards.
TGAAAGGACTAACATGATAGAACCTCTGGCAAACTGAATTAAGAAGAAAAACAAGCATTCAAATTAGAAGCAAGAAAGAGGACATAATTGCATATATGGATTTTTAAACTAGACAAAACAGATAATTTTCTAGGCAAATACAGATTACCAAAATTAACTCAAGAAGAAACAATCCAACTGAAAAAAAAGGCAAAAGTATACAAAAATAGCAATTCACAAAAGGAAAAATACAAATGACTACCAAACATGAAAAGATGCTTAACCATCTAGTACCCAGCAAAGATCAGCCAAAGCAGTGAAATATTTAAAAACCCATCATATGGACTAATATTTTTAAAGAGATAACAATGTTATCAAACGTGGGAAATAGGCATTTTTGTAACACTTATATGTATAGCTTCTGGGGAAAGCGATTAGAGTGAGGATTGTAAGGGGGAACATTTCATATTTTACTCCATTTCTATATTTGAATTTATATAAGAATGTGTTTTTCAGTGTTATAACTAAATTTTCAATAGAACTTTTAAGTCCATATGCAAAGGATTAATACTATTATTACTATATGCTTACACTGGAGAACAAAACTTGAAATGAGAACATAGACAAAATAGTTTATGAATCTGAACTATGGTAGATAAGAAAAAGAAGAAATAGAAAAATAAGCAGCAAAATACAGAATGAATATAATATGGGAGAAATCCACACGTGCAAAACATTAGTCTTGTGAAGGCAGAAATACTGTCCTATTTTGGAGAATGCCTAGCACACAATAATCTCTTAGTAAATACTTGTTGAATAAATTTAAAAAAATAAGAATGACGTCAAGAAATTACAGAAAACATTAAAAAGTATTATCTGATCAGTAAGGGGAATAAGTTTAAGGTCTCCCAAAAGTAACTGTGAAGAAACTCAATCTCCTTGTAGACATTTTTCAGCCAAAAATCTTAAGTGATGATAAACTAGAGTATTTACTGTTTTACAGCAACTGAAGAGTGAAGGTTCCTAAACATCATGTCTTTATAAAGGTCTACCAAGCACACTCACCAACAGTCAGTGGTCAGGTTGACTTTCACCACAGTCCTTGTCACCAAGTGACTAGAGCACAGATACAGACTGTCTGTGGCTGGAGGCAGTGCTGATCATAAACCTGAAATTCACAAATCCAAATGTCATAATCCCAAATGCTGACATTCTGAAAAATCAAAATCCCTAAAGTATATAATTCCAAAAACCACAATCCCAAAAGATTACAATTCCAAAAGTCGAAATCCTAGAAACTGCAATTCCAATTTGGGGCTGAGTGGTGGGGGTAGTGGTGGTGGTAGAAAGACCAATTCTGGGGATGGGATTAGTGTGTTTTCAGTTGCATGCAGTGATCCATTGCAGTTTCTGATGGAACTCATCAAAACACTTACGTTGCCTTTCAGATAGCTGCAGTTATAAAGCTAGGTCATAGAATTACCAAACATAGTTAATATATGTCTGTATTTGGACCTATTTCTTCACACACATGGTTCATCTATTCATAAATGTTACACACATACAACTGAGCATGCTTGATATATGTATTATTGCCTTTGTTATGTAGTGGCCTATAACTGCTGTATAAAATGGACATGTTCTTGTGTATTTCTTAAATAAACCTCCTTTAAAGGATGTAAATAAATGTCTTTTAAATTATCTTTCCACAGTTATTTTTTTCAGGATTTTAGAATTCATACATTTGAAATTTCAGGATTTCAACATTTGGCACTGTGGTGTTTAAGACTGTCTTTCAGGATTATGGCCCAAACTCCTCTGCAGGACATATAAAGGCCCACAGAAGCATCCCAAAGGTATGCTAGGAATTTCTATTTCAAAAGAAACAAATTAAATAATTTTGTTCACATATATTTCACAAATTTGAAATGACAAAGTATTAGAGTCCCTGATATCCTGTTATGTTCTTAATGTAATCATTAGGTTTGAAATTTATCTTAGCACTACAAATACTAGTCATTTTCCTTCAGCTAAAAGAATGTGGTTCATTTTGGCCAGTCTGTTACAATTTTTCCACAAAACATCTTCATAATATTTGTGTATTGATGTTTACATACATGTTTGTGTTCATATTTATTAAAATTCAGGGTTTTTACCTCTATTTTTTAACACTACATCAATTTAGAAAACTTGATATAGCCAAGTGATTCAACAAAGAACAGAAGTCATGTTGAGTCAGGTATGGTAGTGCACACCTATAATCCCAGCTACCTGGGAGGCTAAAGTAGGAGGATCACAAGTTTGAGGCCAGGTTGGGAAACATAGTTACATCATGTCTCAAAAACTGAAATAAAAAGATCTGGGGATGTAGTTAGGTGACAGAGGGCTTACCTGGCATGCACAAGGCACTGGGTTCAATCCCCACTGCAAAAAAAAAAAGTCATGTTGGAGTATTATAAATATGATTCTTAACAATTACAATAATCACTATTGAACAGGACTAGATTGCAAGCTGGAGAGACAAGTGATGTGCCAGAAGAGCAAAGGCAAATACTAAAACAAAATTTATTGGATTATTGAATTGTTTGCTCCTAAGGCCAGAGTGTTCTGTTGCTTTTATGAAGTTTCTGCAATAGTAGCAGAAAACTAGATCACTTTCAAATTATAGTTATGCACTGTGTAATGACACTTGGTCAATGATGGACTGCAGATATGACAGTGGTTCACAAGATTATATCACCTAGTGATGCCTTAACCATCTTAGTTTGTGTAAGTCCACTCCATGATGCTTACACAACAATAAAATTGGTTATTTCTCAGACTGCATCCTCATGCATGACTATACAATGGCCTCTTTGGTAAACCAATCAAGGTGTCATCCTCAAAGACAAAATAATGTTTCACAGTGAAAAACTGATGATATTTTTCATTACCAAAAGGAAAAGATCCCAACTATATTCCTTAGAGATAAAAAACAGGTACAGAACACACAGAAATGAAAAGTTAATAATAAATGTTTTGGGACATGAATCAGCACCTTCCATATATCAGATTCATATACAAGGGCCAAGGTACCCTGGGAAAGGGCCCAGGGATTTACATTAATGGAGGATAGTGAAGAAAAAGAGTAGCTCCATAGGATAAAAGATAATGCATTTAATACTGATATGTGGCACTGTGTCTTCTTCAGAGAAGAGTTGATGATCAAATAATTTAATCTTAGTATAGTCAGTTCTTCATACCTGCAAATTCTACATCTTGGGATTAAGGCTTAGATTGAAAATATTTTTTAAAAATTGTGTCCATAATGAATGCATGGATTTTTTTCTTGTCATTAATCCCTAAATCAATTTAGTATAATAACTATATTGAACTCAATATTATAAGTAATCTATAGATGATTTAAAGCACACAGGGAAATGCATATAGGTTACATGCAAATACTATGCCATTTTGCAAAAGGAACTTGAGCACCCTTAGATTTTGGTATCAAACTATGGTCAACATGCAGTACAGTCGGTAGCTATCAGTTTCTGCTTTCCCATTTGGTTGTTAAAGGGAAAGGCATTCACATAGATATTTAAAATAAGGGAGTACATAAAAGTATTCTTGTTGGGCATGGCGGTGCATCTTCATAATCCCAGCACCCAGCTGAGGCAGGAGGATTGTCACGAGTTGGAGGCTTCCCTGGGCAACATAGCAAGACCCTCTCTCAAACAAAACAAAACAAAACAAAATAAAAAACAACTATTCTTTCATGACCTTAATAATGCTGATAAACTTGCTGATCATTTCTATGACCTCCAGAGACTCACTGAAGTACTGTATTTCAGTAATCAGTATTTGAGGCAGCTTGAATCTTAGCCAAACTATTATGATTTTAATGCTAAGAGTTTAGGGAATCTTTTTTTTTTTTTGGTACTGGGGATCAAACTCAGGACCTCATGCTTGCAAGGCAGGCATGGTACCACTGAGTTAAACCCCTGGCCCTAGGGAATCTTGATACAACAGAACTGCAATATAAGTAGCTGGGTCTCCTCAGTTTGACTCCCCAGTAGTTGAAACTTTTCTTCACAAACTGAAGAAATACATTTTGATATGTTATTGGTATATTTAAAACACTGAAAGGACGCAAAATGATATGAAGAAATATTTTCCAGGGTCAAAGCTAATCAAATAGTGAGTTAGGAATCCACTCACCCACATCTACTAGATAAAAGTGCTCAGCCTTCCAGATTTTAAGTGAAATATGTTTGCTAACTCAGGAAGTGACAGAATATGGAATGCAACCTTTAGTAAGCAATTACTATAAGCTCTGCATCCACATTTAATCTGAATATAGACATATCAGAGCTAAAACTTTTGTTATCATTTCTGATGACCTATAATTCTTTTTTGTAAATGCTACCCATATCTCTTTTTTGTACATATACTTTTTATTTATTAATACATTTTTGCAATACATGTTTACATTCCTTGTGGGGAGTTGGTACATGTACATAACACATTAATTGCTTTTTTCACCTTCCCTTCCTCTCCTCCCCTCTCCCATCTCTGGATCCCCTTCTTCTTTGACAAAGATCTATTTCCCTACTTCCTATTATCTATCTTTTATTTTGCTCTTTATCTATACTTGGGATTTCTCATGTAACACAGACCATGCAATATTTAAGCTTGTGTGTTTGCTTTATTTCACTTAACATTATGGTCGAAAGGCTCATCCATTTTCCTACAAATGACTCAAGTTTATCTTTTTATGGCAGAGTAGTACTCCATTGTACATAAATACCATACTTTCTTTATCTGTTTATCTGCTGATGGATATATAGGCCACTTTCAAGATTTAGCTATTATGGGTTGTGCTGCTATAAACATGGGTATGCACAGATCACTCACTGTAATATGGTAGGTATCCTAAACTCTTTCAAGAAGATATTTCTAGTTTCAGTTTTTTTGTTTGTTTTTTGGTTCTGGGAATCAAACTCAGGACCTTGCAATTGCAAGGCAGGTGGCAGCACCACTGAGCTAAATCCCCAGCCCTCTAGTTTCAGTGTTTTGAGGAATCTCCATACTGATTTCCATAGTGGGTGTGCTAGTTTACATTCCCACCAACAATGTAGAAGGGTTTTTTTCCATACAGCCTCCCTAGCATTTGTTATTATTTGATTTCTTGATGATGATTCTTTCTGGGGTGAGATAAAATCTCAGTATCATTTTAATTTTCATTTCTCTAATGGCCAGTGGTGTTAAGTATTTGTGTATTTATCAGCCATTTGTGCTTCTGAGAACTGTCTATTCATTATAATTTGATGACCTATAATTCCTAGTTTGGCTTTCTATGAACAGAAATAGAAATTAAATAGAAAGACTCTGGATTCTGTCCTTGGCTATAGATAAATAGTGAAAGATCACAGTGTGATCCCTCTTACAAATATATGAAACATGGTAATTAATTTTAAAATCACTTAATATTTACATTTTAAAAGTTACAGTGAATAGTTGTGGCTTTCTACCCTAAAATAGGCCCTTAAATTGATAGCAAGTATCTGTTGGAAGTCAGAGTTTTCCATTGGAAGAAGCATTTTTTCTTTTAAACATGCTGATAAGTTTCTGAAAAGGTATCTACATCTTCTATTCTTTGCCATCCCAAACTAAGACTTGAGATTAAGGAGGGATTAAGTAAGAGAAATCCCAGACAACTCAGTGGTATTACATAGGTCTCCTAAAGATGCTCAGCACTCATGAAGCTGCCATGGCCAGAAGGATGGGCCGGGGGCATCACACAGTCTCATACAGCCTGTCCCAGGGAACATGGTTGGGAAAGACACTGAAGTAGCTGGACCCAGGCCTGAAAACCTGGACAACTCTCACATCAGGAAGGAGGAAGCCCAACAAGACCAACACAGAGAAGAAAGGGACTCAGAGGTTTCAGTCTAGACACAAACATGATGCCAACAACTAATGAAGCCTATGCAGACAGGTACCAATGGCATGAGCCAGACCTCCCCCCGCCATCCATAAAGGTACATCACTGCCCTTTTGGAGAAACAACTTATGGAAAAGCGCTAAGTTCAGGTCAGAGAAATAAAGTTACATTTGTGTACTCTGAAACTGTTAACTGTGAAATCCATATTGAAGTACAAGTTTGAGGCACCCTGCTGAAATATTTCATTAAGTTCTAGAGGCTTAAAATGAACAGAACACACACCTGTCACGATGATTACTACCAAAAAAATCAAATGACAACAAGTATTGGTGAGGATGTAGAGAAAATGGAACACTTGTGCACACTTAGCAGGATATGAAATGGTACAACTGCTATAGGAAACAGTATGAGGGTTCCTTAAGTCAAATGAAGAAATTCCTTAAAAAAATCAAATGTAGAACTGTACTAGGTACAGTATATATACAAAAGAATTGAAATAGAGACCTCAATGAAATATCAGCATTCCTATGTAGGTCACAGCACAATTCACAACAGCCGAGAGGCAGAGACAACCCAAATGCCTATCTGGGAATAAATGCATAAACAGAACACACAATGCAATACTAGTCAACCTATCAAAAACTCTGGCTGAACCTTTAGGATTTTATGCTAACTGACATAAACCAGTCACAGAAAAACAAATACTGCATGATTCCATTTACATAGCGTATCTAAAACAGCCAAATTCATTGGATCAAATTGTGAAGTGGTAATTGCTAGGGGACTGGGGAAGGGAAATGGGAAGTACTAATTAACAGGCATAAAGTATCAATTAAGTAAGATGAATAAGCTCTAAGATCTGCTGTATAACATTGTACTTACAGTTAACAAAAATTTATTGTACATTTAAACATTTGTTAACAGGGTAACTCATATTCTTACCATGATAAAACAAATAATATCAAAAATTTTTAAAGTTCAGAGAAGCACCAACACCACCACCACCAACAACAACAAAAAGATGAACAGGGCACAACCCCTAATCTAGAGAGAATCTAGTCTAATTGTGAGCCAGATGTTAACTGAGAAACCATTCCTTACAGTGATATGATCATAGCAATTACAGAGGTATCCACTGAGGACTAGGGCAGAAGAGCTGAGGAACGCCTGACTTTCGGTAAGTGGAGAATGCTCAGAGAGGTGGTGAAAGCCTTCCCAAAGCACAGAGGACATCATATATTAAAACACAGAAACAGGAAAAGCCATGGCAAGTTCTGACCACCATGACCCATTTCCGATGGATGAGACAAGAGATGGAACTGCAAGGCAAGGCCAGGATCAAATCTCAAATGGCTTTACCCGCATTGTGAAGGTGGTGATTACTTCTACTTGGTGAGGGCAAATTAACCAATGAAGAAAGATGATCAAACTTCATATTTGAGAACGACTACTCTGACAGCGGAGTGGGGGCTGGATTACAAATCTAAATGAAAAATAAACTAAGAAAGTGACAAGGACAACCAGAACAAACTGAATTAAGAGATACCTAGTGGAAATAATAGGACTTGGTCATAGATTCCATCTTGGAGGGGAAGGAGTTTCCTGGTTTGGGTATAATTCACTGGGACTAGGAAAACAGGTTTGCCATTTGTGGTTAAATATTGCTATACAACAAATTACCCACAAATTTTAGCAGCTTAAAACAACAAACATGCTATTACATCACCATTTCTGTGGGTCAGTAATCTAGAGGAGGCTTAGCTGTTTGGGTCAAGTTCAGGGCTTCTCATGAGGTTGCTATCAGGACGTCAGCTAGGCCAACATCATCTGAAGGCTCAACTGGCCTAGAGGATCCACTTTCAAGTTCACGCATATGCCTGGAAAGGTAGTGCTGGCTGTTGATGGGAGACCTTGGTTCCTTGCCAAATGAACCTCTCTGTAGGGTTGCTAGAATACCCTCCCAACATAGCAGATGGCTCCCCCCAAAGCAAGTGATCCAGGAAGAGGGAGAAGAGAGGAAGAAGCCACAATGTCTTTAGTGGCCTAGTCTCTGAAGTTCTATACCATCATTTCTGCCTTACTCTACTAATTATAAAGGAGTCACAAAGTCCAGCCAAAGAGGAACATCAAGCTCCACCTCTTAAAAGGAAAAGTATCAAAGAATTTGTGGACATATTTTAAAATAATCCTGTGGAAGTGGAATCCACTCATGCAGAGATTCATGCAGAGATTCATGCAGAGATTCACATTGGTCTGAAATGCCCAGGATATACTTTGGAGATGTCCAGCAGACAGTGAGCATGCTCTAGACCAGTGACAGTGAACCTATGGCACATGTGCCACAGTGGGCTCTTTGTATCATTGAGAGCTCTAAAATGTTCGCCATCATTGCCCTAGACAATCACTGCTGACTCTAGCAAGAACAAGATAAGGCCTCAGAATTCAGAAGCATTTAGTAAGATCATAGAATTAAGGAGGAAATAAAAGATAAAAGAAGTAGAGTCACATTACTCCTAAAAACAGCCAAGAAAGGAAGTTAAAGGTCAGAATAGGGGATTCTGGTGGATTTTTTTTTTAAAGGTAAGAAGCATATAAGCATGTTGACAGGCAGAGGGAGAACAAATTATTAGAGAGGGAGAAGTAAAAATATAAATTATGGGGGCAGTGGATGAAAGTCTAAGTTGAATCCTTTGCCCATCAACTTGGGGCCAACCAAGGGAGAGATATCTCTTTATTGACAGAGAGGGAAAAAGAAGAAAGAATGGGAGCTATTTAGCATAACTCTGTCTCTACAGCAAATGAATAATTGGTAACAAATCATGTACGTTTGGAATATACAAGTAAACAGAAACACGTATTCAGAAATATGTCTAAAACCAGTGGAGTTGTTACCTGGACCTTCCTGTCTTTTCTTACTGCTGGATGTAGGCACCTGTTGCATCAACCTGGCCTGTTCCAGGCATCTTAATTCTATCTAACCTGCCACCCTGTTCCCTAACCTCTCCATAACCTGCTCCACTCTGGGATAACATTTGATTAGGCTGCCTATCTGAGAAAGAATGACTTCAGCATGGCCTCAGAATCCCCACAATGGAAATCTGCACAGTGGCCCTGTCAGACTTGATATCTTCTGGGTGCCTGTGCTCTTGTGGCCTGGTAGGATTCCAGCTGGGATCTCTAGCAGTATGAATAAGGTATTAAATAGACACCTTGGAATCATAATTTCCTCTCAGTGTGAAAAAGATGAAAGAGTGGTAGTACGGGTGTTTACAAGCCAGAACTGTTCTTATGACCAGATTCTTTCATGTGCTAACTTTTAGATGTACCAAAATTTGTTCTGACATAATGTTCAAAACAAATTCATTTCCCTTTCTGTTATACATGGCCTCAAAAAAGTTTGGCCAAGAGTAGATGAACATTAAACTACAACAATTAATGGAAATGAATATATTGATATCAGCAATTCCCCATTTTAGCAGTTACCATGGTGACAACTGGCATGATGGCTATTTAAAGGCACTGTCTTTGAAACATACTATCTTATTAGACACATGATATTAAAACTCTAGAAATCACAGCAAATTTTCTAATTTTAAAATTTTTGATGAATAAAGTTATTAAGCTAATAATATTTAAGCTACTTATACAGCAACTATTACAGGTCAAACACTTTTCTAGGTTGTGTTTTGTTTTGTTTTTTTGCTTATGCTGCTTGTTTTTTTCTCCAGTGCTAAAGATGGAACCTAAACAACATGCATGCCAGGTAAGCATTTTACCACCAACAGACATCTCCAGACCTATCACATTTAAATCTTGGAAAACTACCATGGACTAGTTATTATTTCCCCCTCTGGGCCATTGAAAAAACGAGGAATCAGAGTGGTTAGATAATTTTCTCAGACCACATAGCTTGAGTGTAGAAAACCTGAGATTTTTCACAGGATCTTATGTAAGGTCTATTCTTTCCCCATTTTTTTTATAGCCTCTAACAAATGATAACTGATGTTTATTATTAACTATATCAACTTCCTACTAATTGTTGCCCCCAAGGTGATTCCCTATGACACCATCCTACTTTATTTTTTCCACAGAATTGATGACAACCTGAGTTTTTTTTTGTATTTTGCCTGTCCCCTCCAGTACATTGTAAATTCAACGTATTTAGGGTCCTTGGTTTTTCTGAGACAAGGTCTTGCTATGTAGTTCAGGCTGGCCTTGAACTCATGGCAATCCTCCCGCTTCGGTCTCCCAAGTATTGGGATCAGAGGTGTGCATCACCACAGCTCCATTGCAGGGTCTTTGTTTTGTTCCCCACTGCACATCAGTACTTAGAACGCTGTTAAGCACAGAGCAGGTGCCCAATAAATATTTACTCTTTTTTTTTTTTTTTTGGTACCAGGGATTGAACTCAGGTCCTTGTGCACCAATAAATATTTGATGAATTAAATGAATGACAAAAATCCAAAGGAAGAAAAAAACACTAAAACAAATGTATACATAAATATAACAGTTTAAAAAGGAAGGATTTGACAAGCTCAAGATGGAAGCTAAATAAGTTTCTTTTTAAAAAAAACAAATGCTTGTTTGGAACATTCTGTGCAACTATTTTCAGTAGGGCAGTTAGCAAATTTGCAAGGTCATATAACAAAAATGTGCTTCTGTTGCTCTAAAATTGTGGCTAAAGAAGTTTCTCTTTACCAACTCATGCATACATTACCCTAAAATTTTGTAGCAATTTTATTTTTTCCCAGAGAATATCAAAGGGCCAGTTAACTACAGGAGGTTGCGTACTGAAGCATCAAACTTGAGCCTATTGTGGGTCAGTTAATGTTTACACCTTACAGAACAAAAAAGCCAACCTAATTGCCTTGGCCAATTTTACTTGCAAATTCATTTCCTAGGTCACTGGGGAACTAGGATAAGAGAATGTAGAATGAGTGCTTACTTCTGTAACCAAGAGCAGTTCCAAGTAGGTAAGTGACTGTATGTCCTCACATGAAGAGCAGATGAAGCCTAGAAGTATCTAAAACAGCTCACTGTGAAGATGCTACTAAAATCTTCCAACATCGCTTTCCTTCAAAATAATTTATTGAAATTAATACTTTTTAAACTATTTTAGGTCTGGGCTGGGAGTGTAGCTCAGCAGGAGAGAACTTGCCTAACCTGTGAAAAGTACTGGGTTCCCCAGCGTGCAAAATGAATAATAAGTAACTATCCCTCAATGTTTAAAAGTTTGGCACTGGTACATGAATGGACAAATAGACATGGAATAGACCAAGAATAGGTTCAAACACACACAAGAATTTAACCTATGGTAAAGCTGGTGTTCCAAAGGAACCAATAAGTGGTGTTGAGACAGCAGGACAGGCATCTGGAAAAAATACACTGGCCACCTTACATTACTCCATACAACGAAAGTATTTCCAGCAGTACCTGGTGTTTTATTTAAAAATGAAAATAATATACTTAACAGAAGGAAACACAGGAGAATCTTTAGAGTCTTGGTGGAGAAAATTTACTTATAAAAACTAGGAAGCTATGAAACATCAGAAGATAGCTACATAAATATACTTGAATGAATCGTGCAAAAAACATTGTTTGCTCATATCCAAACAGTTAATTTTCCTACACATAAAAATTATCTACAAACCTGACGGGGAAGAAAAAAACCCCACACCATTAATCCAAGACTAAAAACACACAAAGATGGGCCGGGGGTTTAGCTCAGTGGTTCTGCCGCCTGCCTTGCAAGCCCAAGGTCCTGAGTTCAATCCCCAGTACCAAAAAAAAAAAACAAAAATAAAAACAAGCAAAGGTAACAAACAATTCACAGAAAATACAGACAGCTCTTCAATGAGGAAGAGACTCAACTTCAGTATAAATATAGAAAATGCAAACTATTAAATTTATTTTACTTATCAGAATGGAAAAATATTTTAGATCGGGTACATCATCAATATTGGTGAAAGTATGAGGAAACTGAAACTGATTTTTTGCTAGCAGCACATACATGATGACTTCTAGGCAGGGCAATTTGGCAATACCTATTAAATGTACAAATGCCCATATCCTTTGATAAAGCAATTCTACTCTATATATTTATTTTTTGCAAGGCTGAGAGCTAGACACTAAGGAACAGAGCAGAAGATAAGTTTCTTTTCCTCCATGTCCTCTTTTGAACATGTTGAATTATATACCATCATATATTACATCACAAAATATAATTTTTAAGCTATATATTGAGGAATTCTTCTAAAAGAAAATTTTTTTTTGAGGCAAAGCCTCACTTTGTTGCCCAGGCTGGGCTTGAACTTAGAATCCTTCAGCTTCAGCCTTCCAAATACCTGAGATTAAAGGTATACACCACTATTTCAGGCAAAAGAAAACATTTATGTACCTTCCTGTGTGTTAAAATCAAAATACAGAAGGAGGGCCGGGGATTTAGCTCAGTGGTTTGGTCACCTGTTGCGCATGCGCAAGGACTCGAGTTCAATCCCCGGTACAAAAAAAAAAAATACAGGAGGAAATACAATCAATATGAAAGCAGAAAAAGGCCTCTGCCCTAACAGCGGATATAAAGACTCTTACAGAGACAAAACAAAATCAGAAAGGACTATAAAAACTGACACTTCTTTCTCCAGACCCCAAACAGGTTACAGATTTCTTTAAACTGAGATGCTGCAGCAAGAAATACCCTGCCCGGTGTGTCCTGTTCCCCACTAAAAGAAATAGAGAAATATGGATCATAACAAAATAACTAATAAGGCAAGAGAAGGAGATGAAAAGAAAACAATGGAGGAAAACAGTAACACCATTACACTGCCCAGGAAAGGGAATTTTAAAACAGTTCTAAATTATTCAAATGTTATTCTGACATGTGCTGCAGGGGAGGAAGACAGGGTGTTTTAAGAGAGAAAAAGGTGAAACCTGATGTGGTCTGAGATGAGTAATTCTCTTCTGTTTTCAATCTTTTATTTATTTATTTATTTATTTATTTATTTTGTATTAAATTCTTTGATTGGTACATTGTAGGTATACAACACAATTACATTTCTCATTGGGAATTGTACCTTTACATAATGCATCTTGGTTCTTATTTTTTCCCCATTCCTAGCCCTCCCTTCACACCCTTCACCCTTCCCTATTTACAAAGACTTTATTTCATTTTTTCCATTTCTCATCATTTTTTCTTTCCCTTCTTTCCTTTCCCCTGCCCCTCCCACTACCCCTAACCCTTTGGACCTTTTCTTCCTATCTTACATTTTCGATTATTCATTCTAATCATTGGTACATTTTAGGTATACAGTATAGTGACATTCATCCTTGGAAATTTGCACCTTTACATAGTCTCTCTTGGTTCTTATTTTTCACCCTTGCCCAGCCCTCCCTTCAACCCCTCCAGTCCTCCCTATTTACAAAGATTTGGTTCCTATTTTTCCATTTTCTCATATTAATCCCATTCCTTTGTATCCTTTCCTCTAGCCTTCCCACTTCCTTTCCCTTTGCCACTTTTCTTCCTATTTCACATTACCTATTATACATTTAGTCCTTATTTACACTTTCAGTTTCTCACACCAGAGAAACTATTTGGAATTTATTCATGTGTGTCTTATTTATTTCACTTAAGAGTACTGCCTCAATGTGCATCCACTTAGCTATAAATGTCTCTAATTTCTCATTTTTTATGGCTGAGTAGTACTCCATTTAATAAAAAACCCCACATTTTCCTTATCCACTCTCCAGTTGATGGGCATTTGGGCTGTTTCCAAGTTTTAGCTATTACAAACTGTGCTGCTATGAACATGGGTGCACATATATCACTGTGGTATGATCCTTTTAATTGTTTGGGGAAGATCCCCAGCAGTGGAATAGTGGGGTCAAATGGGACTTCTAGTCCTAGTTCTTTGAGGGATCTCCATACTGATTTCCACAGTGGTTGCATCAGTCTACACTCCTGCCAGCAATGGAGCAGGGTTCCTCTTTCCCCACAGCCCTGCCAGCATTATTTATTAGTTGATTTCATGATAGCAGCCGTTCTTTCTGGAGTGAAGTGGAATCTCAGCATTGTTTTCATTTGCATCTCTTGAATGACCAGTGATGTTGAACATTTTTTCATGTATTTATTTGCTATTTCTACTTCTTTGTCTGAGAAATGTCTGTTCATTTCAGATGCCCATTTTTGGATTGGGTCTTTAAATTTGGGAGGTCTGATCTTTTTAAGTTCTTTATAGATTCGAGATAGTAGACCTTTGTCTGAGGAAGAGCAGGTGAAGATTTTTTTCCACATTTTGGGTTGTCTCATGAAACTGCTGGTGGTTTCTCTTGCTGTGCAGAAGCCTTTTAACAAGAAGAGATCCCACTTGTTGATTGTTTGTGCTAGTTCACGGGCAACTGAAGTTTTGTTCGTAAAATCTTTTCCTACACCGATGTCTCCGAGGGTTCTACCTAACCTCTGTTTCAACTGGTTCAGAGTTTCTATTTTAATATTTAGATCTTTAATCCATTTTGATTTCAGTTTAGTGCATGGTGAGAGATACAGATCTAGTTTTAATCTTTGGCAAGTTGAAGCCCAATTTTTCCAGCACCATTTATTAAAGAGGCTATCTTTCCTCCAGTGAGGGTGTTTGGCTCCTTTATCAAAAATGAGATGGCTGTGTCTGGCGTTGTTTCTGCATCTTCTAATCTGTTCCACTGGTCCTCAAGTCTGTTTCTTTGCCAGTATCATGCTGTTTTTATCACAGTAGCTTTGTAGTAGAGTTGCAGGTTGGGGATTGTGATACCCCCTGCCATGTCTCTGTTACCTAGAATTGCTTTTGCTATTCTGGGTCTCTTCTTGTTCCAAATGAAATTTTGGATTGTTTTCTCAAGGTCCATGAAGTATGCTGCTGGGATCTCAATTGGAATTGCATTAAATCTATATAGCAGTTTTGGAAGTATGGCCATTTTCACTATATTAATCCTTCCTACCCAGGAGCAGGGGATGTCTGTCCATTTTCTGATATCATCTTCAATTTCTCTTTTCAGAGTGCCATAGTTTTCAGAGAAGAGGTCTTTGATTTCTTTCATTAGGATGATTCCTAGGTATTTCAGTTTTTTGGATGCTATTGTGAAAGGAATTATTTGCCCTATTTCTCTCTCGGTGAGTCTGTCATTGGTGTAGAGGAAAGCTATTGACTTTTGTGTGCTGACCTTGTAACCAGCTACAATTGACTGAATTTGGTTATTAAGTCTAGAAGACTTTTGGTGGAGTTCTTGGGGTCTTCTATATAGAGTATCATGTCATCTGCAAATAATGACAATTTGACTTCTTCATTACCTATCTTTATTCCTTTTATTTCTTTCTCTTGTCTAACTGCCGTGGCTAATGTTTCCAGAACACTATTGAACAAGAGTGGTGATAGTGGACATCCTTGTCTTGTTCCTGATTTTAGTGTGAAGGATTTCAGTTTTTGACCATTTAGCATGATATTGGCTGTTGGTTTTTCATAGATGGCTTCTATCAGTTTGAGGCAGAGACCATCTATTCCAATTTTTTGTAGGGTTTTTATCATAAATGCATGTTGGATTTTGTCAAATGCTTTTTCTGCGTCTATGGAGATAATCATATGGTTTTTGTCCTTGGCTCTATTGATATAGTGTATTACATTAATTGATTTTCATATATTGAACCATCTCTGCATCCCTGGGATGAATCCCACTTGATCAGGGTGTATGATCTTCTTGATGGTCTTCTGCATTCTGTTTGCCATTATCTTATTAAGGATTTTTGCATCTGTGTTCATTAGTGAGATTGGCCTATAGTTCTCTTTTTTGGTTGGGTCTTTCTCTGCTTTGGGGATCAAAGTGATGCTTGCTTCCAGGAATGAATTTGGGAGTAGTGCTTCCCTTTCAATTTCATTGAAGAGTTTAAACAGTAGTGGCAGCAGTTCCTCTCTAAATGTCTTGTAGAATTCAGCAGTGAAGCCATCAGGGCCCGGGATTTTCTTAGTTGATAAGTTTTTAATTACATTTTCAATTTCATTGGTTGACATTGGGTTGTTCAGAATTTTTAGGTCTTCTTCGTTCAACTTTGGTAATTCATATGTATCTAGGAATCTGTCCATTTCTTCTGTGTTGTCCATCTTATTGGCGTATAGGTTCTGGAAGTAGGTATTGATGATCCTCTGGATTTCTGCTGGGTCTGTTGTAATTTCACCCTTTTCATTCCTAATTGCATGGATTTGGGCCTTTTCTTTCTTTTTTCTGACAAGGTTGGCTAAAGGATTGTCAATTTTGTTGATTCTTTTGAAGAACCAACTCTTGGCTTCATTGATTTTTTGTATCATTCTCTTAGTCTTCTTTGCATTGATTTGTGCTCTGATCTTTATAACTTCCTCCCTTGTATGAGCTTTGGGGCTGTCCTGCTCTTCTTTTTCTAGAAGCTTGAGGTTCAGCATTAGGTTGTTTAATTGGGCTTGTTCTGTTTTCCTAATATGCATATTCACTACTATGAATTTCCCTCATGAGACTGCTTTCATTGTGTCCCATAGATTCCGATATGTTGTACTGTCATTGTCATTGAATTGAAGGAACTCTCTGATTTCTTCTTTAATTTCCTCTGGGACCCATTGGTTATTCAGAAGTGTGTTGTTCAATTTGCACATTTTTATGAAATTTTTTGAGTTTCTTTTGCTATGGATATCTAATTCCATCGCACTATGGTCTGATAATATACAGGGGATAACTTCAATTCCTTTGCACTTACTTAAACATGTTTTATGGGTGAGTATGTGGTCTATTTTGGAAAATGACCCATGTGCAGCTGAGAAGAATGTGTATTCTGATTTTGTGGGGGTGGAAGACTCTGTAAACACCTATTAAGTTCATTTGTTCAAGAGTTTGATTGAGTTCTAGTATTTCATTACTTATTTTAAGTCTAGTTGATCTATCTATTTGTGACAGTGGGGTGTTGAGGTCCCCCACTACAATTGTATTAGTGCATATATGACTTTTCATGTCTGTTAGTATTTGTTTTATATAGTTCGGTGCACTAGTGTTTGGTGCATAGATAGTTATGATTGTCATCTCTTCCTCTTGGATTCTTCCCTTTACAAGGATATAGTGTCCTTCTTCATCTCTCTTAATCAGTGTTGGTTTGAAATCTACTTGGTCTGCCAAGAGGATAGCTACTCCTGCTTTTTTTCAGGTTCCTGTCACATGGAGTATTGTTTTTCACCCTTTAACTTTCAGTCTATGAGTTTCCTTTTGAATTAAGTGTGTTTCTTGTATGCAGTATATTGTTGGATTTTGCTTCTTGACCCATTCTGCCAGTCTATTTCTTTTGATTGGTGAATTGAGTCCATTAACATTGATGGTTATAACTGAAACTTATTGACTTGTCATTGCCATGACATTTTCTTTTTGTTGGGTTCTCCCCCTTTCCATTTAATTTCTTGTCACGCCAGATGGGTTCATTCTGCTTTGCTTCCTGGGGTTGTGATCCTCAGTGTCTGTTCCTAGGATATTGTGTAAAATTCTTTGGAGTGCTGGTTTGGTATTCACGAAGTTCCTAAGGTGCTCTTTGTCATGAAAGTATCTTACTTCTCCATCCATTTTGAAAGATAGTTTTGCAGGGTACATCAATCTGGGTTGGAGGCTGTTTGCTTTTAGGGCTTGGAATATATCACTCCAAGCTCTTCTTGCCTTGATGGTTTGTGTTGAGAAGTCTGCTGTGATTCTGATGGGCTTTCCTTTGTATGTGATTTGTTTCTTTTCTCTGACTGCTTGGAGAACTTTGTTCTTCTGTTGTGTTTCTGGAATCTTAACAATTATATGCCTATGTGTAGATTTTTTTTGATCAAGGTTATTTGGAGTCCTATATGCCTCACTTATCTGTATGTCAAGTTCTTTCCCTCCTTGGGAAGTTTTCTGCCATCACTTCTGCGGACTTTTTTAATGTCATCTGCACTCCCTCCTGTTTCTTCATTGACTCCAATCAGTCTTATGTTATTCTTCTTTGCATCATCCAGCAGCTGCTGGACTGATTTCTCATGTTCCGTTATAATTTTGAAGCAATTTTTCTTTTCCTGGTCACTAATTGCAATCTTATCTTCTATACCTGAAATTCTGTCCTCACATTGGCTCATTCTGCTGTGTAGACTTTCAATGGAGTTTTTCATGTCCTGGAAATCTATTTGCATCTGTTTTATGGATTCCATTTGTTTCTTATGTTGGGATTCCATCATGTTCCTCAGCTCCTCTCTAGATTTATTAATCATGTCTTGCACTAGGGGCACAATTTCTCCTGTTATCTGAGAAATTATTTCTGATTTCATTTTTTCCAGATCCCCTTTTGTTGCCAGTTCAGTGGGTCCAGGTGGTTGAGTGCCAGAGTGTTCCATCTCATTTCCCTTTGAGGTTGCTGTAGGTGATCTGGAAGTCTGGTTTTGAGACTTATTTACGTGCTTTCTCATTTCAACTGGGGCGGAGCTCTGTTAGCGCCTGCACAGATTACCTCCTCTGAGCTGGGAGACATGGGATGGGGCCGGGAGTAGCGGTAGGGATGGTGACTCAAAAGCCCTTTCCTGTGGGCTCGGAGCAGTGAGAGGGATGGTTGCTGGGAAGCCCCTTCCTCTGAACCAGGAGCAGTGGGATGGCGGCTCAGAAGCCCCTACCTCTGGGCCAGGAGCGGTGCAAGGGATGGTGGCCCGGAAGCCCCTTCTTCTGGGCCAGGAGCAGTGGGACAGAAGGTGGCCCAAAAGCCCTTTCCTCTGGGCTGGGAGCAGCGGTAGGGATGGTGACTGGGAAGCCCCTTCCTCTGGACCAGGAGCAGTGGGACAGCGGCTCAGAAGCCCCTACCTCTGGGCCAGGAGCAGCAGGACTCAGTACCTTGGTCTGGTGGTCTGGTGTCCTCTGCATCTTTGCAGTGTGGAACCAGGAGGCTGCCTGTCTGCAGCAGGGTGATTTGGCATCTTCCATGTTACTCAGGACCTCGGTAGGGCATGGGCAGACATGT
This sequence comes from Heterocephalus glaber, assembly GCF_053883595.1. NCBI lineage: Eukaryota > Metazoa > Chordata > Mammalia > Rodentia > Bathyergidae > Heterocephalus > Heterocephalus glaber. Next base: position 59,674 of record NW_028258352.1, on the reverse strand, counting down.
CTGTCTGCAGCGGGGTGATTCAGCAAGTTCTGTGTGACTGAGGACCTCGGTAGGGCGTGCACAGACCTGCCTGTCTGCAGCGGGCTGATTTGGTGTGCTCTGTGCGACTCAGGACCTCGGTAGGGTGTGCACAGACCTGCCTGTCTGCAGCAGGCTGATTCAGCATGTTCTGTGCAACTCAGGACCTTGGTAGGGCCTCAATCTTTTATTAATACATGTTTGCAGTACACACATTCCTTGTCCAGAGTTGGTACTTGTATATAACACATCTTTTTTCATCTCTTTCCCCTCCCCTTGGCTCCCCCTCCATCCATTGCTTGGCCCCCTTCTCTTTTGCAAAAGATCTATTCTCTATTTCCTATTATCTAGCTTTTATTTTGCTCTTTCTTTATAATTTGCTTTCCTATATAAGAGAAACCATATATTTAGGTGCCTGATTTATTTCACTTAACATTATGGTCTCAAGGTACACCCATTTTCCTACAAATGACTCAAGTTTATCCTTCTTGATGACAGAGTGGTACTCCATTATATATAAATACCACACTTTCTTTATCCATTCATGAGATGAGGAATTCTTAGCCACTATATATTCATCAACCCTTTAGGAAAACAACTGTGAAAATCTTAAATATTTCCTTTTTTTTTTTGTCCATTGCTGGGGACTGAACCTAGGGCCTCATAAATGCTCTACCATAGGCCTTAGCCAGATATTTGCAACTTTTGTCTCAGTAATTCCATTCCTCGAAAGCAATCCTACCAAAATACATAAATTGGCAGATATATACACATAGCAGTGTTTACTGAAGCTTTGTTTATAGTAGCAAAAAGGGGAGAAATTATCCCTCATTTGGATATTGGCTAAATGGCACAGAATTCAGCCATCAACAGGGAAGGGCATAGTGGTACATGTCTATGATCCCAGCACTCAGCAGGCTGAGGTAGGAGGATCGCCGTAAGTTCAAGGCCAGACTGAGCTACACAGTGAATTTGTGAGCCCTTGTCCCAAAACAAACAAACAAACAAAAACAATGATATAGCTAGGTGCAATGCCTATAGCTCCAGACACTTTGTTAGGCTGAGGCAAGGGTATCACTTGAGCCCAAGAGTTCAAGACCAGCTTGGGCAACATAGTAAGATCCCATTTCAAAAAAAAAAAAAAAAGGAGTAGTGACATTATTGTATGACTATGTTAGTGTCAGCACATTTTTATTGTATTTATATCTGAAATAACAGAAGTAAAATGTTGGAGTAAAATGTTACATCATTCATCTATATTGTTTGCAATTTTTATCCCAAGCAAAAATTACTTTTTTTTTTTTGAGACAAGGTCTTGCTACATTGCTGAGGTTGGTCTTGAATTCCTGGGCTCAGGTGACACTCTTGAAATTAAATTCAGGAAACTAAACATTTCCTTAAACCTCACATTTAAACTACTGGTAATGAAATAAAAGTGCTCTTCTTGATTATAACACACACACACACATACACTCTCTTACTTGATAAATATAGTGTTTAATATGTTATTCTTTCTTTTCAGGTTCTGTTCCTTCACTCAAATGCTCAAATACATCCAATTTTCATGTGCCCTCTGCCTAACCCCACTTTGGGTAAACTGAAAAAACTCTAACTTTAGGGTCCCCTTATCATTATGGTCTCAAAGCAAGATTCAGTCTGGAACTACCCTTTCATTTGAAACTCTTATTAAAATACCACACTACAACTCCTTCAAGTATAAATGAACCCCAGAATCTGACGAGAGGCTTCCTTTATTGCGCCTTGTAATGACTAAGTTCTGTGCTTCTCCTGTAATACATCTTTCATTTGATTACAACATATCAAAGGATTTTATATGCTTTTCTCATTAATCTTTTAAAGTTTATTTTAACTGGTACACAAAATATAAAAATTATACATATTAGTGAGGTACCATGTAATATTTGATACATATGTACACTGTATAATGTTTAAACTCATTACATCTTTATTTAGGACACTGTTACAGTCTTTTCAAGATGAAAATGAAGAACAGAAATTCAGCAACCTATCACTTTAAAGTTATAAAGCAAAAGGAGTGTCAGTCAGCAAAAGAAAAACCTTAAGTCTCCAGCAAAAGACTGGACACCAGTTTTACACCATTCACCTCTAGGGTGAACCATAAAGCTTTGAAATCAACTTCAGCAAGCATTCAGATTGAATACAGTCACATTGCCTTACTACTTACCACCACCTAGCAAGAACAGCCTCACATCTTGTAATGGTCTTTTTTTAGTATGCTGAAGCCAATAAAATCCTTTCCATTCAACAAGAGAAACACGTTCTGAAATATTTAATAACTTTCCTGCAGCCTATTTACATTTCTGTGCAACTCAACTAGTCTCAACTCGAGTCAGAACATAAGAAAAATACTTTAATTAGGCAGGGGGTGTGGCTCAATGTTAAAGCCATGTGCTTAGCACAATGGGTTTGATCCACAGCATCAAAACAGGAAGAAAGACAGAAAAAGAAAGGTATTTTGGTTGTATAATGACTTGCCTAGGAATCTGCTTAGCACAACTTAAATCTAAATCTTTCTTAAGTACCTCTTCTGTTCCAGAAACAGAGCTCAGCACTGTCAAAATAAAAATAAAATGGAAAAGACACTTTTCTGGCTCCCATGAAATTCCAGTGGCAGGGGCAATGCAGACAAAATTACCTGTACTATGATATTGAATCTCTAGCTCCCTAATTTTTATTGTTTGTTTGTTTTGAGACAGGGTTTTGCTGTGTGGTTCAGGCTGGTCTTGAACTCACTGTGTAGCCCAAGCTGGCCTTGAACTCAAGGCAATCCTTCTGCCTCAGCCTCCCAAGTGCTGGGGTTACAGGCACATGCTACCATGCTCCGCTACCTCCTTAACTTTGAATAAGGACTTGTCATTAAGAAAATAGTAGCAGTTATGACTATGGATTAGTACTTTAATTCAATATTTTATCTTCCCACTCTTTCTCTCTAGACACTTATCTACATTTGTAAATACCATGCCTACTAGAAGGAAGCAGAATTCCTTAGAAATAGCTGATTCTAGGTGTGGAGCATGAAGTGAATTTGGTGAATTTGTAACATCTTAGGGTGCTCAGAAACCAAGGAAATGCCCAAAGGGGGCATGCCAAATGAACCGAGGAGTGAACCCAGAGGAGCTTAATGTGGTGTGGCCTGTCTAGGGCAATATCAACAAAATATAATAAGGCTGGGGTATATCTCAGAGCACTTGCTTAGCATGGACAAAGCCCCAAGTTCAATCCCAGCACCACAAAAAAAGAAAAATATACATATAAATACCTAGGTATGTGTATAACCGTGTAAGATAATAGATACTATGAAAGAATAAAAGGATGGAAGATGAAGCTCTTCTCTAGAGATGAATGCTAACTAACAAGTGGAAAGAAAAAACAGAATTAGGAAGATTACCATTTTGTAACCTTAATATATTCACCAAGATCCTAAAACAACTGAATAAAAGGTTGAGGGAATGGATGCTCACATGACATCAAGTTTTACCCCACAGACAATTTATTAATTGCAACAAGGAAGGCATGGTCAAGCGTGCTGCCACCACGAGTGGGACAACCAGGCATTATGCGTCACCTCAAGCCATGCAGTGAGATACAGCACCGCCCAGGACCCTTCTCACCAAAACTTGTTAGTATACAACTCCTCAGAAAGAGAAGAGGGGAAAACAGGACAAAAATCAGAATGTGGGTCACTGTACTGGAAAACCTGCTTGGCCTCCTAACAAAGCTCCAAGTTCATAAAAAATAAATTAATTCTGGAAAAACACACACACATACAACCATGGCATGGACTTGGACTTCCAGGAAGAGAGAGATATACTTTTTATTATTATTCTAAGTAAATTAAAACTCTGGACATCGGATATAAAACAAATATAAGAAGGTTTTGAAAGGAGTAGAGAAAGCAGCAGACTGTCAGGGAACTCAGAGCCCAAAGAACACTTTTATTGATAAGTCAGTCACTGGGTTTTCTTTTTGCCTCATTATTACAGACCTGGAGCTGGAGAAGTGGGCAATTTAGAAACACCAAAGAACACTGGTAAAAAGAGCTCCAAGAAAAGCTCCTGGTTTCTCTAGCCAAAATACCAGGAAAAGAACAATCTAATGAAACAGAACACATTTAGACCATACTGCTCTTCTCCAGCCACATACAACTCCCCAAAATGCTGCCCTACCCCATCTAGACTTCCACAGTCATAAAGTGTAAGACCAAGGGCCTTACCAAACGCTCCGAGGAGCTGACTATAGTGAAGCACACCCAGGGATCCCAGCGGTGCCTCCAGAATGTAAGGCCAAGGGCCTTACCAAATGCTCCAAGGAGCTGAAGTGGAGCACACCCGGGGATCCCAGCAGTGCCTCCAGAATGTAAGACCAAGGCCTTACCAAATGCTCCAAGGAGCTGACTACAGCGAAGACCACCCGGGAAGGAACACACCGGCCATGTTGGGAAAACAGACCTTTATTAGTCTGGCCAGACGGCACTCCCGAAGCAAAATAGTTCAGAGAGGCAACTGGCTCAGAATCCAAGGCTGTTTTTATAGGGGGTTGAGGGGGAAGTTAACATATCAAAGAAAAGGGGACAAAGGTTAGTGGTCCACTGTCACATATTGATGGTTAGCAGACATCTGTAGCTTGTTCTAACAATTGTGGTGCCTGGAATATCAGTTCCGGATAAACAAAGATTTGAGTAGTTTACTCTGGGACCCTAGGTCGGTTACAGATCCCTATGTAGCATCTCTAGACTAACAAACATCTCCATCCATTAACTCACATTTTAATCACAATGGGGCTAGAGGAAAAAGGGGCAAAGGTTATGCAGTCCCACAAAAGATGAAACAAGGTACCCAGTACCCCCATTAGTGAAGTATCAGGGAAGGCTGAATAAAGACCAAGGCTTTTATTCCTGCCTTGCAGTAATGAGGTATCCACCGCCAACCCCCAGAAGTACCAATGGAGTCTAAACTTCCATTCTGTCTTAGGTCAGCTTTTTTTGGGGGGGGGGCTGTTTTTTGAGTGTAACAAAGTATCTCAGTACTCATTAATTGGTTGTGGGAGGTGCAACAAGTACCACAAAAAAGACAAGTGCAAAACAAATTGTTCTGGTTGGAAAACGTAGTGAGTCACAAGGCAATCAGGACAAAATTTTCATCTCAAAATGCACTGAGTACCAAAGTCAATGAGTTTCAAAGCAATTGATTACCAAGGTATGACTGTATCCCAGGCTGAGTATTTTATAAAGAAAAGAGGTTTATTTAGCTCAAAGTTCTGAAAGTCCAAGAGCAAGGCACTGGCCTGTAAGCAGCTCCTGGTGGATCCAGCCTTCCTGCTGGATCCTGACAAGGTGGAGGGCACCCTGTAATGAGACAGAGCTAGAGAGCACTTTTAATAACAAAGTCACTCTAGTGACAACCCATTACTTCAAGGAGACCCTTTGTGACCCAGTCAACTCTTGACTGTCCCACCTGGTTCCACCTCATAACATCTCACAATGGGGATTAAATTACTTGAGTTTTGGTGGGAACATTCAATTCATGGCACATTCCCATCTAGTAGGATGACAGGACCCCTTCCCCTTCCTGCTGGCTGGTATCAGACCAGAAGAAATTCAGTGATGTTACCTGTGCCCAGAGGTAATGCAGCTATCCTTCCTTTCTTCCCCCACAGTGCAATGAGGGCATTGTGGTAAGTACCACCCCCAGTCCAGAGGGATCCAGGAGGCCTACTTGAGAACCAGAACACCCATCTCCACTTGGCAGTAACACTGAGTATCAGCATAACCTGAACTCAGCTTGGTGGCGTATTCCTGAAACCCTAGCACTTAGGAGACTGAGGCAGGAGGATCAACCTGAGTTCAAGGCCAGCCTGAGCTACACAGTGAGTTCAAGGCCAGCCTGAAGTACACAGCGAGACCCTGTCACAAACAAACACCCAAACAAACTAAAAACAAAAACAGGAGCAAAGTGAAAGCCTAGACTTTACCCCCATTCAGAAGTAACAAGTTGTCCCTCCCTTATATGTTTCTAATAGCATGTCAGAAAAATGTGTTCAAAAGAGCCAGCCAAAGCCAGGCATGGTAGCCACATCTCTAATCCCAGCACTCTGGAAGTCTGAGGCAGGAGGATCACAAGTTCAAACCCAGTCTGGGCAACTTAGTGACTTAGTAAAACCCTGTCTCAAAATTAAAAACAAAAATGGAAATGGAGCTTAATGTGAAGGTCCCAGCTTCAATCGCCAGTACTACAAAACAAAAAAGAAAAAGAAAAAAAAAGAAAAGAAAAGGCAATCCAGTCAAAATAGATTTCAATAAGATCTAGCTACCCTAAAAGAACAAAACAGTTGAAGTGTGGCTCAGGGGTAAGAGCACTTGCCTAGCAAGTGCAAGGCCCTGGTTGCATCCCCAACACCATGGAAAAGAAAAAGGGCAAAAGACAATGCAGTCAACAGAAAGGAAATGATGAAAGAAGAAATCTAAGAATAAGGAAGAAAGGCATAACATGGTAAACATACTGTGGAAGTATTTACAATAAAATTTCTATCTTCTCTTAAAAGTTCTAAATTATGTTTGATGAATAAAATAAAAATTATAACCCTGCCTGATGCGCTTCTAAATGTATGTTGAGATTTATAAATGGGGAAAAGAAAGAGAGATGAGGTTTCTACACCACACTAATATAAAATAATGACACTAGCAGATGGTGAAAAGTTGTGTATCAAAGTAATACTGTGAGCAACCATAAAGAAGACTATATAGAGGGTCAATTAAAAAGACTTTAGAAGCTGTAGCCTGCATGATAAAGCATGAGAAGGTTATAAAAGGCATACAGATTGGAAAGAAATAAAACTGTCCTTATTTGCACATCATGATTGTGTATATAGAAAACAAAAGGCAACCTAATTTTTTTGGCAACCTAATTTTTTAAAGCCCTAAAACTAGTAAGTTTAATGAGTTCATAAAATACATGATAAACATACAAAAATCAACTCCATCTTTACATACTAGAAAGGAACATATGGTCACTGAAATACAAATATGATATTCTTAATTATTCACAAAAAATTACTTACAAGATTTTTTTTTTTTCCTACCGGGGATCGAACTCGGGTCCTTGTGCTTGCACTGCAGGTGGCAAAACCACTGAGCTAAATCCCCAGCCCTACTTACAAGATATTAATCTAACAAAATGTGTACCAAATGTGTATGCTGAAAACTACATAATGCTGATGAAAGAAACCAAAGAAGACCTAGAGTGAGACATACCATGCATATGGATTGGAAATTTTAATATACTAAAAATATCAATTCTATCCAAATTATTACACAGGTTAAAACACTTTCTATCGCACTCCTAGAAGGAGTTTACATAGATATAGACAAGATTATCCTAAAATTTATATAGAAATGCAAAGGAACTAGACTAAAGCAAATTTGCAAAAGAATAATAAAGTGAGAAGAATTAATCTACCCAGTTTCGAGACTTACATAGCTACAGTAATCAAGACTGTGACACTGACACACAACAGACACATAGATCAATGGAACCAGACAGAACTAAGAAGCACACACAAATATGTACAAATGATTTTTGACAAATACGCTGAAGCAATTCAGTGAAGGAAGATAGTTTTTTCAATAAATGATGTGGAATCAATGGACATCCATAGACAAAAAAGATAAACCTCGACCTGAGTCTCATACATCATACAAAAATCAACTCAAAACGAATCAAGAACTTAAATATGAAATGTAAATCAATAAAAAATTTAGACCTGAGTGTGGTAGCACATGGCTATAATTCTAGCTATGAAGCAAGAGGATCACCAAGTTCGGGGCCAGCCTGGCAACTCAGCAAGATCATGTCTCAAAATAAATTTGTAAAAGGCTAAGAGATGTAGCTCAGTAGTACAGCACTTGACTAGTATGCATGAGGCCTGGGTTCAATTCCTGGTACAAAAATAATATTTGTGTCATATACATGTACCAACTGCTCACAGTGAATGTACTCATTATGCACTGTACACACGTACTAATAAAAAAAATAACAGGTGAAAATCTTTGGATGCAAGGGAGGTCAAAAATTTCTTTGACTTGCCAAAAAGGTGGGTTGCAGCAAAGCTGTAGTGGGCTAAAGATATTACTATGGATGGTAAAGTAATAATTACAGTGAAGTATGGTTGGCTTTGTAATATTAATAGGTGTAGTGTGGGGCCGGGGATTTAGCTCAGTGGTTCTGCCGCCTGCTGTGCAAGTGCAAGGACCCGAGTTTGATCCCCAGTACCAAGAAAAAAAAAAATAGGTGTAGTGTGTATACCAGTAATATCACAAAAAAGAGGGAAAAGGAATAGTGCTAAAAAGTGCAAAATTTTTCTATATCTCATTAGAATTAAGTTAGTAAAATCTGAGGTACATTCTGCTAAGATGTACATGGTACATCCTAGACAGATTACTTAGAAAAAAACCCCAAAGAAATGCAGTGCAGGGCCAGGGATTTAGCTCAGTGGTTTTGCCCCCTGCTGTGCAAGCACAAGGACTCGAGTTCAATCCCCAGTACCAAAAAAAAAAAAAAAAAAAAAGAAAAAGAAATGCAGTGGAAAAAATCATTAAAGGAATTTAAAGCTTTGTATTAATTTTCTCATGCTGAAATTAGAGACATTTATAGCTAAGTGGATGCACATTGAGGCAATACTCTTAAGTGAAATAAATAGGACACACATATGTAAATACTGAATAGTTTCTCTGGTGTGAGAAACTGAAAGTGTAAATAAGGACTAAATGTATAATAGGTAATGTGAAATAGGAAGAAAAGGGGCAAAGGGGAAGGAAGTGGGAAGGCTAGGGGAAAGGATAGAAGGGAATGGGATTAATATGAGAAAATGGAAAAATAGGAACCAAATCTTTGTAAATAGGGAGGAATGGAGGGGTTGAAGGGAGGGCTGGGCAAGGGTGAAAAATAAGAACCAAGAGAGACTATGTAAAGGTGCAAATTTCCAAGGATGAATGTCATTATATTGTATACCTAAAATGTACCAATGATTAGAATGAATAATCGATAATGTAAAATAGGAAGAGAAGGTCCAAAGGGGTAGGGGTAGTGGGAGGGGCAGGGGAAAGGAAAGAAGGGAAAGAAAAAATGATGAGAAATGGAAAAAATGGAAATAACGTCTTTGTAAATAGGGAAGGGTGGAGGGCGTGAAGGGAGGGCTAGGAATGGGGAAAAAATAAGAACCAAGATGCATTATGTAAAGGTACAATTCCCAATGAGAAATGTAATTGTGTTGTATACCTACAATGTACCAATAAAAGAATTTAATACAAAAAAAATTTCTCATGCTGCAGGAATAAATTACCACAAACTCTGACTTAAAACAACAGAAATTTATTTTCTCCCAGTTCTGCAGGCCAGAAGTCTGACAGCAGGTATTTACAAGGCTCTGCTCCCTCCGACAGCTCTAGGGATGGAAACTTCCTGGCCACTCCCAGCTTCCAATGGCTTCCATTAACCCTAGGTGTCCCTTGGCTTTTAGCTGCATCACTCATATCTATCTGAAGGAAGGAAATAATAAAGTTTAGAGCAGAAAAGAGGAAATAGGGAATAGGAAAACAGCAGAGAGAAGAAATAAAACCAAAACTGGGTTCATTAAATAGTTTTTAAAAATTGATGCATAGATTAGAAACAAAAAAAAGGAAAACTCAAATTACTAAAATCAGAAATAAAAAGGAAAGATTTTTAATGACCTTATAGAAATAAAAAGCAGTATGAAAGCCTACCATGAACAAAGTTCACCAACAAATTAGATAACTTTAGAAGAACTTGACAGATTCCCAGGAAGACACCAACTGCAAAATTTACTCAAGAAGAAATAGACATTCCAAATACAGCTGTAACAAGTGAAGAGACTGAATTAGTAATCAAAGAAAATCTCAGGCCCAGATTTCACTGATAAATTCTATCAAATATTGAAATAAGAGTATAAATTCTTCACAAACTGTCCCAGAAAAACACAGGAGAGGGAACACTTCCCAATTTATTTATGAGACAAGTACTATCCCAGTATACACACCACACAAAGATATCACAAAAAAGAATACTACACACCAGTATCTCTTCTGAATACAGGTATGGAAAGCCTCTACAAAATATTAGCAAACCAATTCCAGCAATGTATTAAAAAACTATACACCCTGACCCTGTGGGATTTATGCAAGAATAATTCAAAATGCTTAACATCTGAAAATCAATTAATAATATCAATAGAATAAACAGAATAACAGGACCAACTCAATATACATAGGGAAAACATTGCAAACCAGGCATGGTAGTACATGTCTGTAATCCCAGAATCTGGGATGCTGAGGTAAAAAAAGGCTCACAAATTCAAGCCAAGCCTGGGCAATTTAAGGAGGCCCCTCTAAGAGAAAGAAAGAAAAAAAGAAAGAACACTTGAAAAAAAAAAAATCAACCAGCTTTCATTATTTTTTTTTTTTTCAAAAAACTAAGGATACAGGGCCGGGGATTTAGCTCAGTGGTTCCGCTGCCTGCCTTGCAAGCACAAGGACCCAAGTTTGATCCCTGGTACCAAAAAGGAAGGAAGGAAGGAAAGAAAGAAAGAAAGAAAGAAAAAAGAAAGAAAGAAAGAAAGAAAGAAAGAAAGAAAGAAAGAAAGAAAGAAAGAAAAGAAAGAAAGAAAGAAATTTCCTCTACCTAAAATAAAGCCAAAATACTAAAACCTTACATCTAGTATCATACTTAATGGTGAAAGACAGGGTGATTTCTCTCTAAGATCAGGAACAAGACAAAGATATCCACTCTGTCTATTTAACATTGTACTGAAGCATCTAGACAGGTCAATTAGGCAACAAAAGAAAGGAAAAGACATCTAGATTAGGCATGAAAAAATAAAACTACTCTACTCACAGCTGACATGGTCTCATAATTAGAGAATCCTAGGGAATCTACTAAGACATTGTCCAAGTGCATCAAGTTTTCAGAACACAATAAAATATACAAAATTAATTGTATTTCTATTTACTGGCAATGTACTATCTAAAAATGAAGTTAAGAAACTAATTCCATTTACAATAGCAACAAAAAATATAAACAGAATTAGGAGCAAATTTACCCAAAGAACTTAGTGTAAAATTTACACTCTGATTTAACAATGTTTTGAAGTTCTCAAAGAAGATTTAAATAAATGGAAAACACCTCATGTTTATGGACCAGAAGACTTAATATTGTTGAGATAGCAACATTCTCCAAATTGATCCATATATTCAGTGTGATCCCTTCAAAAACCTCAACTGACTCCAATGTAGAAATTAACAAAATGTTTCTAAAATTCATATGGAATTGTAAGACAATGAGTAAAGAGTCTAGAATAGCTAACAATCTTGAAAAATGAGAGCAAAGTACGATGATTCATATTTCCCAATTTCAAAACTTACTGCACAGCAAAGGTAATCATGACAGTGTGGTACTGGCAAAGAGACAGACACATTATCAATGGAATAGAATTGAGATACAGAAATAAACTCCAGCATCTATGGTAACTGATTTTTTTTTTGAGGCAGGGTCTCGCTTTGTAGTTCAGTCTGGCTTTGAACTCACTATGTAGTCCAGGCTGGCCTCAAACTTGCAGCAATCCTTCTGCCTCAGCCTCCTGAGTGCTGGGATTACAGGCATGTGGCACCACACCCAGCAGTAACTGACTTTCAAAACGGGCACTAACGGGCCAGGGATTTAACTCAGTGGTGATCTCACCTGCCTCACAAGTACAAGGTCCTGAGTTTGATCCCTGATACCAAAAAAAAAAAAAAAAGAAAAGGCATTAAGACCATTCCAGGGGAAAGGTATTCTTTTTAATAAATAGGTCTGGGTAGACTTCCAGATCACCTACAGCAACCTCAAAGGGAAATGAGATGGAACACTCTGGCACTCAACCACCTGGACCCACTGAACTGGCAACAAAAGGGGATCTGGAAAAAATGAAATCAGAAATAATTTCTCAGATAACAGGAGAAATTGTGCCCCTAGTGCAAGACATGATTAATAAATCTAGAGAGGAGCTGAGGAACATGATGGAATCCCAACATAAACAAATGGAATCCATAAAACAGATGCAAATAGATTTCCAGGACATGAAAAACTCCATTGAAAGTCTACACAGCAGAATGAGCCAATGTGAGGACAGAATTTCAGGTATAGAAGATAAGATTGCAATTAGTGACCAGGAAAAGAAAAATTGCTTCAAAATTATAAGGGAACATGAGAAATCAATCCAGCAGCTGCTAGATGATGCAAAGAAGAATAACATAAGACTGATTGGAGTCAATGAAGAAACAGGAGGGAGTGCAGATGACATTAAAAAAGTCCACAGAAGTGATGGCAGAAAACTTCCCAAGGAGGGAAAGAACTTGACATACAGATAAGTGAGGCATATAGGACTCCAAATAACCTTGATCAAAAAAAATCTACACATAGGCATATAATTGTTAAGATTCCAGAAACACAACAGAAGAACAAAGTTCTCCAAGCAGTCAGAGAAAAGAAACAAATCACATACAAAGGAAAGCCCATCAGAATCACAGCAGACTTCTCAACACAAACCATCAAGGCAAGAAGAGCTTCCAGTGACATATTCCAAGCCCTAAAAGCAAACAGCCTCCAACCCAGATTGATGTACCCTGCAAACTATCTTTCAAAATGGATGGAGAAATAAGATACTTTCATGACAAAGAGCACCTTAGGAACTTCGTGAATACCAAACCAGTGCTCCAAAGAATTTTACACAATATCCTAGGAACAGACATTGAGGATCACAACCCCAGGAAGCAAAGCAGAATGAACCCATCTGGCGTGACAAGAAATTAAATGGAAAGGGGGAGAACCCAACAAAAAGAAAATGTCATGGCAATGACAAGTCAATAAGTTTCAGTTATAACCATCAATGTTAATGGTCTCAATTCACCAATCAAAAGAAACAGGCTGGCAGAATGGGTCAAGAAGCAAAATCCAACAATATACTGCATACAAGAAACACACTTAATTCAAAAGGAAACTCATAGACTGAAAGTTAAAGGGTGGAAAACAATACTGCATGCGACAGGAACCTGAAAAAAAGCAGGAGTAGCTATCCTCTTGGCAGATCAAGTAGATTTCAAACCAACACTGATTAAGAGAGACAAAGAAGGACACTACATCCTTGTAAAGGGAAGAATCCAAGAGGAAGAGATGACAATCATAACTATCTATGCACCAAACACTAGTGCACCCAACTATATAAAACAAATACTAACAGACATGAAAAGTCATATATACACTAATACAATTGTAGTGGGGGACCTCAACACCCCACTGTCACAAATAGATAGATCAACTAGACTTAAAATAAGTAATGAAATACTAGAACTCAATCAAACTCTTGAACAAATGAACTTAACAGATGTTTACAGAGTCGTCCACTCCACAAAATCAGAATACACATTCTTCTCAGCTGCACATGGGTCATTCTCCAAAACAGACCACATACTCACACATAGAACATGTTTAAGTAAGTGCAAAGGAATTGAAGTTATCCCTTGTATATTATCAGACCACAGTGTGATGAAATTGGAGAGCCATAGCAAAAGAAACTCAAAAAATTTCATAAACACGTGGAAATTGAACAACACACTTCTGAAGAACAAATGGGTCACAGAGGAAATTAAAGAAGAAATCAGAGAGTTCCTTCAATTCAATGATAATGACAGTACAACATATCAGAATCTATGCGACACAATGAAAGCAGTCTTATGAGGGAAATTCATAGCAGTGAATACACATATTAGGAAAACAGAACAAGCCCAATTAAACAACCTGATGCTGAACCTCAAGCTTCTAGGAAAAGAGGAGCAGGACAACCCCAAAGCTCATACAAGGGAGGAAATTATAAAGGTCAGAGGAGAAATCAATGCAATGGACACTAAGAGAACGATACAAAAAAATCAATGAAGCCAAGAGTTGGTCCTTTGAAAGAATCAACAAAATTGACAAACCTTTAGCCAACCTTGTCAGAAAAAGGAAAGAAAAGGCCCAAATCCATGCAATTAGGAATGAAAAGGGTGAAATTACAACAGACCCAGCAGAAATCCAGAGGATCATCAATACCTACTTCCAGAACCTATACGCCAATAAGATGGACAACACAGAAGAAATGGACAGATTCCTAGATACATATGAATTACCAAAGTTGAATGAAGAAGACCTAAAAATTCTGAACAACCCAATATCAACCAATGAAATTGAAAATGTAATTAAAAACTTATCAACTAAGAAAATCCCGGGCCCTGATGGCTTCACTGCTGAATTCTACAAGATGTTTAGAGAGGAACTGCTGCCACTACTGTTTAAACTCTTCAATGAAATTGAAAGGGAAGCACTACTCCCAAATTCATTCCTGGAAGCAAGCATCACTTTGATCCCCAAAGCAGAGAAAGACCCAACCAAAAAAGAGAACTATAGGCCAATCTCACTAATGAACACAGATGCAAAAATCCTTAATAAGATAATGGCAAACAGAATGCAGAAGACCATCAAGAAGATCATACACCCTGATCAAGTGGGAGTCATCCCAGGGATGCAGAGATGGTTCAATATACGAAAATCAATTAATGTAATGCACTATATCAACAGAGCTAAGGACAAAAACCATATGATTATCTCCATAGATGCAGAAAAAGCATTTGACAAAATCCAACATGCATTCGTGATAAAAACCCTACAAAAAATTGGAATAGATGGTCTCTATCTCAAAATGATAGAAGCCATCTATGAAAACCCAACAGCCAATATCATGCTAAATGGTCAAAAACTGAAATCCTTCACACTAAAATCAAGAACAAGACAAGGATGTCCACTATCACCACTCTTGTTCAATAGTGTTCTGGAAACATTAGCCACGGCAATTAGACAAGAGAAAGAAATAAAAGGAATAAAGATAGGTAATGAAGAAGTCAAATTGTCATTATTTGCAGATGACATGATACTCTATATAGAAGACCCCAAGAACTCCACCAAAAGTCTTCTAGACTTAATAACCAAATTCAGTCAATTGTAGCTGGTTACAAGGTCAGCACACAAAAATCAATAGCTTTCCTCTACACCAATGACAGACTCACTGAGAGAGAAATAGGGCAAATAATTCCTTTCACAATAGCATCCAAAAAACTGAAATACCTAGGAATCATCCTAATGAAAGAAATCAAAGGCCTCTTCTCTGAAAACTATGACACTCTGAAAAGAGAGATTGAAGATGATATCAGAAAATGGACAGACATCCCCTGCTCCTGGGTAGGGAGGATTAATATAGTGAAAATAGCCATACTTCCAAAACTGCTATATAGATTTAATGCAATTCCAATTGAGATCCCAGCAGATCTTCATAGATCTTCATAGACCTTGAGGAAACAATCCAAAAATTCATTTGAAGCAAGAAGAGACCCAGAAGAGCAAAAGCAATTCTAGGTAACAGAGACATGGCAGGGGGTATCACAATCCCCAACCTGCAACTCTACTACAAAGCTACTGTGATAAAAACAGCATGATACTGGCAAAGAAACAGACTTGAGGACCAGTGGAACAGATTAGAAGATGCAGAAACAATACCAGACACACTCAACCATCTCATCTTCGACAAAGGAGCCAAACACCCTCAGTGGAGGAAAGATAGCCTCTTTAATAAATGGTGCTGGAAAAATTGGGCTTCAACTTGCCAAAGATTAAAACTAGACCTGTATCTCTCACCATGCACTAAACTGAAATCAAAATGTATTAAAGATCTAAATATTAAAATAGAAACTCTGAACCAGTTGGAAGAGAGGTTAGGTAGAACCCTTGAAGACATCGGTGTAGGAAAAGATTTTATGAACAAAACCTCAGTTGCCTGTGGACTAGCACAAACAATCAACAAGTGGGATCTCTTCTTATTAAAAAGCTTCTGTACAGCAAGAGAAACCACTAGCAGTGTGAAGAGACAACCCAAAATGTGGGAAAAAATCTTCACCTGCTCTTCCTCAGACAAAAGTCTATTATCTTGAATCTATAAAGAACTTAAAAAGATCAGACCTCCCAAATTTAAACACCCAATCCAAAAATGGGCATCTGAAATGAACAGACATTTCTCAGACAAAGAAGTAGAAATAGCAAATAAATACATGAAAAACTGTTCAACATCACTGGTCATTCGACAGATGCAAATGAAAATGCTGAGATTCCACTTCACTCCAGAAAGAATGGCTGCTATCATGAAATCAACCAATAAAAAATGCTGGCAGGGCTGTGGGGGAAGAGGAACCCTGCTCCACTGCTGGTGGGAGTGTAGACTAGTGCAACCACTGTGGAAATCAGTATGGAGATCCCTCAAAGAACTAGGACTGGAAGTCCCATTTGACCCCACTATTCCACTGGCTGGGGATCTTCCCCAAACAATTAAATAATCATACCACAGTGATATATGTGCACCCATGATCATAGCAGCGCAGTGTGTAATAGCTAAAACTTGGAAACAGCCCAAATGCCCATCAACTGGAGTGGATAAAGAAAATGTGTTTTTATAAAATGGAGTACTACTCAGCCATAAAAAATGAGAAATTAGAGACATTTATAGCTAAGTGGATGCACATTGAGGCGATATTCTTAAGTGAAATAAATAGGACACACGTGTAAATACCGAATAATTTCTCTGGTGTGAGAAACTGAAAGTGTAAATAAGGACTAAATGTATAATAGGTAATGTGAAATAGGAAGAAAGGGGGCAAAGGGGAAGGAAGTGGGAAGGCTAGCAGAAAGCACAGAAGGGAATGGGATTAATATGAGAAAATGGAAAAATAGGAACAAAATCTTTGTAAATAGGGAGGAATGGAGGGGTTGAAGGGAGGGCTGGGCAAGGGTGAAAAATAAGAACCAAGAGAGACTATGTAAAGGTGCAAATTTCCAAGGATGAATGTCATTATATTGTATACCTAAAATGTACCAATGATTAGAATGAATAATCGAAAATGTAAAATAGGAAGAAAAGGTCCAAAGGGTTAGGGGTAGTGGGAGGGGCAGGGGAAAGGAAAGAAGGGAAAGGAAAAATGATGAGAAATGGGAAAAATGGAAATAAAGTCTTTGTAAATAGGGAAGGGTGGAGGGTGTGAAGGGAGGGCTAGGAATGGGGAAAAAATAAGAACCAAGATGCATTATGTAAAGGTACAATTCCCAATGAGAAATGTAATTGTGTTGTATACCTACAATGTACCAATAAAAGAATTTAATATAAAATAATAAATAAATAAATAAGTCTCAGTAATCAATAGTCCCATGTGAAAGAATGAAGGCAGACCCTTCCTTATACCCTATACAAAACTTAATTTCAAATGGATCAAATATTTAAATATAAAGGTGAACACTATAACATTCTTAGAAAAAATAGGAATAAATTATAAAGGCCTTAGATTTGGCACAAAATATTCTTATCCATGACATAAAAAGCATAAGTGACAAAAGTAAAAATGGGTAAATTGGATTATATTAAAATTTTAAACTTTTGTTTTCAAAGGACACCATCAAGAAAGCAAAAAGACAACCAATGCATGAGATAAAATATTTTCATATTATGTATCTTATTAAGTTTAATATCCATAATATTAAAGAATTCCTACAACTGAACAAAAAAAAAACTATAAACTGTGCCAAGGACATGAATTGCTCTAGAAAAGGCACAGAAATGACCAAAAGAAGACATGAGAATATGCTGAACATCATTAGTCATCAGGGAATGATAAATCAAAACCACAATGAGTTATATCACTTCATTAGGCACTTTCCCATTCCTGGGACATAATACCAGACACCCACAACTCAAAGCAAGAGAGGTTTATCTTGGTGCATGGTTTTTAAGAGGGTTCAGTCCATGGTTGGTTGGCTCCAAGGCAGAAACAGCATGGCAGAAGGGCATGGCAGAGGAAAGGTGCTCACCCCATGGCAGGCAGGAAGCAGAGAGGGAGGTGAGGAGCCAGGGAAAAGAATTCACCCTCCAAGGTCACTCCCAGTGACCCACTTCTAACCAGGCCCCACCTTCTAACAGTAAATTAGCTGTGAATTAATTCCCCATGCTTTAATTGCCTTCCAAAACATATGAGACTTTTGGGAGACATTTTAGATCTAAACCATAACACATACTCACCAGAATGACTAGAAAAGTCAGATAATAATGAGCATTGGCAACTTATAGCAGCATTGTTAACAACTGCAAAGTTGGTAACCACCAAGTGCCCATCAACTGATGAATGGGTAAACATTTGATACATTCATATATTAAAATATTATGTGTCCATAAAAGGAATGACATACTACTACATGCTACAACATGGATGAACCTTGAAAACATTAAGCTAAGTAAGAGAAGCCAATCACCAATGACCACATATATGATTCCACTCATATGAAACATCCAGGGTAAAGCAATCTATAGTGACAGAAAAATTAGTGGTTGTTTAGGTCGAGAGTATGGAATTATATTAGTTTACTAGGGCTACCAGAACAAAGTAGCACAGACAGGGTGGCTGAAACATGGTTCTAGAAGCAAGAAGTGTGACATCAAGATGTTAGTAGTGCTAGCTCCTTCTGAGGACAGAGGGGGATGAATCTAGTCCAGGATTCTCTGCTCAGCTGGTAAATGGCCACCTTCTCCTTCAATCTTCACATGGTCTTCCCTCTGTATGTGTTTGTGCCCATATTTTAACAGACTCGCTCTGGGTCACTGGCTCATTCTGGCTAATTCCTGTGCCCAGAGTGAAGTCTGCTTTCAAAAGAAGAGGTGCACTGGGGTGAGGAATTTGGCTCAGTGGTTCTGCCACCTGCCTTGAAAGTGCAAGGTCCTGAGTTCAATCCCTGGTACCAAAAAAACCAACCAACCAACCAACCAAACAAACAAAAAACAAGAGGAGCATTGAAGAAACAAGAATTATAGTCATTTTACTGTCTATTTTTCCAATGAGATTTGTGAGCACACTGAAGTAGGAACTTTGTCTACATCAGGCAGCATCCAATCTGGGAGAAAGTACTCAAAAGCAACAGTCTGATAGAATTTAATGTGCAAACTAATTACAAGGTTTGGGGAAGGGCTAAAAAGCCAAACAGGATAGTGAGCCAGTCCAGAGATTAGCCACAGTGTGATCCTTCTACCATCTGTAAGCTTGGAGAGACAAAGGAAAGAGGAGGTACTGCCAGAGTCCTCAGCTGTAGCCAGGACCACCTCCAGAGCCAGTGTCCACCACAGAAAACAAGAAACACACACTCTGGCTTCTCCTTTCCTCCCATTTTCCAATATCTCACCAGGGCTTCCCATTAGTCACACATGGCCAAAGCCAGTTGACAAGGAGGCAAAATGAAGTTTGTAGAAATTATCTAGAGCTACAGAAGAGCAGAAGGCCAGGCAATGAACGTGAGGATGAAGAGGCACATGGCCTACACACTCTTATTTATCTTTGGATTGTTATACATAACATGGTACCTAGTTCCTACAGGAGGATTTGAAAATTCCAACTGAAATGAAAGAATGGAGTGCTACTGGAGTGGAGAGAAGAGAAGCACTTACTCCACACAGAATAAACAAGAATAGCTTCACAAAGGAAATCATGAATGTAAAGTGATAGAACTAATGAGCAAGGATTTGCCAGTGAAATCCAAAGGTAACTAGGCAGAGAACACTGCATAAAACAAAGGCACAAGGCAGGAAAGCTTCTCAAGGAATGATGAAATTCAATGTGAAATTCAGTCAATCAGTTTTCCAGACTCCCCAAAGATGATCATATAGCTCTCCCCTTTTTATTTGTGTAATGAATTAAGCTAACATATGTTCTAATATGAGAGCATTCTAGAATCCCTAGAATAAAATCTATATGGTCAAAGTTCATTCCTTTTAACATTCTGTTGAACTCATTTTGCTATTTTTAGGATGTTTACCTAAATATCATATGTTAACTTAGTTTGTAGTTTATTTGTATGAGCTTCTACTGTTTTCTTATAAGAAAACATGAGGTTATTTTAACATCATAAAATTAGTTGAGACACCTGTTCATGATTCCTTTTGTCCTGACACATTTTAATAGCATGGGAGTTGTCATCATCAACCTTTGATTATTTAAGTATTCATGATTTGGTGTGTTGATGTTTTATCCCATTTATTTCTTTGTCATTCTTGTGTTCCACTTTTGGCTGCTTACCACTTGTTCTACATTCTATCCCACCTCTCCCTTTCTTGGATCCCCACTTTCCAGTTATATGGAGCTAAACTTCTACCTTGTAGATTTACAATACCTTGTCTTCTGTCTAACTCCTCTTGAACCTGCATTTAGAAATCACCTTCTTCTAGTACATTGTGACATGCCCTGATCCCAACCCCCATTTCTGCGTACAACCCTGTCCTGGCCTGTCAGCCTCTTTGGTAACTGCCTGCTCATTCACCTCTCTCCCAAACATTAAGCCTGAAAGACAGAATCTGTCTATTTATCACCATAATCTCAGTGCCTGAAATTACTAGGCACTTCGGCACTGTGATATACTAGGTCCTTAATGTATATATTTATCATCAAAATGGTGTGCTGCTGAAGCATCCCTAATCCAAAAAAACCCAAGACCCAAAATGTTCCAAAATCCAAATTTCTTGAAACAAAAAAACTATTTTCCATCCCCACATGGTTGAATCCATGAATGCAAAACCCACAGATATGGAGGACCAGCCGTATGAGCACACACTATGACCAGGTAATCCTGCTCCTGGGTCTAAATCCCAAAGAGATTCTCACACAAACCCGTAATGGGACATGTGCAGGAGTTTCCCTCAGCATTGTTTATGGTATGTGGGTGTAGGAATCAACCTGGGTGTCACACACAGGAAAGTAGAAAGGCAACATGTGGTGGACACAAAGGCTGAAGAACCACAAAACCACAGGGATGGGCAGTGATAGTAACAGACACAGTGGTGAATGATAACATTAAGAAACAGAATAAAGGCTGTAAAATGATACCATTTATACAAAATAAAACTACACACACACAAAACAGTGCACATTTTTAAATATACATGTAACAAAAGCATATTCATGGAACAGATCAGAGTAGCTAGCTATTGGGGGAAGAGAATGAGAGTGGATTACAGAGAATGAATCAGTACATGAACCAAATGAATGAAGGAATAAGTAAAATAAGAAAAGGGCTTACCAGGCATGGTGGCACATCCCTGTAATCCCAGCACTTTGAGAAGCTGAGGTAGGAGGATTGCAAGTTCAAGCCCACGCTGGGCAATTTAGCAACTCAGCAAGCCCGTCTCAAAAATTTTTAAAAATGACTGGGGATGTAGCTCAATGCACAGGCCTTGGGTTCAATCCCCAGTACCAAGAGTGGGGGGGAGGCTATCCTGGAAGTATGATCCCAAAGTACTAAGAAGGAGATTATATTAATTCTGTTCTTCACTCCTGAGGTCTAAAACATAGGGAAAGGGATGAAACAGATCTTCAACTAGATGCAGCCTATAGGGTGAAACAGAAAAGATGATTTGACAATCTAAGCCCACACTCAGGTTCAGTGACCTCAAAAAGCCTTTTGAACTAAAACATTTAACTAAGCCATTTGCTGCAGACAACTCAGACAGCTCGAGCAGTTAACATCAGCTTAGCATTTTATACCACCATCCTCAGCACAGAACAAAAATCAGCTATGTGTTAAGTAGGGAGAGGAGAGAATGAAGAAGACACTGCTTCCTAATTTATTGTAGCTGTTCTTTCAGTAAACATTTTTAGGCACCAACTATAAGTGTGTCATTCTGCCATGGAGCACAAAGAGTAACTATGACTTGCTGCTCAGTCCTCAGAACTTTTAATTTAGTGGGAGATCAAATGCAAATACTTTTATCAAAAGTAAAGCAACAAACCACCTCATACAATGACAGAAGGGCTGTAAGTGATGAAATGTCACATGACCAAAGCCATGGCCAGAGTTTGAAGAATACAGACCAACATGGATGCAGGTTGAGGTGGGGTGTCAGAATGGTTCTGTGGAAAAGATGTAAATAAATGCAGGTTGCATGGTTGGATGGTGCTCATCTTGAAGTGACTAAAGACTAATTAAGGGGAAAAAATAACTTCAAATGTTTGAGTGGTTCCTCCATGCTCTGCTACTGATACACCTTCAAGTTGACTTATCATATGCTATACTTTGGCATCTTGAAAGTCAGAAACTAGTTCTTTAACTGTAGTTTGTATGTTTGTGTTTGTGTTATCATTCCAGTGCTGGGACTGAACCCAAGGCATCTCAGGCAGGGCCTCTACTAGTAAGCTACAACATCACTCCCTATAGTTTGCCTCGCAATGCTCAAAAATATTGCTTTGTCTTTAGAGAGAGCAAAACCCACTTGATAATCTGGTTGGGAGAAGACATTTCTGGGTACAGTATCCATCTTTTTTTTTTTTTCTTTTAGGAAAACAGGGAATTTTTGCAGAAAAGGGTTAAGATAGCAGGCCTGAGGCTGCTATTATTTAAAAGGCCCTTAAAAAGCCAGGTTGACCCGTGGCGGGCATTTGGAAACTTAGGGTTCCCACTATCCTAACTGCTAAGAGTGGGATATTGTGCCTAAACTATTTTTACAAACACAGTGGTTTCTGCTAAACAGCTGCTTTCCTTCTGGGAGTCTGGAGTGTGGAATGTGCTAAGCAGAGGGGTCTACATGCCCAGTCCTCAGGAAAAAGCCCTGAGCACTGAGTCTATGAGCTTCCCTGGTTGGCAACATTGCACATGCATTGTCACAGGTCACGGTGGAGGGGCATATCTTGTGTGACCCCACTGGGACAGGACTTTTGGAAGCTGGTACTTGGTTTCCTCTGGATGTGCACCCATACACCTTTCCTTTTCCTGATTTTGCTTTGTATCATTTAATTGCAAGAAATCATGCCCCTAAGCACTACTATATGGTGAGAATCAATCCTAGGAGTCCTCCTAGTGAACCCCCAATCTGCAGGTGGTCTTAGTGACTACAGACACAGTAGTAAATTCAAGACAGATACCACATTTTTTTTATCCAATCATCTGTTGATCGGTATACAGGCTGCTTCCAGGATTTAGCTATTATAAATTGTGTTGCCATAAACACTGGTATGTATATATCACTGTAGTATGATGTCTTTAGCTCTTTAAGGAAAATATCTATTAGGGACATAGCTAGGTCATACAGAATTTCTAATTTTAGTTCTTTGATGAATTTTCATACTAATTTCTATAATGGTTGTACTAGTTTACATTCCCATCAACAATGTAGTAGGGTTCCGTTCTCACTGCGCTCACATCAGCATTTGTGGGGTTTGTTGCTTTGTTTTAGAGACAGAATCTAGCTGTGTAGTTCAGCCTGGCCATGAACTCACCAAGTAGCCCATGCTGCCCTCAAACTCACACAAATCCTCCTACCGCAGCCTCTCAAGTGCTGGGGTCACAGGTGTGTGTCACCATGTCTGGAGCATTTGTTATTTTTTGATCTCCTGATGATTGTCATTCTTTCTGGTGTAAGCAGAAATCTTAGTATTGTTTTAATTTGCATTTGTCTGGTGACTGGGAACATTGAACATTTTTCATATATTTGTTGTGGTATCTATAAATAATGGAATCCTACTCAGCTATAAAAAAGGAAACTTTAAGACTTTTTTGGGGGGGGTACTGGGGATTGAACTGGGGTCCTTGCACTTGCACAGCAGGTGGTGAAACCACTGAGCTAAATCCCTGGCCCTAACTTTAAGACTTTTGTAGGAAAATGGATGTACCTGTAAAATATATTGTTGAGTGAAGTAAATCAAACATATAAGCATAACATACCACACAATATCTCTTATTTGAGTAAGGCAAAGTGAAAATAAAGAACACAATAAAGGATGGAGAGAAGGACACAAGGGGACAGATCTCTTGCAAATAGGAGGAGGTCCAAGAGAACATGGGAGAGAGGAGAATGGAAGGGGAAATAAATAGAATGAAGATATGCCATATATAGCATCCTAATAACCTCAATGAGTGTAAACATTATACATCACAAACAAGAGATAAGGTTAATATCAACAAGAACAAAAGTGGAGAATGGGGATGAAGAGGAGGCAGGAGGGAGGCAAGTGGGGAGGGGAAAGAAATTTTAAAAAGAACCAAGTTGTATTATGTACATGTGCCCACTCCCCAAGATGACTGTAAACTGCATATACTATCAATATGTACTAATCAAAAAAAATAATAAATTCAAGATAAAAGATTGGATGGGAGATTGGACCAAAATGAAGGACTAAATATATACATCTGCCTTCCAAATTTCCAAATACCTTAAAATTTTATGGAATGGCAAAAGTATGATGTTTGATTTGGGTTGGGTTTTTGTTTTTGTTTTTGCATTTTTGGAGACAAGGTCTCTCACTACACAGTTCAGGCTGGCTTTGAACTCATGATAACCTTCCTACCTCAGCCTCCCGAGTGCTGGGATTACAGTCATGTGCCACCATACCCAGCTAGAAGTATTACATTTAAAACACTAATCAGTAAGAAACCTGAGAAAACAAGAAACAGTGCCAATGACCATGCAAAATGCCTAAGAAATTTCTGAAAGACCAAAAGTATTCAGCACTAGACTACCTGAGCAAACCACAACCCAATACTAGCATGGGAGGAGGCTCCAGCTCTGAGTCTGTGGGTAGAAAAAAAGAAAGGGATGAAATCTGACAGGGGATTAACCAAGAAACCATGGTCAGGCTGACTAGGACTGCTGGACCCTTCCTCACACAGCCTGAGCTGCTCACAACAAATCCCCTTCATCTAGAATACACACCCCACTCAATAGCACAGTTCTTCAGCAATCACAAGAGGCCAGTTATAGCAAACAGAACATACAGGAAAACAAATTCACAAACTCAAAAGGTGGGCACACAAAGTAAGAATCACCAAGCTTTGTCTTGAGT
The DNA here is from genome assembly GCF_053883595.1 of Heterocephalus glaber. Lineage (NCBI taxonomy): Eukaryota > Metazoa > Chordata > Mammalia > Rodentia > Bathyergidae > Heterocephalus > Heterocephalus glaber. Next base: position 34,632 of record NW_028258352.1, on the reverse strand, counting down.
TTGCTTTTGTTTTTGAAGATGTGGTCTTGCTATGTTGTCTAGGCTGGCCTCAAACATCTGGACTAAAGTGATCCTCCTGCTGGGTGTGGTGGTGCATACCAGCGATCCCAGCACTCAGGAAGCTGAGCTAGTTCAAAGCCAGCCTGGGCTACATGGTGAGTTCAAGGCCAGCCTGAGCTACCTAGGGAGATCCTGTCACAAAAAAACCAAAAACCTGCCTCAACCTCCCAAGTAGCTGGGACTACCAGTGCACACCACTACTCCTGACTTAAGAATCACTACATTTTAATTTCACATCACAATATGGGAACACCAAATCCTTAAAAGAACATATACACAAGGAAAACAAGTTAGTGGAGCACAAAGAAGAAAATATTAGATAGCCTTGGAAAGACTTGAGGGACACTGTGTCTATGAAAAACAAGTGGCTTATATGTGATAATCCTAAAATATATTGTGAAATGAAAATGAAGGACAGATGTAAAATAAGGCTACTATTTGTGCAAAAAATAAGGAATAAAGAACCTGATTTATATTTTCTTATACTTGCATGGAGACTTTGGAAGGATGCATAAGAAACTAATGACAATGGTTACCTTCTTGTGGGGTAAGAGAGACAGAGTAGACGGGGACAGGGATGTTAAGGACACCTTTCCTGTAAATATTTTCAATACAGTATCGAACACTCATTATCTTTTTTTTCCATTACTGGGATTAAACTCAGGACCTACTCACTGATCTACATTCCCCATTTAAAAAAAATTTTTTGATATAGGGTCTCATTAAGTCACTAAATTGACCAGTTTAGGGTAAAACTTGTGATCCTCCTGCCTCAGCCTCTCAGAGGGCTGGGATTACAGGTGTGTACCACCTCAGCTGAACACTAATTATTTTACTTATTCAAAAATTAAATTTTAAAAAGTAGAGACCCTTAAAAAAAGTAGAGACCTTAGAAATTAAAAATATGATAATAAACATTAAAAATACTCAATAAATGAGCTGAAGGACTGAGTGGACAAATCCAAACATTAGATTCATGAACTGGAAAGTCAAGCACAGGAACATCCCAGAATATGACCCATATGGGCAAAAGGACAGAAAACATTTGAAAAGGAAATGTTAAGTTCAAGAAACTTGAAAGATAAATCAAGAAGTTTTAATACCCTTTTAAGAGTAATTCCAGAAACAGAATACAGAGAGAATATAGGCAAAGAAGTACTAGAAACTTCTCTAGTGCCAAAAAGATGTATTAATCTTTAAAATAAAAAGAACCACCAAGTGCTGAGCAGGAAGAACCAAAATGATATGCTCCCTAAACAGATTACGGTGCTATTTCAGAACACCAAGGAGAAAGAAAAATTGTAAAACATCAAAAATAAATAAATAAATTGTAGCTAACTACAATGGGAATGGGAATCAGATTTCATAGACCTATCAACTACATTAGATGCCAGCAGATAATGGAGCATTATCTTCAAAATTCAGAGTTTTAGCCAGGCATGGTAATGTACTAGCATAATTCCAGCACTTAGGAGGCTGAAGCAGGAGGATCCCCATGAGTTCAAAGTCAGCCTGGGATATGTACTGAATTCAAGGCCAGCCTAAACTATGTACAGTAGCAAGATCTTATCTCAAAAAAAAACCCCAAAATAAATAAATAAATAAAATTCAGAGTTTTAAACCTAGAATCTTACACCCAGCCAAGAATATTTACATAGGAAAGCCAAATAATTTTAAACATACAAGAATCTGGAAAGTTTACCATTCAGAAAATTACTCAGAAAGTTTAAATCTCTGAAGACAAAATAAAACAAGGACACAGTAAGCAAATTAAATGAGATAAAAGTATCAATGATCAATAATAAAACAATTTAAACAAGTGGTTATGTATAATGCACAAAACCCAGAAATTTCATATGCTTTTAACATGGGGCAGAATCAAAATCATGTTAAGGTCTTTTTTCTTCCTTGATTCATAAAGAATGAATATATACAAATTAAATTTAAACAGTGAAAAGGATACATATAAAAATTAAAGGTACAAAGGAGCTCAATTTCACTCATCATCAGGAAATTAAAATTGAAATCACAATGTGGGGTCCACCAGAGACAAAAATAGAAAAATAAAAATTACCAGGAATGGGTAAGAATGTGGAGTAGCCGCACACTTTTGGACTAAATAAATTGAGGTAAGAACTGCTAAAAATTCAGGGAGAAGGGAGGGAGAGACAGACAGACAGACATGGACAAAGACAGACACACAGACAGAGACAGAAAATTGGCAGTATATTTTACAACCAAGCAGCTCCACTCCTAGATATATACTCAACAGAAATTTATACATTCATTCAAGATGGTGAGAAAATGTGTATTTAGAATTAGCCAGTTGGACTCAGTTTAGATCCCAATTTTGTTGGCAACATCAAAAGCATCATAATCAGGAGCCAGTCAAACATATGGCTTCTTGTCTCCATCAGGCCTCATTAGGGTAATGACCTTGGCCATGTCATTATCACAGAGCTTCTTCACAGCTTGTTTGATCTGGTGCTTGTTGGCCTTGACATCCACAATGAACACGAGTGTGTTGTCCTCTATCTTCTTCAAGGCTGACTCTGTGGTCAGGGGAACTTAATGATGGCATAGTGGTCAAGCTTGTTTCCCCTGGGGGTGCTCTTCTGAGGGTATTTGGGCTGCTTCTGGAGCCACAGAGTCTTGGAACGGTGGAAAGTGGGTGATGTGCAGATCTTGATCTTCTTCATCTTTGTCTTTTTTTTTTTGGTACTGGGAATTGAACTCAGGACCTCACTCTTGCCAGACAGGTGCTGCACTGCAAGCTACATACCCAGACCCCAGATCTTCTTTTTGTGGCTGTGGATACCTTTCACACCATCTTCTTAGCCTTCAAAGCTTTTGCTTTGGCTTCAGCTTTGGGAGGGGCAGAAGCTTCCTTCTTCACCTTTGGCACTATCTTGGTAAAAAGGCCACACATTCATTCAATGAATGGCAAATACTAGAATGTTCATAGCAGCACTACTCACTACAATCCAAAACTGCAAACAACCCAAATGTCAATCAAGGTAAAATGAATATCTACACTATGGATATACACACAATGGAATATATACAGCAATAAGGATGAATAAACTACAACTGCAGTCAAGAATATGAACAAATCTCATCAATGTAATGCTAATGGAAAGGAGTCACTTTAAAAAGACTCTTACTGTATGATTCTATTGATACAAAGCAGAAATGCAGGCAAAACTGATCTATTGTATTAGAAATCAAAATTGTATTTACCTTTGCTGGTGGCCAGCACAGGGCAGATCCTAGAACATAGGAAAAGTTGTTTCTGTTCTCATACTGGTTACGTGGGCTGAGTTTCTCAAAATTTATTGAGCTATCACATTTATAATTTGTGTGTCTTTATACACTTATACCTCAATTTAAAATTGCCCAAAATTTTACAAGTACTTAATCATAAGCAGAAAATAAGCATAAGTTAAAATAATATTTTTAACTTTTATGTCTTGAAAGGGATAAAATGGAACAAGAACTCAATAAATTCCACAAAAAGTAGGGAAGTGGTAGAGGCTGGCAAGAAACAAGCATAAGAAACAGAGAAACAGGGCCGGGGATTTAGCTCAGGGGCACCACACCTGCCTCGCAAGAGCAAGGTCCTGAGTTCAATCCCTAGTATCAAAGTTAGTAGGAATAAGCCCCAAATATCAATATATCAGAATAAATATAAGTGGGTTAAAACTGGCTATTTAAAGACCCATGCTTCTCGGCCTTTTGGCTATGGCTGCTACCAAACAAAGAGAAAATAACAAATGTTGGCAAGGATGTGGAGAAACGGTAACCTGCATGTATTGCTAGTGGGAATGTAAAATGGTACAGCCTCTGTGAAAAACAGGATGGTGGGTCCTCAAAAAATTAAAAATGGAATTAGCTTTATGATTCAGTAACTCTACTTCTGTGTATATTCCATTCCCTAAAGAAATTTAAAACAGGTTTTTAAGAGATTCTTGTACCTAGGGCTGGATATTTAGCTCAGTGGTTCCATCGCCTGTCCTGCAGATGCAAGGACCCGAGTTCAATCCCTGGTACCAAAAAAAACCCAAAACAAAACACATACTTGTACCTCAATGGTTATAGTAGCATTATTTACAATAGCTGAAATGTAAAAGCAATGCAAGTGTCCACTGACAGATGAACAGATAAGCAAAATATAATACACATGTAGAGTGGAATATTATTTAGCCTTTAAAAGGAAGAAAATTTAAACCAGGCATGGTGACGCATGCCAATAATCTCCTCTACTTGGGAGGCCAAGGTAGGAGGATCACAAGTTTGAGGCCAGCCTGGGCCACTTAGCAAGACCCTGTCTCAAAAAATAAAAAGGACTAGGGATACGGGTCAGTGCTAGAGTGCCTACAGGTCTGATTCCCAGTACTGGAATGGAAGGGAGGGAGAGAAGAAGGGAGAGAGATGCAGTGAGAGACAGAAAAGGAAAAGAGAGAAGGAAGGACAGGGGGAGCGGGGGGGAGGGAAGGAGGGAAGAAAGGAGGGAAAGGGAAAAGAAAAAGTTCTGGACTTAATAACCAAATTCAGTAGAGTAGCTGGATATAAGGTCAAGACACAAAAATCAATAGTTTTCCTGTACACAAACAACAGACTCACTGAAAAAGAAACTGGAGAAATAACTCCCTTCACAATAGCATCCAAAAAAATGAAATACCTAGGAATCGACCTAACAAAAGAAATCAAAGACCTCTACCCTGAAAACTATAGCACTCTGAAAAAAGAGATCAAAGATGCTAACAGAAAATGGAAAGACATCCCTTGCTCCTGGGTAGGAAGGATCAACATAGTGAAAATGGCCTTACTTCCAAAACTTCTTTATAGATTTAATGCCATCCCAATTGAAATTCCAACAGCAGGTCCCCCCCAGCCCCACCCCCCAGGGCCAGCTTAGCTGCCCGGGTGCCTGCAGCACCCCCCTACTCCCACCTCTGGCCTCCTGGCTGTGCTGGTGCCTAGTTCCACACTACAGAGGCACAGGGGGTCATAAAGACCATTGTCCTGGGCTCCAGAAGATAGACCGGAAGTGAACAGCAGAAACAGGGCCTCGCTCAGGCTCCTTGATGAAAATTGAAGCCCATTGAAAAATTAAAGAGAATCTCTGCAATAAAGGCACACCAGACCACTGTACTTGGTAAATTGGAGGGATTATCACCTTGAATCAGAACCTGGACTATCTTCAGAAGAGCAGCTGGAACCCACAGTAGAATCTTGCAGAGTTCAACCCTGCAGGAGGACAGGGAGCTCAACTTGGGACTTGCAGCCAGAAATCTGCCTGAATCTCACGGGTCTGCAAATGGCTTGCTGAGACTCACTGACTTATATCTGCACACTGCTGCCCATGTTGTCTATTGTGACAGCAGAGACATGCCCTGAAGGAAGCCCTTCATTTTTATTTGTTATTTTCAAAATTATTTTTTTGTTCTTATTTTTAATTTTTAATTTTTTCTACTCTTTTCAAATTTTCCTTTTTTCTTTTCTCTTTTCTTTCTCTCTCTCACTCTCTTGTTCTCTCATTGTCCCACATTGTTCTTCATTTCCCTTTTGGTTCCTGTTCTGGCCCTAATTCGAATTTCTTCTCTATTTTTCTTTTTTTCTCTTTTTCCTTCTCTTGATTGTCATTAGTTTTAAAGGAAAGTAAATACAGTTTCTAGTCTCCCTATTGCTGTTAGGTTGTTCTGTTTTTGTCTTTGTTCCCTCATTCTGTCTTTTCCTCTTGTCTTTAACAGCTTCTTAAGAGTTTGCATGATCTTCCTGTGTCCTCTGGCCTCACTGCTAACCTTTCCCTATCCTCCTACCTATCTATCCCTCCCTCCCCCCACTCCTTCTAACTCCCCATCCTGAAGGGTAAAGTTGCTATATTGAAGAGCTTACTCACTATAAACATATGTTGGGCTGGTCTTCTATTTTGATTTAATTCACAGAGAACAGTTAAAGGTGATAGACTAATAACTACCACAAACTGTCATTTTCTAAGCTCTGCTTGATGCTATGGTGTTACTGATTGTATCACTTGGGCTAAGGTGTTGTTATTGATCTAATCAGTTGTCCTTCCTGTTATAATGAAAACGAGATAGCCTCAGTCATTAGAGACTCAAACTTAAAGACCAGATATATCTGGAAGTCACCTCTGAGAAGCAATCATTCCATAAGGGTTGTAAATACAAGCAACAAAGATATTTACAATAAGAAATTTCAAAGTATCAGAACAAGAATTAAGCCAAGGACAGTACCAAAAACAAACATGAGAAGACATTTATTTAAGCAAGGCACAAACCCAGACTTCCACCCTACCAAAGGCAAATTCTGGGGCAAACAAGGTGGAAAAGTCTGACAATCAGCCACCTGGACACCCTGAACTGATAGCACAGGAAGAAACAAAACAGATGAATGAGGCTCTAGAAAAATTCAAAACAGAAATAGTTTCCCAGATAACTGGTACAGAGATGGTGAGCAGAGTGAAAGACATGAGTAGAGGCTCTAGAACAGAAACAGATAAAAAAAATAGATGAGCTCAGAACCATGCTGGAAGCCATGAATGCCCAGCATAAGAAGGAAATGGAAATCATGTTCATCTAACATAGGAAAGAAATGGAATCCATGAAACAGATTCAAACAGCTATTCAGGGGATTAAAAACTCCACTGAAAGTATTCACAGCAGATTGAGCAAATGTGAAGATAGAATATCAGATATAGAAGACAGGATTGAGGTTAGTGACCATGAAAACAGAGATTTCTTAAAAATAGTAAGGGACCATGAGATATCAATCCAGTAGCTGCTAGATGAGGCAAAGAAGAATAACATAAGACTGATAGGAGCCCATGAAAAAGCAAGAGAAAGTACAAATGACATTTAAAAACTGTTCACAGAAGTAATAGTAGAAAACTTCTCAGACAGAGGTGGAGAATTGGACATACAGATAAGTGAGGCATATAGAACTCCAACTAGCCACGATAAAAAAAAAAACTACACCTAGACATATAATAGTCAAGATCCCAGAAATGTAACAGAAGAACAAAATCCTACAAGTAGTTAGAGAAAAGAAACAAATCACATACAAAGGGAAGTCCATCAGAATCACAGCAGACTTCTCAACACAAACCCTCAAGTCAAGAAGAGCCTGGAGTGAAGTATTTCAAGCCCTAAAAGAAAATAACTTCCAACCTAGACTGTTGTATCCTGCAAAATTATCTTTCAAAATCTATGGGGAAATTAGATACTTCCATGACAAAGAATACCCGAGAAATTTCATGAACACCAAACCAGCACTCCAAACAATTCTAAACAATATCCTAGAAAAACACAATGAAGGGCACAACTCCATGAGGCCCAACAGAGCAAAGCCAGCAGGCAAGGCAAGAAACTAAAGGGAAAGGGGGAAAAATAAAAAATAAAAGAGCCAACAACAGTAAAACATCATGACAAGATGAGTCAATATCTATCAACTATAACCATCAATGTTAATGGCCTCAATTCACCAATCAAAAGAAATAGACTGGCAGAATGGATTAACAAGCAAAATCCAACAATATGCTCTACACAAGGAACACACCTAACTCAAAAAGAAATTCATAGGCTGAAAGCAGAAGGATGGAGTGAAAAAAATGTCCGTCTGAGGAGACCCACAACTTCTGTGGGGGGAACACAGCTCACCCGGAGGAAGGTGGCCACCTAGCCCACCTGCGCACGGCCCAAGGGAACTTTCGCCAGAGGCTAGACCTGCGAGAAGTGGCCGAAGATGAATCCCCAACAACAGCGCATGGCTGCTATAGGGACCAACAAGGAGCTGAGTGACCTGCTGTACTTCAGTGCCATGTTTTCGCCACCTGTTAATAGTGGGAAAACCAGACCAACCACACTGGGAAGCAGCCAGTTCAGTGGATCAGAACTTAGAAGATGATGAAACACTTTCCACCTTTCTTTATGAAGCCATAATTAACCTGATTATGTAAACCAGACAAACAGTAAACAATAAAGGAAAGACAAAGGAAAAGAAAACTATGGACCAATTTACCTTATGAACATATTGCAGAAATCCTCAAAAAAAAAAGCAAATTAAATTCCACTATTCATAAAAGGAAAATCATAATCAAAACAAACTACAGCTAACATCATACTTAATAGTGAAGGAATGAAAGTTTTCTTCCATGAACAAGAACAAAGCAAGAATGTCTACTCTTAACCTCTCTCTCCAGTTCAGTACTTTACTAGAAAATCCTGGTCAGCATTAATATGGCAACAAAAGGAAATAAAAGAGGAGGAGACTGGGAAAGAAGAAATAAAACTGTTTCCATTGACAGACAACATGATTGTCCCAAAGAATCTTCAAAAACCTAGAGTTTAGCAAGGTCACAGGATATAAGATACACACACACACACACACACACACACACACACACTCATCCCCATCCCAGTCTTAATTCTCTATACATTTGGCCCTCCATTTGTTCTGGTTCATTGTCTGCAGATTCAACCAACCATGGATTAAAAGTATGTGAAAAAAACTGTGGCTGAACTAAGCATGTGTCTGAACTAAGCCCTTTGTGGTCATATTCCCTAGGGAATATAACAATTATTTATATAGCATTTATATTGTCTTAGGTATTATAACTAATATGGAGATGATTTAAAATATACAAGAGGATGTGCATAGGTTGTATACAAATACTATGCCATTTTCAAAGGAACTTGAGTATCTGTGGATTTTGATATTTGTGGAGTTTCCTGGAACCACTCTCTTGTGGATACTGAAAAAACCACTGTCTAGCAATGTACAATAGGAACATGGAATAATCAGTACTATTTACAGTAGTTCCAAAGGAACAGATACTTAGGTATAAATATAACATACATGTACACTTGATCTTTATGCTGAAATCTAAATAGTACTGAAGGAAATCAAAACAGACCTAAATGTAGAAGTATACTATGTTCATATAAAAACTGTCAGTCATTCCCAATTTGATTTATAGATTTAATACAGTTCCAATAAAAACTCTAGCAGTATATGGGCACAGGGAATCTAACATCAAAATTTAGATGGAAATGTAAAGAAATAAGAATATTTAAAAATTTTGGAAAAGAAGAATAAAAAAGGATTATACTTTGTTATTTTGATATAAGGTAATTTACAGGAAGTACTGCACTGTGAAGGGATACAGATGTATTCTCCCCTGCCCTCCCCTCTTTTGACTCCTTTCTGTATTTTGGGGCATAGGACCGAGTACAAAACAACAAAACTTGGTTGTCAGTCAAGCATGCCATTTCTAAAGAATTATATGTAGATGTATTCTCATTGAGAAAAGAAAATAAAAATGATTTGAAAGAAGAAACAAAGAAAGTAAAAGGATGGAAAACAGTTCTCCATGCAACAGGAACCCAGAAAAAAGCAGGTGTAGCAATCTTATTTGCAGACAAAGTAGATTTCAAACCAAAACTAATTAAGAGAGACAAAGATGGTCACTACATCCCTGTGAAGGGAACAATTCAAGAGGAAGAGATGACAATCATAAATATATATGCACCAAATACGAATGCTCCTAACTATACAAAACAAGTATCAATGGACATGAAAAACCAAATAAGCACTAATACAATTGCAGTGAGGGAACTCAATACCCCACTATCACAAATAGACCGATCATTTTGGGCTGGGGATTTAGCTCAGTGGCACCACACCTGCCTTGCAAGCACAAGGTCCTGAGTTCGATCCCCAGTACCAAAAAAACCAAATAGATCACTTAGACAAAAAATCAACAATGAAATTCTAGAACTGAACCATGCTATTGAACAAATGGACTTAATAGATGTTTACAGAGTGTTCCACCCCACAAAATCAGAATATACATTCTTTTCAGCTGCACAAGGGTAATTCTCCAAAATAGAGCACATGCTAGCTCATAGGAAATGTTTAAGTAAATATAAAAGAATTGAAGTTACTCCTTGTATGTTATCAGACCATAGTGCAATAAAATTGGAGATGAAAAGTACAAGAAACCACAAAACTCCCACAAACACATGAAAATTGAATAACACTCTCCTGAACAACCAATGGGTCACAGAGGAAATTAAAGATGAAATTAGACAGTTTCTACAAGAAAATGATAATGCCAGTACAACATACAGGAATCTATGGGACACAATGAAAGTAGTTCTATGAGGGAAATTCATAGCAGTGAATGCCCACATTAGGAAAACAGAGAGAGCTCAAATAAACAACCTACTGCTGAACCTCAAGCTCCTAGAAAAAGAAAAGCATGACAAACCCAAAGCTCAAGAGGGGAAAATAAAGAGGGGAAATTGTGTGGGTTTTTAAAATATATATAATGGAGTACCACTCAGCCATAAAGAATGGGAAATTAGAGACATTTATAACTAAATGGATGCACATTGATGCAATACTCAAGTGAAATAAGGACACACGTGTAAATACTGTGTAATGAGAAACTAAAAGGGTAACTAAGGATCAAAATATATAATAGATAATGTGAAATAGGAAGAAGAGGTCCAAAGGGGAAGGGGAAGTGGGAGGGATAGGGGAAAGGAAAGAAGGGAATGGAATTAATATGAGAAAATGAAAAAATGGAAACAAAGTTTTTGTAAATAGGGGTGGAGGGTTGAAGGGAGGGCAGGGGAATGGAGAAAAATAAGAATCAAGATATATTATGTAAAGATACAAATTTCCAATGATGAATGTCATTATATTATGTACCTAAAATGTACCAATAAAATTAATTTAAAAAGAAAAAGTTCTGACACATGGTACAACATGGATGAACTTTGAAGAAAACTGTGTAAATTAAATAAGCTAGTTCACAAAAAGACAAATACTGTACTATATGAGATTCTACGTGAGATACCTGAAATCCATGAAGGTACCTAAAATACATGAAGTCATAGAAACAGGATGTAGGGTCCCGAGTTTGATCCCCGGTACTAAAAAAAAAAACAAAAAAACCCCAAAAAGAAACAGGATGTAGAAGGGGAGTTGCCAAGGCTGGGGAAGGGGATATGGGTATAGAGTTTCAAGCTTGCAAGGTGAAAAACTTCTGGAGATGACTGGACACTAATGTGAATATACCAGTGAATTGTACACTTAAAAATGATTAAGAGGGCCAGGGATTTAGCTCAGTGGTTTTGCCACCTGCTGCGCAAGCACAAGGACCCAGGTTCGATTCCCGGTTCCAAAAAAACCCCCAAAAAACAAACAAACAAAAAATGATTAAGAGAGTAATATTGTGTTAATAAAAGAAAATCTAGCTAGTAGCTAATCACAAGAGGAACAACTAAAAGAAAACACAGAAATTTGAAAATAAGTGGAAAGACATGCCAGAAAAGAGCCAACGAAAAGTAGGTATAGCAATGTTATGTAATATCAGATAACACAAACTTAAAAGCAAAAATAATTAAATGAGTTGATTATTTTATTCCCAAAGGTACAATTCATCAAAAAGACAGGAATTACAAACTTTAAGTGCTTAAAAACATAGCTTAAAAGTGCTGGGCACGGTTGCACATGCCTGTAATTTCAGCACTTGCGAAGCTGAGGCAGAAGGATAACTGCAAGTTTGAGGTCAGCCTGGGCTACATAATGAGTTCAAGACCAGTATGAACTGCATAGTGAGACCCTGTCTCAAAAAAATAAAACAAAACAAAAACAAACAAACAAACAAAAAAACCCAAACCCACATAGCTTGACAACATTAGAAATATATCCATGTTGTGTCTGTATATAGAGAGAGATGTACTCACATAAATCATAGTGGAATCTTTAACATAACTCTCAGAATCAATAGATCAAATACTGGAAACCCAAAATAGGAAAACAAAGAACCTAAATGATTATCATGAACTTAAGGCAAATACATAATTTTGTACCCAACATATGAAAGCTACTAGGAACAGTCACAAAAATTGACGATTCTATAGACTACAAATTGGCATCTGTTTCTTAAACTTTTTCTTTCAGCAATGCGGCAACACAGAGCTGTCAAAAGCTTCCAGTTACAAATCATCTTTTTAAAATGCTAGAAAAATATGTAAAAATGACTTTGAAATCAGTGGAAAAGAGAAACATGAGGAAGCCAAATCTGTGGCATATCTTAGAAAAATGCAGAACAAAAGGCATTTCCAGGTTTTATAAAAACAGAGTTTATCATCACTGAAGGAACTTGGAAAAGCAAAATGGTCCAAAGAAGATTATCTGTGATATAAGAAGAAATGGAAAGTGAAGAAAATGGTAAATAGGTAGATAAATCTGATAAATATTGACCTAGAAAATAATCACAATTGCAATGTCTAATTCAAAAGTTAAAGAAAAAAAACAGTTAAAGTGGGGTTGGAGATGTAGCTCAGTGGTGCTGCACCTTCCTGGCAAGCACAATGTCCTGAGTTCAATCCCCAGTACTGGGTGGGGGTGGGGGTGGAATACACTTAAAGTTAAATACAATTTATCTCAGTGGTGCCGTGCCTGCCTCACAAGCTCAAGGACCTGAGTTCAATTCCCAGTACTGGGGGGAAAAAATGTGAGGTGAACAAAATGAATTAGAAGTCCTTGCCTTGTTTAGGAGGAGGATCAATTGGTTAAATAAATGATTCAAATTTTAAATTCAGAAGGCTACAGTTTGAACAAAATAAATTTAAATTAAGTAGAAAGATAAATATTAAGAACAGAAATTACTGATGTAGAAGAATAAAAATCAGCAGCATTAACCAATAAATCCCAAAGCTGGTTCTTTGAAAAGATTAATAAAATAAGCAATCACTAAGCAAGTCTGATCAATAAAAAAAGAGAAAAGGCATAAAAAGTCATTAGTGTTAAAAAAGATAACATCACAGATACATGAGTTTATTTTCTTCCATCAAACTATATAAAACTGTGGTATTATATGTTAAAATTCAATAATATTAAACTTCAATGATATTAATGATTTTCTGGCCCAATTAAAAGTATCAAATTGACTTTGAGGAAATAGAAAATCTGAAAAACATCAATGGTCCTGGAAAAAAGCTAAAAGGCAGTTAACTTTCCAAAAACAGCAGTAGGGCTGGGGGTGCAACTCAGTGGTAGAAAACTTGCCTCACTTGGCCTAGGCTCTGGACTCAATCCTCAGCACTGCAAGACAGAAACGAGACAAAACACCGGCAATCTGCAGTCAGGTTGTGCCAAACTTTCAGGAACAGATTATTCTTCTGTTGCAGAGCACAGAAAATGATGAAAAGTTTCCTGATTTAATCATCAAGGAGAGCATAATTCTAATCAGGAACTCACAAAAATAGGGGAGAAAAAAACTATACAATCTCACTTACAAATATGGATACCAATGCTCTAAACAATCAGGTAGCACATCAAAACTATCAAACTAACCAAAAGTGCCTTTGAAAGTGTCCCGGGATTTTAGAGAAAAAAAAAAATCTACCAACGTAGTCACTAATGTTAATTCTAACAAGGAAACCTACACGGTCATATCAATGCATGCTATACAAATGCATTTGGAAAAAATAAACGCTTTAAATCTTTCAGTAACTATGTATGAATAAAAACCCACCACGATGGAGTATACAGGACTTAGTGAGTATAGAAAGGAAGTATTTTCCTAGAACCAATCTCAACACAAAGATGTCCTACTTAACCTTCAAAGTCAACAATGTAGAGAGGGGGACCAGTGGACAACAAAAAATAAGGATAACATGAGAAAGAGATATATGTTGTTGCTAACAAACAATAAAATTCTCCACTTGGTATAGCCAAACAAATTAACTAGAAAAATGATCATTAAAACTGAGTCAGAGTTTAGTATGGAAGAGGCTCTGCTTCTGATCTACCAAACGAAACGTGCTTGTTCTGGAGTTAATCATGCCAAGCTATCTTTTGTAGAGTAAGTTAACAGGATTGACAAATTTGTACCCCCCTACCCTCCTTCCCCATCTTAAACGCTGAAAGGACACGCTGTTTGAAAGTGGATAACCAAATCTTCGAAAACCAAAAATCATTCTGAAGGGCTGCACTGGGACTCTACTTAAAAACACTTTATCTCTGGCCTCCAGCCACTGCAGTTACTAATGGATAAGCACGTCAACCAGTCCAACATAATTCGGCCGATAGAGGCCAAGGAAGAGCACCTTCACAAGAATTTTTTTTTTCAAAGTGTCTACTGCTTATTATATAAACTTGCGTGCTGTCAAATGGAGATCCCACAAAATAAAAATAAGATATTCAGAGTCAAACTTGCTTTTAAAAAATGATTAAGTATGTAGAACTAGTTTAGTTTGAAAGGCATTTGGTAAAGGGGGTTGTGGCTGTTGCACTTATGACAGGCTCTGCATCAGCAGGACATCCGCAAACACCCTGAAGGGGCTCACCGGTGGACCGCGCTGTGGCACCGCGCCCTTCCCAGTCAAGGAGCTCCGAGGACAGGACGATGACCAAGGGCTTGTCGGTCCCTGACACCGCACAGCGCCCCGCGGGCGGCACCAAGGAGGGTGCGGAAGGCTCCCCGGGCCCAGGAGCCCGGGCGGTGCACCCACCCCGGCGGCGGCGGGAGCCCGAGTGACCCCCCCGCCCCCGGCCACAGCCCCCAGTAGGCGCCTGGCCCCGGGTCTCGGGCTCCTGCGCCATCCCTGCCCGCGGGGGCCCGAGAGGAGGGGGCGGCCGCCTGCCCAGGCCACCTGCAGCACAGACTGCTCTGATCCCAGGCCGGGCCAGGCGGGGCAGGTTGTCTCTCCCGCTGGGGACAGGACCCGCGGCGCTAAGGAGCAGCGGGGCCACAGCGGCCCGAGACCGCAGCGTCTTCCCAGAGTGGCGTCCCACGTCCCTGCACCCGGACTCCTGCGCTGGCACGCCCGACCTAGACGACACTGCTGAGGCGCAGAGAAGCTGGCCCCCGTGTGGCTCCTACTAACCTGCCAGGCTCAGCTCTCCCTCCGTTCCCGTCGACGCCGCAGCTTCCCGCAGCCACCGCAGCTCTGAGCTCGGAGATGCTGGACGAAAGGTCCCGTGGGCCCACCCACGCCTCCGTGCACCTTCAGGGAGCGCGCGCGAGTCGCCGTGAGGATCCCTGGGAGTTGTAGTCCAAGAGTCTGCATCTTTGTTGGGCGCCACCTGCATCGGCCAGCAGCAGGTGCTCCGGCCTTTCTCGCTGCTTCCTCTATTTACTCAAGGACTCACCCTCCACTCCTGGATGATGTAGGAGCGTTTCACTGAAATACCTGGCCCCCACTCTTCTTGGCATTCCAGACCAGTGTTCTTAAAGGGTGGAACCAGTGGGTCACTCCTGTAATCTCTGCTTTGGGAAGCTGAGGCAGGAGGATCTCAACTTCAGCTCAGCTTGGGGCAACTTCATGACTTTAGAAGGCCCTGTCTCTCAATATATTTACATATATATGTATATGCTATGTATATATAAATTTGTATACATATATAAACATATATATGTTGAGACAAGTTCTCTCTCTCTCTCTCTCTCTCTCTCTCTCTCTATATATATATATATATATATATATCAGTGCAGAGGCCCTGGGTTAAAATTCCCAATATTGACAAAAAAATTTTAAAGTGAGGTACTGGGACCAATAGCTTCAGCATCACGTAGGAACTTGATAAAACTGCACATTCTCCTACCTACCAAGGCTATTTTGTTTTTGTTCTGTTGTTTGTTTTTGTGCCACTGGCAATTGAACCCAGGACCTCACATTTGCTAGGTAAGAACTTTACCATTGAGCTACACCTCTAGGTCTACTTGGTTTTACTGTATTAAAAACCCTGAAGACGGTCAGTGATTGAGCTCAGTGGTTCCACCACTTACCTCGCAAGCAGAAGGTCCTGAGTTCGATCCCTGGTACCAAAAATAAAATAAAATAAAAGCTGAACAACCAAAAAAAATCTCCGAAGGTGGGTCCCAGCCATCTGCATTTTTTTCAAGCACCTCAAGTGATTCCGAGTTTGAGAACTTGACTAAGCTTCCCCCTACCCTCTACAAGGAGTTTATGATTCCTATGGCAGTACAGTAATTACATACATACATACATACATACATACATACCTGTGTGCCCCTAGGTAAACTGCAGGAAATGCAGGAATTTATATCCCAGCCAAAACCTCTCCTCTCTATACCATGCCCAACAACATCTCTAGCCTGCCTCCAAGACACCCAAAACTCAAGGTCATGACAAAACCCAGGACCTCTACTTCCCTCAAGCTGGTTCTCCTCCAATGGGCTTTATGATCAGGGTTCTGAAGAACATTCACTGTATTTATAGATATGAAACTCATTGAAAGCTAACATGGCAGGACCTTGAGTCAGAGTTGAGGGAGCAAGGATGAAACATAAACAACTCGGGCCAGAGATTTAGCTCAGTGGTCCTACCACCTCCCTTGCAAGCACAAGGTCCTGAGTTTGATCCCTGGCATGGAAAAACAACAACAACAACAATAAAAAACAACTCTTGGGAGATGGTGATGGGAAGGGGAAGGCAGGGCGTGGTGGGCTAGAGGTGAAAGTACTGTTGGAGGGTTTTTTTGTTTTGTTTATTTATTTTACTATGGGAGAAGCATTAGCACACTTAAATATTTATGAAAAAAATCTAGTTGATAGGGAGCTAGCTAGCTAATACTGCATGAGTCCAGAGCAAATTGTATATGCCCTAAAGGGGAAAGTGTCACCCCAGCCACACATAGGGTGAGGGGCTTTTGGCTAGTCGTTCTCCACCAGGAAGAGTTTTCTCCGACACACACACTTGGCAATGTCTGGAGATAATTTTGGTTGTCACGACTTGGAGCAGTGCTACTGGCGTCGAGTGAGTAGAGACCAGGGTTGCTGCTGAACATCCTACTATGCAGAAGACAGTCCCCACAGCAAAGACTGCTCCAGCTCAAATGTCAACAGGTGCTGAGGTTGGGAGACCCTCTCCCAGGCAGCAACAACGCCTCTGCCTTAAGAGTGAAGAACGCAGGAAGGGTGGTGGTTTGATTTGGCAAAGTCAAAGGAGTTTTCTCTAAAAAGGAAGGAAGGAAGTTATCTGTGAGGATGGGCAGGTGTGTGTGTGTGTGTGTGTGTGTGTTTGTGTGTGTGTGTGTCTATGTGTGACAAATGCAGAATAATCTTGGGATCTAAGCTAAGCAAGAAGAGAAGTAAAGAGAGAACAAAGTAGTTGGGAGGAAGTAGTAGATTCAGCTATAGGGAACAGGGGAAGGGGACGTTACCAGAACTTCTGCAGTGAGTCCTGGTCTCCTGCAAGCCACGGCAGCACACAATGAATTACGGGAAAGGTAGAAAAATGAGACTGAGAAGAAGCTGAGGTTTGGGTCTGATTAGTGCTTCCCTGGGCAGCAAAGAAGAAAGCCCCCAGCTTACCGCACCTTTTATTCAGTACTCAGTACATAAGGAGAAACAAATGTAACAAATGACTTGCAGAGAGTTCAGTACATCTGCATAAACAAGATGGTAACACTCCAAGAACAATGAGGAACTAAGTAGATGTTTGTTCCTCCCACGATGTTTTCAGCTCCCAGGATGTTTCTTGTCCTGGAGAATCACAGCATCATCGGATCATTGAGGTCTCAGTTGTGACCATAGTCCAAAAGGCAATTATGTCTCGGAATTCCATAGCTGGGCTGTAGGCAGGAGAACTAGGCTAACCAAATGATTTTACCCTAAAATTATGTAGCATTGCTCCCGACATTCAGCAGTCTAGAATTTTTGAGGATGTCAAATTTCTTTATCTTACTTAAGTAATTAGAAAACCCAGCAAGAGAGGTGTTTTTGGTAAGAGAATAAGGACAATCTCTGTTGATCAGATGAGGAAACGAATGAATGGTGCCAGAGTGAATGGTTGTGTCTCCCTCAAATTTCACTGTTGCAGCCCAGTCTTCAGGGTGATGGTGTTTGTGGGGGAGGGGAGGCTTTGGGAGGTGATTAGGTTGGTGATTTCGGGAAAGGGACTAGTGCTTTTATAAAAGAGAGTCCAAGAGCTCCCTTGTCATGTGAGGACATGGCAAAAGTGCCATCTATAAACCACAAAGTGAGCCTTCACCAGACACCTGCCTTGATATTCAACTTCCTAGAACTATGAGAAATAAACTTTTAGTTTACCAAGACTGTGTTTCGGGGTGAGGGTACTGGGGATTAAATATAGGTCCTCTGCATTGAGGTAAATCTCCAGCCCTGTTTTTTAAAATTTTGTTTGTTTTGAGTCGGGATTTTACTAACTTGCTAAACTGCCCATGCTGGGCTCCAAATTTTAATCCTCCTGTCTCAGCCTCCCAGAGTGCTGCAATTACAGGTGTATGCCACAACACCCACCCTCAGTCCATCATACATATTTTCATTACAGCATATAGAAAGATGGCCCCAGAGCAAGCATGAAGTAGAGATATTCCACCGGGTACCCTGTGTGGATTGAGCACTGCCCACACTCTCTGGATAGATGAGTGAAGTGAACTGAGAGGGCAAGGTCATGCAGGTGGATATGGAAACCATCCATGAACATGGACTTCAATGTTCAGAAAGTAGTCTGGAAGGAGAGGCAGAGATACAGGCCAAAGATTAAACTTTAGAGAAGCAGAACTTTTGACATGAGCACAGATGGGCACAGTCTAGCCATTTCCAAAGGCTCAGGTATTTCAGGGACAAGTACACAGCAAACTCAAGTATTTTAGCAGCATTTGTGTTTCAATCAGGGCAGATATCGGGAACTGGAACCACTAAAGAGCTTGATCTTTGAGGGAGATTTGCAAGTTTTGGAGCTAAAGTTGCAGGGGACTCTAGATCAGGACCTGGGAAGAGGACAGGTAGGTAGGGGAGAGAGAAGAACAAATGAGGAGCAGAAAACTCAGTAAGGATCAAGAAATAGGACATGAGGGGAGATCCGGTTGAGTTGTGCCATATTCTGGAAGTCAATTTGCAAAAGCAAGGATGAAAACTGAAGCTGTCATTGGATGTGGTGGCACATGCCAGTAATCTCAGCACTCTTGAGAGGCTGAGGCAGGAGGATCAAAAGTCTTAAGTCCCATCTGGGCAACTTAATAAAACACTGTGTCAAAATAAAAATAAAAAGAGCTCACACCACCTGCCTCACAAGCGCAAGGTCCCAAGTTTGATCCCCGGTACCAAAAGAAATTAAATAAATAAAATAAATAAATAAATAAATAAAAATTTTAAAAAAGAGCTCAAATGAAAATAAGATGTAGCTCAATGTGAAGGCCCTGGGTTCAATCCTCAGTACTAAAAAAAAAAAACAGAAAAAAAGGAAATGAGGGAAAAAAAGAGGGAATGGAGGAAAGGAGGGATGGAGGAAAGGAGGGAAGAAGAGACGAGAGAGAGAGAGAGAGAGAGTGAAAGAGTGATAAAGTTTTTTAAAAAAATCTATCCTAAACCCAACCAACTCTCATCACCTCCCCAGGACCACTTGGTTCAAGCTCCAACTTCCTCTCTCACCTGGATCTTCCCAGCAGCCTCCACACCAGGCCCCCTTGATTCTGCCCTCATAGTCTCCATAGTGTGGTTAACAGATGATTTCACAGCATACTGCAGATCCTGTCCTGTCTCTACTGAAAAACCTAAAGCAATGCCCCCACATCAATCTCACTTCAATTAAAAACCTAGAGTCTTTCCAATGACCTACACGACCTAACTGCCTGCCTATTATTATTTTTTTTAGAGAAAAACACAAGAACAGGTTTATTTCATACAATGTTATCCACACATTTTTTATTTTCTAATTTACACATGATATGCAAAATGAAGGTAACATATCATATGAATCAATAAGAGCTGGGATGAACTGGCCCAGAAACATTCCATATTAAAAGGAGACACTCAAGAGTCAAGCCTAAGTGTTCTGCCCAATTAAATTTCTTTAGTCTCAAAGGTCAGATTTTACCAAGATTCCATACTAACATATGAAAAGGTGGAATTGTGGTGTGGGCTCCCAAAATGGTGGACCTTAAAATGTCTACAAGAAAGGGTATATTTCTAGAATATGGCTAAAGTACTGAGCAAAGTGGGGTTGTCCACCATAGAGAAATGTGGGAACATCAAGGCCCTCAGAGGAGTTTCAGTTTCCCAATGCTTATTGTGTTCTAATACTGCAGCAATAACTGCCTGTGCTAATAGAGGGGAAGGGGAAGGACAAACTAGGAACCACTGTATTACTAGAGGAGAGACATCATCCATCTCCAAAGAGGACAGCTTTGATCCTGAAACATGGGCTGACACTGGGAAGAAAAGTTCAACAGGGTGCCATGTCATTTGAGGGCTGGAAAAACAAGGTAGGTGGGGATAGCTCTAAAGGTGGGGGGAGGGAGTACTGTTATTGTGACAGAACCATGTTGAGGAAGCAGGGTGACTCTGAGAAGGAACAGTGACAAGCCCATGGAGTTACTGCCCTGGGTTAGAAAGCATTAGAATAACTCAGTATCCAACATGGAAAGTATTCCTGGCACCCCAAATTTATGCCATGAAAGTTCATGAAATGAGCAGCTCAGTGATAAAACCCTTAGGGTTAATATTGTGCTCAGAAGACTGCTTTTCATCTCTAATAAAAAATTCCTTCCACATTCAACTGACAAAAACAGCATAGCATGTTCATGTTAGGTTTCATCACTAAACATAAGTGGATCACTATAAATGCTGGTACAAAATACTGACTTCAACAAAATACAAAGCACTTTATCTTTCAGAAACTGAATGTACAAAGCAAGTTTATTCCCAAAATATTTCATAGGCAAAATATTAAAAATGATTTTAGTTATACACACATGGTCACAATTTTGCCTTAAGAAGATTGTTGGAAAATGTACATAAATGCTTTCTTGTTTTAATCTCCTACTTCTTTCCCCTTGTTCCCTCCACTCCAGCCATTCAACTGTTCTTTCAGTTCCTTCAACACCCACATTTTCCTTCTGATGGCCTTGGATCCCACGGGTCCTGGTTAGCTGAGGCTTTCGAGTCACTGAAGCAAATATCTGTCTTGGGTGGTGGTTTTTCCTCCTTAGGTGCAGTTCTTCGCTGGCCCACCAGGGGAGGCTGTGTCTACTCGGCTCTATTTGAGAACTTGGAGCCAGGGAGAGACATCAGAGGCGATCTGGCCATTCTGGCCATTCAGGCCACCAATGAAAACTGACTTTTCTGTTATGAGCAGAAACAGAGAGGATTGCAAATTTGAGTGCAGCCTACAAAACTTGGGCTTTGGAATGTAGGCTGGTGGTAGAGCAACCCTGGGTTTAATATCCAGTAGCAAAGCAAAGCAAACAAACAAAAAGTGAAAAACAAAACAAACAAAACCACAATAGTTCTG
The DNA here is from genome assembly GCF_053883595.1 of Heterocephalus glaber. Classification (NCBI taxonomy): domain Eukaryota; kingdom Metazoa; phylum Chordata; class Mammalia; order Rodentia; family Bathyergidae; genus Heterocephalus; species Heterocephalus glaber. The sequence continues at coordinate 13,252 of NW_028258352.1, read as the reverse complement.
AGATGTTCTAATTTATTCAAATGCCTCACACTCTCACTTTGTTCCTAGGACTGAATTAGGCCTAGAATCTGCACAGAAAAAGGCCAACATTGTCCTTGCCTTTCAGAAGCTCAGAGCCTGGACAAGGAGATGGACAAAGCACTAAAGAATGCAGTGAAAGGGAAGACCAAGTGCTATAACCCACTAAAGCAGGTGCCATGAGAGAGGGCTGAGATGACGATGGGGGCAGCTGGGAAGGCCTCGCTGAGCTGACATTGATGCCTGGCAGGGATGAGTGGTGAGATCTAGTCCTGCACAAGGATCACAACAGTGTGACAGGGAGAAGGATCAACTGTCTGGAATTCAAAGGTTAAAAAACCTTTTTACTCAGAGAGGAGGTTAGCAGGGGGGAGCTTAACCCTAACCCTAATCCTAACCCAGAGAGTTTTCAGTAAAAGTAAATACCATTGTGTATCTACTCATCCTTTGATGTTAGAAGAGCTTTTCTATGATTCCAGTGTTATAAGGCAGGGGAAAAAAAGACAGACTCTTCCCTCAGGTAAAACTGGAAGAAGAAAACGTGGAAATTAGAAAGTTAACTTACACCAGAAAAGCGTACCTTAGAACCCACAGCCAGATAGAGGGTCTATATTGCAGGGGTACAAACAGGTCTCACAAGTCCACTTTGTGAGAGAAAAGACAAACTCTTCTAATTCAAAAGGGAACAACCACATACAGCCAACAATGTATGAAATGCTCAGTCTCTCAATGTGGATTCACACAGGCACACATCGCTGAGATGTCCTGTGTCCCCATCTGACTGGCAGTTTTTATGGCTGGTGCTGAACAGCACTGGTGAGAATGTAGGCGGCAGAGCAGAGCTCTGTTCGGCAGCTCCCATCAGAGGTCCACACATGTGTCCTTGTACCTCACAGGGCCAAGGCTAGAGATTTATCCCACATAGAGAGCAGCGCAACCTTTTAAGATTTCAAGACTGTTGTTCACAGCACTGTTTGACATAGGAAGGAACTGGGACCCTCCCTAACCTCCATGTAGAGGGTCTGGTGGATCAGTGAGGGCTATGGGAACCAGAGAAAGCTGTGGGGATGCTCAGCTGGGTCTCTCTGGGTCCACAGGGAAAGAGGTCAAGGAATCTGATCACAAAGAAAATACATGATGTGTGAAGAATGCCTGCAGGGTGGATCTCTGTTTTGAAAATGACATGTCCATGACCAGCAACCTGCATACACACATAGATGTGGAAGAGTGTACCTCAGCAATGTAGCTACTTATGGAGAACCAGGCTCAAAATAAAAAAGAATTTTTAAATAGAGGTTAATATAGTTCAGTGGAAGGGTCTGAATTTAATCCCCAGAAACTGAATTAAAAAAATAAAGCCCGGATACCTCATCCCTCCTGCTGCTCCCAGCCCAGAGTAAAGAGCTTTTGAGCCACCTTCTGTCCTGCTGCTCCTGGCGGAGAGGAAGGGGCTTTCAGGCCACCATCCCTCCCACCACTGCCAGCCCAGAGGGAGGGGCTAATGAGGTGACATCCCACTGCTCCTGGTTCAGAGGAAGGGGCTTCCCAGCCACCATCCCTCCTGCTGCTCCCAGCCCACAGGAAAGGGCTTTTGGGTCACCATCCCTACCTCTGCTCGTGGCCCCTGGCCCACCTCACCCAGCTCAGAGGAGGTAAGCCGTGCAGGTGCTAACAGCCCCCCACCCCAGTCAAAATGAGAAAACATGTAAATAAGTCTCAAAACCAGACTTCCAGATCACCTACAGCAACCTCAAAGGGAAATGAGATGGAACACTCTGGCACTCAACCATCTGGACCCACTGAACTGGCAACAAAAGGGGATCTGGAAAAAATGAAATCAGAAATAATTTCTCAGATAACAGGAGAAATTGTGCCCCTAGTGCAAGACATGATTAATAAATCTAGAGAGGAGCTGAGGAACATGATGGAATCCCAACATAAGAAACAAATGGAATCCATAAAACAGATGCAAATAGATTTCCAGGACATGAAAAACTCCACTGAAAGTCTACACAGCAGAATGAGCCAATGTGAGGACAGAATTTCAGGTATAGAAGATAAGATTGCAATTAGTGACCAGGAAAAGAAAAATTGCTTCAAAATTATAAGGGAACATGAGAAATCAATCCAGCAGCTGCTAGATGATGCAAAGAAGAATAACATAAGACTGATTGGAGTCAATGAAGAAACAGGAGGGAGTGCAGATGACATTAAAAAAGTCCGCAGAAGTGATGGCAGAAAACTTCCCAAGGAGGGAAAGAACTTGACATACAGATAAGTGAGGCATATAGGACTCCAAATAACCTTGATCAAAAAAAATCTACACATAGGCATATAATTGTTAAGATTCCAGAAACACAACAGAAGAACAAAGTTCTCCAAGCAGTCAGAGAAAAGAAACAAATCACATACAAAGGAAAGCCCATCAGAATCACAGCAGACTTCTCAACACAAACCATCAAGGCAAGAAGAGCTTGCAGTGACATATTCCAAGCCCTAAAAGCAAACAGCCTCCAACCCAGATTGATGTACCCTGTAAACTACCTTTCAAAATGGATGGAGAAGTAAGATACTTTCATGACAAAGAGCACCTTAGGAACTTTGTGAATACCAAACCAGCACTCCAAAGAATTTTACACAATATCCTAGGAACAGACATTGAGGATCACAACCCCAGGAAGCAAAGCAGAATGAACCCATCCGGCGTGACAAGAAATTAAATGGAAAAGGGGAGAACCCAACAAAAAGAAAATGTCATGGCAATGACAAGTCAATACGTTTCAGTTATAACCATCAATGTTAATGGTCTCAATTCACTAATCAAAAGAAATAGACTGGCAGAATGGGTCAAGAAGCAAAATCCAACAATATACTGCATACAAGAAACACACTTAATTCAAAAGGAAACTCATAGACTGAAAGTTAAAGGGTGGAAAACAATACTGCATGCAACAGGAACCTGAAAAAAAGCAGGAGTAGCTATCCTCTTGGCAGATCAAGTAGATTTCAAACCAACACTGATTAAGAGAGACAAAGAAGGACACTACATCCTTGTAAAGGGAAGAATCCAAGAGGAAGAGATGACAATCATAACTATCTATGCACCAAACACTAGTGCACCCAACTATATAAAACAAATACTAACAGACATGAAAAGTCATATATACACTAATACAATTGTAGTGGGGGACCTCAACACCCCACTGTCACAAATAGATAGATCAACTAGACTTAAAATAAGTAATGAAATACTAGAACTCAATCAAACTCTTGAACAAATGAACTTAACAGATGTTTACAGAGTCGTCCACTCCACAAAATCAGAATACACATTCTTCTCAGCTGCACATGGGTCATTCTCCAAAACAGACCACATACTCACACATAGAACATGTTTAAGTAAGTGCAAAGGAATTGAAGTTATCCCTTGTATATTATCAGACCACAGTGTGATGAAATTGGAGAGCCATAGCAAAAGAAACTCAAAAAATTTCATAAACATGTGGAAATTGAACAACACACTTCTGAAGAACAAATGGGTCACAGAGGAAATTAAAGAAGAAATCAGAGAGTTCCTTCAATTCAATGATAATGACAGTACAACATATCAGAATCTATGCGACACAATGAAAGCAGTCTTATGAGGGAAATTCATAGCAGTGAATACACATATTAGGAAAACAGAACAAGCCCAATTAAACAACCTGATGCTGAACCTCAAGCTTCTAGAAAAAGAGGAGCAGGACAACCCCAAAGCTCATACAAGGGAGGAAATTATAAAGGTCAGAGGAGAAATCAATGCAATGGACACTAAGAGAATGACACAAAAAAATCAATGAAGCCAAGAGTTGGTCCTTTGAAAGAATCAACAAAATTGACAAACCTTTAGCCAACCTTGTCAGAAAAAGGAAAGAAAAGGCCCAAATCCATGCAATTAGGAATGAAAAGGGTGAAATTACAACAGACCCAGCAGAAATCCAGAGGATCATCAATACCTACTTCCAGAACCTATACGCCAATAAGATGGACAACACAGAAGAAATGGACAGATTCCTAGATACATATGAATTACCAAAGTTGAATGAAGAAGACCTAAAAATTCTGAACAACCCAATATCAACCAATGAAATTGAAAATGTAATTAAAAACTTATCAACTAAGAAAATCCCAGGCCCTGATGGCTTCACTGCTGAATTCTACAAGACATTTAGAGAGGAACTGCTGCCACTACTGTTTAAACTCTTCAGTGAAATTGAAAGGGAAGCACTACTCCCAAATTCATTCCTGGAAGCAAGCATCACTTTGATCCCCAAAGCAGAGAAAGACCCAACCAAAAAAGAGAACTATAGGCCAATCTCACTAATGAACACAGATGCAAAAATCCTTAATAAGATAATGGCAAACAGAATGCAGAAGACCATCAAGAAGATCATACACCCTGATCAAGTGGGAGTCATCCCAGGGATGCAGAGATGGTTCAATATACGAAAATCAATTAATGTAATGCACTATATCAACAGAGCTAAGGACAAAAACCATATGATTATCTCCATAGATGCAGAAAAAGCATTTGACAAAATCCAACATGCATTCGTGATAAAAACCCTACAAAAAATTGGAATAGATGGTCTCTATCTCAAAATGATAGAAGCCATCTATGAAAACCCAACAGCCAATATCATGCTAAATGGTCAAAAACTGAAATCCTTCACACTAAAATCAAGAACAAGACAAGGATGTCCACTATCACCACTCTTGTTCAATAGTGTTCTGGAAACATTAGCCACGGCAATTAGACAAGAGAAAGAAATAAAAGGAATAAAGATAGGTAATGAAGAAGTCAAATTGTCATTATTTGCAGATGACATGATACTCTATATAGAAGACCCCAAGAACTCCACCAAAAGTCTTCTAGACTTAATAACCAAATTCAGTCAATTGTAGCTGGTTACAAGGTCAGCACACAAAAATCAATAGCTTTCCTCTACACCAATGACAGACTCACTGAGAGAGAAATAGGGCAAATAATTCCTTTCACAATAGCATCCAAAAAACTGAAATACCTAGGAATCATCCTAATGAAAGAAATCAAAGGCCTCTTCTCTGAAAACTATGACACTCTGAAAAGAGAGATTGAAGATGATATCAGAAAATGGACAGACATCCCCTGCTCCTGGGTAGGGAGGATTAATATAGTGAAAATAGCCATACTTCCAAAACTGCTATATAGATTTAATGCAATTCCAATTGAGATCCCAGCAGATCTTCATAGATCTTCATAGACCTTGAGGAAACAATCCAAAAATTCATTTGAAGCAAGAAGAGACCCAGAAGAGCAAAAGCAATTCTAGGTAACAGAGACATGGCAGGGGGTATCACAATCCCCAACCTGCAACTCTACTACAAAGCTACTGTGATAAAAACAGCATGATACTGGCAAAGAAACAGACTTGAGGACCAGTGGAACAGATTAGAAGATGCAGAAACAATACCAGACACACTCAACCATCTCATCTTCGACAAAGGAGCCAAACACCCTCAGTGGAGGAAAGATAGCCTCTTTAATAAATGGTGCTGGAAAAATTGGGCTTCAACTTGCCAAAGATTAAAACTAGACCTGTATCTCTCACCATGCACTAAACTAAAATCAAAATGTATTAAAGATCTAAATATTAAAATAGAAACTCTGAACCAGTTGGAAGAGAGGTTAGGTAGAACCCTTGAAGACATCAGTGTAGGAAAAGATTTTATGAACAAAACCTCAGTTGCCTGTGGACTAGCACAAACAATCAACAAATGGGATCTCTTCTTATTAAAAAGCTTCTGTACAGCAAGAGAAACCACTAGCAGTGTGAAGAGACAACCCAAAATGTGGGAAAAAATCTTCACCTGCTCTTCCTCAGACAAAAGTCTATTATCTTGAATCTATAAAGAACTTAAAAAGATCAGACCTCCCAAATTTAAACACCCAATCCAAAAATGGGCATCTGAAATGAACAGACATTTCTCAGACAAAGAAGTAGAAATAGCAAATAAATACATGAAAAACTGTTCAACATCACTGGTCATTCGACAGATGCAAATGAAAATGCTGAGATTCCACTTCACTCCAGAAAGAATGGCTGCTATCATGAAATCAACCAATAAAAAATGCTGGCAGGGCTGTGGGGGAAGAGGAACCCTGCTCCACTGCTGGTGGGAGTGTAGACTAGTGCAACCACTGTGGAAATCAGTATGGAGATCCCTCAAAGAACTAGGACTGGAAGTCCCATTTGACCCCACTATTCCACTGGCTGGGGATCTTCCCCAAACAATTAAATAATCATACCACAGTGATATATGTGCACCCATGATCATAGCAGCGCAGTGTGTAATAGCTAAAACTTGGAAACAGCCCAAATGCCCATCAACTGGAGTGGATAAAGAAAATGTGTTTTTATAAAATGGAGTACTACTCAGCCATAAAAAATGAGAAATTAGAGACATTTATAGCTAAGTGGATGCACATTGAGGCGATATTCTTAAGTGAAATAAATAGGACACACGTGTAAATACCGAATAATTTCTCTGGTGTGAGAAACTGAAAGTGTAAATAAGGACTAAATGTATAATAGGTAATGTGAAATAGGAAGAAAGGGGGCAAAGGGGAAGGAAGTGGGAAGGCTAGCAGAAAGCACAGAAGGGAATGGGATTAATATGAGAAAATGGAAAAATAGGAACAAAATCTTTGTAAATAGGGAGGAATGGAGGGGTTGAAGGGAGGGCTGGGCAAGGGTGAAAAATAAGAACCAAGAGAGACTATGTAAAGGTGCAAATTTCCAAGGATGAATGTCATTATATTGTATACCTAAAATGTACCAATGATTAGAATGAATAATCGATAATGTAAGATAGGAAGAAAAGGTGCAAAGGGGTAGGGGTAGTGGGAGGGGCAGGGGAAAGGAAAGAAGGGAAAGGAAAAATGATGAGAAATGGGAAAAATGGAAATAAAGTCTTTGTAAATAGGGAAGGGTGGAGGGCGTGAAGAGAGGGCTAGGAATGGGGAAAAAATAAGAACCAAGATGCATTATGTAAAGGTACAATTCCCAATGAGAAATGTAATTGTGTTGTATACCTACAATGTACCAATCAAAGAATTTAATACAAAAAAAAATTGATGCTGGAAAAACTGGCTTTCCATATGCCAAACACTGAAATTAATCCCATGTCTTTCACCATGCACTAACCTAAAATTGAATGGATGAAAGACCTAAATATTAAAACAGAAACACTAAATCTGCCAGAAGACAGAATAGGTAGAATGCTTGAGGACACAGGAGTAGGCAAAGACTTCATGAACAAAACCCAGACCACATGGGAAATACTACAAAGAATCAAAGACTGAGACTTCACCTTTTTAAAAAGTTGTGGGTTTGTTTTCTTTTTTTCAGTCATGGGAATTGAACTTGGGATCTTAAGCATGCCAGGCAGGCATGGTGTCACTGAGCTACATCCCTGGCTCTTAAAAAGTTTTTCCACAGCAAGAGAAACCACCAACAGAGTGAAGAGACACCCACAGTGTGGACTACTATCTAGACAAATGACTACTATCTAGAATATACAAAGAATTTGTAAAAGTCAGAGCCCACAAATTTAAAGATTTATTCCAAAAGTGGGCATCTGAAATGAATAGACACTTCTCAGCTTCATCTCAGCTACCTCTTCATAGGTGGAAACATCAATTAAATATATGAAAAAATGTTCAACATCACTGGTCATTCGAGAAATGCAAATTAGAACAACACTGAAATTCCATCTCACTCTAGAAAGAATGGCTGTTATCAAGAAATCAACCAATGACAAATGGTGGAGGGACTGTGGAGAAAAAGGAAACTTTTTCCACTGTTGATGGGAGTGTAGACTGGTACAACCACTGTGGAAATGTCTCAAAAAACTACAACTAGAGGTATCATTTGATCCAACTATTGCCCTCCTTGATATCTTCCTGAAAGAATTAAAAACATCAGCTAGGTATTTAGCTCAGTGGTTCCAGAGCCTGCCTCACAAACACAGGATCCAGAGTTCGAGCCCTGGTACAAAAAAAAAAAAAATCAGACAAAAAAAAAAAATGAAAGTAGAAGAATTAAGAACATCATACCACAGTGAAGTCATCCCCTAAGCGACCAAAATATGGTGGGGGTGGGGTTGTGATTGTACCTCGGTGGTATTAGGGGTGGCCAGTGAAGGTGTCATGGCTGCTGCCACAAAGCTTAAAAGTCCAAGCAACAATGACAGGAGACTAGAGCAAAGCTGCAGCCCCAACCACTCCCAAGAGGTGCTGTGCACAATCTTTTGCTCCCTGCACACCTTGGCTGGACAGATGGTTTCACCTCTAGATGGTCCCATTACACAGACCTATGACTCCACTAAATTTGAGATGTCTTTTTAGTTTTTATGAAGTGCTGCATCTTCATGGCCTTTTAAAATGCTTAACCGCAAAGATGATGTGGTGAAAATTACAATCGCTTGGAACAAGCTCCAGAGCCTCTCAGCATTCCAGCCTGCATTGTTCTTTAGAGCCCTTGAGCAACACATTTTATACTTACAGCCCTTTTTAGCAAAACTTCAGCCTATGATTAAAGAGGGGAATTCAGCTGCTATTGAAGAGATAAGAAAAACACAAACAAGGAACAAGAATGAACTAAATGCCAAATTTCCCACTGGTGACCGACAAGAAGAAAAATACAAAGATTGTGATTTAGGAGATGTGAAAAAGATGCAAGTCCATTTTGATCCAGAAGTAGTTCAAATAAAGGCTGGAAAACCAGAAATTGACAGAAGAATATCTGCATTTATTGAAAGAAAGAAAGCTGAAATCGATGAAAACAATGTCAGAGAATTCTGCAATGTTATTGATTGCAATCAAGAAAATAGTTGGGCAATAACGGATGCCAATTTTACACCTTACCCTGGATTTAAACGTCATGTAAAGGTTTCTAGAGTTATGAATACATATGGACCACAGACTAGACCTGAAGGAATTCAAGGGTCAGGACATATTTGAGATTGTGGTAATCAGGCTGCAGAAGAACGACTACAAAATATTGAGGCTCACTTGTGATTGCTTCTCACTTGCGATTGCGATTTACTTCTCTTATGGCCCAATATACTTTGGTGAATCCATCATGTACACTTGAAAAGAAAACTTGTTCTGTAATTGTTGGTTGTAGTGCTCTATAACTAAATCAAGATAAATTTAATCAATATGAGTAATTCAATTAAGCTGAGATGGTTGATATTGTTCAAGTTCTGTCATTGGTGATATTTTTATTCAGTTCTATCAAATTTTGAGACAAGAGTCTCAAGTCTCTTACTATGCTGTTAAAGTTGCCTATTTATCCTTTTAATTTGTCAAATTTTGCTTCATATATTTTGTGGCTTTGTTAGACTAGATATATTTATTTATAATTGCTATGTATTCCTGATGAATTGTCCTTTTTGTAATTATAAAATGTCACCTGTTTATCTGTTAGTACTCTTGGACTTGAAGCCCAGTCCATCTGATATTAATATAGTCATGCTAGACTTCTAATGCTGTTTTTAGTGGCATATCTTTTTTTATTCCCTTATAATCAGTGTCTTTATATATAAGGTATCTTTTTCAGACAATATGTAATTGAATATTGTTTTTTAAGAATCCCTTCTTGTAATGTCTATCTTTTTGGCATTTCTACATTAAAGTTTAATGCAATTACTGATGTGGGATAGTGGGATTTAGAGCTATGATTTCATTATTTGATTTGTTTGTCTCTCTTGTTCCTATATTCTTCCTTTATTGTTTTCTTTTGAATTATTTTGATTTCTTTTAGACTTCTATTTTAATTTCTTTTTTTTTGCCAGTACTGAGGATTGAAACCAGGGCATTCACATCCTTCCTTCTTTTTTATTTTTTATTTTGAGACAGGGTCTCGCTAATCATTGCCTTGACCAGGCTGGGCTTGAACTCACAGTCCTCCTTCCTCAGCTTCCCAAAGTGCTAGAATTACAACCATGCAGTACTATGCCTAGATAATTTTTTGATTTTTAAAGCTATATTTATTTCTGGGTTTTTTAAATTAATGCTCTAGGATTCCTAATATATATCATTCTATCCTTGATAGTTAATATACCACTGCAAGTAAAGTATACAAACTTATATAAGGACCCGTTTTAATCAACTTTCTCTTGCCATGACAAAATACCTGAGATAATCAATTTATAAAGAGGAAACATTTGACTCCATTTCAGAAATTTTAGTCCGTGATTAGTCCAGTTGCTTTGGACTTGCGGCGGAGCAGCATAACACAGTGAGAGCTCATGGCAGAGGAAGCTTTTCACTTCATGACAGTCAGAAAGCAAAGAGAGAGAGGAATGAATCTAGTTCCCAATATCCTATTCAAGGGCACAGTCTCAACGTTCTGGCTTCCTTTCCACTTCTGAAAGTGTCCACCACCTCTTAATAATAGCATGGACTGGGGATCAAGGTTTCAATGCAAGGGTCTTTGAGGACATTGTAAATCCACCCTATAGCTGGGCTTCTGTATGTGATTACATCTGAATACAACAACAAAATATTAAATTTCCTCTCTAAATAGTCATCTTTTTTAAATTAAGAAGAAAAAGATAAATCTTTAATATTTATCCAGATAGTTACCATATCTGAAACTGTTTATTCTTGGATATCCAGGTCTCCTTCTAGTTACTTCCCCTTTGACCTGAGAATTTTCTTTTCAAGCATTTCTTGCAGTAAAGTCAGCTGGCAACAGATTATTTTATTTTCCTTTACCTGAATATATCTTTATTTTGTTTTCATTCCTGGAAGGCTTTTCTATTCCAAGTTGACAGGTTTTTTGGTTTTGGTTTTAACTCTATCTCCTGGCCTCCTGGGGTTCTGATGAAAAGTCAATGTTTATTCAAATCCACATTTTCCTCTCTACACTGCATTGTTTTTAAGATTTTTCTCTTTATCTTTTATTTTCTGACACTGAATTATTATGTATCTAAGTGTAGGTTTCTGTCAATATGCCTGCTTTGGGGTTTATTGAAATCTTTGAGTCTATACATTTATTTCTTTTGTGAAATTTGGGGTACTTTCAACTGTTATTTCTTCCTCTTCTCTTCTGGGACTCTAATTATCCAGTGTTAGACTTTTTTGTATTATCGCACAGGTCTCTGAGGCTCTATTTTTATCGTTTTTCTCTCCTTTTCTTTGCTGTATCCTTGATGATACTCACTTAGTCCTGTGATATTCACTAATCTATTAAACCCATTAGGGATTTTGTTGTTGTGTTTGTCTGTTGTCTTTTGGGGGTGTTTGGTTTCATTTGGTTTGGTTTTGTTTGATTTTGACTTTGAAGTATTTGAAATTGCATTGAACCCAGGGCCTTCCACACAAAGCTGCAAGCGCAACTCCCCCCCCCCCCTTTTAAAATTTTTATTTTGAGGTAATAATTCTTGCTGAGTCACTAAGCTGCCCAAACTGGGCTCAAATTTGTGATTCTCCTGTCTCAGCACCCCAGAGTGCTAAGATTATAGGCATGTACCACCTTTTATTCTTAAAAAAACAATTTTTTATTTCATATATTCTACTATTAAGTTTTAATACTGCTATTTGGTTTTTTTTTGTGTTGTATTTTGCTGCTAAGATTTTCTGTATTGTCATTCATTTCAAGAATACTTTCTTTTACTTCATTCAACATAGCTGAATTACTTAAACATCTCATCTAATAATTCCAACTTCAGAGTTATCTTGAGATTAGCATTTGTCTTTTTGCCTTCTCTAATTAGAATGGGTCACAACCACCTAGGTCTTTGAGTGGAGACTAATTTTGGACTTTATCCTGAACATTGTGGTGAGTCTTTTGTTATGTAGTACTAGATTCTGTTATAATCCTCTGGAAAATGCTGGGGGTTTTCATTTGTTTTAGCAGATAGTTAATTCAGGTAGATCTAATTTTTAAGCTGTCTTTTGCCTGTATGTACAGAGGTTCAAATCTTAGTTTGGTTTCAGATCTGCTGTGCTGCTGTGGGCCTGTTCCACAGAAGCATTAGTAAGGAGTCAATGTGAACCTTGCAGGCTTCAGACCCAGAATTAGGGAACCTGACTTTCTCCAGTGCTCTCTTTTGCTTGATTTCCCTATCTCCTCTGGCAGTAAGCCATGGTCATCTGACCAGGATCCCCTGATTCTTTTGGCTGTTTTGTTCTACTTTGAGAAGTTTTAGTTGCCTGTGACCCCTCCTCATCCATGACTATAGGCCACTCTCAATGCAAACTTCCCTCAACAGCAAGCTCAGGCTCCACTCAAGTCAGTTTTCCAAGTTTTGGTTCCTCTCTGCAATTTGCCTGACTTCATTTACTGTTTAGAATCCTCAGGTAGTATTTTCTTTATGGTGTGCCCCAGTGTTTACAGTTTTAACCAGGAGGGTTGGTCTAAAGGTGAACTTAAAATAAGTCTCATATCATTTTCATTTCCCACAACTTAAAATAATTCAGTCGTCTTTGTTGTCCTGTCCTTACATGGAGTCTTATGGGGCTTATTAGATGAAGCACAGTCTAGCAACCAAAATTAGTTAAAAGTAATTTAAACAATATTGGTCTTCCCAAAATGTCGATAAGAATCCATTTCAAAACACACAGCAACACTTTTTAAAATTATCTTTCTCTATTACCTTCACTTTCATTTTACCTTATAACTGTATTTGCTTTGAAGCCTTACTCTAAAATACCAAATGAACTTGAAACTCAGCACACATAGCCTTTTCACTTTTTCTCTTCCTCCTATTCTAATTTCCCTTTTATAGGAGCAATTCATGGTCTCCTTTTTCACTGTACAGCAGTGGATCCTATTCTTTGCAAACTTTTGTTCCTACCACTCTTCTTGTGAGCAACTTAAATGCAGAAACTAAGATGGCAAACTCAGAATCTTCCTGAGAAAATGATATATCCAGGAAGGGGAGAGTCTAACTGTCCAAGACAAAAATGGGTCTTTGTCTTTGGAAAGGGAGAGGGAATATGTTTGAGAGTGAGAAAAGAGAAAATTATAAAAACCACATTCTTACCTAGTGTAATAAATTCTATACCATTTAATGTTTACTATTTAAATGTATATTGATGTATAAATCTATTCATGTTTACAGATATCTAATATATGGAATATATATATGATATTGAGTTTAAATAATTTTATTAAATTTTTTAAAGCAAGGCATAACTCTA